>NC_064819.1:25027500-25652500 GCF_024166365.1 Elephas maximus indicus
AAAAAAAAAAAAGTTTAGATTACATAGTTTAGATCCATCAAGCTTCAGGAGTCTATGTTTGTGTTTGTGACGTGGCTTCTAGTCCAGCTCTGCCTCCTATCAGCCGGGGACGAAGGGCAGGGAACTTAATCATAAACTTAGGCTTCAATTAGCTCACATTTCAAATGTAGACAAAAGTGCCTGCCTATACTATGCATGGAGCCCTGGTGGTGCAGTGGTTAAGCACTTGGCTGCTAATCAAAAGGTTGACAGTTTGAATCCACCAGCTGGTGCTTGGAAACCGTATGGAGTTCTAATCTATCCTATAGGGTCGGTATGAGTCAGAATTGAAGTGTGCATATGACACTTTTTCACATTAGAAAAAGGTATCTAGTTGTCACTAAAAGACTACCGAAGCAAAAAAAAAAAACGTGCAGGACACTGATTTTAGCCTTATATCTGTTTGGGCACTGGTTCGATCTCACATTAAAACGGAAAAGTATAGATTCGGAGTCAGATGTGAGTTTGAATCCAGGTCTTACCACTTGGTAGCCGTGGGACCTTGGGAGAAGTTACTGAAGTGCGCCCCTCTGATCCTTCGTCACCTCAAATAAGAAATGATAATGTTAAATTGAAGTAGTACAAATGGCCGGCACAGGGCCCACGCTTAGTAGACACTTACTTGGTAAGTAACCACTTTTATTGTTTTTATTTTTGTTAGTATCATTGTAATGCGGTTTGTAAATGATACAGCAATGGCCAAGGGCAACCTCATGAACAAGATCACCGCCACCCATATTGGAGTCATGTGTGAGTGGAGTTCAGTTCTGAGCGCTAGTAGAGAGACATTAGATTTTTATCTGTGTGTTTTTCAAAATCCAACATGAGTGTGGTTCTTTGTGTGTTAAAGGGATGACTGCTACAGTAGTCATGGGACTTTGGTTTAATGGGAGTCTTGATATGAGTGACATCCACTGTCAAATAAATAAAAAAAAAAGAAAAAAAATCAAATAAATAGAGAGGATTAAAGTTATGTTTCCAAAAACAGTAGCAGGAAGCAGACGTCAGAGAGGCCTTGGCCAGAACCTTCTTTTCGGTAACCATTAGTCATCCTCTGACACATCTAGGGAGATTGCTGTGCAAACACCGTGGAGGTTAAGATGCCTGCCCTCTTCTCATGTTTAGAACCCAAAACAACAGCCACATACCAATAAACCATGCCCATTAATCTCATTTGATCCGGGGCAGATAGATAGGAGAACTAGGACTTGCTCACATTCCCTTACCATACGTAGAAGGCTTCCAAGTCTTGGCTGTTCTCTCCTTAGGAAGTTAGACAATACACAGACAGCTTGAGGGATTTTGTCCATTTAAGCATGCACTTATTTTTGGCTAATACTTTGGGTCTTTTTTTCTTCTTCTTCTTTTCCAAAAAATCAAGGACTTTCTGTTTTAAATAGTCTCTAATCTAATAGAGCAGGTTTAAAACTTCTGCTTCTTCACTTTAGTGTTTTCCTTACCCAAAAAGATGGTTTTTTATTTAGATGGGAAGGCTTCTAACAAGCTTAGCTAATGGAATCTCTTGTTCCGCTGAGCTCATAGGGGTCACCTCATTTGAGAGTGACTGTCCATCATCACTGTTTAGCATTAGATGTAAACAGCAGATTAAAACTTCACCAGAGGGTTTAGAAAGAGCAGAAGTCTATTAACCAGGCTCAAGGCCGTAAATAATTGAAGGAAAGAGTACAAGCCGTTTGGCAAAAAAAAAAAAAAAAAAAAGTATTTTAAAGACAAATTGTCTTCCTTTCCAAGTTACTCCACGGAGGAAATGTTACTCTCTAGAAATGTCATTTTGCATCTAATCCTTACCAAATAGCATTTTTAAAGCTCTAAATATTTGCTTATAACCATGACTACCTTTTAGACCAGTATCGCTTCAATGCAAAGATAAATTAATCTCATACATTAGCGTGGACACCTAACTTATGAATTAATGTGTTACTGAAGCATACAGATTTCTAAATTTTCTAAATTGATGTAGGGAAAAAATATATACAATTCCTAGCAATGTCCTTTTACGATGGAGAAAGATCTTTCTAATAAATTATAAATTTCCCATGCCCAAAAGGACTTTGAGTTACCTTGGTAACGTGACTTTTTGTATAATTAGATTTTTGAAATGGAAACAAAAAAAGGAAATATGCCAGCTTCCACTTGATAAACTAGGAACCCAAAATAATATATTCTTGTAAATGAGAATAAAATTCTGAACTTTCTGTTAGTCAAGAGAAAAAGAACAACACTATATATCATGTAGTTTTCCATGTTCAGTAAAATCAATTTTGTAAATGTGTCAAGAGAAACCACCATTTTTTTCTATAACTGAATTATGAAAATAATTACACAGGAATCATTTTACCAGTGGTATTAACAACATAAAGAATGGTTATCACCACCATCAATCATAAAAAAAAAAAAAAAAAGAATGCAGAGTTGTTTTTCATGTGGCTGTTTTATTTTGACTAAAAATGTGACTGCTCTGTATGGCAATGTTTAGGAGTTTTCTAGATAAGATTGACTTCTCCTTAAAGGGACCATTCTTTTCATTTGAAAGAGGGAGTCACAGAATTTCATTTAAACCAGTAGATCAAACAAACTGCTCCCAAATTTTGTCCCCAAATTTGATGAGCTTTTAGGAGTATTTTTCAATATGTTGTTTGCTGTATTATTTAAAAAAAAAAAAATTATTAGTTGGTTTTGTGAAGGGAAATTAATGTTAGGCTGGCAAAATATTGAGATCATTTTGGAGATGTTAGCAAGTGCTAAGCCATCTATAAAAATATATGCAGCCATAATTATTAAAAAAAGAAAAGAAAGAAAGCTTATAGCTCCATAAAAAAAAGACTTAACGTTTTCAGCTGCGATTTTTCGGTGTTTAACGTGATATGATCTGCTAACTTTCTTTCTCTCCAGCTTTTCTGTTTATAGTGCTAGCTAGAACTTAAAAATGCTGCTGTGGTTTCAAAGCAGGGTGTCGTCAGTGTCTACTTACATGCTTGTCAGATGGGGAGAAACCCAATACACAAAGGGTTAAAGATCCCTAAAGTTGCTATATTGTGAAATTTATCGAAAGAGCCAAGCAAAAAAATACAACACTTCATCAAAATGTCATGCATAATGTTGGATAAAATCCCGGAGTTAGGGTGGTGAAAGGAGAGAAGGAATTCCCAACTTTATTGAAAATGGTGATGTTTTAGTAGAAGAATGGAAATTGTTGCAGGATGGGTACTTTACCCTGAGTGTATAACAAGCCTCCAGGGGGGGAAAAAAAACGCCAGATATTCTATTTTAGAAGTACACAGTGGTCTCTACATGTTTTTAATGTAAAAACCATTCTACGTTAATGTAAATTAACCACTTGTGAGCACATCTCCTAAGCTATTCTCAATTTCATATTCAGAATATTTGAGCTTTATACCATTCCTGACTCAGAAGGGAGGGAACTTATATGTTTTTCCTACACTCCATTTGGAAATAATATATATATACACACACGTATGTATGTATATATGTATATACGTATATGTATGTGTGTGTTTGTGTATATATATATATGTATTTTCCTTTGTGCTGTGTGCCTGCCTACTGAATCGAGACAAATTGCTCTAGGAAGAATGGGAAAAACAAAGAGGATGAAGAGAATAGAAGAGGGAAACATTAGTCCATTGTGTTTGCTTTTGCTATTGAGTGCTCCAAGAGCTATTGTTTGTAAAGCCAGTCAACTGGTGATGATGGCACATTCTCAGCGCTGTCACTCTTCTGCTGAATGAGCTTGAAATGTCAAGTTACTTAAACTGCCAGTGTCCTAATTCCTTTAAACACAGGAGTTGGATTAGATGGCCTCCAGATCCTCTTTCGGTTTAGGATTTTCTAATCCTAAAAAAGGAATTGGAATATTTGCCACTGATCTAAGGAGTAAAATTGTGGAGAAAAGTAAAGGCTTCTGAGCTCAGTTTAACTCAGTGAACACAAAGTTTCTATTATACTTATGTAATGCATATATATTTATAGTATATTATATACTTTATGTATACACTCCTGTGGTGTATACATATACACATACACATGTGTGTGTAAGTATACATCTATACACATGTGCATATATATATATATACAGGGAGAAAGAGAGAAAGAAGGCGCAGGCCCTTTCCTGTGGAATTTGTTTTTTTTGGTGGTAGGCTATACGTAAGGAGCCCTGGTGGTGCAGTGATCAATTGCTCAGCTGCTGAAGGTTGGTGGTTCGAATCCATCAGCCACTCTGTGGGAGAAACGTGACAGTCTGCTTCCATAGAGATTTACAGCCTTGGAAACCCTGTGGGGTTGAGATGAGTTGGAATTGACTCGCCGGCAGTTGGTTTCAGGTTTTAAGCTATATGCAGACAGTGTGATGGTGTGATGACTACTTCATGGACCTACCAAATACTATAGGAGTGGAAAGGAGAGAAATGTGAGTCACTTGTTGGGGCAGGTGGAGATCCTGGAGAAAGGAGCCTTACAGCTGGTCTCAGAGACTCCAGTTAGCAGAGACAGGAAAGAATTGCATCCTGAGTGCAAGAGTAAAAGCAGAGAGATGAGAAGATAGAAGGTGTGCCCTGGGAGCACCCCATCTTTCCTTGGTTAGGCTCAACAATCTCCTGGCTTTAAGTATCACAGATGTGCTCCAGGAAGAAACCTGGAAGAAAACTTGGTTCTTCCCTTGACTTTCTATCACAATTTTCCAGCATTTCCTATATTCACAGTATATCCCAGGGAAAACCAAAAAATCAAGTCCACTGCCGTGGAGTCAGTTCCAACCCATAGCGTCCAACCCATAGCGACCTTGTAGGACAGAGTAGAAGTGCACCATAGGGTTTCCAAGGCTGTAAATCTTTATGGCAGCAGACTGCTATATCTTTCTCCCTCAGAGCAGCTGATGAGTTCAAACTGCCGACTTTTTGGTTAGTAGTGGAGCACTTTAACCACTGCAATATCAGGGCTCCTCAACCCAGGGAGAGAATTGTTAATTGTTTACCTGTGATATATAGTGGGAGTTCTTATAACACACACACACCCCTATCAGTTATTTCCAGACACTTTATGGATCAGGAGACTTAACAAAAAAAAAAAAAAAAAAAAAAGGGAGTGATGTGCAGTCCTACACTTAAATTTTGCAAAGTCAAAGCACTTTTTCTGATCTGGATTGCTGCAGTCCTCTCCTGCTTCCTATCAAAGCTCTATTTTCCACATAGCAGTCAGAGTTATCTCTAAAAATGGGTATCAGACCTTGTTTCCCCCCCTCCTTAAACTTCTTCAGTGGTTTCCTTTTGGACTTAGGATGACATTCAAACTCTTCACCAGAGTCTACAAGCAATCTGTTCTTCTCCAACTTTTTCCCAGATCTTTCGCTAAATGTTGACCACCTTAGTCTCTGCCGAGCTTCTAAAACATGCCAAGGCTTATTCTTTCTACTGCGTGATTTTTTCCCTTTATTTTCTTTTTGCTTGAAAGGCTCTTCATTTCTGTTCTGCTCATGACTGGCTTCTCAACATTTAGGGTTCTGCTCAAAAATCACATCCCAGAGAGGCCTTCCTTGACCAGTTCTTCTAACGTCATCCTCCCACCTTAATGCTGCCAGTGTCCACAATGTTGTTTGGTCATTTATTTCTTCATAGCATGTAGCACATTCTGAAATTACTCTCTTAAATTATTTATTTACTTGATATGTACCTGTCCCCTGCAATGAGAATGTAAGTACCTAGAAAGCAGGGCTTTGTCTATCTTGACGCTGTAGGTATTCTCATGGATTACCACAGTGCCTGGCACAGAGCTGGTGTAAAATAAATATCTGCTGAATACGTGAATGAGTGAAATAAAAACTCGGACATGACTTGAATACTGGGCCTGTGTGTGATTTCTTTAATAGGAAGATGGGTGTGTTATAAAACTGGCAGAAGTTCAGTTTGACTGGGGCAAAGTTTGCATAAGGGCAGATATGAAGAGGTTATGCTGGAGCCAAATCCTGGAGGTTCTTGAATGTCCTGGTGCAGGGTGTCTGGAATCTCTTTTGTAGACAGTGGAGAGCTACTGAAGGTTTCTGAGTAGTCAGTGTGTCTTTACAAATGCCTTCTTCATTACTTACTAGCTATAGAAAATTATTTTTATGTCAGAAGAGGCTCATTCACTCACCAGGTCAATGACAGAGTAACTTCTGAATGTTGGTGTTGATTTAGCCAGTGTTCATTTCTTTTTCCAGGCAGTGTGACTGCTGCCTAAGAGGGTGCTTCTGGGCTGGCAGGAGGGAGTGTTTGCCTGAGCTCTTCACAGCCTGAGTGGGAATGACTCAACTTCTCGAAGGCACTTCCTACTAGCTTTTTCACATTTCATCAAGGCAGGGCCTCCCTTAAAAGTTCAATGCCATCTTGTTGTCAGATCACTCCCTTGACCTCAGCTATTCTTTATTTTGGAATTTATTTTTCTAATGCATAGAGTTATCCTCATATTAGTGCTTTTTGTCTTGTTCCTCTTTGTGCATGTGTGTGTATATGTGTGTGTGTGTTTAAGTCTCAAAGAAAGTCCAGTTTAGAGCCTTTAAATCCACTTTGCTTTTTGTGTTGCAGTGGACTAGCTGCTAACACTCTTCCTGTACTTACAAGGCCTTTGGAATCGCCATCTGATCATGTGGCATTACATGTCGTACAAACATGTTCACTTGGACTTTTCCTTCTACCTTGTGTGTGTGTAAATATATAATTTCAAAAGTGGAGCGCAAAACTACCAGGCTTCCCGTTAAAACAATGGCCTATTTTTATAGCGTATAGCGCCAATTCCAGTTTCATGAACTGGCTGACAATAATTTAAAGCCATGGCCAGTTCATCAACAAATTTATGGTTCAACCAGAAGTCATGAAATCTGTTTTATATTTATAATGGGGAAGATGGTATCATGTTCAATACTGAGCTGTAAAGTGGGCAAGCAACAAATAAGCAAAAAAAGAAAATCAATGTGGTCAAACTTGAGAGAAAGAACCAGATAACAACAGTGGCTGAGAGTTTTCAGGAGCCACTAAATCGCATTCCCATTTGTAATAACCAGTATCAGAAGCTCTCAATGTGTATGACAAGATTTCAGAGATGTTTTTGTTGAACTAAATTCTGCTAGCACATTATAGCTTATGAGGCATAGTCAGATGTAATATATCTTTGAATTGTGTGTAAAAAATTTACTTGTTGGAAGTTTTTTTCCCTTTTCTTTTCTTAGACATATCATAGTCACCATCTATATGTAAAGAAGTTTGAAAATAAATAAGCCATATGGTCCCTGTCCTCAGAGAATTCTACTGGAAAAAACAGATATGTTGCTGTTAGGTGTGATCAGGTCGTGTCCAACTCATATCAACCCTTTGTTAAAGGAACAAAACACTGCCCCGCCCTGCACCGTCCTCATGTTTGTTGCTATATTTCAGCCCACTGTTGTAGCTACTTTACCAAGAATAATGTCCTTTTCCAGGGACTTGTCACTCTTGATAACATGTCCAAAGTATGTCAGATGAAGTCACCTCATCCATGCTTCTAAGGAGCATTTTGGCTATATGTCTTTGAAGACAGATTTGGTCATTCTTCTGGCAGTTCATGGTATATTCAATATTCTTCAACAGCACCTTAATTCAAAGGCATTAATTCTTCTTTGGTCTTCCTTATTCCTTGTCCAGTTTTAGCATGCATATGAGGGGATTAAAAATACCATGCTTAGGTCAGGAACATCTTAGCCCTTGAAGTGACATCTTTGCTTTTTAACACTTGAAAGAGTTCTTTTGCAGATTTACCCAGTGCCGGACATCTTTTGATTTCTTGACTGCTGCTTCCATGGGCATTGATTGTGGATCCAAGTAAAATGAAATCCTTGACAACTTCAATCTTTTCTCCATTTGTCATGATGTTGCTTATTGGTACAGTTGTGAGGATTTTTGTTTTCTTTATACTAAGGTATAATCCATACTGAAGGCTGTGGTCTCTGATCTTCATCAGTAAGTGCTTCAAGTCCTCTTCACTTTCAGCAAGCAAGGTTGTGTCATCTGCATACAGCAGGTTGTTAGTGACTCTTCTTCCAATCCTGATGCCCCGTTCTTCTTCACATAGTCCAGCTTCTCAGACTATTTGCTCAGTATACAGATTGAATAAGTGTGGTGAAAGGATACAACCATGATCCACACCTTTCCTGATTATAAAACACAGTATCCCCTTGTTCTCCTCGAACAGCTGCCTCTAGGTCTGTGTACAGGTTCCGAATGAGCACAATTTAGTGTTCTGGAGTTCCCATTCCTTGCAGTGTTATCCATAATTTGTTATTATGCACACTGTCAAATGCCTTTGCATGGTTAATAAAGCACAGGTAAACATCTTTCTGGTGTTCTGTTCTTTCAGCCAAGATCCATCTGACATAAGCAATGACATCCCTTGTTCCACATTCTCTTCTGAATCTGGCTTGAATTTCTGGCAGTTCTCTGTCGATACACTGCTGTAACCATTTTGGAACTATCTTCAGCAGAATTTTGCTTGCATGTAATATTAATGTTATGATATTAAATGGCTTTTTCCATAGTGACTTGACTAGTGTTTACCCACACCCAATTTACAGCCCCTTTTTTTCCTGTCTACCTGTACATTTGTCACTATGTAGTTGTTGTTGATTCTGACTCATGGTGAAACTATTTGTCACAGAGTAGAACTACTTTATAGGGTTTTCTTCATTGTAATCTTTTTTTTTTTTTTGTAATTTATTTTTGTTGCTGTTGAGAATATACACAGCAGAACATACACCAATGCAACAATTTCTACACGTACAATTCAGTTACATTGATTACATTCTTTGAGCAGTGCAACCAACTCACCCTCCTTTTCCAAGTTGTTCCTCCCCCACTAACATAAATTCACTGCCCCCTAGGTGTCCTATTTTATCTTTCAAGTCGCTGTTGTCAATTTGATCCTGTATAGATAGATCTTAAAAGAGCACAATGCTCAAGGCAGACATTCTTGACTAGTTAAACTAAACTATTGTTTGGTTTTAAGATGATTTCAGGGGATGTTTTTGGTTGCAATCTTAGTGGAAGCAGATTACCAGGCCTGTCTTCCATGACACCACTGGGTGGGTTCAGACCACCAACCTTCAGGCTAACAGTCGAGCACAAGCAGTTTGCGCCACCTAGGTTCCTGTCCATACAATTCATATTTATTTGTAGTGGTGTGTGAAAAATTGAGAAAATTGAAATTGAGGAAGAAACCAGATCCGAAATTGAGAAAGAAACCAGGACTAAAATTAGTGAGCTTGACAGCCAAAATAATTCTGAGTGTCCAGACTGGAGGACAGAGGTTAAAGCGACTGGGAGATCTGATTACAGGCAGGATTTAATGGCAGGAAGGCTGGTAGCTGAGAGTATGCAAATTAGAGGGAAAAAAGGGGAAGGTTTATTAAAACCTAAAGGTGGCGGATTTTAACATAAGGTAGTTTATGTTTTTCTGTGGTGAGGGCTAAGATTATTTACGTATCACCCAAGTGTAGTGATTGGGGTGGGGGTGGCCTGTGTACCTACTTCTTTCTGTTGGTTAATTCTACTTGAGCCCCAGCTAAGCCTCATCTACTGTTCTGTGATTTTATATTTACTTGTTTGGTTTTTTTTTGGTTTGTTCAATAAGAATACCTTTTCATTTCTTCACACTTTAAAATAGATGTAACATACTTTGGATTTCACTGTGAAAAAAGAATATTCATTTTTCTGACATGGAGTAAGTGATCTGTCTGTAGACATTCTCCAAGGCTAAACATGTGGCAGGATATCTTAAATTGAGGGCATTTAATTCCAATTTTGTTTAAAATAAATACCTCATTGCTTGTTAGATGGGGAGCAATGTATTAAGTGGCTTAGGTGGAGGCTTATAGGCCTGTGTAGTCATTTTAAAAAATCCTTCCTTTTTTATGAATGAGAATCAAAATTTGGAAGTTTGGAATCAAATCCGTCCATCAGAGGAGTGTGGTAGATCATTTCTTGCGCTGCATTTAGCATCTTGTGTGTACTGAAACAATTTAATGCTTTCAAATGTGTATCCTTCACTTTTTAAAGCCCAAGAACAAATTAGTGGAGGGAAAAATATGTCCAGTCCTTTGGGAAATCATAGGTTTATTTACACTCCAATTTGCAGAATTAAAGGCAAAATGAATTAAAAAAAAAAAAGACGGAAGTGTTTTGAAAACTTAACTTGGAGTTGGCATAGCTCTGACAGTTCATTATTTTGAGCAATAATAAAACAAACGGAAGCATCTAGATTCAATTTCCCAGAAAACACAGATGGCTTAGGAAACAGAAGGATGAGAATGACCTTGGAGCAAATTCCCTTTATGTGTTTTCACCAAAACCAGAATTTCCACTTACCATTTTAGGAATGTTGTTAATTCATCTCCCAGCACTTTAGTCTAGAGGTTTAGTAGAGTGAATGTGAACAGGAATCCTGGCCTTGCCATTCTCATGCTGGGGGACCTTGAGTTGGTCGCTACTTCTCTGGGTTTGGTTTGGAAATACTTGCCTTCATTGGGCTCTTCTTTCCTCCCCAGCTTAACCAGCTGGAAAAGGCAGTGGAAGCAGCCCACACCTTCTTCATGGCCAACCCTGAGCACATGGAAATGCAGCAGAACATTGAGAATTACAGAACTATGGCCGGCGTGGAAACGTTCCAGGTGGTAGATCGAGAAGCCAAGGCGCACCTGGTGAGCTCTGGGCACCCGCACCTGCCCAGGTGGAGCTAAGTGCATCTAAGCTTCATTTGGTTCAAAGCAGATTTGTGTGACTGCCTATCTCCAATTGATTCCCAGTTTCCCACAAAGTAACATTTTTATACTTTCAGAGTTCTCAGATGAAATATTATTGTAAGTCAGCCGCTCTGAGCCTGGGCTTACCCTTTGACATTTGTGTTTTACATTCGGAGCTGAGGCCTCTGTGAGTGGTGGAGGCCACACTATGGTACCCCAGCTCCTGGTCCAGTGGTTTTTCCATTGTACCTGAACTTTTCATACTCTGCTTTTTAAAGCCATGTAATTTTCTGTACATGAACTCCTACCTGGAATCACAATATGTTGAAAGGACTTGGTTTTCATCTTGGGATGTCTCCATTCTTAATGTGTGACCTTCAAGACCACTGTAAAAGAGGATGAAAGAGGAAGGTTTTACATGGAGGCTTTTTTTTTTTTTTCCTTTCCAATTAAGTTGCCCAAGCTCTGGAGGTGGATGTCACTTCCACCCACATCCATTGTCTGACACTTGTTACATGGCCCTACCTAGATGCAGAGGGGTTGGAATTACAGTCCTTGCTTATGCTCCGAAGACAATGAAACTGATGCCCCTAACACAAAGGTCTAAAACCCATTGCCTTGAAGTCAGTTCTGACAGAGTAGAACTGCCCCATAGAGTTTCTAAGGAGCGGCTGGTGGATTCGAACTGCCAACCTTTTGGTTAGCAGTTGTAGCTCTTAACCATTGTGCCACCAGGGATCTACTTGCTCAGTAAATCGCCTCTCATTGTTTACAGTTAGTTGAAGTCAAGGAAGTTATACTTCATCTCCCTGCGCAACAATTCTTTTTCCTTCTGGGGCTCAAGTGAGTGACCCTGAGCCTATCTTCATCCTGCTATTCAAGCACCTCTCGAGTGCTCTTGAAAAAAATTAAAAAAAAAAAAAAAGTTTTTGTTTTTTCTGTTTCTTTGCAGGAGAGTTATAATGCAGGAGTTAAACATTATGAGGCTGATGACTTTGAGCTGGCTATCAAGTACTTTGAACAAGCTTTAAGTGAATATTTCAATGAAGATATGGAGTGCCGAGCCCTGTGTGAGGGGCCTCAGAGATTTGAAGAGTATGAGTATTTAGGGTATAAAGCTGGACTCTATGAAGCCATTGCTGGTAAAGCTGATTTTTCCTTTCCTTTTTATCCGGATTATGAAAGCACTACGTGCAATCTGTAAAAATATTCTAACAATATAGAAGTGTGTCTTGTCAAATGTGAAAGTCCCATATATCTATCCCATCTTATCTCCCATAGATAAACTTATATTAAATTTTTTGTGAATATCCTCCCAAACTTTTTCATGTGTGTGTAGATGTTTATGTATTTAGTTATAATTATTACTTAATTTTGTATAAAATAGGACTGTACTGTAAATACTACTTTTTAGCATAATTTTTTTTTCTTGATTTCTGCTTAACAATATATTGTGGGCTTCTCATGTAAGTACATGAAGATCTACCGTATTGTATTTCCTGATTGGGTAATATTCAATTATATGGGTTTGTCATAAGTTATTTGACCAATCTTTTATTCATGAATATTATGGAGGTTGCAGCTTTTCATTATTATAATCAATATAGCAGTAAACACTTTTCTATATTCATATTTTATTATTTATGTAATAATAATTATATATGTTTAATACTATATTTTATTACATATAGGAATTTAATATATGAGTAATGTTCATCATACAGTAATTGGGGTATTGACTAGCTAACCATTTATGGGAAGAAAAAATGAGTTCTCTGCCACACATCATACACAAAAGTAAATCCTATGTATATTAAAAGACAGCAGTGGGTTTGGTTTTTTTATATTAACAGTGTAAGTGTAAAAACATAAAACTGCTAGAAGAAAATGCAGAATATTTGTATAATATTGGGAAAGGAGAAGATCCTCTTAGCATAACAAAAGCCAAGAAAAATATAGATTTTACATCAGATTTATAAATGCAAAAATATAATGAACCAAATTGATTTACAAATGACAAATGGAAAAAAAACTGAAGCATTTTACAAAGAGTATGCATCCTTAATACATAAAGGTGGGTAGATATTACTACTACCCACCTTCCCATCTCCTTTTTAAATAAGGAAATTGTACCTTAGAATGATTAAGTAATGTGCCCAAGATGAAACTGGTAATGAGACCCACAAGTTTCTCACTCTGTATTCCATAGTTTTAAGATCTATACAACTGAGAAATTGGCAAAGAATAATTTATTCAGTGATAAATGTTTAACAAATACTTGTTGAGCACATATTGTGTCCCAAGCTATAAACATATGAACAATAATGATCTACTTCACAGGTACTCAAAGAAATGCAGATTAATGACCTTCCTATCTTCTCCCCAACTTCCAACGTTTCCTAACTCATAAAAAAGTGCCATCCACCTAGTAGCTTAAGCCAAAAATACCAGGACGTTCGTTATCTTTCAGTCTATTGTCTCCCTCAATTTCTGTTCTCATCTGATTTACCACTAAACTGACATATACTACCTCCTAGTAAAAAAAAAAAAAAAAATTCCTGCTTGTCTCCACTCCTTTCGTTACCGCCTTGGTTCAAATCAACAGTATTATCTAGCCAAACCCTTATCATAACCTCCTTGCTGGTTTTCTTGTCCTGGTCAGTTTTTACTCTGAACGCAGGCAGAGCATCTTCTGGAAAGATGAAAGTCTAATTCCAGCACCAACATTTTCCTTAAACATTTGCTTAAACCCTCCAATGACTTTCATTGCTCTTGTAATATAACCCAAAACCTTTATCAAGGACTGATCTGGCCCTTCTGTATGTTAACATCCCTTCTCTCTTATTTTATTTTTTCTTTAATCCATTTCAACTGGACAGCTTTCAATCTGTTATGTATGTCATGCTCGTTTTTACTTCCAGGCCTTCAAAATAATTGCTTTCCTATGTCACTTGCCTAACTCCTGTCTTGTTCAGTGCTTAACTCTGTACCTAAGTATAAACCCATTGCCGTCGAGTTGATTCCGACTCATAGCACCCTATAGGAAAGAGTGGAATTGCCCCATAATTGCCCCATAGAGTTTCCAAGAAGCACCTGGTGGATTTGAACTGCCGACCTTTTGGTTAGCAGCTGTAGCACTTAACCACTATGCCACCAGAGTTTTCAGAATGTATATAGGAACCCAAAATATTTGAATTTTAGCATTCGATGAGACATTTAAAAGTGGAGAAAATTACCAATGGCTTCTGGATGCAGTTATTTATTACTAGCTGTGCTTGGTGAAGCCCTAAATGATATCATTGTGTTACACTACTTTACTACTGTTTATATCCTGCCTTGGAAAAAATATTTTCATTCAGGTGTTGGGTTCTTGGTAAGTATTTCCCACATTTTCCTTTTGCCTATCATTTGGAATTAAGAGAGGTGTATATATAAGGTAAAGAGTTCAAATAGCTAGTTAAGTAGGAGAAAACAGTTGGAGGTTGTTTTTTTTTCTTAAGAAATAAAACAATTAGCTATTTATTTCTAACTTGCTAATCAAATAAACATGGAGCCCTGGTGGTGCCGTGCTTAAGTGCTCAGCTGCTAACTGAAAGGTTGGTGGTTCGAACCCACCTAGCAACTTAAAGACCTGACAATCTGCTCCTGTAAAGATTTCAGCCTAGAAAACCCTATGGGGCAATTCTCCTGTGTCCCATGGGGTTGCTACGAGTCAAAATTGACTTGAGAGCTCCCCATAGCAACAAAAACGATCAAATAAACAGAACTCATTCTTTCCTTCACCTCCTCCAACTGGGGTTAA
Organism: Elephas maximus indicus; assembly: GCF_024166365.1. Classification (NCBI taxonomy): domain Eukaryota; kingdom Metazoa; phylum Chordata; class Mammalia; order Proboscidea; family Elephantidae; genus Elephas; species Elephas maximus. Next base: position 25,042,119 of record NC_064819.1, read on the forward strand.
GAACCGTTGGTCTTTAGGGATTCTATCATCTGTCCTATATGGGATTGTCTTAGCCAGGTTATGTGAAAGCTGGCACATTCTCCCATGCACCAGAAAACACGCATTTCCTTCCTGTAGTGTTTTGTTACCCTGTGCAATGTTATTGAGATCCAAAACGAACTCCCCCTAAACAGAGAACCTTTTGAAAGAAGGCAGTTGTGGTAAATAAAGTTGTAAAGCCATGAGGTCAGATGATTCTATCACATCCTCAAGGGAACTTGTTTGGCACAAGCATGAATGAACCATTCTCTTTCTGGAAAATGGTACTTCCATCTTCACTGTAAAAAGCAAAGTTGAGGGGGAAGTGTAGGAGATGTTTTCTTCTCTGGAACATTGTCACTTGTGTTTTCTCAGCTCACGCTTTGATGAGATAGTGCTCGGAGTAAGGGGGATACACTTTAGACTCTTCACTCTTTTCAAGCTGAGGAGGATGGGAGCAATAGAAAGAAGAATAAAGAGAAAAATGAAGGGCTTGATCGAATTCTCTAGCTTTTATCTTTCTCCCTACTTTGTCAGTCCCTACAGTATTAGAGTATAAAATTTCTAGATGCTGGGCTAATTCATAACTGGGTAGAAAAGGAGCCCTAGTGCCTCAGTGGTTAAGCGCTAACCAAAAGTTTGGCTGTTCGAACCCCCTAGCTGATCCATAGGAGATAGGTATGGCGGTCTGTTTCTATAAAGATTACACCCTTGAAGCCCTCTGGGGCAGTTCTACTCTGTCCTATAGGATCGCTATGAGTTAGAATCGATGAAACTCAACAACTTTGCTCTATTGCTGTCTGACTAGGAGAACTTCACAAGCCACTTACTTTATTTATAAGAAGCTTTTTGAGTTATCAAGTGAGAATAATAATGTCATCAGTCTCCAAGTGTGTGGTAACTGTGCTTTGTGACTTTGAAGCTTAAGGATTCAGCCGTCTGAAGTGACACACTTCTTGGTCCTATCTTCCAGATCACTACATACAGGTGCTAGTTTGTCAGCATGAATGTGTGAGGGAACTTGCCACCCGCCCTGGCCGGCTCTCCCCCATTGAGAACTTTCTTCCCCTGCATTACGACTACCTGCAGTTTGCCTACTATCGAGGTAAAGTGTGGATAACCATGAAGACCTTTGCAAGGTTGTTGTTCATCATTACGGACAGGGTGTTTTTGTGGTTCAGTCTTTCATGTGACTCAGTTTATCCCCAAAGCAATAGGATTGTATGCCTCTTCTCTCTTATTTCATGTCACTGCATCTCGGATAAGAGAAGCAGGAGGTGCCACTACGTGCAGGCAGAGTGAGATTTTAAAGTTGTGATATTTCCTGAAAGCTACACTAGACTCATACTTTATATGATTTTTAAACATAATTTTGTTTTTAATATAAATGGTAAGTGCTCGACTATTAGCAAAAATGTTGGTGATTTGAACCTACCCAGAGGCCCCTGGGAAGACAGCCTGGTGATCTGCTTTGGAAAGGTCACAGCTTTGAAAGTCCTATTCAGCTGACTCTGCACGCACGGGGTCACCATGAGTCGAATTAACTCAAGAACAAACAACAACAATAATGTATTCACATGGTTCAAAGACCAAAAATTATGAAAGATTTTCTCCTTCCCCTGTCCCGTCAACCTAGTTCCATGCCTTACGATTCACAGTTTCTTATTTATCCTTCCCAAATTTTATATGTTAAGTACCAAATACACACACATTTATTTCCTGCTTTTACACTAACGGTAGTATATTATCTATACTATTCTATACATGGCTTTCTTCACTTATAAATATATATCAGATATCTTTTGAGAAGGTTGGGCCTATGAAATTATTATTTTTTTAGGTCAAAAATGGTCAGGTTTTGACAAATTTATATGGTTCAGCCTAATTGTATCAAGACATAGAAAGCTTCATCAGTAATTTTTATTTACATTTGCCTATTTTTTTTTATTATTGTACTATAATTTATTTAATGTTTCTCCTTATTGATGGACATTTGTGTTGTTTGTAGTCTTTTGCTATTATAATCAGTGTTCTAATGGATAACATTTGAGGTATATTATTTCACATCTACACACAAATACTTATTAAAAAAAAAAACCAAACCAGCTGCTGCTGAGTCGATTCCGACTCATAGCAACCCTATAGGACAGAGTAGAACTGCCCCATAGAGTTTCCAAGGAGTCCCTGGTGGATTTGAACTGCCAGCCTTTTGGTTAGCAGCTGTAGCTTTTAAACACTACACCAGCAGGGTTTCCGCAAATACCTATAAAAAAAATAGGATAGATAAATTACTAGAAGTATGACTGTTGGGTCAAAGATTTTTTACTTATTTGTAATTTTGATGAACGTTCCAGATTTTCCTCCTTATGAAACATGTTTCCTTCAGCTCATCAACAGAATACAGTATCAGTCTTCTAGATCCTTCTGACTCCATTAGGTGAAATACGATATCTAAACATAGGTAAAATTTGTTCGTCTTATTGAGAAAGAGATGGGATATCTTTTCTTAAGTGTAAGAACAATCCATAGAATTTAATTGCCTGAATTTGACCTTGCACGTCACGTAGGCTAATGCTGTCATTTTTTTATAGGTAAGTGACCTACTTAAGGTCACATAGCTTAATGATAATTCCTGCTTCAGTGCTCTTCTTATTATTTCTCAGGAGCTCCAATATCAGGCTGCCTTGTGTGGAGGTCAGTAGTAAGGAAAGTATTTCCCTTTTAAAATCATAAGAAACAGCCTTGAGCCAACATTTTTAAGCTACTTTGGCAAATCTCACTCTTTCCTAAAGCCAAACATTACTCATCATCCTGGCACGGATGGCAGATAATAAATCATGTGTTCAAGTCATGGGCAGTGAATGCAAAGAAGTTGAGAGGATTGCTTCGTTGTAAGCATTCTTATTAAAAAAAAAAAAAATCAGAGTCCTCTCAGATTATATACGTCTGAAGGAACACATCAGTGTAAAAGAAAGCCAGTGTTGTCATCTGTTTGAAAACAAGGCATACGGTATTTCACAATTCCCCTTTTATATCTAAATGTTTCTATAGCAAAGAGTTCACAGTCTAAACATTCTTCAGAGTTCCTGTTAGTAATGTGTTGCTGGTGGAATAGCTGTAGCGGTAGAGTGAGGAAATGGCGTGGGAAGAGTCCTCCGGGGCATCGGAGTCCTTGGAAGAACTATGGTAGGAGGTCACCGTAAGATGTTTACTTAACCCAAACTCTAAGAAAATCCGAATTAACTCCTAAAATCCTGCTGTTTATCTGTATCAGAGAATATAAGTTGCCAACAAACATCTTGAGGGGGAAACTTTTGATGATTTATGCAAAACATCTAATACCAAAGTTTATGATAGGCAGTACCTTTTGAATATCTGAAATCATGTCCTTCCTTTTATCCGTGACTGTTTCTGCTTACTCAGCCCAGCCTCTCCTAATCTTCCCCCTTATTGATGTTAAAGCTGACCTCTCATAGACATGTTGAAGTATCTTCTAGAAAATCCTTTGAGCAAACCTAGGCTGACTCTAATGCTGCAACTCCTTGACCTTTCAGTTGGTGAATATATAAAAGCTTTGGAGTGTGCCAAGGCTTATCTTCTGCTCCATCCGGATGACGAGGATGTCCTAGACAACGTGGAGTACTATGAGAGTCTGTTGGATGACAGCATTGACCCAGAATCCATTGAGGCCAGAGAGGTGAGGCCAGTGATCTGAGAAGAAACTCTTAGTTCCGTTGTATCTGCAGAAGAGAGAGTAAAAACACATTACTGCTCTTAAAGATACCTAGCAACTTAATAAAGGTTCTAGTATTCAATTCCTTTGAGCTTTAATTATTGTTGCCAGAAGCACTTTGTTCCTCTAAAGGGATGGTTTGTGAAAATCTGTTGAGCTGGGGTATTTTTTATAATTCTGAGTATTTCTTTTAGCCCAGTTGTCAACCACCTAATGAAAAATATCTCCACTTAAGCATTTATCATACCCCTTGACTATTATTTAAATATAAATATAAATCTCTTCCTTTCTTTCTTTTTTTTTCCCCCTCCAGGATTTGACCATGTTTGTGAAGCGTCATAAAATGGAATCTGAACTGATAAAATCAGCGGCAGAGGGTCTGGGATTTTCATACACTGAACCGGTAAGAACAAAGTGGAAAGAGAAAATGTTTGTTAAAAGAACTCCCAAGTAGACTTTTTGTTTATATTTTCATTCTTCACCCCCCATTTCTGAAGATTCTACACTCCAGCCTTGAGTTAGCAAAGACTGGAGGAAACAGGTTTGTTTGATATGTGACAAAACATTAAAAGGCTTTAAGAGATTTCCACATAACTGAGATCCAAAGCCAAAAGCAAATGTATTTGGACAAGGAGATCTTTATTTTGTACATGATTCATTGGCCCCAGATTGTTTTATTTTCCCGAATTCTAGATGCAACATTTTATATTTTTTCTTAATGTTTTATTACCTAAACATTCTCAAAAAACCCAAACCAAACCCGTTGCCATCAAGTAGATTTTGACTCATAGCGGTATTATAGGACAGAGTAGAACTGCTCTGTAGGGTTTCCTAGGCTCTGGAAGCAGATTTCTCCCAAGGAGCAGCTGGTGGGCTCGAACTGCCAAACGTTTGGTTAGAAGCCAAGCACTTAACTACTGCTCCACCAGGGCTCCTTTCCTAAAAACATTATAGGCACTTCAAAAAGAACAAAATCAGTCACAATTCTACGACCCATCGTGCTGACTCTTTTCCACTTTTCCATGGCGACTTCTAATCCTTTTTAATAAGTTTATGTGTTTATGCTCTCACTATTATTTAGGAAGATAACATAAGCAATTTCTATATTTCATATCTTTCAAAATTATTTTTAGCTACATATATAGAGTTGATGTACAGTAATTAAATTACCATTCTGCTTTTGGATATTCTGGAATTATTTCTGATTTTTTTTCTACCATACCTAATGCATTCAGTATTTTTTCCCTCTGTTGAGTGGTACCTGTAGAATAAATTCACAGAAGTGGGATTACTGTTGTCATCAAAGGGTGTGAAAAGTTTTAAAGCTCTTGAAACTAAATTGGTTCCCTAAGAGAGTTTTCTGATACTTCCCTACTCCTAAAAAAAAAAAAAGGCTTAAAAATATCGCTTTACTACACGTTTCTCAGCAGTGAAGAATAACATTCTAAGATGACTTGTATTACTTATATATAATGTACAAAATGGTATGTCATTGTTGTTCTAATTTGGATTCCTTCAAAGGTCACCAAGAATAAACCTTTTTTCCATATTATTATTGTTAATTTTCCTCTTATTTGAATTATCTGGCTGTACCCTTTGTTCGGAAACCCTGGTGACGTACTGGTTAAGTGCTACGGCTGCGAACCAAAGGGCTGGCAGTTCGAATCCGCCAGGCACTCCTTGGAAACTCTATAGGGTAGCTCTACTCTGTCCAATTGGATTGCTACAGGTCGGAATCAACTCAACGGCACTGGGTTTGGTTTGGTTGTACCCTTTGTTCATTTATCTGTTGGGTACTATGTAAGTTCTTTATTTAATGATAATATAATTTATAATATAATTTGCAACATATTTCTTTCCTTTCTGTCTTACTTGCATCACTTTTCTCTCTTACCTAAAATTTCTAATGTAACATTTTTAATATTTATATCCATCCTCTAATTTTATTTTTTAAAAAATTGTGTTATCCCAAGAAACACCTGAAAAATATCACTTACTTTATGATCCGGTACAGATGACTAGCCAAGCCGGGTTTTTGTCGTTGTTATTTTGTTGTTGTGCTATCCAAAAAACATAAAGGAGTTAGACTGAGTGACCTTTCAAGTGTCTACTTATAGAAGTTCTAAGTCACATTTTTGGGCAAAAGGATGGCTGCTCAGCTAATTCCGTGGTTTTATATTTTATTTATTTATTCATTTAATCCACTGGTGCCTCCTTTTATGTCTTTGCCAAAATTGCATCAGCCTTGGCCTTCTTTTTCATTAAAAAAAAATTTTAAATCTATATTGTAGCTTTGGAAAATATGCCAGCTTCCTAATATTTGGGCCTTTTGTGTATTTAAGTGTCTATTTGATTTTATTTCTGTAAATGATGTTTTAGTGACAAAATTACAGAGGCGTTTTTCATTTAAAACAGAATTTTTGGATCAGATATGGAGGACGACAAGATGAGAACCGGTGAGTCACCCATTCAGGACACAGTCGTTTATTTTTAATGAGGAGAAATACTTAACAGTCATAACTTATTATCACTTGCTATAGGCAAGGATATATAATTACAAGAGTTCTGAGCTGGGAACCAGGAGCTCTGCATCCTGGTTCCAGCTCTTCCTGTTATTTCTGTGTGACCTTACGTAATTCATCTACCACTCGGGGTTGACCTTAAGTAATTCATCTGCTGCTCGAGGTCTCAAGTTTTTCTTCCAGTGAGAGGGTTGAATTAAGTGATTCCTGAGAGTTAACATTCTCTGATTCCAAATAAGAGAAAGTCGCATGTGGTTTTTCATTTATTAATAGAAAATCTTTGAAATTTCTTTTTAATGGTGAAATTTTTTACTGTATTTATTTAAAAGCAAGAAACGCAGGACATTTTACTGCAAGATAAAATACACGGTGAGGTACAATGTTTAAGGCACAATACTAGATGCTCAAAGCATTACAAAGATGCACAAGATATTTCTTTCCCTGCTCTGTTGAGACTCAGAGTCTCATCTTGAGAGTGTTAAATTATCCATGCAATTAACTGTAGTAAAAGCTGTAAGGAAGATTTAGAGAAGTGAAATAAAGCACACTCATTAAGGAAAATAGAGAAGAACTTCGTGAAGGCAGTGACATTTAATCTGACCTTGAAAGACAGGTGAGCTTCTGTTTCCGTACAACAAAAATACACCCATATTGGAATCATAGCCTACCTAGGTAAAGTATCCTTTGCCTTTGAACATCTTTATTCAATTGGAAGTTGCTATGTCAACTTTTTAAATGGGCAGGGTTCCTTCTGGAGTGAACGTGGAGGAGGCAGAAGTTCATGGATTGTCAATGGGAAAAAAGTCATCATCCAAGATAGAACGAGACCTAAGAGAGGGTAAGTACTTACGTATTGTTCACTCTAGATGGGGTAGGAAGGAGGGAATGGGGCTTGACCAGTTTTTATCCAGGTCAAGACAGAGCCCACTTTCTCTGGAAATTAAAGAATAGGAATAAAAAACAAAAAACAAAAAAATAACCATTGCCATCGAGTCGATTCTGACTCATAGCGACCCTATAGGAGAGAGTAGAACTGTTCCACAGAGTTCTCAGTGTGCGCCTGGTGGATTTGAACTGCTGACCTTTTGGTTAGCAGACGCAACAATTAACCACTACACCACCAGGGCTTCCAAAGAATAGAACTAAGCTATTACAATTCCTGAAAGTCTGAAAGGAAGGCTGGAAAACAAGAATGTCTCAGATTTCCCTATCGTTACCTTTGGTTTCCACAAAAGTACTTCTGTATCTACTCTCAGCTGTTTCTGCAGGGAGGGAGCCTGTCACCAGGCAGGGACAGTATCACCATCCTCAGCTGAAAACCCAAGGTTCACATGCTTACTTCTGTCACAGAGTGAGTCAGCGAAGGCAGTGAGGAATAAACTATCTCTCAGAGGAACTTGGAGAAGAGAAAGGTCATGTGGGGCATCAGATTGGTTAGCCTAAGATGCTTCAAACACATAGGAACTTAACAGGGCTTTAAGAGACAAGTGGAATTTAGATTGGATTGAGATGGGTAGGAGGGAACCTTAAAGTGGGAAAAACAAATGAAGCATGGCTCAAAGATCAAAAGAGCAAAACAATATGTGGCTACTTGTGTAAGGGCAAAATTAGTGGATACACAGGTGAAAACCCATTGCCATTGAGTCGATTCCAACTCATAATGAGCCTATAGAACAGAGTAGAACTGCCCCATAGGATTTCCAAGGAACAACTGGTAGATTCAAACTGCCAACCTTTTGGTTAGCAGCCTAATGCTTAACCACTGTGCCACCAGGGCTCCACACAGGTGGAGTGTTACCAAAAATAGCTTTTAAATAGGCCTAAGCATTATTATGGAAACCCTGGTGATGTAGTGGTTAAGTGCTACGATTATTATAGTAATTAACTGTTAGCAATAGCACTAACAGCAGTATTAATTCTTAACAATTATTATTTCTGTGTGTTTTTTAAATTTCTCAAACAAATTTACATGTAATTTATTTTAATACTAGCAGCACTTCATGTGAGACAAGCCTTCCCATTTCACAGGCAAGAAGACTGAGGCTTGTGGAGATTGACTTGCCCAAAACCTCACAGGGTATAACAGGTTGGGCAAGCACTTGAACCTAAGTTTCAAAATCTGCACCCAATTTTCTATGCTTCACCTGGCACATGAAACATAGAAATGTCCAGTTATACCAAATGCATTCCCCCCTTGATTAAATAATTAATTGTAAGATAAGAAGAGCTTTTTACAAAACCTACAGTATTCCCTTCCGCAACAAAAGAGCTGGTCACCGCATTCCTCCAGCTGATTTGAAAATGTCTCACTCTACAGCTCTCACATTTCCCATCCCTTTCCAGCTTCCAAGTCAGTCTGAAGCTGTAAACAGGATAATATGCTCATCTGATCTGAGTTGGACCTCAGTTTGTAGCCACAAAAGCCCAGGGTGTTTTACAACTACCAGAGAGATTCCTGGTCAGCCAGAGCTCATGTTGCTTTTCAGGCCAAGAAATCACCCAGGAAGCGCATGCGGATAAGTCAGCACTTTGCTGTGAAGGTTTGGGAAACTCCAGTGCACTTGCCAACTCTCAAAGCATTTTTCCCTCTGGCTACCAGGGAAGGTAATGGCCAGCAACTGACTAGGAAGGCTAAGGAGAAGACTGGAAGACGACGTTTGATGGAGAAAGCTCGTGACTGGCTGGGTCACCAAATTCTACCATTTCTGGGATTTTTTTTTTTTTTTTAGTGGAGATGGCTAATAGATCTTAAGAAACCCTGGTGGAATAGTGGTTAAGAGCTACAGCTGCTAACCGAAAGGCCGGCAGTTCGAGTCTACCAGCTACTCCTTGGAAACTCTACGGGGCAGTTCTACTCTGACCTGTAGGGTCTCTGTGAGTCGGAATCGACTTGACAGTAATGGGTTTGGTTCTGGGGTTTTTGGGAACCACTACAAAGCCTCTGTCTAATCACCAGACATCCAGATGGGATCTGAATTAAGAACAGTGATAGATACAAAGATCATAACGAAAATAAAAACCACTTTTATGTATTAGTTAGGCTGAAAGCAAATGTCAGGGAGGCCAGAAAGAAGCTATGCTTCAGAGGGTAGAGTGTATTTCAGCGTTTCTCATCTTCCACAAAGAGCTATTGTCTCCTGCTAGGTTTCCTAGCAGTATTTAGTAGTAGCTGTACATTGCACGGAGCTGAAGCATTAAGATGAGACTGACTAGAGTGACTCCAGCCTGTGGAACATACGTGTCAACTTACTAAACACATCTGTCGCTCATCCATTCTCCCTTCAACCATGTTTTCCAAAGGTCCTGCTGGATAGCAGTCTTGGAAGTAAAGGTACAGTAGAAATAATGCTGGACTTGGAATTAGGAGCCAAGTTTCCAATGTTGTCTGATCTGTGCTCCTCTGCGATGCACGGCAAGATACTCAGTCTCTCTGGGTTTTAGGCTTCTCAGCTGTACAAGTAATGTTTGTGAGATGATGAATGTGAGAAGTCTTTTTATAAACTTGAATAAAAACAAAACAAACCCATTGCCAGTTGAGTCCATTCTGACTCATAGTGACGCTATAAGACAGAGTAGAAGTGCCCTATAGGGTTTCCAAGGAGCGGCTGGTAGATTCTAGCTGCCGACCTTTTGGTTAACAGCCAAGCTCTTAATCACTGCACCACCAGGACTCCACATACTGTAAAGGAATGTCCTCATATGAGGGCTTCCTAATCTGCACGCCCCCTTTGATGCCTTGAGTGACACTGTGATATTTATGGTAAGATGATTATTCTTGCAGTGAGACGCAGGCAGTGAGCACTGGACCACCTTCCTCACAAAGGAGTATTTTCCTAGATGATCCCTCTTTCTTGCAACCAGAGAATCAAAGCCAAGCACATACTTTATGAATGAGAGAAGAATTGAGTTGTTTAGCTAAATTTCCTTGGATTGTGGTTTTTTAAAAGGGTTGGCTGGAACCATCAAACCAGACCCCAGGAACCACAACTTATTGGACTACATTTTTATTTTCATTCAAGTGTTCTCCTCTGTCTGGTGTGCTACTGGTCATCTGTAGACTGGTAGCCTTGGCTTTCGAATGGCAGAGTTTATTTTTCCTTTTGGTTAGTGGGTGGGTAGTTGGTTAGTTTTTGTTCTAATATGACTATCGAAATATCCGTATAGATCTCTGTGCTCAGTGAGAATTGTCCAGCTACAGGAAAGGCAGACGAGTAATACAGGTTCTCCTCGAGCCTGTTGGGGTTTAGGCATTTAAAAGTACACTCTGTTTCTTCACCTGGTATTTGCGTGTTACTTACAGCATGGTTGGGGGAATTTGCAATATTCTGATAGATTTCTTCTAAATATATTCCATTATAACATATGTTTATTCAGGTGTGTCAGTCAGAACAGAACACAGTGTACCAAGCAGTTAATAAAGTTAATAATAATTATAATAAACAACAACAACAGAAAAAAAACCCAAAACTCATTGCTGTTAAGTTGATTCTAACTTACAGTGACCCTGTAGGACAGAGTAGAACTGTCCCATAGTTTCAAAGGCTGTAAATCTTTACAGAGGCAGACTGCCACATCTTTCTCCTGTGGAGCAGCTGGTGGGCTCGAACTGCCGGCCTTTCAGTTAGCAGCCGAGAACTTTAGACACTGTGCCACCAGGGCTTCTCAATAATTACAATAATAAGAGTAAATACACAGAGCATAAGAGTGGTAGCCACCATTCTAAATGCTTTAGTTTTGGTAACTTTCACATTGCATTTTGAAAATAAGCCAATTATATACTTAATGCAATATATCCTCAATATAGAAAACTAGGAAAACATGGCAAAGTACCAACCAAGCCATTTCAATAAAGCCCTCAGGTATTTTCCATTTCTTTTTGAGTTTTATATTAAAAACCAATAGGATGTACTTTTTCAGTGAACCTAAAAGAGCCATACCTTTCTCGATCAAGGGATAGCTCTTTTTATATTTCTAAATGGGAGAAGAACATGCAGATCATATTTTCAAATATTCGAGAGCCTTAATTTGGCTATGACGCCATCAATTATATAGATGTAGAGAAACCTTCCCCAAACCGTGTTCTATGTTAAGAGAAGGGAAGGGAAGGAGTGAAGAAAGGAGAGAAGGAGTAAGGATACTATACGCAATTAAAGTGTGAGAACTTCTGTGTGTTAGATCAATTTTTAGGAAATCTACAATTCCATTTCATACATTAAAAGTTCCAAGAAGTCTTCTTAACTTTTATGTAACTCAGTACTTTCCAATCATGTATGATCAAATAACTTTTTTTTTAGCAAAATACTTTCTTCAGAACAAAGTTTAAGAAACACTGCATTAGAGAAACATATTATTGTTATTATTCATACAAAAGGAGAGAATATGATCCTGAAATTGGGGGCTTGTGGGTATATTCTTGCAATACAGTAGTTCTCTATTTATAAGTTTTGGTGAAAATTAAAAAAAAAATTAAAAACAGGGCAACTAGTAGGTTGTCTGAAGGACCATCTCGTAGCCAAGTACTACCATGAGTTTTATGACCTTAGTGGGTGTGGATGCATCTACGGTCACATTAGAACCAGCAGGTACAAATGATTCCATGGGTCAATGCAGACTAGCAAGAAGTAAAATGGAACGAACTTATAGCATAAACAACATACTAGCAGTAGAGGAAGGGCAAATAGCATCACAGTATGCTTCTATGAATAAAGATTTTGTATTAGTTTCAGCAGAAAAAGTTGTGATAGAATAGGGTCATCTCACAACATGGGACTCCAAAGAACGCTGGCTCAAAAGAAGCTGGGCCAGAGGAGTTAGTACAAGATTCATGTTGAAAGTTGTTTTTAGTTTCAACTGAATAAGATAATCATTTCACTAATATTGTTCATTTTAATTTAGTTGGTTTTATGGCTTGGCGCTAATTTAATCTTGTAAATTGGTTTTGGTATTATTGCTCCATAGAAGTATAAAAATAAATAATGTATACATAGTTTTGTGATTGCATATAATGAAGTAACATTACAGTAAAAGTAATTTGTCAGCTCTGGAGTCCCTTGGGGAACGTTTTGCTTTAACAGATAACCGTATATTACTTGAGTTTGAGAAACACTGGTCTAGATAATGTTTTATCCTTTTCATACTCTGTTACTCATGGTCTGTTAGTATTCTTTTAACTACACTGAGAAAGACTTAGTAGTGCTGTTCCCTAGTGTAACTAATCCATTTTATAAAGTAGACATCGATTTCTCCAGTGTGTTGATTGTCATTATTACACGGGGAGGAGAAGGGAGGAGCCGTGCTATCCCCACTCACTCCATGGGGAACGGCTGTTACTGACAAGCATGTGTCTCATCCCTTGTTATTGTTGTTAGTTACCGTGGAGTTAGCCCCTAACCCACGGACGCTCCATGCACAATGGCATTAGACAGGTGTGATCCATAGGATTTTCACTGACTGATTTTCAGAATTAGATCATTCAGCCTTTCTTCATAGCCCATTTTAGTGTAGAAGCTCCACTGAAACCTGTTCAGCATCATAGTAACACGCAAGCCTCCACTGACAGACAGGGTGGTAGCTGGGCTTGAAGTGCATTAGCTGGAATTGAACCTGGGTCTCCAGCATGGATGGTGAGAATTCTACCACTGAACCACTACTGCCCTCTTCAGATCCCCTGGGAATATGATAGAGAGTTGAGAAACACTGCTTTCTGTTCTGTTGAGTATGTATGGTTCAAGATGGTTGTACTCTGTTAAAACTTCTGATTTCCTCACCATAAGACCAGAGGATTTGTCTTTGAGTTCTACTCTCTGCAAGGAAAAGATCTTATTAAGTCTGGATTTTGTAATTTCACCACCTAAAACATGTCCGATAACATCAACTTCTGAAGAGCCTCCGTGGGTCTAATTTCGTAAAGTCGTGGGCTCTACCTGGGGAGAGAGAAGGTTCCTATAAAGAAACCTTCTGACGTAAAACAGCAATGTAAAGAATTTGCCCAGAGAGCACAGAAAAACAAATACTCCAAAAGCAAAAATATATGAAGTCATTTGGGGGTGGGAAGAAGACTAGGAAAGTCAGATGACTTAGGTGTGACAGGCCTGAAAGCACGTTTACTACTTCAGCTACCTGGTGGACGCATTGTTCTAGGTAACAGTAAAACTGATACAATGTCATACCTGAGAGACACAAACATCCAGTAATTGCATATGATGTAACAGAAGTATGAACCAAGGGCAGTGGAGAAGGGTGAGCCCAGCTGCCCAAGGAATTCTGGGCTGTCTTCTCAGAGGACGATCCTATGAGATGCCCAATCTACTCTGGAATCAAGTGAAAAAATACTTCACTAATCCCAAAATACTATTCAAATGTAATATATTCTCATGACATATGGGGAAACCTGGCAGTCAGACATGTGCCTTTTTCCTGAATCTATGTTTGTGTTTATCAAACTCCCCAATTTATAATTTTCCTTTGCATTCCCAAGTATTCATGACCCTCCCAGAGTTGCACACTGAAAGCTGATGGGTGTTCTGGGCTTCCCCCTTGGTGACAAAGTAACAGGAAAGGGAACGTGCTCTGTCCTTTCAGGTGGCCCTCTGCTCTACGAGAACATCACGTTCGTCTATAACTCGGAGCAGCTGAACGGGACTCAGCGGGTTCTTCTGGATAACGTTCTATCGGAAGAACAGTGCCGGGAGCTCCACAGTGTGGCCAGTGTGAGGACTGAAAGAGGGAGGGGAGCCCAACTCTGCTGGCCTGGCCTGAGCCTGGCAGTGCTTTGGTGCCATCTTGGTTCCGGTCTCATTTGGAGCCAGGGAACAAGACCTGAAATTTTACTGTCTTTAGGGCAGGGACATTGTTTACAGAGTCACATTCATAGCCTTTGGGTTGGGGTGATTTTCATTTTGTTCAGGTGGGATCTGGAGTAGCCAGTGGCTTAACCCTTTCATGGGTGAATTTTTTGGGGGAATTTTTTGGTGATGCCGTGTTTTTTCGCTAATGGAATGGATGCTGAATCATTGTTGCTGGTTTTTTATTATTTGAAAAAATGGGTGCCAGTTGCAGGTGGGCCATATCAGTTCCATGTTCCATGAAGCACATCACACACGAGGTACATTTTGGTCCCATGGCCCAGGAAGTGCATCACAAACTGTTTTCACCCCAAAAATAACACATTTACTTGAATATTTCTGAAAGCTGGTAACCATACCTTCCCGGTGACACAAAGGAAATGGTAAACATACTTGGAAGCCTTATCTCACTGTACAGAAGCCAAAAGACACAAAACTTTCACACAGTCATTCCTCTGGGAAGCATCCCCTCATACAAATGGCTCTCAACACTCAAATGTGGTGCAGACCAACTTGTTTTTAGACAGTTGCACCAGTATCCAACATGACGTGTAAAGTGGCTCAAATGCCTGACAGTAAACCTTCAGGGACGGAAAATGTAGCCGGAACATATATGTACCATCGTTTGTTAAAGAGTTAATTCCTGAAACAATAGCCACACAGTGTGTGCCCTGTGCTCTAATGTCACTGGGAAAATCCAATGAAAATATAGATGCCCTGAAAAATAGAAAGGGCAATAAAAACATAAGTATTTTGAATCAATAATTAATTAATAAATAATTAATACTAATCATTTACATGCTACCCGTTTCTACAAAAAAAGAGGCTATAGTTTATACTGAAAACATAAAGTTTAAATAAAGATATTGCCTTTGATGGGGAAACTTAATTATACGAAGAACCCGTAGTCAGCCTGGCATGATTCTGAGTACTGACTTCAGTTCCCAGCTTTCTCGTAGCCAAGGCAAAAAGGGAGACCTGATGAATCCATAGCTGTCATTGATAAAGCATCTTCTTGCATTTTGCTTCCAGGGAATCATGCTTGTTGGTGATGGGTACAGAGGAAAAACTTCACCCCATACTCCTAATGAAAAGTTTGAAGGGGCAACTGTCCTGAAAGCCCTCAAGGTAAAGTCTTAACTTCTTTTGGGTTTGGCTTCCTAAGTGTCAATCCAAGACCTTCTGTGAATGACAGACACTGGGAAGAGGAGAGTTTAGAATCTCCACCTACCAGGACAATGGAAGGGAACAAGTATGAAATGGCATCTTTGTTGTTCTTAGTCATTCATTCATTCCTTATGCCCGCATCCATTTACCAAACTTTATATTTCCTGACTTTGTACCTGGAAACCCTGATGGTGTAGTGTTTAAGTGCTATGGCTGCTAACTAAAAGGCTGGTTGTTCGAATCCACCAGGTGCTCCTTGGAAACCCTGTGGGGCAGTTCTGCTCTGTCCTGTAGGTTCGTTATGAGTCAGAATTGACTCAATGGCACTGGGTTTGGTTTTTTTGGTTTAGCTTTGTACCTGACAAGTAATATGCAACCCCTGTCCTCAGAGAGCTGATGGTTAAATAGTAAAATCATACCCAAATGAGCAATTATCCTCTGCTGCAAGAGTTGTTGGAAACCCTGGTGGTGTCGTGGTTAAGCGCTATGGCTGCTAACCAAAGGGTCAGCAGTTTGAATCCACCAGGCTCTCCTTGGAAACTCTATGGGGCAGTTCTACTCTGTCCTATAGCTATGAGTCGGAATCGACTTGATGGCACTGGGTTTGGTTTTTTTTTTTGGCAAGAGTTGTTGTCAGAGAGGAATGAAGAAATTCTATGAGAGAAGAGAGGCGGAAGTGATTAACTCTAGTTGAGAAGAGCTTACTTATTGTCCTACGTAAAATCCACAAGTGTGTAGCAGTATTCCCACTAGTCAACACAGAGACAGCCATAATATATTGGCTTAATGAAACCTAGTGTCTGTTTTCTCAAGCCCTTCGATCAGCTCCATGGTTTCTAATGTTCTTCTTTTTCTTCAGTTTGGTTATGAAGGCCGGGTCCCACTGAAGAGTGCCCGTCTGTTTTATGACATCAGCGAGAAGGCTCGAAAGATTGTAGAATCCTATTTCATGCTGAACTCAACCCTGTATTTTTCCTACACACACATGGTCTGCCGAACAGCTCTGTCTGGTGAGATTCTGGGGTCCAAACTTGTTCCACTCTGCCCACAATGCAAGTGGAAAGAAACCAATGCAAAGCAAAGCTCCGTTGAGTTTTAGACTAAGAGAGTAGAAGACTGCGAATGTCCTAACACAAAAGAAGCTTGGTAATGCTCACTCTTTCCTTCCCTCAGTTTCTCCTCTTTGGTCACTTGAAGTTCCAGAAACCCCTCAATTACGCCTATTTTCTTTTGTAACCCCGTTTCTACTTTCCTGTCAACATTTTTTTTTTTAAAACTTCACTAGGTTTCCCTTTTTGGAGAACCAGCAACCTGGAAATTACAGTCACAGTTATATTCACAGGAGCCCTGGTGGCGTGGTACTTAAGAGCTCAGCTGCTAACCAAAAGGTCGGCAGTTCAAATCTACCAGTTGCTGCTTGGAAACCCTATGAGGTAGTTCTGCTCTGTCCTGTAGGGTCGCTGTGAGTCAGAATGAACTCGACAGCATCGGGTTTGGTTTTTGGTTCATTATGTCCGCAAAGCATTGAGTGGAATCATACAAAACGAAGGGATTGTTGAGAGAAATGTTCTTAAAAAGAGAGACCTCCTCACTCCCTACTTGTCATGGTTTCTTCTATGTGTCGTTTCTTCTACCTCCTGCGGAGTAGGAAGGGGAGAACGTCACACGAGTAGACTTTTACACTCATGAAGTTTCAGCTGAACCAAATTTTTTTTTTTTTTTACAATTTTCATTGCATTCTCATCTTTCTGCTGCAGCATATGAAGTAAAACCCATGAAATGCGTAGAGTTTATATGTGCATATGTACATCCGGGCACTTTTAGAGCTGGGCCGCCAAGTATGACCTGCCTAAGGTTTCATGTCAAGTTCAGTGCCAAAGCTGGACCAGGGTCTTAACTGCCTGCCCAGTGTTCATTCATTAATTCTACCATGCCTTCTGCTTCCTCAAATTTGCCAGAGACACCAGGAACGGGAGAAGATGGTCAGATTGTCAGCTTTTCTGTTGGAGTATACACTCCCCTGCTCATCCTTCCCTGTTTCCTTTCCTGGCAGGTCAGCAAGACAGAAGAAATGACCTCAGTCACCCCATTCATGCTGACAACTGCCTCCTGGATCCAGAAGCCAATGAATGCTGGAAGGAGCCTCCGGCTTACACGTTCCGGGACTATAGGTATTGTCAGCACCCGCTTCAAAACCAAGCTTTGCTCCCACAGTTATCAAAAACCCATGGAACCTAAAAAGCTGCTGTGTTGCTTGCTATCATATTCATCTCTGTGAATCCCAGATTCTCAGGTTATTTCCAGAAGCAGCTAGCACAAATAAGAAATGACTTTATCATCTCGTGTTTTTATCTTAAAAAATTCACTCATGTTTTGCATCCTGTTCCACAGTGCACATTTTCGTTTTAATATAAAAAGTAAAGTTTATGTTCTGTTTTTTAACACTTCTTGACATTCGCGGAAGTATATCCCATGTGTCCATGTCCCTCAGTCTGAGAACATAAGAGCGC
Source organism: Elephas maximus indicus (assembly GCF_024166365.1). Lineage (NCBI taxonomy): Eukaryota > Metazoa > Chordata > Mammalia > Proboscidea > Elephantidae > Elephas > Elephas maximus. The sequence continues at coordinate 25,059,913 of NC_064819.1, forward strand.
GTATGTCTGGTCCACACACATGAAGAAGTGTGTCTGCGCTTCATAAATAAGGAACTGGAAGCTCAGAAGAAAAGATGTTTCCTATTGTTGAAATAGATATTTTGGTGTGTCAAGGGAAGCCTCGGGGTTGTAGTCACTATGTGTATAATAGCTTATTTATTGTTGTTATACTGTGTTCTCTACAAAGACATTTATTGAGCGCCCCCTATCTGCAAGGCTGGTCCAGCTCACAAGGAGCACTCCAGTTTTAAAAAATACAAAAACGAACCCATTGTAGTCGATTCTGACTCATAGCGACCCAGTTAGTTGCGGGGGGGGGCGGGGGGGAGGCATTGTTTAGAGATACTATTATTTAAGGGCGGAAACCCTGGTGGCATAGTGGTCAAGAGCTAGGCTGATAAACAAAATGTCAGTAGTTCAAATCCACCAGGCGCTCCTTGGAAACCCTAGCAGGGCAGTTCTACTCTGTGCTTCAGGGTCGCTATGAGTCGGAATCGACTCGACAGCAACGGGTTTAGGTTTTTTTTTTGTTGTTTTGTATGGAAAACGTAATCAAATTTAATCTAGCTGGACCTGCCCATATGCCCATACTACTTACAACTCTCTGTTTCCCTTATATAATTAAAAAAAAAAAAAGAAAACCCGTTGCAGTCGAGTCCATTCCCACTCATAGCGACCCTATAGGACAGAGTAGAACTGCCCCATAGAGTTTCCAAGGAGCACCTGGTGGATTGGAACTGCTGACCTTTTGGTTAGCAGCCAAGCTCTTAACCAGTAGTCCCCAGGGTTTCCAAGTTTTCCATTAAAAAAGAAAAAAACAAACTCAGTGCTGTCAAGTCGATTCCGACTCACAGTGACCCTATAGGACAGTAGAACTGCCCCATAGAGTTTCCAAGGAGCACCTGGCGGATTCGAACTACCGACCCTTTGATTAGCAGCAGTAGCACTTAACCACTACCCCACCAAGGTTTCTAAGTTTCCCATAGTGGAGGTAAAATGTAAGATGAGCTTTGAAATATGATTATTTGCAGATAGGGGGTGCTCAATAAGTGTCTTTGTAGAGAGCGCGGTGTAACAACAATTAATAAATTATTACATACTCAGTGACCACAACTCTGGACTCTTCTCTTTACACACCAAAATATCCACTTCAGCAATAGAAAACATCTTTTCTTCTGAGTTTCAATTAAAATTTAACTGAGTTTCGGTTTAAATTTTAACATACCAAGAATAAAGGCATACCCCAGGAGCATGACCCAAACTACATCTGTACTTACCCAAAGGGCTAGGAGGGTCAAGTGCTTCAATATCTAGTTGTAAGGAAATGTACTGTTTAGTCTGGCCAGTTCATTGCCAGTCTTCAGTATTTTACGATGCTACTGTTGTTATAAGCATATGATGACAACAATGGCTATCAGTTGTTCAACTGTGCACAAAACTGTGTGTCTTTTGGGCAGTGTGTCATTTAATCCTCAGACACCCTTATAAAGAAGGGATTTTTGTCTTCATTTTACAGGTGAAGAAACTGAGGCTTAGGGAAATTAAATAAATTGGCCAGGTTTGCATAGCCAGTAAGTCATAAACTGAAATTTGAACTCTGGTGGGCTTTAGAGAAGGAGCCTGGTGATGCAGTGGTTAAGTGCTCAGCTGCAAACAGAAAGGTTGACAGTTCGAACCCACCAACCACTCCACAGGACAAAGATGCGGCAGTTTGCTTCAGTAAAGATTACAGCCTTGGAAACCCTTTGGGGCAGTTCTACTCTGTCCGGTAGGGTTGCTGTGAGTCAAAAATCGACTCGAGGCTTATTTTTTGTTTGTTTTTTGGAGGGTAGGAGGGAGCTCTGGAGTCCGTCTAGGCTTGAACCCTAGCTCAAATTTAGGCAAGTTACCGAACATCTACGTTCTTTATTGTGCAAAGTGCCTGCTACCGAGAAAGTGTTTAATGTAAGGTAGTTATTATTATTATTAGTTGCCACCACTTTATACCACCTCCAGATAATCAGTATGGCATTTCACTTACCTCTGTATTCACCTTTCCCACACTACATCACTATCAGTCCTTATCACAGTATCTGGCATGTACTAGGCGCATAGGAACGGCTTGTCGATGTAAATAGACACAGATGTTGCTAAGGCGTTGCTGTCTTGGACTCTCCCATCCAGATTCTGCCCGGTGGGAGGTTGGAAAGACTCAGCAGATCCGTTGGTTCTGATCAGCGACTAGCTGGAGAAAATGCAGTGGGAATTGCCCTAAGAACGTAGTGGTCATGGCTACGCTTGTGGCACGTGACCTGACTAGAATGTTCCCTTTCTTCTCATAGTGCTCTCCTCTATATGAATGACGACTTTGAAGGAGGAGAATTCATATTCACCGAGATGGATGCTAAGACTGTGACGGTAGGTATACCTGTTTCTTTACGTGTATTGGTCATGTTTTAACTTTGATTTTGCCATTTCCCAAGAACTCACGGACTGCCAGCTTTCAAATACTTCTGAGGTCAGGAATTCAAAAGGTCAAGAGAGTCCCAGCGAGTGTATAGATCCTAAAATATTAGAAACGGAAGCGTCCGTAAATCTTCTAGTCCCTTTTACAGATGGGTAGATTACAGAATAGAGAGATTAAGGGTTTGCTTATGATCATATGCTAGTGAGTGTTAGATTTGGACAGAGAGCCTAGGTCTTCTGATTCTTTACCGGTTAAATTGATAGAAACAAAATCATCAGTTCCTAACACATTCAAGCCTAGGGCAAGTCAAATGATTTTATAGATGGCTTTTAAGTAATCTGGTGTTCTGGCCTCCTAACCTTTAGTTTCAAACATTATAAATATCTTTGTATATAACCTGTTGCCGTCGAGTTGATTCCAACTCATAGTGACTCTCTGGGGCAGTTTTACTCTGTTCTGTATGGTCGCTGTGAGTCGGAATTGACTCAATGGCACCTGGTTTTGGTGTGTATATATACATGTATATATATATTTATATGAAATGCTGGTAGCGTAGTGGTTAAGAGCTGCGGCTGCTAACCAAAAGGTCAGCAGTTCGAATCCACCAGGCACTCCTTGGAAACCATATGGGGCAGTTCTGCTCTGTCCTGTAGGCTCGCTATGAGTCGGAATTGACTCGACAGCAATGGGTTGGGTTTTATATATGTATATATGCATATATGTGTATGTGTGTGTGTGTGTATATATATATCAGGCTAGGTGTGCATGAGATTCTAAACGCACCTTCACAGGTAAAAATCAAAAGTTAAATTCATGCCCCATCTTCCTAAGCCAGCCAACACCCTTGGAAAACCAGTTTCCCTAGTGCTTATAGACTAGATAGCCAGCTGCTTTGGCCTTTAAGCTAAAGAATATAGACCATTGTAGAAAAACAGGTTTTTCAACTGTGAAGATAATCTAATCTGTAGTCCGCAATTTCACCTGTTTTGAAATTGTACGTTACAGATGAGTAAGTAAGCGCAAGAGAGTCTGTACATGCCTTGCTTACTGGTTAATCTTCCCCTGATCATAAGGTATTTTCATCACTTGTTCTGAGTTTTTTGACTTTCCACACATTTTGCACTCTTTTCTCAATAGTGAAACAGCCGTATGTCATCTCTGACATGGTACCAGGGTCTCAGAAAATGATACAAAAACTATATATTTCTGGATATCAAGGTGAATCCTATGAGGAGTCTCCCTAAACTTGGTGAGAAACATTGTGATAATTAAGAAAAAAAAATTCATACAGTTTAATGCAATAACCTTCTAAAAAGGCCATGATACATCTGACTTTTTTATAAATAGCTTAAATATTAACATGAGAATATTGTGATACTTCATGATGTGGGAAATTAAACAGAGATTGATGATCTGGGTGGGAGTTTAAAATCCCTACACAAGATTCTCACTTTTTGAAGAGTCTGTGCAGAAAGCATTTGATTTCTGAGCTCTGCTAGCACTGAAGTGCGAATATGCTTAAATCTCAAAGAAATTCAGACAGGTGGTTGAAAAGATTTCTTTGCTTCTGCTCCCTCTAGTGGCCAAGTTTGGAAACGCTCAATATTTCAAGGTAGTAAAACCAAACCTGGTGCCGTCGAGTGGATTCAGACTCAAGGCGACCCTAGAGGACAGAGTAGAACTGCCCCATAGGGCTTCTCAGGTTGTAATCTTTACCGAAGCAGACTTCCGTCTTTCTCCCGTAGAGGAGCTGGTGCGTTCAAACCACCAATCTTTCGGTTAGCAGCTGAGCGCCTAACCACTGTGTCACCAGGACTCCTTTTAAATACTATGTATGACTCAGTACTTCATAAATTGTTGAATATAAGTTAACTGGAATTCTGCTTTTTAAAGATCTGAAATCTTTTAAGACATATATAATCTTAAAAATGTTTAATTCTTTTAAAAAAGTCACAAGCACTAAACGTTACCCATCCCCCCAAAATAAAAAGAAAACAGACTTGTGTGTGTATGTGTGTGTGTGTATATATATATATATATATATATAAACCCGTTGCCATAGAGTCGATTCTGACTTGTAGCGACCCTATAGGACAGAGTAGAACTGTCCCATAGGGCTTCTAAGGAGCAGCTGGTGGGTTCAAACTGCCATCGTAACTACTACAGGGCTCCCTCCATATGTATATATATTCCAAGAGCCTCAAGCTGAGGGTAGATTTATTTTCCAAAATCAGTTTTACTTCAGTTTAATGCACATCATGGATACTTTTTACGACGTCCTATAAAACCCAAAAACCAAACCCACTGCCATTGAGTCGATTGTGACCCTATAGCGACCCTATAGGACAGAGTAGAACTGTCCCGTAGAGTTTCCAAGGAGCGCCGGGCGGATTTGAACTGCTGACCTTTTGGTTAGCAGCTGTAGCACTTAACCACTACACCACCACGGTTTCCAAATAGATAATTAAAATATACACACCTGTCTGAATAACAAAGAGTAATTGATAATTTTTTTTTTAATCATTCCCCTCTTTAATTCTGGAGGGACGAATGGAGCGGGGGAGTGGCCTAACTTGGTACCACACAAGGAAGTAAAGTCTTCTAAGCTTTTTGCTTTGGAAGAATCTGGAAATTGTATAACTAATTGAATGCTGGCTGGAAATTTACATATATTCAAGGCAAACACAGGAAAAAAAGGCTTCTCTGAGTCTTACTCATCAGTTAGATGGATTTTTTTTTTGTTTTTAATCATACTTGGAAGACATACTTGGATTATCTTCAACAGCAGCTTTTATTTGTGAAATATGGGGACTTAGAGATTTTGGTTTTCTGTGCACGTTGGAAGAAAATAAAATTTAATGAGTTCCATTTGCTTTATGAAAAACTAAATTCTGTATGAATGGGCTGTGTTCTTAAAGTATGCTTATAATCATTTATCTAAACTTCAGAGTATATTTTCCCATAGAAACAATATCATATGTAGAGACTGGCTGACTAAAGGCTGTTTATTCCTTCATGTACCTGATCTCTGACAGGTGCTGCTCCTCACTGGATAAGATTAGTCCTAGAGAAAGACCTTCGAGAACCCGCAGGCCTATAACCAGTTCCTAACCCAATCTGCTTCAGGCAGTGGATAACTTCTCTTAAACATTTCCAAAGTTCTTCCTGTTTAAATACTTTCAATTCTTCTAATTCCATCAGACAGAAAACATCCAGTTGTCTCCAAACCTGTTCTTTGACCCTTACTATGTTGAAAGATGTAGTTACAAAGACGTAGTTACATCAAAGCAGTGACAACCATATCTGCTTAAGTGAATCCCGGTCACCATCAGGGAATGAGCAGCCCAGAAAACTGGAAACACCAGATCCTCAGGCCACATACTGTCCTATTTCATAACCCTTCAAGGAGCCTCTAGGTGGTGTAAATGGTTAAGTGCCCAACTACTAGCTGAAAGGTTGGCGGTTTGAACCCACCCAGAGGAAACTGGGAAGACGAGCCCCGGTGATCTGCTTTAGAAAGTTCACAGCCTTGAAAACCTTGTGGTGCACAGTTCTACTCTACACGGGTGGGGTCACCAAGAGTTGGACTTGACTTGACGGCAACTAACAAAAACATGTGGAAATGCATCAGAGAGTTCTCTTGCCAGACCAAAAGAAATCAGAGTGATACTGAAGGCACGTGTAACTAGTGAAGCACAAGATTTTCTTTAGAAAAGTCGCTTTGGTAAAGCTGCTAAAGAAAAGCAGTTCTATCTAGCAAAGGTAAAGCACTCTAAGTTATGAACAGGAGAATAATCAGAAAATGACCACCCTTACCCTTAGCACCCACATATGTAACTCTCCCCTAGGCCCCCGCCACCACACATACACATATACACACACATCCCTGGGTCTCCATTTTTTTACTTCTCGCACTACCCTTAACCTTCCATGTGTAGGTCACATATTCTGGGAATACCTACGTTATGTGGTGTTCAAGGATGTCAGGAAATTTTCCAAAATTTCCACTGAAAAGCATAGGCATCCCGTTTTATTCAGAAGGACATCAAAGGTTCTTCTAATAGGCATGTATCTGCTCAAGTCAATTCAGAAAATAGCTGGTTAAACAGACCCATCTTGTCAAATAGTATAATGGGTAAAAACCAAAAAGCCCATTGCCATCAAGTCGATTCCACCTCATAGCGACCCTATAGGACAGAGTAGAACTGCCCCATAGGGTTTCCAGGGAGCACCTGGTGGATCTGAACTGTCGACCTTTTGGTTAGCAGCCGTAGCTCTTAACCACTATGTCACCACGGTTTCCAGTATAATGGGTAGAACCACTTTTTTGCTTTCACTTCACTTTTCCAAGGTCTATATGGACTGACTAAGGTTCCTCTACTTTCCAAGGAAGAAAAACAAACTCTACTCACATAAGACACTAGATGTTTTCTCTAAATATAGAAGCAAGGCCCCTGATATCTAGTTGCTTAAACTCTATTCAACTTACCCTACTCTTTTGATTTAATGCCCTGGCTCAGTGAGCCCAGCAGTTATCTCCTGTCCCTTCACTACACTCGTTTACCTAAACATCAGCAGACAACTCCACCTCACCAATCACAAGCTTGGAAGTATGATGTCGTCATCTCCGAGCCCCTGGTGGCCATGGAATAGGTCAGCCCAAAGGGTAATGTGTTCTCATCACTGGAGGCATTAAAGCAGTGGCAGAGGGACCACTCGGCAGGAATATTATGAAGGAAATTAAAGTATCATATGCAATTAGGCTTGATTTTTAAAAATCTTTGCATTGTATAATGTGCACGAACCACAAATGTACAATTAAGGAATTAAAGCATCTCCAGAACTCTAGATGTCCCCTTCATTTGGTTTTGTCGTTCAACAGATATTACATATGCATCTACTGTGTGCCAAAGGCTGTGCTAGTGCTTAAGCTAGAGAAGTGAATTTAAAAAAGACTGCCCTCACGGAGCTTCCAGGTTGTCAAAATAGCACTTATTAAGCACTTACTATGTGCCATGGACAGTGCAAAGAATTTTATCCGAATTATTTTATTTTGTCAGGTAGATGTTATTTTGACCATATTTTTGTTTTATAGATGGGGAGATTGAGACAATCTATGTATTCTCCAGGCCCAGGATTCCATCGTTTTTCTCACTCAAAGTTAAAGCTTGACCTGAACAATCTCATGGAAGGCTAGAGAAGGGGGTTGTGAAAATGTTCATGATGTTAGAATCCAAAGTCTAATTTTTGCTTCGTGTCCCAGGCCTCTATAAAACCAAAGTGTGGGCGTATGATCAGCTTTTCATCAGGAGGAGAGAACCCACATGGGGTGAAGGCGGTCACCAAGGGCCAGAGGTGTGCTGTGGCACTGTGGTTTACCTTGAACCCACTTTACAGAGAATTGGTGAGTTTCCTGATCCATCCAGAAAGCCAACTAGGTTTTATCTAAACCTGCTTCATGGACTGATTTATCTGAAAAGCCCATTAAGTTGTTCCATAACACTTCAGGGACTTTGAAGAACGTGAAAAAAAAAAAAAAAAAAACAAAACTCTTATAGAACCTCTTGTCTTCTCTTTGGTTTCTGATACTGACCCTGTTTTCTAAGGAAGTGCAAATTTTTTGATCGGATCCATGACCTGGCATTTTCACATCTAACTTTCAAAGTGTGAGCTTGGAGAAAAGAAGAGGGGCTATGAAGGCCATCCTTAATTAGATGGGCTCTAATAAGTAGACATGTTTGTGGAAGTGGATATGTCAGTATATTTGGTAATCACTAATCAATTTTGAGTTTTATTAACAAACTGTAGCATCAGGAGAAAGGAATAAATTTTTACTGGTCACGAGGAAGACTAATATCTTCTTTCAAGAAACCATTAAAAAGAGCATGAAGTAATTTGTGAAACATGTATAGGGTTGCTCTGAGTCAGAATGACTTGAGGGCACACAACAGCAACAATAACAATGTAGAAGAGGGTGAAGACACGTGAAAGATTATTGTTGTTGTTATTGATTGCCCTCAAGTCGATTGCAACTCATGGTGACACCATGTGTGCAGAGTAGAACTGCTCCACAGGGTTTTCAAGGCTGTGATCTTTCAGGAGCACGTAGTCTGTCATCCAAGGTGCCTCTGGGTGGGTTTGAACCACCAACCTTTTGGCTAGCAGTCAAACTCTTAACCATTTGCACCACGCACAGACTCCTTAAAGGTTATTATATGAAGAATATTTGAAGTAGCTGAGGACACTTAGCCTAGATAAGAGATCATGATCTTATCCTTATCTGAAAAGCTGCACTTGGGCAGAGGTGATAGTTTCTGTCTGTGAAGCTGCAGAGGGATGAATTAGGACCAATGGGTAGAAGACCCTGGGAGGAAAATTTGGGCTCAACATCAGGAATAACTTCCAAATACACCTACTCCTTACTGACTATCTCATTATATGACATTTTGCATTTCAAATAGTAAAAGATCTACTATCCAACTATTTTGGGCATTAACAACATATGTCTTTCTGACAGGAACAAATGCTGAGGTGTGAGGCAAGGGTAATGTTGGCTGTGATGGCTAAAGTTATGTGTCAACTTGGCTGGGCCATGATTCTCAGTTATGTGATGATGTGATTTGGCAGTTATGTAATGATGTGATTTGGCTGTCATGCAATGATGTAGTCATCCTCCATTTTGTGATCTGAAGTGATCATCCTCCATTTTCACATAACACTGATTTTCACGTAACGACCTGGTCTTTGAACCTAATCATGTTGATAAATGAGGAATGGGTGTGCTCCTAGCTGTGTAATTTGTCAAATAGTCACCACTGCTTGATGGAATAATCTGCTTGGGAAGTAGCAAGTGCCTTGTCTCTGAATATGTCCAATCAAAGCCTCAGCAACTGCCTGGCATGGAATGCTGAAATGGAAATGAGCATCGTAGCAGAGGTTGAACTAGGTGGCTTCAAAGGTCTATTCCAGCCCCAAGTGTTGGTGAAGCCATGAAATTCCATTCTTGAAAATGGCATTCTATCCCATTTTCCTCTTCAGTCCCTTAAATACATTTGAATCCAACTTCATCATATACTGTTTCAAAATAATTTCTCTTTTCTATATAGTTTTCTCCATCAAACCTAACTCACAAAGTTTGTACATCACATTTCCTAAGTATTCTTTTACCTGTATAACTAATGTTTAATAAGAGACCTGCTATATGTCTGGGAAACTCTGCTAGGTAAGCCGTAGGGATACAAAGCTAAAAAAACATGGTCCCTGACCACAAGGAGCCTGGAGAGATCTACAAATGAACAGGCAGTGAGAAAATAGCAATAAGTATTTTGTAGAGGGTATAAAAAAAGAAAAAAAAAAAGAAAAACATGGCCATCGAGTTGATTCCGACTCACAGTGAACCTATAAGACAAAGTAGAACTGCCCCATAGGGTTTACAAGGAGCAGCGGGTTGGCTCGAACTGCTGACCTTTTGGTTAGCAGCTGAGCTCTTAACCACTATGCCACCAGGGCTCCTAGGGGGATATCAAGGGAGGCTTATATAAACTCAGATCCAAAAGAGGAGAAGATGATAGGCAGACTAAAAAAAAACTAGGACAGAGAAGATCATTGTCCTGGCAGAGGGAACACAGACAGTAAGCTCTGAAAGCTTCAGGTGGCACTGAACAATTTCCATCACCTATAATTTCTATCTTTCCTTGTGCTTCTAAGCCAGGGTTTCAAACTGGTCCGTTCCAGTTTGAACCCCTGCTGAGAATTGCATTTCCATCCCAGATATACTGAATCAGAACCTGCATTTTAACAAGATCCCCAGGTAATTCTTATATATAATAAATTTTGAGAACTACTGCTGTTAGTGCTTCTCACAATTGGCCCCTAATTCGTTAGCATCACCTGGGAACTTGTTAACCAAAAAAAAAAAAAAAAAAAAATTGCTGTCAAGTCGTCAAGTTGATTCTGACTCATAATGACCCTACAGGGGCCTCAGCAGGAGTTCGAACCAAATGAACCTGTTCCAAGCCCCGTTCTAAACCTCCAAAATGCCAGCATTTCCCCAAAGCACTCCTTTTGTACTGAGGAACCTAGGTAGATTAGTAGACAGGGAAGATAACAAATTATTGAAAAGCACCTAGTATCCCTCTTTAACATTCAGTTCAGCAGACATTTAATATATTTCATTATTCAGTATCCCAACCCTGTCTTCCAAGGTACTGTTGTATCAAAATAAGCTGGCACAAAGTAAATTCTCTCTGCTCTTAACCTAATCAGGAAACACCAAAGCCAAAGTTCCTCCCTCTGATGGAAAAGTACCAGGATGCATCTCCAGTCTTCAGGCAATAGCGACATCTAGTGGCTGCAGTGTAAAATGACCAAAGCCTCTTCAGCAACTAACTGATAATTTAGCCCGTGGGCAGGCTCCTATCCTTCCCTATGCATTGTCATCACCTGGGACTCTTAAAAAAAAAAAAGTACTGCTATCTAGCTTTCACTCTCATAAATTCTAGTGTAATTGGTTTGGGTCGAATCCTGGTGATCAAGAGTTTTAAAAGCTCCCCAGGTGATTGTAATATGTAGGAACGTTTGGGAGTCACTTAGGTAGCTTCTCCCAGATGGAATCCTGAGCAAGGAAAGCCTGCCTATGAAGAAGGCATTTCAGTGGGTAGATTTCCATGCTGGTTGTAGATTAAAGGCGCTCATTCCCAAGGAGTACTTAGCATCATAAATTCTTAAGGCTACAAAGATATTACAAGTTGTACTTCCTTGTGTATACGTATGAATTGGTCCCAGCACTCTGATTTCTTTCCCTTCACTAGAGACATGATTGCAACAGGTTCCTGTGGCCATCAGATCTGAAAGTGCTGTAGGTGTGTCTATTTGTCAAGCATCAATATTGTTTTCGCCCATATCCATACAGTAGTACTCAGGCATTTTGTTTCGACTTTATGAAGGCAGCTTAGTTTTCTGTTATTTTAATATGTTTGGTCCTTTTAGTTGCCTTTATATCAACATCATTTTCAGTTGCAAGTCCTTGAAGGAAAGTGGCTTTGTTTTTAAGGCATAAAATTGGTATTTGTATTAACTTACTGTCCTAGGTAGAATTCTTGTGAGACCTGGGCCCAGTTCCCAGCCAATTCACTTCACACACAGCCACCACCCTTCTGTCAGGGAAGACAGGCCTGTTGCTGTGATGCTGAAGAGGTTTGCAGCAAGCTTCCAGGCTAAGACAGACTAGGAAGAAAGGCCTGGCAACCTACTTCTGAAAATCAGCCAGTGAAAATCCTGTGGATCACAACCGATCATGAGGTTGGAGCAGGACCGAGCAACATTTTACTCCATTGTGCTTGAAGTTGCCGTGAATCTGGGTCAGTGGGCACCTAGTAAAAACAACCTTGTGCTAGGCATTGTGTTAGGAGCTATCTGGAGCAGATACAAGCTAGTCAAGGACATAAGCCCAATTTTCAAGGAGCTTAAAGTCGAATTGGAGAGATAATACAGAGGCCCGAATAATGAAAATCCAAGGCGAAACCCACAAGAACCTTAGAGACATAAGACTTGTGTTCAGGGGTTATAAAGAAGCAATCAGGAAAGGCTTCACTGAGGAGACAGCATTTGAAATAAGCCTTAGAAGATGAGAAGAGTTATTTGGGCAGAGGCATTGTAGACCGAGAGGGCCTTTCATTTACGTGTTTATTTCTCAGATCTAATGGAGCCTCTGTCAAATGTCAGTCGCTTTTCTGAAATACAGTAGTGACCAAGAAGGCAAGGTGCCCTGCTATCACGGTGTATATTCTGGTGGAAAGAGACAGAAAACAGATAACATAAACAAATAGATAAGAGATTTTCAGATAGTGCTAAGTATTGTGAGAAAAATGGAGCAAGGTAACTAATTTAGAGTAAGGGGTAGGGGAGGTGGCAAACTGTGAGGCCTCTTAGAAGAAGTGGCACGAGGGACAAGAAGAAGCCAACTGTGATGGACTTTTGGGGAAGAGTATTCCAGGCAGAGAACACATTGCAAGGGCCCAGAAGACAAAAGGGAGCTCAGAGTGGTCAAGAAACAGAAGGAAGGCCAGACTGGCTGGGACATGGTATCCCAGAGGGAGAGGGGCATGGAAGGACGCAGAGGATGCAGGGCCCAGATTCCACAGGCCTGTTAAGAATTGTGAATTTTGTCCTAGCTCTGGTGAGAAGCTATTGTGGTCCTCCTGCCCTACACCCATTCCCAGCCCCAGGGAGTTACAGGATGTGAACAATGACTTTAGCTGACATGTGGGCTTAGACTAAGGCAGTAAGGGAGAAGGCGAAAAGATATGGAAGCTTTGAGATGACCATCCAGACCTGACAGACTAAGGTGAGTCGGGAGAGTAGGAAAAAGCATGAGGTATACTGGAAACCAAGTCCAAGTCCCTGGGTGGTACAAATTATTAACGTGCTGGGCTGCTAACAGAAAGGTTGGCTGTTAGAGTCTGTCCAGACGTGACTTAGAAGAAAGGCCTGGTGATCTACTTCCAAAAAATCAGCCATTGAAAACCCTACAGAGCACAGTTTTGCTTTGACACATGGGATCCACGAGTTGGAGTTGGACTAGGCTTGTGGCAATGGACTTGACATTCAAAGACTTGTTTTTTGAAGTTCATGGATTCTGAAGGAAAAATAAATGAGCACTTGGTGACTAACAGAATCACCACGGAAAGGAAAATAGAGTAAAAAAAAAAATAGAAGCAATAATGAGCCTAAGATTTTGAGCTCAGGAAAACAATGATACCATTGATGCAAATAAGAAAATGAGGGAAAAAATAAACTGATTTCATAGGGAAAGTGACCTTATTGGACATGAGAACTTTCAAGTAGCAAATGAACTCTCAGTTGGAATACTTTGATCTGGTTTAAAGGGTGAGCAGTGAGCAGGGAACTGATATGGTCTGATTTGAGTGAGGAGGATCCATTAGAAAAATGTGGGGCTGGGGGGTGAAGTAAGAGAATCATTCTGGAAGCTGCTGAAGCAGTTGGGTTAAGAGGTGATGAGGGCCTTAACCCAGTGGTTCTCAATCTGGGGCAGATTTGCCACCCAAGGGACATTGGTGACATTTTTGATTGTCGCACCTTTAGGGCAGGTGCTACTGGCATCTAATGGGTAGAGTCCAAGGATGTTGCTAATCATTCTACAATGCACTGAATGGCTCCCCACCACAAGGAATTATTCAGCCTATGATATTAATAGGGCCAAAGTTGAGAAACCCTGGCCTAAACTAAGGCAACAGTTATGTGCACTGAAGAGAAAAGGGTACAAATAGGTAGAATAAAAAACCCATTGCCATTGCGTCGATTCCAACCCATAGCAACCCTATAGAACAGAGTAGAACTACCCCACAGAGTTTCCACAGAGCACCTGGTGGATTCGACCTGCCAACCTTTTGGTTAGCAGCTGTAGCACTTAACCACTAGAGGTAGAGTAGAGTGACTTTTTAGATGCAAGAAACCACGGTCAGGCTCTTAAACAGGGACAATGGCCGGGCAGTGGTGGTCTTTTCTGAGAGAGGGAATATGTGAAGAACAGAGCAGATCTGTGGGGAGAAAATGGTGAGTTGAGTTTTACACACCGTACTGAGTTGGCAATGGCTATGGAATACCAGTTGAGCATACGAGACTCCTCCTCAGGAGAGAAATCTTGGAGAGTAACTACTTAGGACGTAGGGAAGTCAGGAGAGGCAGTAGTGTGAGACAAAGATGAGGTCTCATCCTCGGCTGGATTCAGCACCAACCCAGATGGATGCCTGGAAGTGTTTGGGAAGCAGCTGCCACTGGGCTTATTATTATGCTTGCAACAGAAATGTGCAAATTGTCTTTTTTGCAGGAGCGAATACAGGCCGATGAAGTGATCGCAATCCTGGATCAAGAGCAGCGAAGAAAACATGAGCTGAATATCAACCCCAAAGATGAGCTATAAAAATGAGAAAGAATGTTCTATCAACTATTTATTTAAATTGTTAATCTTATGAGAACATTTTTATTTTTGTACAGAGCCGTGGTATAAATTAACAGGTTAATATGAGTCACCAGATCTCCCTTCTGTTCCCAAGGGTGCTTGCTTTGCCTCGCTCAGTTTATCTTTCCTGGATTTTCATCAATTCATCTCTCAAAGCCCAGTCAACCACCCTCCTCCGCTCCCCCCCATGCACACACACAATTCATTTGTCGTGGATTTAAAAGCTGAAACAGAAAACATAAGTTTGTTCTTGGAGAAGCTACAGCTTTCATGTGTGCTCTAGTTCGAAAAGTACCGTGTGATTTGGTCTCAGACCTTTCTGCCTTTAAGCTACATCGTCTCACCGTGCTGACGGCCATGAAGTCTTACTCTCTGGAGCCAGCTCAGCCTGGAGTCTGAGGAGCCCTGGCAGAGTTGGGGTTTCAAACTGGTTCAAACCCGTTCAGTCATGGCCGATGAAGTGAAATCACAGTAGACGCAAACTTCTAGAACTTGGGTGATGTGGAACGATAACCGGAACAGGAAAAATTACAGGTAGAAGCCCTGGAACGGGAGACTCAGGAGAGGTGTAATGAGCCCTTTCAGGAGCCTGATGCAGGAGATTGGATTATTGCCAGGAATATGGAGCACAACACACATTCAGAGTGGTGCGGTCAACCGCCATCTCTGAGCAGGGCACACTGTTTCCGACTCTGCTGGTCAAGAGATGTGGTTGCCATACAACATGCACACTGCCCTTATTTTTTAAAAGGAAGGTTAAATTTCTGGCAGGGCGTCAATGTGTAATTTTTCCCATTCCAGTTCACCCACATTTTACAAATTCGACTCCGTTCCAGTTTCTTCTTGTTGACCATGACTGAACTGAAAAGAACTGGTTGAAGCCCTGAATGGAGCCTGCACTGCCTCAGCTGTCACTGGCCAAAGGGTCATCTAGGCCCTGAGAAGGAACCACTCTGATGAGTACTGGAGGAGACAGTCTTTTCAGGGCCTTGGTGGAGTTTTTGGCTCTGGCGTTTTCGCCAGAGAACAAACTTACACTGGAAGCTTCTATTTACCCTCCACAGTGCTCTGGAAAGGACTGCCCTATGAGCTGTGTCTTTAAAACGCCCATATAGGGGCTGGGAAGACTGGCTCTTCACTCTAGTGACTTTGGAGGAAAATCTTAAACCCCACCTGGATCAGGACACCATTGCCAGGTTGCCTGAGAGGGGAATCTCCTGGCGAAAAGGGACATTTTTTTTTGTACTTAAGTTAGAAAAGTTGATTTCTGTTTGATTCCAGTCTTCATCTGCATGTAGTTTGGCACCCCTCCTCTTTGCTGCTACCCAGCACTTGGACTTGTGCTTGGGTCCTATTCATTAAATAAAGGGAGCCTTATTTTAATATCTGGCATTTGTATGTATTCTCCCAAATATTTTGGAATATTTTCAGATAATGGTTTTCTAGTCCCACAGGAGATTTTGGGACAACTCAGGGGCAAGGTGGGGCCATCGCTAGTTTTGCTGGCAGGCACTCCAGGGCCTGAAGGAAGGTGGGAGCGCTGCTTTTGAAAAAAGAGAGATGGTTGGCAAACAGGGGTGTTATTCCAGAGAACGTCTGGTCCTTGGCCCCAATTCCAAGAGGACACTGCAACAATATTGTTCAGAGGGGCTAGGGCCAGCCAACACCAACTAACAGGAAAGCACTTGCCTTTGTGGTGATCAGTAACAGAGGTGACCCTTAAGAAAACTAGCATTCCAAACATTTTCTAAAATTCAGATTTACTTTCTTCTCTTCATGATCTTCGTTAATGTAAAAAATTTCATTCTCTGAGATTGAAAAGTTGATTATAGTGATTTTCATGTCATCTGTTTTCCACCCAACCTTGTGGTTGCATTTTCATCACAAAGAGTGGAAAGAATGTTAGATGTTAATCCCAGCCCTACCAGATATAACCTGCTGTGTGACCCAGAGGTAGTCTCTTTCCCTCTCTGGGCTTCAATTCTCCTTTCTGAAAATGACATAATTGGTTGCAATTGTTTCCAAATCCCTCCCTTTTGTTCTGAATACAAAACAAAACAAACCAAAGACAAAACTGATTTTAGAAACACTGATAAACAGAACCAAACTGGTTTCTGCTAACATTTTGCAAACGGTGACTACCTCCCTTATGTTTGTGTGCAATTTTAAAACCTGGAAACCCAATTTTTAGCCAAAAAGTTCCTGAGTGTTGAAAAAGTAGATGTCTATTTATTTGTTCTTCCACTGGGAAGGGTTTGCTGGCACCCACATTTGCTGATAGGAAGATCTGGGGAAGGATCTAATTTCTGTTTTTTGGCAACAAGGGATCAACAAAGAAAGCAGTTCTTGCTCTTTGCATTCCTACTTCCTGGGTGCAATGTCGCCTTGGGAGAGGCAGAGACTTGGGCACAGATTCTGGTGTTCAGCCCCACAGAAGGTGGGTGAAATCCCCGGGAGATGTGGTTGTGTTAGACACAGAGCTTGTGCCATTTAACTGACAGCACAGAGTCGTTATTCCTGTTTTGCAGGTCGACCATGTTGTTTTCCACCTGGAACATCATGTATACGCTAAAGCACTTGTTATTTTAATCTGCTCCACATCAAACCATCCATCATGTCATTCACGTGTTTTAGGAGTGCTATCGCATGACTTGCCAAAATCAAGCTCAGAAACGGCAGTGTGTGTGCTCTGCAGTTCCTTATGTAGAGGGGAGGAAAACCCATTAGAAGGTTTGTAGTTTTTAGAGCTGAAGGGGGTCATACCAAAAAAAACAAACCAAACCCACTGCCGTTGAGTCGATTCCAACTCATAGTGACCCTATAGGACAGAGTAGAACTGCCCCGTAGTTTCCAAGAAGCGCCTGGTGGATTAGAACCGCCCACCTTTTGGTTAGTAGCCCTAGCACTTAACCACCGCGCCACCAGGGTTTCCTAAAGGGGTCATAGAAGTCGTAATTCAATCTCATCTTTCCATACAAGAGGAAACTGAGGCAAGAGGTAGGAAAGATTATTCCAGGGTTACGAAATTCAAGCAGGCACAGCTAGGGCTAATGTCAGGGCTGCTATATTTGGCAGTGCAAGAATGTCCAGATATGGGGTACGTGGGGGCTGGGGTCCTGCACAAAGCTATGCCCACGCAGAGGAAAGAGTGCTTTTTTTTCTTTGGCCAAAAATTCTACTTACTCAGTAGTCTATGCACCTGCAGGGCTATGTCTGTCCAGAAAGGGCACCTTTCTCTTTTCTTTTTAATTTTTTTTTATTGTACTTTAGATGAAGGTTTACAGAACACTGTACTTTCACATTAAACAGTTAGTACACGTGTTGTTTTATGACATTTGTTAACAACCCCATGACATGGCAGCACTCTCCCTTCTCAACCTTGGGTTCCCTATTACCAGCTTTCCTGTCCCCTCCTGCCTTCTAGTCCTTGCCCCTGGCCTGGTATGCCCCTTCAGTCTCGTTTTGTTTTATGGGCCTGTCCAATCTTTGACTGAAGGGTGAGCCACAGGAGTGACTTCATTACTGAGCTGAAAGGGTGTCTGTGGGCCATCCTCTCAGGGTTTCTCCAATCTCTCTCAGGCCAGCAAGTGTGGTCTTTCTTTTTGAGTTAGAATTTTGTTCTATATTTTTCTCCAGCTCTGTACGGGATCCTCTATCGTGATCCCTGTCAGAGTAGTCAGTGGTGGTAGCCGGGCACCATCTAGTTGTACTGGACTCAGTCTGGTGGAGGATGTGGTAGATGTGGTCTGTTTGTCAAGGGCACCTTTTTCCAACTTACACAAAGATGCAGCCCAGGCTGAAGCCAATTTTTATGACTTCTAGTCTACTACTCTTCGTCTGTATCACTTGTAGAACCACCATTTTGTGCAAAGAGCCTACAGTTCACAAAGCTTTTCTTTTTGCTTATACTGTTACATTGAATGTTTATAACCCCCTTTTGAGATAGGTATTATTCCCATTGTACAAATGAGAAAATAGAGGCTCAGTGTGGCTGCGTGATTTGCCCAAGATCAAACAATTAGTAAGAAGCCAGATCATTGACATAACATTACCTAACTGCTCAGTACTTTGAAATCTTGGCGTTCATTTTAGGGTAGAACATATGTCAGGACCATGGACGAGACAGAAAACTCTGATACGTATGTAGTTATTTCCAAATATGCCTGTGTACTATATCCCTGTCTTCAAAAGGATTCCCTTATGGATATTCTTTTCTTTTCTTTTCTTTTGATGACATGTAAAGCCAGGCTTGTTTTTTGGTACTCATCTTACTTAAAAGAGAGAACTGAGACTGTTCAGGTCTTTTAAGGATATAAAATGTATTCATAATCTTTCATATGTGGAGAGCATATCCCAGTTCTCTGTGTCCATCCACATCTGTACACATCAGCTCTTTAGGCCCCATATTCACATTCATATGAGGAAACCAAGGCCAGAGCATACTGTTAGTGCCCTCTCTCCTTGGCTCCAGATTATGTATCTTTCCCTTCTTGTTACAACTCTGCACTGAGCTGCCAAATCTATTCTTTGGTTTCCTCATCTGTAAAAAGGAACTGAGGAGAGGGGGTGTGATATAGGGACATGGCACTGAAGGATCCCATAGCTCTAAACCAAACCAAAACCTGTTGCCATCAAGTCGATTCCGACTCATAGCGACCCTGTAGGGCAGAGTAGAACTGCCCCATAGAGTTTCCAAGGAGCGCCTGGTGGATTCGAAGTGCTGACCTTTTGGTTAGCAGCCGTAGCACTTTACCACTACGCCACCCATAGCTCTAAGACTCCGTAATTCCCAAGCAATCTACATCATTGGTTCCTTTTCCTCATGACCTTACCACTTCCTGAATGTCCGTGATGTCTAGGACTGGATATGAGAGAAGTAAAGCCAGGGAAGTAGTCTTCTCAGATACAATGAGTTTAGGACTTCTCAGAGACTCATTCCCTTCAGAGCCGAGAGGACTCATCTCCTCACTGCCAACAGGAGAAGGTGAGTGGGTAGTAAAAGCAACAGAAGTTTCTCTCCTGTTACAGTTTGAAGAGCGTGTTCACACACTAGGAGCCCCAGGAGACATTTGGGCAAGGGTTATGATGACCATTTTGATGAGGAGATGGAGAGCAGTGAGGTGACATAACTGCTTGTATTCACCGAGCTTGGAGTGCCCGTGACTGAACTAGAAGCACAGTTTTCTGAACCACCCAAAATCAAACCCGTTGTCGTCGAGTTGACTCCGACTCATAGCGACACTACAGGACAGAGTAGAACTGCCCCACAGGGTTTCCAAGGAGCAGCTGGTGGATTCCAACTGCTGACCTTTTGGTTAGGAGGCCTAGCTCTTAACCACTGCACCACCAGGGTTTCCTCTGAACCAGAGGAGGACGGAAAGCAAACAAATGCCAGAGCTATTGTTCTCATCACCATGCCTGCAAGCATATTAAATACAAAATAATAATGAAGGTAAAGAAAAATGCTTGATTTTTATGAAATCAAAGAAATTATTTTCTCCTCTTTTATTTTGCTGCTAAGTAATATGTGAAGACATACTTTTCTCCTCTGAGATATAGAGAATATGCATTGAATAATTTAATTTGACTTAGCCCTTTTTTGAGCACATGCTGTGTTCTAGGCACTATTTTTATGGTAGTCACAGAAGAGAGGAGGATTCTAATCCAGCGTCATTTTTCTTACTCGCAAAGGCAAAAATAATCTTGACTTTAAATCTTTTCTTTAGAAAAGGGTGACACAGGCCACTGTGATCTCCCTGGTTGCGTGGGGTGCTTTTCTTAAAGTAGACCAGAGGCCTGACTGTCAATGTTTGACAATAAACTCTTAGTTTTAATACAGCCTTCGTCATTAATGTGTATGTAACATTTCTTGGCACTTACTCAGCTGAGGAGAAGCCGTGGAATGATTTAATAATATATACCAACGAATTTTAATTGAAGTACAAATGCCAGATTATTTCACATAAGAGAGCCACAGGGAACAATTCCCTCCTCACTGACGTCAAGAGAGGAGGTAATGGAGGCCACCTCACCAGCTCTTTATGCCAAAGCATGAAACATTCTGAGGTGACTGACAGTGGTATGGCTGAGAGGTGGGAAAACGTTGAACTCTTCAGGGAAACAGGAGCCATCTGGCAAGAACTGCAAACCACAAGTTAGATTGGGCCCATGGTTATGATCCTTCTCCACCTCCTGCCAAGAAGCAAGCCTGTGGTGTGAAGTGACCTCTTTACACAGTCCCACAGCCCACCCACAAATCCTCTACCACCAGATAATTCCATGTTTCCAACATGAGACATAAGGGCTCATTTTGTTTGGGGCTTGGCTTTCTTTAGACACATCGAAACAAGTGACATCCACCACTCTTTGAGCTCATGCTAGGATAGAGCGCCCTCCTCACCCCCTCCTCCAGGTAAATCACAAACTTCTTTGCTCCTGCTGCTGACCTCTGAGGTCAGACGATGTGGAGTCTGGAACAATATGCGCATTGATCTGTGCTTGCTCTACAATGGATGGCATCAGCCGTGTGAAAAGTTGGTTTAGTGAGTCACCTCTGCCTTCAAAAATCTTGTTAAGGGCTCACAATAAAAATAATCAAACAAGATGTCCCGGCCCTCTCTTTTTTTCTGACACATTGCTGGGAAGGAAAGCTTGAATAATGCATTTATCTAATGCACAAAACACCTTTTCTGGCCACTCTGTATGATATACCTGGGGGGAAGTGGAAACAAAAGATGAACAAAACATGCCCTGCCCTTCTTTCCTTTAGCAGACCAACCACAGAGGAGATTGAGGGTAGAGTCTGACAGCCTTCCTACCTTAGCTGTACCTCTCCTGTCTCATCTACTGCTCGCAAAAGGCCTATGAACTTTGAATGGAGGAGACCAAGCCTTCTTCATCAGTCTCTATTTCAACTAGGTGTGACCTATCTACCTGGGAGCTCTTTCCCTGGCCCTCCCTGTGAGTTTTGGGTGCCTTCCCTCAGGAAGACAATGCCATGGCATTGGCCTTGGAAATCCTATCTAGACTCTAAGTAGACCTTCATCCCTCCTCCCAAGTTTATAGTTTTACCTCCAAGTTATTATCTGGTGAGAGAGGTGGTGAAAATGGGGACTGGGCACTACCTGCTATGCCTCATCTTTTTCCACTTATAAATAATAAATCCCGTTGTTTCAAGGGGTGTAATCATGGTTGGCATTTATAAAGCTTTTTTATGGCCTCGAAGCACTTGGCAATCATACGCAAGTGCACAGTTTTCTTGAGAGAGACACAGTGCAATTTCATTGTAAATGGGAAAAATGAAAGGCCACAAGGAACGTGGCTTAGTAAAGGTCTGGTCACTCATGAAGTCATTCCTCAGATAGCTTTGGAGTGAGTACTCAGTAGTGGGCTTAGCGAGGTGTTTGAATTCAATAAATTTCATCCTTCTGTTTGAGGAACTCAAAGTGGAAAAAAACAGATGTAAACAAATGATATATACAGAAGGAGGTAAGTGCTACGGTATAAGGATTATGATAGAGGTGGGCCCAAAAGGCCATGTGAGTTCAGAGAGGGAGTGGTTGGGTAAACCCCCCCAAAAAAACCAGTGCTGTCGATTCGATTCCGACTCATAGCGGTTGGGGTAGGGAAAGGTTTATTGAGAAGGAGACAGCGAAGTTGAGTCTTGAGCACTATTGTGCCACCAATAAGTAGAAATGAACCGCATGGCCTTGCATCTCACACGATATTCTCAACTGAAAAAATGTTGGCTCTAAACTAGATGATATCTTGAGTTTTAAAATATTTAGCCTTTAGAGAACTTGGGACAGTTCATTTTAAAGTTGGTATTTTGGGGTGGGGGCAAAATGGGCTTTTTACTACCTATTGCCCTGGGAAAACATTTTAATGAATGCTGCGAAAATTCAAATAAATGCCAATTACAGAGAAAGAAAGTTTTATTTTTATTCCCTTGTGAGGGAGGTATTATTTAAGTGGGTGGGGTGAAGCCCTCAAGGGCCATGTTTCTTACTGTAAAGCAAAAGAGCTACCAGTGTCAGGGAAAGTGGAAGTGCATCTCAAAGTTAAGACACAAGTCAAGGAGCTCCTGTTGTTGATAATTGCTGTCAAGTGGATTCCAACTCGTGGTGACTCCATGTGTGCAGAGTAGAACTGCTCCATAAGGTTTTCAAGGCTGTGACTTTTCAGAAACAGATTGCCAAGCCTATCTTCCAAGGCGTCTCTGGGTGGGCTTAAACCATCAAACTTTCAGCTAGTAGACAGTTTTCGCAACCCAAGGAGCCCTGATGGCCCAGTGGTTAAAGCAATCGACTGCTAATCAGAAGGTTGGTGGTTCAAAACCACTAGCAGTTCCATGGAAGAAAGATGTGGCAGTCTGCTTCTGTAGAGATTTATAGCCTTGGAAGCCCTATGACGTCACTATGAGTTGGAATCGATTTAATGGCAGTGGGTGGGTATAAGGCCTCCTACGGAGCTCTACCCAGCAGAATTTCCCTCTGCCTAAGAGTCCAAGCAACTGTTTACCCCACATGCCCTATAGCCAGTCTACAAACTCAAACCCTTACACTTTTATCTGAAAAATGGGAATGATGAGCATAGTCCACACCACAGGTGTGCTATCCAGAAAGCCTAATGCATTTAGTAAAATCAGTCAAGCATTTAGTAAAACCAGAAAGCTGTGCAAATGTTTTAAGAACTCTCTTCTATCCTTCCCATGTCAGAGAGCAGGATGTCAGAAACATTGGAAATCTTTGAAAACAAGCCATCTCCAACTGGAATTAATGGGGCTGCATTGTCTCCTTTAAAACCAAAAGGCCCAATAGCAGTGACACAATAAGCATCAAGTCACTTTTATTTTGTTTTTTCTCTGTATTTGGTTTTGGTTTCTTAGCCTTTGAAGGTATTAAGCAATGACATGCCACGATTTAGAATAACGTCTAGAGTCCTCAGGGCTAAGAAGCAGACTTCAAGGCTTCTGGTCACCAGAGTGACGTTCTGGTGCCTCATGATATTGCAGTGTTTAGCAACTCTTACTGAACAGACACCAGTATTTTTATTATATTCAAAGCTTACAGCTTCAGGATGTGTTTTTCTAGCAAGGTAATAGGAACTAGAATTATACTGCTTTGAAATTAATATTGGTAATTAAATAAAGAGAACTTAGGGATTTTTTTCCCCCTTAGTATCCAAGACAAAGGTGCTAAAACATTCTTTATGCACAAGTGGATCCTGACTAGCCTACATTTGCCCTTTATTCTACCTGTAGCTCCCGAATACCAAGTGAAGAACAGGCATAGAAGGCATTGTTGGCCTCCCTTAATGGGACAGAGTGAAGACTCTGGGGAGATTGTTCCACTCTGCCTTCACTGTTTACCGCTGTGGTTACTGAGCCTCTCACAACATCTCTGGAGACTGGATCATGAATAATTTGACTTAAATCAAAGTCACCGTAGATGTCAGTTCCCACAAGTAAAATAAGTGATTGCACTCTCTAAGGCCATTTTGCAGTTCTGCCCATGTGTTGTCCTTTGGGTAGCTAGGACACAGGAGGAATTAGTCTGAGCTTATCTGACCCCACATCTCATCTACTTGTCCTTACCCCAGTGGAAATCCAGAGGAGGCAACTGTTTTCAGTAAGATGGTTGCTACCACTACTCTAAGCCTGCCTGGTATGATTAAAGCTCTGTTGAGACACGCCGTGGTTTCCTCATGGGGAGCTCTTTGAGTCTTCTCTGAACTTCCAAGCCGCAGGGCTGAGTACAGGTACAGATTTCTCTTCCAAAAGTTTGGCTTCTGAGTAATGTTTTTTTGTCTCTAAGGGTAATAAAAGCACATCAGATGTTGCTCCCTGTACCATGAACTTCGCTTTGAAGCATCAGTGAACCACTTCAAAGGCTCGCCACTATGCCGAGATGCTGTTCCTGGGGACTCTGTTCTATCGAGGGGTGCCTATCAAGCTGGGACACACTGCACACCAAGGCACTTACCAAGTAACGACCTAGTTGTAAAGTACATCAAATGTGACAAATTGGCATCCTGAAAACTTAAACCCCTCCTGCCTTCAGAATCATCATAGAATATATCATCATGCTTTGAACTCTGTAAAAAAAACCCAAAAAAACATCATTTACATACAAAGGAACTTGCCAATTAAATAGAAGTCACTTGAATGGCCATCCGCGCTCAGCACAGAATTCTTTTGGTCATTGTTTACTTGAGGTGAACATTTAACTATCCAGAACCAGTTCAACTAGGAAAATTAAGCCCGAATTATGGATCCAAAGGAAGAATCATCATCAGGATAAACACTAAACCAAACCAGTTACTGTGCGGTCAATTCTGACTCATGGCAACCCCACGTGTGCAGAGTAGAATTGCTCCATAGTGTTTTCACGGCTGTGACCTTTCAGAAGCAGATCGCCAGGACTGTCTTCCAAGGTGCCATTGGGTGGGTTCGAACTGCCAACTTTTTGGTTAGTAGTTGAGTGCTTAAATGTTTGTACCACTCAGGAGCCCGTATAGTCACAATTGGTGTGGCTCAACAAATTAAGGCCCCTGAAAATAACAGACTCCAATTTGGAAGGTGCCTTACAGAGCACCTGGCTCTGCATCCCTTCTTTTAGAGTTGGGGAAACTGAGGCCCAGAGAGTGAAGTGATATACCCAGTTTTATCACGGTCGCTGAGATAATGGGCTCAAGCATATCATTGTGAGGATAGCACAGGAAGGGGCAGTGTTTTGCTCTGTTATACATAGGGTCGCTGTGAGTCAGAACTGATTCGACAACACCTAACAACAACAACAACAGCATCGCTAAGTTAGTGGTAGCATATGGACTCAAGCACAGGTCACCTGACTCCTAGCCCAGAAACTCATCATGGTAGTCATTGTAGAACAATAGGAAAGAGCCCAGGCTTTAGGCCCCCTAGACTTGGGACACTTTGCTGCCTTTTACCAGCCCTCTGTTAACGGACACATTTTTTATCATCATATTTTCAAAGTCTTCATCTATAAACAAAGAGCTAGTAATACATATCTTGGAAACCCTGGTGGCTTAGTGGTTAAGAGCTACAGCTGCTAACCAAAAGGTCAGCAGTTTGAATCTACCAGGCGCTCCTTAGAAACCCTATGGGGACTTTCTACTCTGTCCTCTAGGGTCACTGTGAGTCTGAATCGACTTGACGGCAACAGGTATAAAGGGTAGTAATATATCTCATGAGTTATCATGAAATTTAATTGAGAGAGTGTATGTGCCAAGCACATAGAAGGCAATTATTGCTTTTACTATACCGGAACACCTAAAAAGAAGGAAAATAGGAAGACGAAAATGCCTTTCCAGTTCTCTTGATGTTTTTTAAATAAGTTACTTAAATAGAGGATTTTTATACAATTACATTTAAAAAGAGCCTGGCCATAGATGACACGTTTGTTGCCAGAACAAGGACACCAGAGAAGTGCAACTTGTTATAAAACATGGAGAGGGTATTCTAACTCCAAACTAGTTACCAATCAGTAGTCTAGAAAGGAGGCACCTGGCTTTCCAATTGGCTTTCACCTTGTCTGGACCTTTTGACTTCCTATCGTCATCTCCATGGTGATGTTTCAGCTGCATTACCTGCTTCTCTGCCCCAAGCACTTTGAAAGCTCAAGCATTTTTATCTCTTCCTTTTAGTAAGCATTCTCTCCCTTGATTTTTCCACTCTGTGGGAAACAAATTCTTTGCTTAGCAGCAGAGGGCACTATTAGCATATTTTGCTTTGAGGGGTTTAAAAAAAAGAGATGCCTCTGTTCATTCATTTGTTTTTGCAAGTTTTTATTTAACATCTATTATGTGTTCAGCGGAAACCCTGGTGGCATAGTGGTTAAGTGCTACAGCTGCTAACCAAAGGATTGGCAGTTCGAATCTGCCAGGCGCTCCTTGGAAACTCTATGGGGCAGTTCTACTCTGTCCTACAGGGTCACTATGAGTCGGAATCGACTCAACGGCACTGGGTTTGCTTGGTTTTTTGGTTTTATGTGTTCAGCAGTTAAAGTTCAGTGACTAACCAAAAGGTCAGCAGTTTGAATCCACCAGGTGCTCCTTGGAAACTGTATTGGGGCAATTCTTCTCTGTCCTTTAGGGTCACTGAGTTGGAATCGACTCGATGGGAATGGGTTTGGCTTTTTTTTTTTTTGGTTTTATGTATTCAGTGGAGCCCTGGTGGTACAGAGCTCTGCTGCTAACTGAAAGGTTGGCAGTTCAAACCCACCAGCTGCTCCTCAGGAGAAAGATATGGAAGTCTACTTCTGTGAAGATTTACAGCCACGAAAACACTATGGGGAAGTTCTACTCTGTCCTTTAGGGTCATAATGAGTTAAAATAGACTTAACTGCTGTTTTTTTTTTTTTTTTTGAATGTGATCAACGTTGAGAGAGATACTAAAGAAACCTAGAATGTGGCGCTTACAGCCCAGGTGGGTACACTATGCACAATATAAGACAATATATGGAGTACTTGCCTAAATGGAGATGACATGTGGTTTGGAGATTCAGAGTTCAGAAAAAAACAAAAAAACATTCCTTCTAGTCGATTCCAACTCATAGTGACCCTACAGGACAGAGTAGAACTGCCCCCTAGAGTTTCCAAGGACCACCTGGTAGATTCGAACTGCTGACCTTTTGGCTAGCAGCCGTAGCACTTAACCACTACACCACCAGGGTTTCCTCAGAGTTCAGGGTAGGCTTAAGTAGCCCAAGAGGAATTCCTGAAGGAGTTGGTTTATAGCCGTGCCTTAAATGATGAGTAGAATACAGAGCGGCAAAGAGGAAAGAGGGAAAAGGTAAAATGGACAACCCAAGCAAAAGGAGAGTAATCCATGGCCAAGAAAATTCACACTATGACTGTGACAGCCACTACTCTGACAAATATCACCTCTACTGCTTCTAATAACCATCATCGCCCACGTGGGTGGTTGTCTTCACAACCATGACCTCATTTGGCCCTTATTGCAGTCCTGTGACTTCAGTTCTCAGACTTTATTATTCCAATTTAACTAATGAGAAGATTGAGGCCCTTAGAGGGAAAGTCGCTTGCTTAAGGTCACACGAGTAGTGTGGTAGTGCTGAGATCAAAACTAGTTGTCCTTTCTGAGAATCATGACACAGACTGTCATGGACAAGAGGGTTTATAACGCACAGTAATAGAGTGAGTTTCAGCTGGTTGAATGGCTTCGGTCTACTGAGGGCTCGACCGTAAGCTAGGCTGAGGTATTGGGGGCTTAAGCCTGGAAAGCAGGGAGTATTCTGAGGTTTGGGGAAAGCAGATAAGGGTGATTACATGCTGTCATTGATACATTAGTAAAGTTAGTACATGAGAGGCCAGAAGAAAAACAGCAGGTGTCAGACAGGCCAGTGAAGAAAATGTTACAGTAATAAAGGCTGGTGATGGGAGCGGGGATGGGGGTACGGGAGCAGTCTGCTCTGATGGAGAGGATATTTCATCATTGTTATCATCTATAATTTCTTGCGTACAGTAATAATAAAAAGCAGACTGACTTTTACTTGATTTTATGTTGGTTTCACATTCTCTTCAGACAATGTTGTTGTTAGTTGCCATCAAGTTGGCCTTTAACTCATGGCGACCCCATGCACGAGGAAGCAAAATGCCGCACAATCTTGTGCCATTCCCACAGTCAGTTATGGATTGGACCGTTGTGATCCCTAGGTTTCTCACTGGATGATTTTCAGAAGGAGATCACAAGGACTTTCCTTCTAGTCCATCTTAGTCCGGAAGCGCTGCTGAAACTTGTTCAGCATCATAGCAACATGCAAGCTCCCACTGACGGGTGTGTGGTGGCTGTGTCTGAGGTCCATTGGCTGAGAATCGAACCTGGGTCTCCCACACGGAAGGTTAAAATTCTACCACTGAGCCAGTACTGCCCACTCTGTGGACAATACCCCCCCTCATTGCCTGTACCCAGGATGGTCCAATCCCACTGCCTGCCCAGCCTTCATTCACCCTCAGTAATCCTCTGTCCAAGGCAGGAAGTGAAGAAAGCTTGGACTAGGCTGGGAGCGATGAACTTGACAGTCAAGGACTTGCATTTCAAATTTCATGGATTCTAAAGGAAAAATAAATGAGCACTTGGTGACTAACAGAATCACCACGGAAAGGAAAATAAAGGAAAAAAATATATATAAACAATAATGAGCCTAAGATTTTGACCTTAGGAAAACAGTGATACCACTGATGCAAATAAGAAAATGAGGGAAAAAATAAACTGCTTTCATAGGGAAAGTGACCTTATTGGACCTGAGAACTTTCAAGTAGCAACTGAACTCTCAGTTGGAATATTTTGATCCAAACATATTTACTACTCAGTCTGTTAATTTTTTGCTTGCTTTTCACTTTTCTCTTTGTCTGAAACTTATAAATACTCTTTTTACAAGTAACGAAACTGAAGCAAGAGATAAAATTTCCAAGTTTAACCACTTCTTGCTTAAAATCCTTCCATTGGCATAAATATAAATTCCAGTATATTTATGGCTTAGAGGGCTCTGTACACTTGAATCTTTGTCTACCTTGTCAACCTGACATCTTGCCAAAGTCCTCCCCTTCACTCCCTACCCCGTAGCATTGTACTCCTTTGTCTCTTAGATATTTAAATTCTGAACTCTCTGCCTAGAAAACTCTTACATCCCACCACTGCTCCATCTTCTCACAGGTAAAGTGGCCAACCATCCCTGGGAGTAAGGCATTTCCTTGGATGCAACTTTTCTAGTGTTAAAGATAGTTCTGGATGAACCTGGAGAACTGGTCACCCTACATCATTTGTCAGCTTTAGGCTTGGATACTTCTTCCTCTAGGAAGCTTTCCTTGAGCCCCTGAAGTTCTAGACTGTTAGGTCTCCCTGCTGAGTAGTCTAGCCCTATTCTTCACTCCCCTTTCATGACTCTTCTCACATTCGTGATTACTAAGTTCATACCCATTTTCCCTCTTATCTAAGTAGCTGTCCTTGTGCCACCTCCACTCCTACCATCCTGGTCTGAGCCACCATCATCTCTTTGTTGAATTACTGCAGTAGCCTAAATTTTCTTGCTTGCACTCTTGTCCGTTTCAGTGTAGTCTCAACACAAAAGCCAAAGTAACTTTTTTAAAGCATATGACAGATAATATCACTCCTCAGCTCAAAATCTTCCAATGATTTTCCAGCGTACTTCCAAAGTCATTGGAAACCCCGGTGGTGCAGTGGTTAAGGGCT
Source organism: Elephas maximus indicus (assembly GCF_024166365.1). Lineage (NCBI taxonomy): Eukaryota > Metazoa > Chordata > Mammalia > Proboscidea > Elephantidae > Elephas > Elephas maximus. Next base: position 25,089,574 of record NC_064819.1, read on the forward strand.
ATGCCTGCTAACCTAAAGGTCAGCAATTTGAACCCGCCAGGTGCTCTTTGGAAACCCTGTGAGGAAGTTCTCTGTCCTATTGGGTCTCTATGAGTTGGAATCGACTTGATGGCAGTGAGTTTGGTTTAGTTTTTTTCACTGATCACTGCAAGGCCCCACAAGGTCTGGCCTCAGTTAACTCTCGGTTCTTATCTCCTCTTTACTCCCCCCTTTACTTAGCTCCAACTTCCCTGGTCCACTTACTCTTTCTTCGACACACCATGGATGCTGCTGACTCAGGGACTTTTCTTGTATTACTGCTTCTGCCTGAACCATTCTTCTCCCAGGTGTCCACATGGCTCATCTGTCATGTCCGTCAAGTCACAATCAAAGTTCATCCTCTCAGAGAGGCCTTCCCTGACCTCCCTATTTACAATAGGTCTCCTGCAGCTGGTACTCCCACTTCCCCTCTCTGCTTCATTTTCTCATAGCACATACCACCATCTAACATGCTACTTATGTCTTACTTAATTTATTTTGTTTATTGAATATTCCCTCCACCCAGAATATAGTTCGTAGGAGTAGAATTTTTTTGCTTTTAGTCACTTCTATATTTCCAGAGTCTAAAATAGTGCCTGACAGAGAGTAGAAACTCAAAAATATTTAGAGTGAGGAAATGAATATGTATACACGTGATTAAATGAAGGAGTGAACAAACGCAGTGGAAAAGGCAACTGACTGAGAGTCACAAGTTTTAGCTCAGCCAGGCAGAATTTGGGTGACTTTGAGAAAATTACCTCCTCATCCTAGTTTTGTATTTTCTAAACCTATAAAATGAAGAAAACCCACTGCTGTAGATTCCAACTCATAGCGACCCTGTAGGACAGAGCAGAACTGCCCCACAGAATTTCCAAGGAGCACCCGGTGGATTCAAACTGCGGACCTTTTGGTTAGCAGCTGTAAGTCTTAACCACTATGCCACCAGGGTTTTCTATAAAATGAAGGGGTTGGGATAAATACTTCTTAGTGATTCTACTAGTACTGGTATTGTCAAAGACCATGTGTCAATGCTAGGTAAGAAAAGAATCCAAACTTTTAAGTAGGATTCAAAAGCAAGAAAACAATAGCAAGAGAAAGAGCAACCTTGTGCAAGTTCCAATTGAGAAAAAAACAAAAAACAAAAAAAAAACAATGTACTAGGAACCTGAGAATCCCAAATCTGAGGAAATGCAAAGAAGGCAGGTGACTGCGCCAAGCTGACACAGATAATTTGTTGTAGGGCTAGGATGAAACCTCATCCCAGCTGCAAATTACTCTAGCTGCCTGGAAAATGAGACCGAGGAAGGGCCAATCACTATCTGATTACAAAGCCCTGTACAGATACAATTTGTGATTAGAACACTGCCTGGAAATTTTTCTTCACACCCATCCAATGGCTCCCAGTGTGGGTGTATTCTCAAATTAGTCATATGAGAACACAGAGTTTAACAGAAGAGAGACAGAAGTTCTAGAATGTTCCATTTGAAAAACTATCATCCCTTCAACAAAAGCAAATAGCGCACTATGCATACAACTTTGTCTCCTGCCGTGCTTGCTGTCTCAGGTGGGAGCAACGAGTCAACCCTCATTTAAAAGTGGGTATGTGGGGAGAGGGTACAAGGGCTGGATTAGTAAATTTAAAAGAGACAATTCAAGTGCTACAGCTGCCACACCCGGAGTGCAAGGGACCAGACTGGTTATTCAACTTCTTCTGTATAGCTACTGTGTGGATAAAAACTCAAGCTCAGTAAGGTCAGCGAGTTACTCCGCGGTAACCAAATCCCTGCTGTTGTGATGATTATCGGGGTGATCTCCCTCTGCCGTTGTGGTTGAATGGGATTTTGCTGTTGTTGCCTTGTTTGGTAGTACGGCTATGGCAAATATTGCAAGTGCAATTGTTGCTGTTGAAATGTCCTCTTGGCAGCTCTTGGTGTGGGTATGTGGGTGTGTGTGTGTGTGTGTTGGCCATCCTACCCAGTCTTTACAGAGCAGCTCTGGGAACTTGGTTTCCACCACAAGGAAGTAACCATGGATTGGATTTAGATTCAACTAGTATATATCAAATTCCAAGTTCATGCCAGAGGTTGTATTGGTTGTTTTGTGCTGCTTCAAAACCTTCTGAACTAGTACCATTGGTTTGATAGTACAGATAAGGAAACTGAGGCTCAGAGAGGCTACCTACTCAAGGCCCTACTAAGAGCAAGCTGACAAGCCAGGATTTAAGCTGAATCTCTGACTACAAGTCCAATGCTGTTTCCATTTTACTGCTGCCTCATCATGAAACGGAAGAAGGAGCAATGATGTCCAGACTGGAGACCTGGGCTAAAGACACTGTTCTTTCTACAATGCCTTCTGCATGTTCTTGTAGCTTTACCTTTCTGGTCCTTGGTTTCTTCATCTGCTTAAAAAAAAAAAGTTGCCGTTGAGTCGATTCCAACTCATAGCAACCCTGTAGGACAGAGTAGGACTGCCCCATAGAGTTTCCAAGGGGCACCTGGTGGATTCAAACTGCCAATATTTACCACTGTGTGAGACAGGGATAATCAGGGCTGCTTGAGTTGAACCAGAGGTTAGGAATTTGGAGCTACGTCCACTTGCCCCTCCTCGTCTTGCTCTGTGGTATCCCTTGAGCTCTGTGTAGTAATACATTCCAAAAGCTCTTCTGGGTAAGCTCGAAGTCACTGCCAGCTCTAAAGCACTCCAGGTCTATGATTCTCACTATAGATCTATGGTGCCCATTGTAGATTTATGGCACTTACTGTAGGTCTATGATAGTTACTATAGATTTATGGTTCTCAGAAATCTCTACTCATATCCAAATGCAGACTATCAAGTCTCTCCTCTAGATCAGTACTGCAACTAGTCAGACTTCAGACTCAAGAATATAAATGTCTTCTTAGTTTACAGAATCATAAAATGTTAAGGGTGGAAGAGACCTTAGATAGGAACTAGCCCAGTAACTCCACATATCTAATAAAATGGCAATTGTTTCTAGTTTTGGAGCCCTGGTGGTGCAGTGATTAAGAAGGAGGCTGCTAAACAAAAGGTTGGCAGCTTGAATCCACCAGCTGCTCCTTGGAAACCCTATGGGGCAGTTCTACTCTGTCCTATAGGGTGGCTATGAGTCAGAATCGACTTGGCAATGGGTTTTAGATGGGAGTTTTTGTTTTTATTGAGTAATGAAGTCTCAGAGAGACTATTTGCCCAAGACAATGAACTAGTGTCATGGATTGAAATGTGTCCCCCCAAAATATGTACTAATTTGGCTAGGCCATGAATTCCAGTCTTTTGTGGTTGTCTTCCATTTTGTGATCTGATGTAATTACCCTCCATTTTGTGATATGTTGTGAATCCTAATTTCTGTCTGTGGTTATAATCCCATTTGTGAATGTGTTGTGTTTGTTATGTTAATGAGGCAGGATTAGGTTATGTTAATGAAGATTAGGTTGTATTCGTTATGTTAGTGATACAGAATTAAGGTGTGTCTTGAGTTAATCTCTTTTGAGATATAAAACAGATTAAATAAACAGGCTAAGTAGTAGAGTTGGAGGAAGAGAGATGCCAAGTTACATGAAGACCCCCCAGGAGCAGAAGCTCAGAATAGACAAAGATCTTTCTCTAGAGCCAACAGAGAGGAAAAGTGTTCCTCTAGAGCTGGCACCCTGAATTTGGACTTCTAACCTTCTAAACTGTGAAAGAATAAATTCCTGTTTGTTAAAGTCACCTGCTTGTGGTATTTCTGTTATAGTAGCACTAACAGACTAGAGAACTAAGACAGCTAGGTAGCCATCTTCTACTTTATCAGCTATCCTCTGTACTCAAAAAAGGTGATATTTGCAGCATATAACAACCAGTAAGTTCTAACCAACCAGAAAAAGTAAATCATTAGGGAAGGATCCAAGGGATCCCTCTATGTCAGGCCTTATCCTTTCAGTTCCTGGATTCTGAGAAGGTCCCATAAGTACTGGAGGAGGAGAGATGGAGGTGACCAGGGAATGGGGTAGTCTAGGGTCTGGGGCTGGAGGACATGACTATTTGTAAATGATCCGGGATTATTTAATAACTGGCATAGCCATTCTGGTGCATAACAGTGGAATATCAGTCTTAGCCTTTAAATATTTATTCAACAATAGAATCCAAAGTTGCAGGGTTTTCTTGTAGTTGCTGAAACTTATTTTTAAGGCTACTGAGGCTTTGTCCCACTGCTAATACTGCTTCTTTTTAAGGTGGGAAAAAAAGGGGCCAGGAGAGCAGAATTTCTACCAGGTAAGTGTCACATCAAGGAATTCCACCCAGATCCACACAGGTGCAGACTGCTTCTAAGGGGCATTGACCTACAGATAATGCTGTCTCTAGTAATTAGGTTGACATCATCTAGCAGCTTGAGAGGATTTGAATCCCTTTCATAATTCCTGTCACCTCCCATCTGGTGATGAAAACTCCAGGTTGGAAGCTGGTGATTATGCAAAAGCAAATGCAAGGGAACTGAAAGGTTACACTCCTCAAGGGAAACATTTTCGCAGAGTTTGATCCAGGCACAAGGGGAAGCAAAGAGCTGAGGTCCTAGCTGATCACGGGTGGGACCATAAACAGGGAGCCAAGAATCATCAAAGAATTTTATACCCATGGGAATAGAAGGCTCCCTCGTGGTCACTTGGTCCAACCCCTATGTAAGACTTGAATCTTCAAAATAAATCATCTGCAACCTCATCGAGACTGGAAGGTGCACTCTTTCTGGATGACCTGGTCTCCGTCACTTCCCAATATGTCTATAGATTGTTTCCTCAAATCGCAATACTCTTCCTCCTTCCTTGCTTCTTTTTTGGCCTATCTCCTGTCTTCCCTGCCTCATTTTAGATACTATTTTCTTCCAGGAGTCTTCTCTGATTTTCCGAAGTCTGCATTGGATGCACCTTAGAAATGCTTCTACAGCCTCATGTAACAGTCATTGCATTAGTGTTTCTGTCTCTGCTCCATCCCCAGACTGTGAGCTACATGAGGGGAGGTACTGGTTCTGTCGTGACTAAGGAGCTCTTAACACAGGGCCTAACACCATGAAAGCATTCAAAACATGTAAATGAATGAGTGAATGAATAAGTGAAGGCATTGCTGCAACTTGACTGCTTATAAAGTATTAGCATTTTAATCTTATAGGATTCTTGCCATGCTTGTGAAGAAGAGAAGACTTTCTATGCTCTGAGAAGTAATACTTTTATTCCTATTTTATGGATGAGGAAAACAGACTAGAGGGAAAGGGAAAAAAAATCTGATACATATTTAGAACATTTTATGGGCCACTCACTCTGCTAGGAACTTTCAAACCTTTATCATTTTTATGCTTGTAACTGACTTTTGCAAAGTTATTTTTTATCAAACTTTTAAAAAATTTTATTTTTTTAATTTATGTAGTTAAATTCACTCTTTTTGATGTACAGTCCCATGGGTTTTGACAAATGCGTACTTATGTGGCCACCACCAAACTATAACATAGAACTGTCCCATCACTCCCCCCAAATTGCTTCCTACTACCCCTTTGGAGCCCTGGTGGCTCAATGGTTAAAAGTTTGGCTGCTAACCAACCTATCCCCACTCCTTGGCAATCACTGATTTGTTGGCCGGCTCTGTATACTTTTGTAGAATTTTAACAAAATTTCAATATTTATTAACAAATAAAAGAGATCAAGCCTCAGAGAACTTAAGTAACTTGCTCAAGGTAAGAAGCTTGTGGGTGGGTGATGAGATTTTGCCTTTGAACCCAACACTTGTGATTCCCTGTAGAGGCGCAAAGTATGAGTGTGGAGCCAAGGAAAGTAGCTGCCACATTACATTCTTCAGCTCACATGTCACCTTCCATAGAGGGGACTCTGTCCCAGTCAATGTTCTGTTACAGGTAGTGCAGACACTGCCTCATTACCGAAGGCACCATCTGATAAAACTCCACCTCTGATCATTCACTAGGTGCTGAGGGAAGACTCTGTTCCTACCCAACGGAATAATCCAAAAACCATTATGATCTGCAGGCTTCTTAGTAGACCATGGTGTAAGAGATTGGTCTGTTTCCAGTTGCCTCACTTACCTCCAAGACAAGAGGGTTCTGGGAGGAGGGCACTACTAAACATTTAGCCTCCCGACTCACCAGCTTCCCCCGAAGGCCTGGGGGCCCTTTTCCAGAAGTGGGTAAGACTGCAGGTGAGCCTGGCTTGCACAAGGTGGTTGCTGCTGCTAATTGGGTTGATGTAATTAACATTTGTGGTTGTTCTCCTGAGAAGCCAGCCATGGTCTCAGCATAAGCAGCCTAGCCTGACCAGTCTGGAGCAGGGAGCACACGTCTTATTGGAACACTGCAAGCAAATAGGTTTAAAAGCAGCTTCAAAGGAGGAGCCTGGACTGCCGCTGGAAGAAGGCCATTTCCCTGGGAGGTGTTGGCATTGCAGGCCGTGAGGGATAGAGAAATCATTTTATCTTCGTCCTGCTTTTAAATCAGGGTGGCAGGATGTTGGTGCCACTTTTGTCTGAAAGATAATCTCTTTTCTAAATAAAAAATAAATAAATAAAGGACTTGAGACTTGTTTGGGGCTGAAGGAAGTGAAGTGAGCTGTGACCTGCCCTGAAGGATCCAGGAAATAGTTATAGGTCTCCTACTTCTGCCAGGTCACATTGCAGCTCCTTCTCCCCATCATCCTGAGACTCTCTGCCTGTCTTCTCTTTGTGGACACCTGAAGAAATAATTTGCAACCCACCCAGCAGCTCTATGGGAGAAAGTCCTGGAGATCTGCTTCCATAAAGATTCAAAAACCCTGTGGAGTAGTTCTGTCACATGGGGGTAGCTCTGAGTCAGAATTGACTTGACACCACCGAACAACAACAACAGAAAGTCTTCCCTTCAGTCTTACATCCTTTGTTGCATAACATCATCTAACTGTACCACCCAGTGAGGTTGGCTCTGCTTGTGAGGGCTTCTCCGATCAGGGACCCAGACACTTTAGGTGCAGGAGTCTCCAGAGAACCCTGCTTTTGAGTTCTGCAGTCTCTGCTGAGGGCCTGCAGAGTGGTAAAGAACCAAACTCAAGGCTTTAAAGCCAAATTGGGGAGAGTAAGTGGTGAAAGAAAAGCCCCAAATTCTGGCCCAGTTACTAGCTGGATGATCTTGGAAGAGCTGTTTACCTTCCATGTGAATATTATCTTCCTCATCTCTACAATGGAACAAATGATATCTATGTCACAGAGCTGTAGACAGAATAATGGACATCAATTGCCTGGCATACAGAACACACTCAATAGCAGCTATTATGGTCATCCATATCATCATCATCACCATTTACTCACCATTACTCACCAGTGTTAGACATTTTTATAGATTAAGTATCTGAGGTGCTCTCTATCTTTTGCTGCCAATCCACAATATAATACAATACATGGAATGCTCCACTAATGCCCAGTCTTTATTCCGAACAGAACTTCTATCCTGAAAGCCTCTTCCTTTCCACCCTAAACAGGCTTATATCACTGAAAAGTAAGTATATAAGAAGACCTTCTCTCTCCCTGAGCCCAGAGCCCAAGATGAAGCCTACACTTCCAGCCCTTACCCCTTTCTTCCAGATTTTACTTAGTCCCTCTGGTCTTATAGAATCAAAGTTCTCCCCTAAGTACAAGGTGACTTTCAGACAAAATAAAAAGATGGTAAGAAAATCTCAGGGGGCAGTTGTGGTTCAGTGGCAGGATTCTGCCTCTCCACATGGGAGACCTAGGTTCAATTTCTGGCCACTGTACATCATGTGCAGCCACCACCTGTCTGTCAGGGGAGCCTTGAGTGTTGCTATGATGCTGAATAGGTTTCAGTGGAGCTTCCAGACTAAGACTAGGAGGAAAGGCCTGGATATCTACTTCTAAAAATCAGCCAGTGAAAGCCCTGTGGATCACAATGGGCTGGTCCTCAACCGATCCTGGGTATGGTGCAGGATTGGGCAGTGTTCCATTTAGCATTTGTGTATGAGGTAGCCATGAGTCAAGGGTCCCCAGGACTCAGGAGCTGACTTGGCACAGGCTAACAAAAACAACAAAGAAAATCTCAAGAGATCACAGGTCGGTAACACACAAAACTAGATGTCTCTTGCTTTTCCAACTACTGTAGCTCTCCCAGTCTGGAGATGTAAGTAGTGAAGGTGGGTGCCATTCCATCTGCCCAGGGCAGGTATTTTTATCCCCTGCAATCTCTCCCTATTTCAGGTTCAGTTTCCTGGGCATCAGGAGAAAGGGTGTGAGACCTACAGAATAAAAAAAAAAAATTTTTTTTTTAACAGGTATGTTCAAATCATGAAACATGCGATAATTCAAATGCAGAAAACTACCCTTTAAGCTCAGCTAACTAATGTAGGACTAGTCGATGTAATGTTTCACTCATTGGATATTTCTTGGATCAAAATGACATCAGATCCCCTTTTCTCACTGTCTTTAATTAGAGCCATCTCATTCCATTTCCTTCTTAGACCCCGACAACTTGAAAATTTGGGCAAAATGAAAAAGGATGTGGATGAGGTTAAAAATTAATTCACTAAACAGTCCTTTAGTTCATAGGAATCCTGGCAGCATGTCTGAGGTTAAGGGTTAATTTAACTGGTGACTCTGCCCTTTAAATATGCATGAACTCTTCATCACACTAATATTTGGAATTTATGGATCAACTCTCACCTCAAGGCTTGGAGCTTGTGTTGACATTACCTCTGAATTCTCTTACCTTCTTTAGGTGAGGACATTAAAAAACAAAAACAAAAAACCAAACCCATTGCTGTCAAGACCAACTCATAACAATCCGATAGGACAGAGTAGAACTGCCCCATAGGGTTGTCAAGGAGCACCTGATGGATTTGAACTGCCGATATTTTGGTTAGCGGCTGAACTCTTAACCACTACACAACCAAGGTTTCCGAGGATATTAAGAACTTGGAGAAAATTTAAGATTTAGACCATGATCACATAAGAAGTGAGTAAAACTACTTAATCTCTCAATTCCTATTCTTACAGCCATCGTGGAGACTCAGTTTCTCACCCATAAAATTGAGATCATAATTACCCCTTTCTCATGGTAGGAAGAACTGTGTTAAAAAAACGGAAAAGAGAAATACCTTAATATCAACAATGATTACTTCTAGAGGTGGGATTATAAATTAACACTTTTTTTCCCTTATTTTCTAATTTTGAACACTGACTAATTTATGAATTTTGTTCTAAAGAAATATAGTAAAAAAAAAGTACATCTCTACTAAGGCTGTCTGCAGTGCCCTACAAAAGAGCTTTAGATAGTCAAAAAGCATACTGAGTGAGTGTTACTGCTGTTTAGTCACTAGTCAATTTCTTACCCACTCTGTAAACTCTTAGGTCTTACCAGACAATAGTCCCAAAGATGCTGATTCAAAGGGTATGCGGAGAATCATTCTGTTCTCTTACAGCCATTTAAAAACAAAAATCATTTAAACTATGCCTTTCTGTTCCAGTGCAATACATGGCCAGTAGCACAGTCCAGAATCACATCACTCTGTGTCATGCTATTGAGGTCCAGGTCTGGTAGAATGAAGAGAGCAGTTGGGTGAGGACACCTGGGGTGGGGAATAGAGCACTGAGTCATTCAATTCTCACCAGATGTTAGCTGTAAGACATCAGCCCACCCAACAGCCTTAGGCCAAGTCTCTTGGCCTCTGTTTCCCAATCTGTGGGCCCCAATGCTGACCAACAGTCCCCTCTGGCACCTTATAAGGCAAAGTTAATTAGAAAACTCACCTCGTAGGAATGCTACAGAGAAACCTTTCACAAGGAGTGGAGCCATAGAGCCCAGGGGCACCATGATGCAGTGGTGGAGTTGTCTCTCAGCTCCCAGACCTGATCACTCCCCAGCCAAACAAGTGGGTGACCTACATGGCAAAGGCCAGGCAACTTCCCACGGGGCCAGCCATGAGGACATAGCATGGGTGTGGCAGGCCCTCAGAGTGCGGGAGAAAGTACTAGTTACACCCTAGTGTCAAGAAGGGAAGGGAAGATGCCGACCAATTCACTAACTCATTTTTTAAAAATTGTATTAGTATAGATTGTCTGCTCCTAAGTATACTATCTGGCCTTAATGTGTCAAGGGCTGTGGTACGTGCTATAGGAAAAACAAAGATGAATTAGATACCCTGACTCTCAGGTCTATTGGAAAGGCTGACCTTAAAGTATTAAATGCTCTGTAACAATTGCTATAGGAGTCACTGAGTGGTACAAACAGTTAAGCCCTCGACTACTAGTCAAAAGGTTGGTAATTTGAACCCACCCAAAGGAGCCTCGGAAGACAGGCCTGAGGGTCTGCTTCTGAAAGGTCACAGCCTTGAAAACCTGACGGAGCAATTCTATTCTGAACACATGGGGTCACTGTGAGTCGGAACCAACTTGATGGCAGCTAACAACAACAATAATTGCTATAAATGAAGCTCTATACAAAAAGCCTTAGTAACAACCCAAGAGGATCAGTAAAGGTTTCACATGGGAGTTAAATTTGAATTGGGTCTGGTAGGATGAGTATGAGTTTGCCAGGCACTGAAAAGCATACCACTTGGAGAAGCATGTGCGTAAGAAAATAAACGGGAAAAAATAAGACAACATAAAAATTCCAGCTTTTGAAAATTCATTTTATCTCCTAACCATTCCATAGGTCTTAATCATGTCATTCTCTAAAATTTTCATGGAAGTTTCACCTCTTTACCTAAAATTTACAGTAAGACTAGTATTCCCAAAATAGTCCAACAAATCAAAAGGGAGGAAAGGGGGAAAAGGTAGGAGCTGAGCCATTAGGTCTTTCTCAAAAAAAGCCCACGTCTTTTCACTCTGAGACTTTAGGCTATTCTGTCTTAGAAGTAACATGAAGCCAAGCCCAAGGTGGCTCTCAAAGATTCTTCCACTCCATCTCCCAACTTAATTATTTGATGTAATTTTATACCAGGATGGTTGGGAACCACCCAACAGCCATCAGTGTCTATACATGTTTCTTAATGTTGCTATTCCTCTTGCTTTATCTCTCATGTTGTTTTTAATGTTCTTATTTCCCAACCTTCCCTACCCTTGGCTGTATAAGGAGGTGTCAACTTTCCTGTTGGAAACAGTTATATGCTTGTTGCTGCTCTCTAACACATAGCATAGAGTTGCCATGAGTTGGGATCTATTCAGTGGCAATGGGCTTGGGTTTTATTAAGTCCTTGGGTAGACAAACAGTTTGTGGCCATCTACTAACCTAAAGGTTGGAGGTTCGAACCCACTCAGCAGCACTGTGGAAGAAAGGACTTGTGATCTGCTTCCATAAAGACTACAAGCAAGAAAACTGTATGGAGCAGTCCTACTGTGTAGTGCATGGGATTGCCATGAGTTGGAATCAACTCAGTGGCAGAGGGTTTGGTGTTTTTTTTGTTAGGCACCATGAAGTTTGTTTATATATATTTATAATCATTCTGCACATATATGTATTTATGCTAATGGGCATTCCAGGAGATGTCTAGGAGGGAGCTGAAATTATGGGACTAGAAATAAAGAGAAATTGAAGCACTATAGATATAGATTTAGGAGTCATCTGCATAAAGCACAATGACTGACTGATATTATACTCTTAATAAACGTGTGTGCATAGTCAAAACTATGAACAAGGATAAGCTTTTCTCACAGAAACGTATGGAAGGAGAAGAAAAGAAGTTAAGGATAAAACCTTGTTGTAACAATTATTTTTACAGACCCAAAAGGATTATTGACAGAAAAGAAGAGATTAACAGGAAAGAAGAAGAAGGACAAGAGGGTCTTGGAAGCAAGGATCGAAGTGAAAACCCAGATGCTGGGTGCGATAAAAGGTGTGGATGTGAATGTGTGTGAGGTGGACTTGGAATGACTTAAAGGCCATTGGCTCCGACTCTAATCCGGGCCAATATCTAGACCCTAGATCTTCAGTATTATAACCACTCGTTTCCAGAGATATGGAGATGAGACTAAACCCTGATTAACCCAGAGACTTGCCTGATGAAGGGTATGCAGCTTCCTAATGAGTAAGAACCTTCATCCTGTATCATGATTGTCTAGTTTTATGATTTATTAATATAGCTTAAGATTTATGAGGAACTTTCACATACATTATGCCACGTAAAGCCTAAAATAAAACTTTGAAATAGGTCTTTTAATCTCTATTTTCACCGGTAAGGAAATTGGATTATCCAATGTTCTTGCTACTACATCACACTAAGGTTGCCTTGCTCAAAAATGGGAGCTGCAGAGTGGCCAAATACAGGGAGTCATTCTGATTTGGGTCCTGATACACTGGGACTTCTTCAGAAGATAGGATAACGGAATGATATTCCACAGGAAGAAAGAAATCCTTTGGGTATTTTAAAATGAACAAGCAAAAAACAAACCTATTGCCATCCAGTGGATTCCGACTCATAGCAACTCTATAGGACAGAGTAGAACTGCCTCATAGGGTTTCCAAAGAGTGGTTGGTGGATTCGAATTGCTGACCTTTGGCTTAGCAGATAAGCTTTTAACCACTGCTCCACCAGGACTCCTTGGCTATCTCGGGCTCCTAGATATTGATAATAGTAATATCATTTGCAGAAATTTTATAGTTTAAAAAGTACCTTTTTCACTTTAAAATTCCATTGTAAGAGCCTGATATTTTATTGAAGTACTAGAGTCAGAATTTCTATCCCCATTTTAGAGTTGAGGAAAATGAGACTCAGAGACAGTAAATAAACTACTCACAGTTATATGGCTACACCCACATATAGCTCTTCACATTCCTTACATGGAATTAAATTTTAAAAGGCTGTGGAAAAGAAAGTTGCCATTTGGTGATGTTCCAGAGAGAATTAGTGGTGGTGAGAATGGGGTTGGAGATAATTCCAAGATGACATATATTCTGCCAGAACAGTTAAGGGAGTGGGTTGGTGAGACTGACCCTCTGGTGCAGGTAAATATGAAGAGACATGAAGCAATATTGTAGGTCCAAATATCTCTGAAGCTATCAGGGGACTGTGAGTGACAAATAAAGTCTATTGCCAGGTGCATTTTGATTTGACATGCTCCCTTAGTCACATGGTGCTTCTTCTTACTTTCATGATAGGGTTAGGTATTAGGTGTAGATCTCTATCAGGAACAAACCATTGCCTCCCTTAAACTGAAATGAATCTTTTATGAGGTAAAGGGCCTTATCTAGACTGGTGCCTGAATAATTTAATGGTTTTCTGAACTAATTGTACCCAGAGGCATGTACGTTGAATAAATTAAGTGAGATAAGCTATCCTTATACCTGTGTTGGTAACATATCTCTTTTCTACCATGTTCTATTGCTGTAACCCTTCTGAAAAAGTGACTCAGTCTCACCTGAAGAGAAATGGAGCTGAGCAGTTGGTAAGGTGGATGGATATGTGGTCTGTGACTAAGCATTCCCAGAAGTGAGGGTTGGTTTTTTCCCTCGAGGCACAGTACAGTATGACAGCTGTTCTCCTGAGACTCCCCTGACTTGATTGTCAATTTCCTTAATCCAAGTTTAGTTAGTACCTAGAAGAAGCCATATTGAAGGGCAATAAGAAAATGTCCCATTTGGCAACTCTCCTCATGCCCGTCATAAAGCACTGCTGATTTATGGTGAGAGTAAAATGGATTCCATAGTACCCAATACAGCAATTTTACGGCAGTGGTTTATCGGAGTTTAGTCATTTCTAATGAGATTGAACCACACACGGAGGTGATAATGCAAGGTTTGGTCTAATCATTTGGTTCTCAAACTTGGTTGCACATGGGAGTCCCTTGGGGAGTTTTAAAAAAAAACATGCCAATGCCTGGGCATCAGAAATAGTAAAAGCCCCCATCCAGGTTCTTCTAATGAGAAGTAGAGTTTGACAACCACTAATCCAATCAATGCCCTTTTTTTGGCATTCGGTTTTCAGAACATTCTCATGTCTGTTATTCAATATCATTGACACAATGATGGTGTGCCCTGGTCCAGACAGGTATTGTTCTCTCCATTTTATTGTAGGTATAAAAGTCACACAGCTGGTCAGCTGCCAATGTCCTATTCCTTCTTTGGTATCTTCTTCCATTAGTCAACGTCCTCCTTGGAGTAAAGGGTGCAGATTACATGATTATATGAAAGTTAATGGTAACAGCTTTGTGGAGAAATACTTGGGTACTCAAACGGTGCTGCCCATAGTCCCACTCTCAATCTAGATTCTTATGATTCTTTGCACTAAACATTAGAATTCAGGTTGGTAATCTGTCAAGTCTTTTCTACCAATTCTATTGCAAAGTGAGACCCTAGAACATTCCTCAAAAACTGGAAGTTGAGGCATTAGAAATAATCCTCCTAGAATTTCAAGATATCTCAAGGTCAGCCAGACAAACCCGGTAAAAACCAGAATTGCAAAACAAGTATTTATACTTCTGTGTTTATAGGTACTGGTTATGTATAGTCGAGACGTGGTTTTGTGCTTCTTTGGCAAAACTGTTTTATTAAGGTTTTCCATTTGTCACAGAACAATATTCGGAGAGACTACAAGATATAGTGAAGAGAACATTAACTGGATTCCGAATCAGAAGAATAGATCCATTGTGCCACCACTAATTAGCATTAAGACTTTGTATAAATCACTTACATTCTCTGATCTCAGTTTCTTCATTTCCAAAATGGGATCAATGCTTAGCATACCTACCTAATAAGGTTGTTTTAAGATACAAATGATATATTCAGTGTGAAAGAGCAGAATTAACTAATTTTATATAAATATGATAATTTCATAGTAGATCCAATGGGGTCTTCTTTGATGGCTGTTATGGATTGAATTGTGTCCCCCCTCAAAATGTGTGTCAACTTGGCTAAGCTGTGATTCCCAGCATTGTGAGATTGTTCACCATTTTGTTCTGATGTGATTTTCCGATGTGTTATAAATCCTGCCTCTATGATGTTAATGAGGCAGGGTTAGAGGAAGTTATGTTGATGAGGCAGGACTCAATCTACAAGATTAGTTGTAATTTGAGTCAATCTCTTTTGAGATATAAAAGAGAGAAGCAAGCAGGGAAATAGGTGGACCTCATACCGCCAAGAAAGTAGTGCCAGAAGCAGAGCTCGTTCTTTGGACTGGGGACCCCTGCACTGAGAAGCTCCTAGACAGGAGGAAGATTGATGACAAGGACCTTCCTCCAGAGCCAACAGAGAGAGAAAGCCTTCCCCTGGAGCTGGTACCTTGAATTCAGACTTCTAGCCTACTAGACTGTGAGAGAATAAGTTTCTGTTTGTTAAAGCCGTCCACTTGGGGAACTTCTGTCATAGCAGCACCAGATGACCAAGAGAGTAGCCTTGGAGAATTAGAGAAGTCTCAGTTGGGCACTTTATTTTTCTCAACACAGATGTATAAACCTCAAGAGGAAATTCCTTTTATCATATTTATCAATATGGTACAATGAGATAAATCTGGGAAAAATACTGTCTGTATTTTTACCATAGGGCTAGCATAATATATATATTTTTATCACTAGCTGTAATTTATTAACTAATAAATATGTAAAGAAATATAGTAGTCACTTAAAAGCCATGTGTTCAAAGAATGTTTATGGACATGCTCATATAGTGATAAACGAAAAAAAAGCAGTATATTAACTTGTATATATAGTATTATGACAATATAACAAAAAATACAAAATATAAATTAATTCAACAAATATTTTGAATACCTACTGTGCACAGTTGTGAAGCGTTCTCATGGCCATTGCTCATAAACATAACTGGTTCAGTGGAAAATATTCCATAATATACTCATACCACAATTCGCTTGAACAATCTCTTCTTATTGGCTATTTAGAATGTTTGTGTTTGTTTTTGTGTTGTTATTATAGGGTGAGGTCTCAGCGCAAATCCTCACTGCTCAGAGGATCCTTTCTGGGTCCCTTGAGCTTGTACTTCATATTAAGCAATGTTGCGATAGTTATGTGTGTATATATTATTCATGCATATGTATGTATATAATGCATGTCTATATAATGTATATATGTATGTATATAATGCATGTCTATATAATGTGTATATATATAGATATATAATGCATATATAGACATATAAAAATACCAGAAAAAAAACCTCATTGCCGTCAAGTTGATTTTGACTCATAGTGACCCTGTAGAACAGAGTAGAACTGCCCCATAGTGTTTCCAAGGAACTGCTGGTGGATTCCAACTGCTGATCTTTTTGGTTAGCAGCTGAGTTCTTAAGCACTGTGCCACCAGGGCTCCTTTATAGACATATAGACATTTATAAAGTGTATATAAAAAATTTTTTTTATATGTGTAATATAATGTACGTGTATGTTCATACATATGTATGCATGTATATGTGTGCATACACATGTGTATG
This sequence comes from Elephas maximus indicus, assembly GCF_024166365.1. Lineage (NCBI taxonomy): Eukaryota > Metazoa > Chordata > Mammalia > Proboscidea > Elephantidae > Elephas > Elephas maximus. The sequence continues at coordinate 25,105,994 of NC_064819.1, forward strand.
GCTTGGGGTTATAAAATTATAAAGTTATTTTTATTTAGTGAACTGTGCACCTCTGCAGATAATGTAAAATGATTAAAAAAAAAAAAAACGCACTAGGTTGAGATAGCACCTAGAATCTAGAGAAGATGGGTGAAGTGACCCAAAAGTGTATGGAGAGAAAAGGACCCTTGTCTTAAAAGAGAGAGTCCAAATGGTAGAACCTAGAGCCCCAGCTTCTGATTAACACTTGTCACATAAATGTTCTCTGGAATAGAATAAAGATCTTGATCAAGCTATCCAAAGATAGGGCAGGTTCACAGAATGTTTGCTTCCTTGGAACTCCTTGAGGAACATACGTATTGTTTCTCTCTTTATCTGCCCACAAGTTGAGAGCCTCCCCAGACCAGTTTTGCCACCAATAGGTGACTCCTTCTTTCCTAGTTTAAAAACAGATAGGAGAATAGTTAAATGCCTTTCCTTTCTCTTCATAAGAAGAGGAAAGAGAAAAAAAATCCTAAATAGTTTTGGAGGTAAATAGTGCACTCTATAAGGAAAGCTATAAAATTACAAGTATCAGAATTTTAAAGTTCAAGTTTAGTAAATGGTTCTATGATTAATTTTTTTTTTTATTCAGTGAACTTTCTTATACATAAATATTTACCTACATCTTTGATAAGATTCTCTAGTAGACCCTAGGAAGTAAAAACTCTAGGTCAAAGGATATGATTATTTTAAAGCTCCTTCAACATGTTGATCAACTTGCTTTTCTAAAGACTGCACTAATATATACTTACATCGAAATGAATAAAGTACTCATTTGGCCTTGCCTGCAACAGCAGTTAATTATTGTCAATTCACAAAATACAAAAAGATAATTCCCTTGTTTTCTTCAAACCTTCTTTTACATGTATCAGTGCAATTTTCACATTTTCTGTTACCATTAAGTATGAAGTGAGCTTCTACTTCAATTTGATTCCCTTTATCAAGTTGCAGAAGTTACCTTCTATTCCTAATTTGATGAGAGTTATCATGAATGGCTGTTGGATTTTGTAAATGCTTTCTCTGTATCCATTGAAATGATAATTTTTCTTAAGTATTCTGTTTATACTATGAATTACTGTGATTGATTGTCTAATTCTCAATGATTCTTGCATTCTTGGGATAACCCCGTTTTTTGTATGGTTTATTATCATTGCTATATATTGCTGGATTCAAGTTGCTAATATTTTGATAAGAATTTTTGCATCTGTGCTCATGAAAAACATTGATCTTTCACACTTTTTCATTTAATGTCTTCATCTGGTTTTGGTATCAGTATAATGCTAGCATCATGAAACTAATTCACCAGTCTTCTATTTTATGAAAAAAAATTGTATATGATTGATTTTATTTTTTTGTATACATGTTTGATATAATTCACTGGTGAAGCTATCTGGGACTGGAGTTTTATTTGGGTGAACCAGTTACCAACAAGTTGATTCCAACTCAGTGCAACTCCATATGTGTCAGAGTAGAGCTGTGCTCCACAGGGTATTCAATAGCTGATTTTTCAGAAGTAGATTTCCAGGCCTTACTTCCAAGGGGCCTCTGGGCGGGCTCCAACCATCAACCTTTCGGTTACCAACGAGTCTGTTAATCTTTTACTCCACCCAGGGACTCCTACTTGGGTGAAGGTTTAATTATAAGTTCAATTTCTCTAACAGATATCAGGCTGTTTGGCTTTTCTATTTCTTTTGTGTCAGTTTTAGTTTCATTCAACAAAGTAGTTCATTTCATCTGTTGTTGTTGGGTGCTGTCAAGTAGACTCTGACTCATAGTGACCCTATATGACAGAGTAGAACTGCCCCATAGGGTTTACTAGGCTGTAATCTTTATGGGAGCAGATCACCATGATCTCCCATGAAGCAGCTGGTGGGTTTGAACCTCTGACCTTTCAGTTAGTAGTAAAGGGCTTTTACCATTGTGCCAACAGACGATCACCTAGATTACCTAAATGTTGGCATAAATTTATTTAAAATATCCCCTTATTATCCTCTTAATGTTAGTAGGTTTTTCAGTGATATCCTTTCTTTCATTCTTGATATTGATACTGATATTTTGTGTGTTCTCTCTTTTTCTTATTCAGTCTAGATAGGCTGAATTGTGTTAACCTTTTCAAAGAACCAGCCTGGCCTAACTGATTTATTTTTATCCTTTGTTCATTTTCTAATTCTTTCATTTATACTTTTATCTTTATTATTTCCTTTCTTCTGCTTCCACTGTTGAGTTTACTCTTATTTTTCTAGCTTCTTAATGTCAAAGCTTTTTGGCCCACTATTTTTCTAATATAAACATTTAAAGTTAAAATTTCTCTTTAAGAATGTGTGCAGAAAAGATATAACATAGCAGGCCTGAGACTGCTATCCTTACAAAGCCTAACTTGCAAGGTTGGACCTTGGCTGACACCTGGAAAGTTAGATTTCAGGAGGCTTCCCACAAACCTAACTGGTAAGAGCGGCTCACTCTGCCTAAACTGTTTCTGCAAACAATACGGTTTATATTGAACAACTGCTTTTCTTCTGGGAGGATGGCATTTTTGGTACATGTTAGGCAGAGCCCTGATGGTGCAGCGACTAAGAGATCAACTGCTAAATGAAAGGTCAGCAATTTGAGTCTACCAGCCGCTCCTTGGAAACCCTATACTCTGTCCTACAAGGTCGCTATGAATCAGAATTGACTTGATGGCAATGGGTTTGATTTTTTTGTTTTTGGTTAGGCAGAGGATACCTATGTAACCAGCCCCAATAAAAGCCTTGAGCGCTGAGTCTCTAATGGGCTTCCTTGGTAGACAACATTTCACATGTGTTGCCACAACTCCTCGTTGGGGGGAGTTAATTGTGTTCTGTGTGACTTCACTGGGACAGGACACTTGGAAGCTTGTGCCTGGTTTCCTCCAGACTTTGTACCTTTTCCCTTTGCTGATTTTATTTGGGGGTGATTTTGGAAACTCTCAACACAGTACTGCTTGAGTTGCGTCCAGTTTTGAGATTCTGTGTTTTCATTTTCCTTAAATTCAAAATAATTTCTCGTTTTCCTTGTGATTTCTTCTTTGACCTATGAGTAAATTGTTTACTTTCAAAGTATTTAGGGACTTTTTAGATATATACGTTATTATTTTCTGATTTAATTCTGTTGTGGTTAGAACACATGCTTGGAATAATTTTAACTTTTTTATATAAACTGAAACTTTTTGTGGTTCATAATATGATCTATCTTGGTAGATGTATTTTGCATACTTGAAAATTTGTTTTTCTTCTTTTTTTCCATTCTTCTAATGTCTTTTGTTTTAGATTCAGAGTAATGTTAGCTTCATAGAATTAATTGGAAGTAAACTCTTCAATTATTTGAGAAGATTTTCTATAGAACTGGTATTATTTCTTCCTTAAATATTTTGTGGAATTCACTACACTGCCATCTGGGTTGACCTAAAGATTTCTTTGTGGGTGGCTTTTTAAGTAAAAATTCAATTTTCTTAATAGAAACAGAACTATTCAATTATCTATTGCTTCTTGAGTGAGCTTTGGTAGTTTTTGTGTTTCAAGAAATTTGTTTATTTCATCTAAGTTGTCAAATTTATTGGAATAAAGTTTTTCATAATATTCTATTATTATATTTTTAATATTGGTATATTACACACATTTTACTTCTGTGTCCTGACACCAGCTACACATGCAGCGCTTCTTCCTCTGACTCTAACCACCTGGAGCTAGGTGAGATCTTGCAAGTTAAAAGACACAATACTCCAGACAGCCAAGTAGACCTAAGAATTCAGGTGCCAGCCATAATCTTGGGAGTCCTGTGGGATCCCCTCACTTCTGACCTGCTGGCTACAAAATTGGGGGTTCCCTCTACTCCCTCAGAATACCAGCCTCAATCTCGGGGGCCCTCAACTCCCTTATTTCTGACCTCCTGGCTCCCACTACTCCCTTGGGTTAGGCAATTCACTGGACCTACTCACAGAACTCATGGAAAGCATTCTAATTACAATTATGCCTTTATTACAAAGAAGAGACACATGGACCAAGGTCTGGGAGGTTTCCCAATGCAAAGCTTCTGTGTCTCAAAGAGGGAAAATCACCCTCCCAAAAGTAAATATCTTTTGCCAGCCAGGAAGCTCATGGAAATTCAGTCCCAGAGTTTTTATTGAGGATTTTTGCCATGTCATGTGAGGTGATCATCATGAGGTGATTCATCGGGAGGTGGATCCCTCTTGCCATGTCAACAGGTGATCATCACAAGGTGAATTCCTCTAGTCTAGCCAGCTCCTACCCCAGAGTTACTTTTCCTGTGTAACTTGTCCATTTTGGAGTCCTTATGGAGAACACTTAAACTAATTGGAAAATTCCAAAGTTTTAGGAATTATCTCTTATGACCAAGGAGAAAGACCAAGTTCTTTAGGTCAAGCTAATGAAACTCCACAAAGGCAGAGCATCAACATAAATTATTTGGAATCCTGCATGAAAGCTTTGTCTCTTCAGCTCCATTATTTATTTATTCAATTATTTATATTAGTATTGACTTGTGGATATTTAATTTATACCCTGAGGTATAACTCGATATTACTTAATTTTGTTGCTAAAATTGTTCTAGCTGTAGCCATTGGAAGTTTTCACTTGGCCTCTTTGTCCCTTTGATATACCCTCAGCATTATGGGAATTTTTTTTTTCTTTGAGCACTTCCTGTACCCTCGTGAGTTACCAATTATGATACTCCTAAACGTGTAGGCAGGAATTAGACAAATGAGTTGGAGGATGGATGTTGGGAGCCAGATTTCCTACTATTGGAGTGGGAGTTTACAGATAAGCAATTGGTAACTTGTACCCCCATGGGTGGGAAAACCCTGGTGGTGTAGTGGTTAGGACCTACGTCTGCTAACCAAAAGTTTGGCAGTTCAAATCCACCAGGCGCTCCTTGGAACCTCTATGGGACAGTTCTACTCTGCCCTGTAGGGCTGCTATGAGTCAGAATCAACTTGACAGCAGTGGGTTTGGCTTTTTGTTTTTTGGACCCCCATGGGTACAGAGCTTATGCACAGTTTCTTTTGCTATTAGTTTTAGAAATTCCACTTATTTCTAAAGTTAATTAGATCAGCACTTTTTCCCCCACCTCCTTCAGTGATCTTGTTTCAGACACTTTTAATACAGTTTTATATTCTTGTCATAACCTGCATTCTTCCTGGGATCCACCCAACCTCCTGAATTTTTTTTTTTTTAATTGGCATACAGTATGGTTCACTCTTTGTGCTATAAAGTCCTATGGGTTTTGACAAGTGTGTAATATCATATATCCTCCATTACAGTATCATAGAGTATAGTTTCACTTTGCAAAATTACCTGTGCATCACCTCTTTAACCCTCTCCTGCCGAACCCCAGCCAACCTCTCTCTTTATAATTTTTTAGTCTCTATATAGTTCTTCCTTTTCCAGAATATTGGATTCATATAAAATGTTGCTTTTTCAGACTGACTTCTTTCAGTTAGCAATATGCATTTAACATTCCTCCACGTCTTTTCATGGATTAATAGCTCATTCTTTTTATCAGTGAATAGCATCCCGTTGTATAGATATACTACAGTTTGTTTACCCATTCGCCTGCTGAAGGACATCTCGGTTACTTCCAGGCTTTCTGGTAACCACAAATAAAGCAGCTATAAACATTTCCGTGCAGATTTTGGTATTTATATACATTTTTAAATCAGATGAGTGTATACTTAAGAGTGTGATTGTTAGATTGTATGGTAAGACTAAGTTTAGCTTTGTAAGCTTCTGCTAAACTGTCTTCCAAAGTGACTGTACTATTTTGCATTCCCACCAGCAATGAATGAGAGTTTTTGTTGTAGCCTTGTCAGAAATTGGCCTTGCTAGTTTGTTTGAAGCCATTCTAATAGGTGTGATGTAGTATCTCGTTGTTGTTTTAATTTGCAATCACTATGAACCCCCGAGGGGCCCTGATGGTGCAGTGATTAAGTACTTGGTTTGATCCCACCAGCAACTCCAGCTGTGGCAGTCTTGGAAATTACTGCCTTGGAAACCCTATGGGGCAGCTCTACTCTGTCCTATAGGATCCTATGAGTGGAAATTGACTCATTAGCAGTGGGTTGATGAGCCCTAGTGTTGCAAAGGTTAAGTGTTTAGCAGCTAACCAGCTGTGAACCGAAAGCTTGACAGTTCAAACCTGCTCAGTGGTTCCATGGGAGAAAGACCTGGCGATCTGCTCTCATAAAGATTAAAAAATCAAAAACCAAACCCATTGCCATCTAGAGTCAATCCTGGCTTATAGAGACGCTATGGGACAGAATAAAACTGCCTTGTAGGGTTTCCAATGAGCAGCTGGTGGATTCAAACAGCGGAACTTTTGGTTAGCAGCACAAGTTAACCGTAGTCCATAATCACCACGCCATCAGGGCTCCACTGTAAAGATTATGACCTAGAATACCCTCTGGGGGCAGTTCTACTATCACATGGGATCGCTATGAGTAGAATATCAACTTGAGGGCACCTAAAAACAACAGCGACAAAGGACATTGAGCATCTTTTCATATGCTTATTTGCCATCTATGTATTTGCTTTGGCGAGGTGTCTGTCCACATTTTTTGCCCATTGTGTTTTAGTTGGGTAGTTCGTTTCTTATTTTTTGAGTTTTAAGCAATCTTTGTATGTTTTGGGTACAAGTCCTTTATGCAAGCATTTTCTCCCAGTCTGTGGCCTGTAATTTCAGTCTCTTAACATTGTCTTTCAGAAAGCAGAAGTTTTTAATTTTAATAACATCTAATTTGCCAATTTTTTTCATGGATTTTTATGGATTTAGTATTGTATCTAAAAACTCATCACAAATCTCCAAGTCACGTAGGTTTTCTCTTATCTGTTCTTCCAGGAGTTTCATACTTTTGCATTTTAAATTTAAGTCTATGACCAATTTTAAGTCAATTTTTATGAAAAGTGTGAGGTCTGTGTCTAGGTTCTTTTTTTTTTTTTTTTGCAAATGGGTATTCAATTATTCCTGAATGATTTTTTGTAAAACTGTGCTTGCTCAATTGAATTGTCTTTACAACTTGTACATTGACTATATTTGCATATTATATGTGTTGTGTTAAGTCCTCTTACTTCAGTTTTCACCACTAAAATATGATGATACCTACATGTTTTTTTGGAGATGTTATTTATCAAGTTGAGGAATCTCCTCTCTATACCTAGATTGCTAAGAATTTTTATCATGAATGGGTGTCGGATTTTGTCAAAGGTGTTTGTTAGCCTTTTGTTGAGGTGGATGACACTGATGGATTTTCAAATGTTGAACTAGCATGCATACTTGGAATAAATAACACTTGGTGTGGTGTATAATTCCTTTTATGCATTATTGAATTGAATTTGCTTCTGTTTTATTGAGGATGTTTGCATCTACGTTCATCAGTGATGTTGGACAATAGTTTACTTTCTTTGTATTATCTTTATCTGGCTCTGGTATTGAAACAGGCTGCTCAGCCATATCTTGAATAGTACCTGAGCCAATTTTTTTTCCTTCTTCTTTCTCTCCTTTCCCTCCCCTAGCCCATCCCTGCCTCCAAGTAAGATCCTGATGTTAGCTCCCCAAATGGTTAAGTGTTAACCAATGTTTCCTCTAAGACTGTGGAAAACAAGTGATATTGATCTAAGCCTGTTAAATAAGACGAGGGGTGGTGCCACCTACTCCCTGAGCTGATGGGATAATGGCAGGAAAAGATCAACATGTTTGATAGTCTGGTGAGACAGATGACTTTAAGAGGAGATCATTCCCCTCTGTCTCCATATACCGGTATATCTAATAAAGCTCTTGCTACCCACCTCACCCCTGTCTCAAGAATAGGCTATTTGCAACAGGTGGCTCTATCTCGCAAAATTGAGGTAACAGTGTGAGGGTCACTCTGACTTCATAGAATGAGTTAATGTTTCCTCTGCCTCTATTTTCGGGAAGAGATCCTGAAGAATTGGCATAATTTCTTTCTCATATTTGGTAGAATTTATCAGTGAAACCATCTAGAACTGATTTTTTTTTTGGATAGTAATATAATTATATTACTAATATGCTTGTATCTGTCAAAGAAACTCAATTTCTTTGATAGACATAAACATACTCAGATTATTTTTCCTTATGTGTTTGTGTCTTTCAGGGAATTGGTCCATTTTTTTTCTAGGGTATCCAACATAGAATTGTTCATTGTATTTCTTCATATGCTATTAATGTCCTTGGAATTTGCTTTTAGGTGCTACCAAGTCAGCTATGTACAACAGAACAAAACACTGCCCACTTCTGCGCCATCCTCATAATCATTGTTATGCTTGAGCCCATTGTTGCAACCATGGCGTCAATCCATCTTGTTAAGGGCTTTCCTCTTTTTCATTGACCCTCTACTTTACCAAACATAATGTCATTCTCCAGGGACTGATCTCTCTAGATAACATGTTCAAAGTATATGAGACGAAATCTTGCCATCCTTGCTTCCAAGGAGCATTCTGGCTGTACTGCCAAGACAGATTTGTTCATTCTTTTGGCAGTCCATGGAATATTCAATATTCTTTGCCAACACCATAGTTCAAAGGCATCAATTCTTCTTCGGTCTTCCTTATTCATTGTCCAGCTTTTGCATGCATCTGAGGCAATTGAAAACACCACAGCTTGGGTCAGGCGCACCTTAGTCCTTAGAGCGACATCTTTGCTTTTGAGTCCTTTAAAGAGGTCTTTTGCAGCAGATTTGCCCAATGCAAGGCATCATTTTATTTCTTGACTGCTGCTTCCCTGGATGTTAATTGTGGATCCAAGTAAAATGAAACCCTTGACAACTTCAATCTTTTCTCCATTTTCCATGATGTTGCTTATTGGTCCAGTTGTAAGGATTTTTGTATTCTTTATGTTCAAGTGTAAGCCATACTGAAGGCTGTGGTCTTTGATTTTCATCGGTGCTTCAAGTCCTCTTCATTTTTAGCAAGTAAGGTTGTATCATCTGTATAACACAGGTTGTTAAAGAGTCTTCCTTCACTCCTGATGCCCCATTCTTCTTCTTGTAGTCCAGCTTCTCAGATTATTTGCTCAGCGTACAGATTGAATAAGTATGGTGAAAGGATACAACCTTTACTGACTTCAAACAACCCAGTATTCCCTTGTTCTATTTGAATGGCTGCCTCTTGGTCTATGTATGGGTTCCTCATGAGCACAATTAAGTATCCTGGAATCCCCATTCTTTGAAATGTTGTCCTTAATTTTTTATGATCCACACAGTCCAATGCTATTGCATAGTTAATAAAACACAGGTAAACATCTGTGATGGTTAAGATTGAGTGTCAGCTTGGCTGGGCCATGATTTTCAGTATTTATATGTGGTCACTCCCATGATGGGATCTGGTGTGAGTAACCAGTCAGTTGAAAGGGAATTTCCTCGGGTGTGTGGACTGCATCTGAATATATGCAGCTTTCTGGCTTTTTTTCTCACCTTGGATCCTGCAGCTGCCTCTTGTTGGTCTGACCTCCTGTTCTTGGAACTTGAGCTGTCAGCTTATCTGCTGATCTTGGGATTCATTGATCTTCACAGCCTGAGAGCAGGAGCCCTGCTCTCCAACCTGCTGATCTTGGGTTCACCAGCCCCTGCAGCTATGTGAATCAAGAGAAGCCTTGTGGTCTTGCCTGCCAATCTTGGGATTTGTCAATCTTCACAGCCTGTGGGCAGGAGCTCTGCTCTCTGACCTGCTGATCTTGGATTCACCAGCCTCTGTAGCTACATGAATCTGGAGAAGCCTCTATCCTGATCCACAGACTTGGGAGGTTCCAGCCTCTACAATTGTGTGAGCCATTTCCTTGATATAAATCTCCCTCTCTATATATTTTATGGGAAAACCTGGTGGCATTTTATATATATATTTATATGATTTACTGGTTTTGCTTCTCTAGGGAACCCAGCCTAAGACAACATTTTTCCAGTATTCTCTGCTTTCAGCCAGGATCCATCTGACATCAGCAATGATATCTCCATGTACTCTTCTGGATCTGGCTTGAATTTCTGCCAGTTCCTTGTCAATGTACTGCTGCAACTGCTTTTGAATTATCTTCAGCAAGATTTTACTTTTGGGTGATATTAATGATATTGTTCAATAATTTCCACATTTGGTTGGATTACCTTTTTTTGGAATAGGCATAAATATGGATCTCTTCAGTAGGTTGGCCAAGTAGTTGTCTTCCAAATTTCTTGGCGTAGACAAGAGCACAACAGCGGTGCACCTGTTTGTTGAAACATCTCAATAGGTATTCCATCAATTCCTGGAGCCTTGTTTTTTGCCAATGCCTTCAGTGCAGCTTGTACCTCTTCCTTCAGTACCATAGGTTCCTGATCATATGCCACCTCCTGAAATGGTTGAACATCAACATTGGGATTTGTAATAGTGAACTCTTTCACTTCTGATATTGGCAATTTGTGTCTTCACTCTCTCTCTCTCTCTTTGTTGTTGTTCCTTAGCCTGGCTAAAGGTTTTATTGATCAATTTTACTGAAATTTTCAAAGAACGAGTGTTCCTTTAGTTGGTTTTCTCTATTGTTTCTGGTTTCTAATTTCATTAATTTCTGCACTGAGTTTATTATTTCTTTCCTCCTGCTTGCTTTAGGGCTACATTCTTCTTCTTTCTCTAGTTTCCTAGAGTGGAAGATGAGATTATTAATTTTAAATAGTCCTTCTTTTCTAATGTATACTTTCAATTCTAAATTTCTTAATTCTTCTTTCACTGCATACCACAGATATTGGATTTCATTTAGTTCCAAGTACTTTTTAATTTGCTTTCAGACTTTTTTGATCCTTGTGTTATTTAGAAGTGTGTTGTTCAATCTGAAAATATTTAGAGATGTTTCACCTAAATATCTGTTAGTGATTTCCATCGTAATTCATTTATGGTCTGAGAACATACTTTGTATAAGTTCAACTATTGAAAATTTGTTAAGGTATGTTTTACTGTCCAGAATGTGGTCTTTTTGGTGAATGTTCCATATAAGCTTGAGAAAAACATGTAATCTGCTGTTGTTGGATGAAGTATTCTATAAATGTCCATTAGATTGAATTGATCGATAATGCTATTCAGGTCAATTATAACCTCACTGATTTTCTGCCTGCTTGATCTGTCAATTGCTGACAGAAAAGTTTTGAAGTCTCCAACTCTAATACTGATTTGTCTATTTATCCTCGCAGTTCTGTCACTTTTTGTCTCACATATTTGGATGTTGCGGTTAGGTGCATACAGATTAAGGATTGTTATGTCTTCTTAAATAACTTATCCTTTTATCATCATGTAATGCCTCCTTTATCATTGATAATTGTCCTTGTATCAAAGCCCGCTTTGTCTGTAATGGAGTCCTGGTGGCGCAGTGGTTAAGAACTAAATCTGCTAACCAAAAGGTTGGCAGTTCGAATCCACCAGCCACTCCTTGGAAATCCTATGAGACGGTTCTACTCTGTCCTATAGGGTTGCTATGAGTTGGAATTGACTCGAGTTCAGCGGGTTATCTGTAATTAATATAGCTACTCCCACCTTTCTTTTTATTGAAGTTACCCCGGTGTATCTTTACTTTTAACCTATCTGAATCTTTATATTTAAAATAGGTTTCTTGTAGGCAACATGTAGTTGCATCTTGTTTCTTTCTCCACTTGAATATCTCTATTCAGACCATTCACATACAACGTAGTTATTAGTATAGTTGGATTAATATACACCATGTTTTTAACTCTTTGGTTGCTTGTTCGTTTTTTTCCTTATTTCTTGTTTCTTTTTGCTTTTTTTTCCCCACCTTCTCTGGTTTTCATTGAGAATTTTATATGATTCCATTTTATCTTCATTAGCATATCTATTTCTTTTAAAATTATTTAGTGGTTGATACCTATTTTATATATATACACATATGTGTATTATATACATATAATCTTAAGATGGTGTTATTAGGTAAAGTAGAAGACAGCTTTATAATTGTTATAATTATTGTTTCTTTTTATTTCTAATAATGCTTATTGCCTTAAAAATCTATTTCTTATTAATATTGTTAAAAAAAATATTGTTACACCAGGTAAATTTTGGTTAATATTTGCATAGTGTATTATTTCTGTTCTTTACTTTCAACCTCTCCGTATCCTTATGTTTAAGATTTTGCTCTTATAAATTGAATACGTATTTTTATTTTTATCCAGTTTGAAATATTTTGTCTGTTCACAGGTTATTTATCAATGATACTTTTAAAATGAAATCTATCACCTTGCTATTTGCTTTTCGTTTGTTCCATCTGTTCTTTGTTCCCTTTTTTCTCTTTTGTTCCTTTCTTTTGGATTAGTTATATATATTTTTCAAATATTATTTTATTTTCTCACCTATTATTGGTTTTAAATTCTTCTTTCTTTTCTTTTAAAGTTTACCTTAGAGATTACAACATGAGTCTTTAATTATTAGTGTCTACTCTAAATTAGCATTTTTTCCCACATCTCCAAAAATGCAAGGATTTCCAGTTCAATTCCATTTCCCACCTTCCTGTCTTTTGTGGTATTATTGTCAAGTATTTTAATTATACGTATATGGTAGACCTCTCATTGAATACCATTATTGTTTTGTACAATCAGTATTCATTTCTTTTTGCCTACGTATTTACCTTTTTATTTACTTTTTCCCCCTCTTACTTATTTTTGTCTAGGATCGTTTTCCTTCTACCCAAATGAATGACCTTTAGTGTACTTTTTAGGGCCTGTCTGCTAACAATGAATTTTTTCACTCTTTAATATGAAAATTTATTTTATTTGAAAGATGTATTTACTTAGTGTACAAGGAACTGCCAGAAATTCAAGCCAGTTTCAGAAGAGGAGGTGAAACCAGGGATATCATTGCTGATGTCAGATGGATCCTGGCTGAAAGCAGAGAATACCAGAAGGATGTTTACCTGTGTTTTATTGACTATGCAAAGACATTCAGCTATGTGGGTCATAACAAATTATGTATAATATCATGAAGAATTAGAATTCCAGAGCATTTAATTGTGCTCTTGAGGAACCCGTACATGGATTAGGAGGCAGTCATTTGAACACAACAAGGGAATACTGTGTGGTTTAAGGTCAGAAAAAGTGTGCATCAGGGTTGTACCCTTTCACAATACTTATTCAATTTGTATGCTGAACAAATAATCAGAAAAGCTGGACTATATGGGGAAGAAAGAGGCATCAGGATCGGAGGAAGACTCCTTAACAACCTGTGATATGCAGATGACACAACCTTGCTTGCTGTAAATGAAGGGGACTTGAAGCACTTACTGATGAAAATCAAAGACTACAGCCTTCAGCATGGATCACACCTGAATGTAAAGAAAACAAAGATCCTCACAGCTGGCCCAACAAGCAATATCACGATAAATGGAGAAAAGATTGAAGTCACCAAGACTTTCATTTTACTTGGATTCACAATCAACATCCATGGAAGCAGCAGTCAAGAAATCAAAAGACACATTGCATTGGGCAAATCAGCTGCAAAGGACCTCTTTCGAGTGTTCAAAAGCAAAGATGTCACTTTAAAGACTAAGGTGTGCCTGACCCAAGCCATGGTGTTTTCGATCAGCTCATATGCATGTGAAAGCTGGACAATGAATGAGGAAGACAGAAGAACTGAAGTCTTTGAATTATAGTGTTGGTGAAGAATATTGAATATTCCAGAGACTGCCAAAAGAATGAACAAATCTGTCTTGGCAAATGTACAGCCAGAATGCTCTTTAGAAGCATTCTCACATACTTTGGACATGTTATCAAGAGGGATCAGTCCCTGGAGAAGGACATCATGCTTGATAGAGGGTCAGTGAAAAAGAGGAAGACCTTCATTGAGATGAATTGACACAGTGGCTGCAGCAACAGCCTCAAGCATAACAATGATTATGAGGATGGTGCCCGACCTGGCAGTGTTTGTTCTGTTGTACATAGGATGGCTGAGTCGGAACCAACTTGACACCTAACAATAACAACAACAGCATACAATATTAAATTATGATTTTTATTTTTCAGTAATTAGAAAATATTATTCTGTTGTTTTCTGGCTTTCATCATTTAATTGAAGAGCTAGGTTATCAGTCTTTTTGATGCTTTTTTGAAAGAAATGTGCCCATTTTTCTGGATGATTTTAAGATTTTCTTTTGCCATTGGTTTTTAGAAATTTTACTTTGCTGTGTCTAAGTGTGGTTTTATTTATATTTATCCGGACTGAGGTACATAAAGCTTTTTGAATCTGTGGCTTAATTTCTTTTGTGAGTTTTGCAGAATTCTTTTATCTTTTTTCTCTGTGTGTTTCACCTGTAGGACTGTTTCTAGGGTTTATTTATTTATTTTTGTCTTAGATTTTGACCATTTTGATCTATCTCCTGGAATAATCTATAATTTTGGATTCATTGCTGGACATTGCATATAAAATATGCACCTCTGTATATCTTTTTTTCTGGACTATCTTTTATTTTCTTTTGGATCACATATAGGTTAGAAGCAGATAATTTGAATTTTATAAGGGATTGTAATAATTTCAGGCTAAGTTTCAATCTTTGTGAGGAATGGTCTATTTTCAGTTTGCCTTTACTCCTAAAGAATCATAAGAGTTATGTAATCCATTATTTCTCTTCTTTTCCCATTTCTTCCAGGAACTTCAATGCTAAGCTTAATGCTCAAATATTATAAGTTTATTAACCTTGCTTTGTATGTTTATTTCTTGCTCCTGTAACAAATACGTCTTCTATTTGTAATTTAATTGTGTTGAATGAATGGATGAATGATGAATGAATGAATTCTAAAAAACACTTGAGAATAATTTACAATATGTGTACATTATTGTTAATATTCTGAAATGCCTTCTAGAATTCATTCATTCATCATTTATTATCAGCTCCCTATATTATTTAAGGCACCAATTGAGTTCTAAGTAGACCTATGGGAATGAATTCTACATTCCTTGACTTGAAATCATATAAGGGGAAAATAACTAGACAAACCAGTGACCGGAATAAAAGAAAGTAGAAAGAATATGTAAGAGATACATAAACAACCTGCTGCAGGAATACAAATAAAGTCATAATACAGTTTGTATGGAATGATGAGGGAGAAATTCCATGGAGGGGGTAGCATTGAGCAGACATATGAAGAATAAGTAGAATTACTAGCAGAGGGTGATTACTCCGAGCTAAGGTAGCAACAAGAATAAAGGTATAAGGAAGAGAAAAATAGGGCATTTTGAGAGAAGAATCTGTCTAAAGAATGGAATAGATAATGTGGGATATTGTTGTGGGGATGAACTAAGGGTGGGTAAGGCTGATCTAAAAACTACTTATTCTTATGCCAGTGATTCTCCTGGAGGAAATACGACCAAGTGTTATTCTTTGGTGATATTAATATTTGTACTTGTTCTTTAATTACCTCCCAAGAGATGTGTTTACTAAGCAAAAAGCAAGAAATAATGACTGCCTCCAGGGATGAGTGTAACCAAGCAAAGGGAAACACACCTGCCTTTTCGGTCACCAGTAGTAATATTTTAGTTTCTTGTGTCTTGAATGGTGTAGCTGAAGCCACGAGTTGGAACGGAATGCAGGCCCGCTCTAGTGTGATGACTCAGGCTGACTGTTAGACTTGCAAAACTGAATGTGGGTGGTTTTGTTGTGTAATCTTCTCCCTTAATCTTGCTGCCTGTAATGAACTGCTTCGACTGTCTCTTTATGTGAGTGCCTGTTGGAAGTAGGACATGCATGGAACTTTTTAATGGAATCTCATCAAATTTAAAGCTATGATTGAAAAATTGTTCCCCTTAGGTTAAAGAAGGTCTCTCTGGTTACAGAAGAAAAATAAAAGAAAGGATCAAGGCAAAGAAAGAATATCAAAAATCAAAGCCAGATTCAGCAGCTGGTCTTATTTTATTTTGGGATTTTAGAGTTTACAGAATAAAATAAGTTGGTCAAGTTTGCTTCCCGTTTGATGTGAATTTCAGTTCTGGGACTTAATGTTCAGAGCTAATGTTTAAATGCAGTGTTAGAGAGAAAATGTGAATATAGAGAATAAGAAAAACTGTATATATTAAGGAGAAATTGAATCACCAATGAATATTTTGTTTACCGTGTTGAAAAACAAGCAAAAGCGATCCATGTTTCCAGGTAGCATACCACCACTTCAACTGTTTCTCAATCTTTCAGTTAACATTCCTTCAGCAAACATTTATTGAGCACCTACTGTATGACAGGCTCTCTGCTAGCTTCCAGAAATAGAGTGATAAGAAAAATATAGTCACAACCCCTGATCTTCTGGAGCTTAGAGGCTAGAGAGGATCAGCAAATATTTATCAAGTAATCATACTTAAAAAAACCAAACCCACTGCTGTCAAGTCTATTCCGCCTCAGAGCTAACTTATAGGACAGAGTAGAACTGCCCCGTAGAGTTTTCAAGAAGAGCCTAGAGGATTCAAACTGCCCACCTTTTGGTTAGCAGCCATAGCACTTAACTACTACGCCACAGTCATACTTAGGAAAGAAAAATTACCAATCAAGATAAATGCGCTGGAAAGGAAGAAGCACAATTCTGCAAGAGCCAATAATAAAGGTATTATAAATAAATTTCTCCACCCTTTGCTGACCTCATGAGTGGATGGTACATAGTGAATTGGTAACACTGGCTTCTTGGTGCTGGGGAGAGAACAGGAATCTTAGAGTGAGATTCTTGCTGTCATGACAATTATGGCTTTTCCATTGTTGATAACCTGCAAGTCCAGAGGTTCCTAAGGATTTCCAGAAGTTAGGTTAGTCCTTCCCTACCTGGACTACCTCCTTGACTGGTCCTTTACTTTCTTCCAATCTGTCTTTGCAGTGCTGCCAGAGAGACATTTCCAAAACCCAGCTCCTAGAATGCCTCACTCCTCCCAACATTTTGCGAAATTTCTTTACCTGTTGTATTTCTCTGCTCCTTTTCATACATAGCCCAAGTTAGAAGTCCTGGCAGACAGAGCCTTCCATGATCTTACCAGACTCTATCTAGCCTTGCCAGATTTGCCTTTTGTCATCCCGCTTCCCACTTCACGCACCCCAGACTCCAGCACAGTTAGTATTTTGTAGCAGAATCCTACATTTATCTGAAATATAAATGTGCTTTTTCTCTTTCTGGAATGAATTCCATGCATTCTTTGCCTGGAGAGTCCTCATTCATTCTAAAGACCCAGGTCAAATGCCACTTCCTCACTGAAGCCTTCTTCTTCACCCTAAGGCAGAGTTAGTCATTTCCTTGGTGTTCCTTCAGCACTTTGCCCCTACATTGGTCATAGCTTTTGTCATATTATACTGTAACTCTGCTTCTGTGTCAGTTTATCAAATAGATTGTGAATGTTCTGAAGCTGAAGGCCAGGCCCAATGTAATTCTATAATCTTGCTTTGGTCCCTTTTATGTTGGTGCCTATTATTGTGTTTTGCATACATTAATATACAATTGTTGAAGGAAGCAAGAGGCCTGGGGTTTTTGGTGTCATGTCTTTTTTATTTCTAACTAAATGATGACCCTTGGTGCACTCTTATAGCCTGCTGGTATGAATGAAGTACAGAGCTCAGATGGTTCTTAAAATTGCAACTTTAAGGGCCAAATTAAGGGCTCTTTGATATTTAGGACTAAGAATGGCCCGTAGCCTACATGGAAACTGTGTATAAATAATAAATTGGTGCCCTTTTCTCAAGACTCTTTACTTCTGACTGTTGAAAAATTATCATTGTATATTGACTGTTGTAATAAGTATACAACAGATATATATATAAGATGTATATGACATATATATATATATGGTATATAAGATATCTAAAAAAAAGGTTACAATCTTTGGTTGTCGTGCCCATGTACAGTTCTCAACCTGCATGACAATATATAGTGGGTTTTTAGAGAGATAATATGCTCTCTAGTGTAAAGAAAATAAGATCCCCAAAGAAAAAGAAAATTATAAGTCAATCCAGCAGATGGATAGCATTATCATCATTTGTTTTTATGCCTATCAAGACTAATTGAAATGGGCAAAAAGAAGCCTAAAATGACTCCCAAGTTGTTGGATTAGGTAGATGAGAAGTAGAAGATGATGCTACTTACTACAATAATTGTGACAGGAAAACATTTTAAACCCATGATCAATTTTTTTCTGGTTATTTAATCTACATGTGCACACATGGGACTAATCGAGACAATAATTGGTCCTGGCCTTATTGCCTTAAGATAGAGAAGTTTCAAGACAAGAATTAGATTATTACTTGCTAGTGTTTACCTGGATTTCGGTTTTAAATCTCTTAAAGTAGCTTAGAGGATTTGAGCACAGAAAAAAATACTTAGAAGAAGATGAGAGTTGGATTCCTCCAGCCCATAGAAATTTTTGTTGTGTTATTTTTTTTAAATGTTTTATTGTATTTTTGGTGAAAGTTTACACAGGAAATTAGGTTTTCATGTAACAATTTCTCTACACATCATTCAGTGACATTGGTTACATTCTTCGCAATATATCAGTGTTCTTATTATTTCCATTTTGGTTGCTCTCTTTCCATTAATCTAGCCTCGCTACCTTCCCCCTCTCCACCCTTTGCCTTCTCATCTTTGGTCTAGGGTAAATGTTTACCATTTGGTTTCCTCTTGATAAATACAATATTCACTGGTGATATTATTTATTTTATGGGCCAATCTGTCACTTGGCTAAAAGGTGATCTCTGGGAGTGGTTTGAGTTTCAAGTTTACAGAGTATCCCATTATCACTCAGAAGGAAAGATGAATATATAGGCATTGGTGGGCATTGGAGAAAGTAGCCATGTTCTTTGCTCCAAAATGGGAGTACTGGGAAATTAACAACACTTCCATATGGACATGGTTGTTTGTGAGTTTAGGCAGATGGTACCCTAAACAGGATCAGAAAGGTTAGCATGCTCCTAAGCCTGCCATGGAGAGAGAGAGAGGCCTGTGTCGCCATAGGCATGGGAAAAATTAATCTTTCAGAAATGATTTTCACTAATTGATGACTGAGGACTAGATGGGATGATGAAATCCGTAGTGGATATCTGAGTGGACAGATGGCTGAGTAGACAGACCTGCAGTCCCACCACAATTCAGACTGAACTTCAGACAAAGAAGAAGAAAGCCTGACTTGACCAAGACTGTTTCTCCCATATTGACAAACTGCGAGCTTGAAATAAAAATTAAATCAAGTTTTAATAAAAATTAAAACATTGAATTTCTTGCACGTCTAAATTTGTGGGCTGTGATTCAATATGCTACAACTGGTAACAAAGTGAAGACTAGGCTTACTGGGCATAGAAGGAGGTGCGGACAAAGGATGATTGAACGATGATGAGCTTGAATTACCAATGAGACAGCCAAGTGCTATATGCAGAGAGTGTGGAGTACAAAGACATGTAAGGCATAGCCTCTACCTTCAAGAAGCTATAGTTGGTCTGTAAAGCCAGATTCATTTTTCAAAAGATCAGTAATGATCCAAGGGAATATTTGCTAAATATTACAACCACAGAAGTAACTCAGATGAGGGCATGATCAGTGCAGGCTGGGTAGCCAGAAAAGGCCTGACTACAGAGGTAGGTCTTGAACTTGGCCTTCAGAGAAGCATAACACTTAAGCAAATAAAAGAAGTAAACAATGGCACAGAGGTAAGGATGGGGCATGGTGCATTTGAGGGAGAGTGAAGGCTAGTTGCATTAGGACAGATGGCTCCCTTATGTTGGAAATAACTGTTTCCGCCTGGTCCAGGGAATGGTTCCAGTAACAGTACCAGCTTCCACAGAGTCAGTTTCAACTCCTGGTGACCCCATGTGTGTCAGAGTAGAACTGTGCTCCATAGGGTTTTCTTTTTGCTGTTGGTGTCGTTGTGCTTTAAGCGAAAGTTTACAATTCAAGTCAGTTTCTCATACGAAAACTTACACACACATTGTTCTATGACCCTGGTTGCTCGCCTGCAATACGACCGCACGCTCCTTCTCTCTGCTCTGTATTCCCCATGTCCGTTCACCAGATCCTGTCCCCTCTGCCTTCTCGTTCATAGGGTTTCCAATAGCTGATTTTTTGGAAGTAGGTCACCAGATCTTTCTTCCCAGGCACCTCTGAGTGGACTCGAATATCAAACCTTTTGTTTAGCAGTCTAGTGCGTTAATCATTTACACCACCCAGAGACCCCTCAAGGAGCAAAGGCATGAAATCATACTCGTCTAAGAGGTTGAAATTCAATCTGGAGTCAATGAGGGGCCATCAGAGGTGTGTAAGCAGAGGAACATCCTGTGAAAATAAATACATACAAAAAATTAATTCCCAACAATATGTAAGTATGCTTCTAGGAAACCAGGAGGGCTTGCTACATACAACCACTCTAGAACAGTCAGTGGAATGGGAGAGGCTATACTCAAAAGGCAGAGAACTAAAGATACAAACTGGAAACTGGGAAAAAGGGTCAACTAAATATCAAAGACTCACTAGTAGTGTATCTTTACATTACAGATTACTTATATGAACATGTTTTGCTCTTATTATCGAAAAGACAGCATTGTAACGTGAATGAATGAGTAACCCATGTTGACAATTGGAGTTTAGTTTGTTCATTGAACTTGAGAATTATGTGAGCTCCAGGGTTGTTCCTAGAAACTGATTTGATATTGATTTTCCTGGGTCCTTACCATGGGTTACTTGGCTCCACATGACCTGATATGGTGCCTACCAGTCTCTCTGACATTATCTCCTGCTACTCTTGGCTTGCTTCACTCTGTTGGAGCCACACTTCTTCCTATTTCTTGCACAAGACAAATAAATATATTTCTATCCCCGGCCTTTGCTCTTAATATTGCCTCTTCCCAGAGCATGACTCCACAGATCATTACATGGCTCACCTCTTCACTTCAGTTCTCTGCTCAGTTGATTTTACCACACAGGCTTTTCTTGGCCATCATATCTAATTAATAATTTCCTTCTTCAACCCTACGCTTTTCTTTTGGCCTTGCATCAGTAACTGACATTATAGACTCATTTGCATGCTTATTATTTATCTCTTTACTAGAACATAAACCTCTGTGAGGTAAGGTCTTTGTCTATCATCTCTGTAAGTCTTGCCCCTAAAAGGACACCTAATAGGAGTTCAATAAATATTTGTCATACAAATGAATAAATAAATGAAGAACATGGTAGAATTGGAAGGCTACCAAGGGTCGTATAGCCTAAACTTCCTATTTCACAGCTGGGGAACTGAGTTCTGAAAAGGAAAAATAGTTTGCCAAAAGTGGCAAGACTAGAACCCAAGCACCCTGACTTGAGCTATGAAGGACCATATACTCTTCCATTCATTATCGAGCATGGATCAGCTGGCAAAATCAATGGTTCCTGGAATTCTAAGCCACAAAATTTGATACTGCTTTATTAACAAATATAGATTCAACCTATGTCCAATATTCCTACTCCAGAAACTTCCTGGAAGATAACTATGTTGTCATTGGAAAGAACCATGGACTTAGAGTGCTAAGATTGAGTTTAAATACTCTATTTTAGTGGCTCTCAAACTCTTTGATCAGAATCTCTTACATTCTTACAAATTATTGAGGACTTCAGAAAGTTTTTTTCATGTGTGTTGAGTCTATCAACATTTTGCCTATGAGGAATGAAAAGTGGAAATTTAAAAATATTTTTTTATTTCAAAATAACGATAATAAATCCATTACATGTTAACAAAAATAACATTTCTTTTTTTAGGAAGAATAACTATATCTTCCAAAACAAAAACTTTAGAAGAGCGGCATCGTCTGGTTTAATAAACAGATAGATTCTCTTATGGCTTCTACATTCAGTCTCTGCAATATGTTGTTTTGAAGTATATGAAGAGATATAGCATTATGTAGATGTATTGTTGAAAAAGAGAGTAGTTCAATAGCTTTTACAGATAATTTTGCATATTTCATTTTTATACTGCACTGCAACTCAACAAGGGATAGTTTCTTAAGGCTATGTGTGATGTGAAATCTGAAACTATATTGTCTGAAAGTAGTACCTTTTATATTCTGTTACATTAAAATTTATTGATCTATTTTGTATTTTGTGTGGCTCTTCTATCCATGTGTGATTTTGTAACATAATGCATTGGCCATGTAGCAAAAAATCGGTTCACTGAATTTAGTAGATCATTCAGATGGTGTCCACACTATCCAAAAAATTACATTATTCATATTTTCATCATCACTGATTTTATTAGAAAAATCAGTAAGTGCTGGGAAGCTGTCAAGATCACAGCGGCAGACACAAGTTTTCTAAAATTCTAATTTTTGCTTGAAAGTTTGAATTTTATCACTGGTAACAAATGCCACCAGGTTCACTTTATTCATTTGCAAGAAAATATCAGCCAAATCCATGTTCTGAATAACCATAGTGTAAAAACGGCTTGGGGGCAGTGCCTAATCTCCTCCAATCCCACAAGGGGAAAGGAGACCCAAGATCAATAGTGCAAGGCTGACTCCCATGAGGCAGAGGCCAGACAATCCATCTTTACTAATTCTGAACCCAACCATTCCTCACAGCACTCTCTAATTCATTGCAGTGGTGACACAGAACTCACAGACCACATTCATGATTATGGGAAGTAACAGTTACCATTCGGGTTCAGGAACACTCAGGATACAGTTCTTCCATCAGGATAGACTCTCCCCAGCTATGCTCATGGGAATGCCTCTCCCTGGCCCTCAGCCTCTGCCCAAAGGCACTCTGCTTTCTCTCTCCATGGGCCGAGAAGCCCACCGTACCATTTCCTGCTGCTGGGTCTCTCCTACTGGCTCTCTTCCCCTGGTGGTGGTGGTGGTGGTGGTGGTGGTGGCGGTGGTGGTGGTGGCGGTGGTGGTGGTCTCCTCCTCTCTGCTCTGGAATTGTCTCTCTTTTAAGGCAAAACTGACCAATCCCCTTGGTAGGCTACAATTATCCTATCACACAGTCACCTGGGTGGGAGTTACAAGACCACGGCTAGAAAGGCCACATGCAAAAGTAATTAATCACATTGCACATAGTCTTTCAAGTAAAATGATGGTCCACAGAAAAAAAGCAGGTAGTGCAGCTCACTACTCAAACCATATTCGGAAGTGTTCTATACATACCTCCCATTTCATGCATAGAATATTTATAATGAGATTTAATAATTTTTAATACTTTTTTTACTTCTTCAAGAAAATTGTGGCTTTTTTTTTCCCTGTGAATGTGTGATGGTGAAGATCCATGAGAAGGTGACAGAAGGTTTTTACCCATCATTAAGTTTGCCTTTTCAGTGCAAATTTCAACACAATGAAAAAGGCAACTCATGTCTCGGTAATACTATGAAAGTAGTTTTGACCTCACAGATCCCTGAAAGAGTCTCAGGGATAATCAGGTGACTGAGGACCATATTAAATATTGATGCTTTAGTAGTTATATGAGTCCTTGGGTAGCACAAATGGCTAAGCGTTGGGCTACTGACAGAAAGGTTGCTGGTTCAAACCCACACAGAGGTGCCTCAGGCATAAGGCCTGGGGATCTGCTTCTGAAAGGTCACAGCCGTGAAAACCCTATCAAGCAGTTCTACTCTGCATTTGTGAGGTTGCCATGAGTCAGAATGGACAGGGTGGCAACTAACAACAGCAGTTATTAGCTCTCTTTTCTTGTTCAAATAATAACTCCAAGCCTCAGTTGCTCATGTGTAGAATCTAGATAATACCTTTTCTGCCTTATAGAGTTGTGTTGTTATTATTGTTATCATCATCATTATTAATAATCAACATTTTTTGTGACTTTACCATTTGGTGTGATTGGGTTGAAAGTTGCACTTGGTCATGTCACTTGTTTCTGGCAACCACTTCCCTACTTAATGAGGAAATTGAGTCAGAGAGAGGTGAAGTAACTTAAGTAAGGTCACACAGCCAGTAAGTGGATGAAACAAGATTTAACCCAAAGACTGACGAGCTCCAATGATCTTGCTATACCATACATAATAAAGCATATGTAGTACGCCAGACTATACATGAAAGCATCTGGCAGTGCCTGAAAATTGATAAATGAAGGTAACTGTCTTGAACAGAGAGTTCCAAGTCAAAAGAAAATTTGAGGGGATGTAGGAAACGTTGGTGGCGTAATGGTTAAGTGCTACCTTTTGTTAAACAAAAGGTCGGCAGTTCAAATCCTCCACGTGCTCTTTGGAAACCCTATGGGGCAGTTCTACTCTGTCCTATAGGGTCGCTCTGAGCCAGAATCGACTCGGCGGCACTGGGTTTGGTTTTTGGTTTTAGTGATAGTATGCTATTGGTGTTAAGGTCTAACCCCCAAAAAACATACCCCTTGCAGTTGAGTTGATTCCATGCAGTTGAGTTGATTCCAACTCATAGTGACCCTAAAAAAGGTGCCTTTAAAACTTTTTTTTTTTCAGATTAATTTTTTTTTTTTTTTTCATGTGTGCCCTTGGGCTTGGGCATGTTTCACTTCCCACAGTCAGCAATTGTGACTTCTTTTGGAGAACTTCCCCTGGGCGACTGGAGTCCTTTACTGGAACACAGAGAAAGCTGGAATTGTCTGGAAGATTACATACCCCAGGGATGGCTCTTTGCCAATGACTGGAGGTACAGGATTTTGAAAGCTCAAGCTCCGTGGTCCCACACTGGAACAACTTTGAGGTAATTTATTTTGAAATTCACATTGAAGCTTCTGTCTCCAGGACTTTACCTAACACTATCCTTGCTTTGTTGGCTCCCCGCTCCCCTTCCTATCCTCCTTCCCCCACTTTCTTACTGTTTTTTTCCTTGCAGCACTTTGTTAATAAATCATTTGTACATTAGGAATTCTTGTTTCTGGGTCTGATGTTAGAGGATCTTACCTAAAATAGTGACTCACCCAATTCCCGTTTAATGTCAATAAGAATAATATGGCCACACCTCAGTAGTCTTTTGATAGGCATCCATGCCTTTCTCTCCATTCACATTCTTCCAAGACTTGTAAATGCAAGATTCTTACTCACTGTAGCCAAGTGCAAGGGAAGCCTTACTGTAAAGTAATAGCATTTTGCAGGAAAATAACCTTGGGCGTGGATAGGTCCTGGTTCCTTTGCTTCCTGGAGTTCAAGCAGAGATTTGACCTAACTCATTTCCTCCCCACATTCCTGGCTGGTAGACAAAGGCAGAGAGGAAGGAGGAGCTGAGTCACCAAGGCTTAATTCACTTGTCTGTATCTTGGCCCCTAGAGTTTGCTTTAATTGAAGAAGCTTTCAGTGGGATTAACTTTGCCGCAAAAAAGCACATTGGGTTTCCTTTCAAGGAAAACCTTCGGCTATATTGGAACGACATGAATACTTAAGACCTTTGAAGAATGCAGGCATTTTCCAAGGCTGATGGGAACTGTCTCTCCAACTGAGCCCAGGGAAGTTAAGTCACCTTCCCCTGTGTTATCTCTGTCTATGCATTAGGAATCTCCAGGCACAGTGCTATGTGGGTGCAGTGGCACAAGCTGACTGCATCTGATGACACAGGTCCTCTCCCTTCAGGCCCACCTGGGGTTCTCAAACACTAGGGGGGTTTCCGGAAAGAAGACCTGAACAGGGAAGGCAGATTGTAGTTCTCACCTAACATCCTAGGAAGTAATTTCACTGTCAGGATGGTGCTAGTGTACTATTGCTTGGTTCAAGACAAACTGAACTATCCTTTGCCCAAGAAAATCAGAGAAGCATTTAGGAACCACCACCACGGAGTGAATGAAAGAGTATTACACTGGTTGTGAGGAGACCCAGGATGAGGTGGTCTCTATGAGCTCAGCCATTGACAAGATTCTACAATTTTGAAATTCTTTCAGTAGTATGAAGAATTCTATGGACATTTAATGGTTTCTGGATCATCTGGTGTCAACACAGAATGAGCAACTCCATGTATGTCACTGATTCCAGGGCATTAGAGATTTTCTGCTCCCTCCCCACATCTTGAAAAATTATAGAAACTACAAGATGCTCCAGGGGTAACTGAGCCACTGTCTGAATGTTATAAGGGGTGGCCAGCCCCACTGGTAATTTTTAGATGTTTAACTGAGTTGTAGAGCACCAGGAAACTAGACATTTTCTGAAACTGTAATCTTTTCAGAGGCAAAAACTCCCAAAGTAGGTGCAGTGGTCTCTCCTTCCTGGCCTTTCCACCACCAACGGCAGTTGCCACATAGTTGATTCCTACTCATGCTGGTCCCACGTGTGTCAGAGTAGAACTGTGCTCCATAGGGTTTTCAGTGACTGATTTTTCTGAAATAGGTTACCAGACCTTCCTTCCATGGCACCTTTAGGTGGTCTTGAACCTCCAAATTTTGTTTAACAGCTGAGTGCATTGACCATTTGCACCATCCAGGGACTCCTCCTGGCCTTTATTCATACACCTTTGTGTATGTTCCCAGCCAAATGAAGCCACCTATTGCCTGACTCCCTACATTGCCACACCCTCACAGCTTTGCTTGTGCTATTCATCCCATGAGATAGTCCAAATACTTCTTTCTCTCCAACATTACCCTCAAACTCCCTAATCTAAAGCATCTTTTCTTCCTCCAGGCTCTACCTAATTGCTTATGTCTCCTTCTCACTCTGGAAAGCCTTATAGATATTTGTTTATACATCTGTAACATCCACTACCTTCTCCCAAACCCTAGACTATGAGCACCTAAAGGGCAAGGATCAGGTTTATCTCACTCCTGAAGATACTCATAGACACTGGCATACAGTGGCCATTATGATCTTCCAGGCCCAGTAGCATTGGCACGTGTTTTATTCAACCATGTCAAAAGAGGCAGTGAGATACAGAGAGAAGAACAGGGCTTTGCAGTTTAAAAAAAAAAAAAAAAGTGTGTTTTAATCCTGTTTCTTTTATTTACTGTCTGTGTGACCTTGGGCAAGTTGTTTCAAGTCATTGGATCTCTGCTTTTTTGTGTGTAACATGGCAATATCAACACTTAATTTCCAGGGTTGTATAAGAGAAGCTCAATGTAAATAATAGACCTCAATAGATGGTGGCAGCTGTTATAATTATGTTTATGATTATTATTCTATGTCTATGAGAATGTATCTGTCTGTACAATGAAAACCCTAGGGAGCAGTTCTACTCCGCACACATGGAGTTGCCGTGAGTCAGAATCAACTTGACCGCAACTAACAACAACAACTACAATGGAAATCGACATAAAAATGGAATGGAGGAAATACTCTAAATTCTTGGTCTGAGTTCATGTGGGGAAATGACAGGGAAAGCTATATAGGCCTGTAGATGGAGTGCTTGATTTATTAAAATGCACACAGTTGCGTGTGCACGCACAGACATTGGTTTGTAGTAAATATGAAAAAATGTTAATCATAGGTTCGAGGGGGATAGGTAAATGGATGAGTGTTGTATTATTTTTTTAAAGTTTTCCATTTTTTTTTTATAGTACACATTCTAAGTTTATTGATGAAAATTCCATATGGCATCATAGAAGGTAAGGTTTTCTTTGTTGACACTGCATCCTTCTTCTTCAGTAGGAAGCGTGCCACCGGCAAGCCAATGACCAGTTGGGGAGAAGATGCAGTAGGTATTAGTGGGGCTTCACTTTCCAGAAAGAGTCCAGTTGAAGATGCCAATGGCCGGTCAGAGCTGCAAACCCCCAAGAGAGTACTTCCCAGCTGGAAACAAAGAGCCATCTCATCGCCACAGTTCTTGCCTTTTACACACAGAAGCTGAACCACAGCTGATGCCACACATCAGTGTAATTAAAAAGGAAAATTTGCAGAAAGAAATATATGTTTGTGTGAAGATACATTTTGAATATACCATTTACTGTCTACCTTTTCCCTTCCTTCTACTAAAAACCACTCTAGAGAAAGAAAAACATATTACCTGCATTTTTTTCACAGTATTTATTATTAACTTAAAAAAATAATCTATCAAACCTTTATTAAGCACCTAGTATGTTTTAAGAGAAGAAGCCCTGGTGGCTCAATGGTTAAGCCCTCGACTGCTAACCGAAAGGTCGGTAGTTGGAACTGACCAGCTGCTCTGTGTAGGAGAAAGGTGTGGCAGTCTTTTTCTCTAAAGATTACAGCCTAGAACACCCTATGAGGCAGTTCAACTCTGTCTTATATGGTCCCTATGAGTCAGAATCAACTGGACAACACACAACAACAACAGCAGGTTTTAAACCAGGAGCTCTGATGGCACGAAACTAGGTTGGTATCTGAAGGACTGATGGTTTGAACCCACCCAGCAGCTCCTTGGGAGAAAGACCTGGCAGCCTGCTTCTAAAGAATTACAGCCTAGAAAATCCTATGGGGCAGTTCTACTCTGTCACAAGGGGTAGATATGAGTAGGAATTGACTTGATGGCACACAATAACAACAACGTTTAAGAACTTCCTCTAGGGTTTGGAGTAGAAAATTGAGTATTAAATGGCCACAGTGAACAAGGAGCTTTCAATGTATATGTGTCTACAAAACAAAACCAAACCACAAAGCTGATTTTGGTAACATCCAAAAAGACAAAGGTTATATTAAAAATATTTAATAACCCTAATAGAATGTGCACAAACCATTCAGAACGCACCCACTGACCAATTAGATTGCGTGCCTGTGCTAAAAAAAATAAATGTTTAGTGAGTGGTTTCAGGCAAGCATCATCTATCTTGTGTCAAAAAGCACCTGGGCTTTTCAAAAGGAATGTTTGACAGACAGGCAGTGTAACTGAAAGTTAAGTGAGGGATTTATGTATATATATTTTTTCTGAAGTGTAGAGGTTATATTCGTTTTCTGCCTCACAATATTTAAAATGCTTTTTAGCTTTCAGGAACAAAAACAAGATCAAACTAAGTGGCAGAGGTCCATCAGTAATGTATCATAAAACAGGGACAAAACTGAGTGTTATATATAGTCATTCTAGTGGCCCGCAATCAAGAAAGCTTGTTGTGGAGGTGTGATTGGACTTAGTTCTTGAAGGAGAGGCAGCACTCTGAAAGATACGTTGAGACAGGTGAGGGAAGGGTCCAGCCATTCTGTTGGAGAGAATAGCATAGTAAATGCACAGGAGTATGAAAATTCAGAGATAGTTTGCTCATTCTACAAATAGTTATTAAGTGTCTACTAGGTTGGGATTCATCAGTGAACGATAAAAGGAATCCTGCCTTGTGATGCTACATTTTAGCAGAAAATATTGAGCAGCCGAGGTTGGCTGGAGGATCAGATGGAATTAGACTTAAAGAGTAAACCAGTGACAGGCTGTAGATGGCTGTTATCCTGTTGGCAATGGCCAACCATCGAAGAGTTTTCCTTCAACGAAGGGCTTGAGGAACCTGGGTGCATTGGTGTAATCTGAGGCTGACAGATTCTAGAACACTTATCCTGTCCCACCTACTGCAAGACCACAGGCTTCAGCTTCCTGGATGTATGTGTGTATTCAGGTTCAGGGAAATGACATACTAAAAAATTATGTGCTGATTTGGAGATAGAGGTGCCATGGAAAAGAGCTCTGAATTGGAACCAAAAGACTTGGTGCGACCCCAGATCCTACCACTAACTGGCTTTGTGAACTTGGACATGCATGTAACCTCTCAGAGGCTCAGCTTCCTCAACTGTCAAATGCAGCAAATAATGCTTGCTCTACCTATTTCAAGGGCTGTTCTTTGGAGTCAAAATATAATTTATATGAAATTTCTTAGAAAATTGTGAATCAGTATAAATGAACAGTATAAAGATGAATTCTTTCTTAATATAGTCAATCTAAACCATAAGACCTTTTACCAGACCTTCTTTTGCTTTGCTAATCTTCATTTTTTTTTAATGAATAACCCCCAAAAAAAAAAAAATCCAAGGATTCACCCACAGCAGACACATGGAGGTCTTCTCATTAAAATAAATAAATAAATAAAACTGTCACTGTGAGGTCATTAAATACATGTTAGGCCATTCTTAAAAAATGTTTTGCAGTATTAATTCATCTCACCTCACAATGGAGCCCTGATAACACAAGTGGTTAAGCTTTTGGCTACTAGTCAAAAGGTCAGTAGTTCCAATCCACCAGTCACTCCTTGGGAACCCTATGGGGCAGCTCTACTCTGTCCTATAGAGTCACAATGAGTTGGAATTGACTCGACAGCTATGGATTATGGGTAGTCTCACAACAAAGTTAGGTTGTACCAGAAATGTTCCCATTTTACACATGAGGCAAAGAGAATGTCAAGTAACTTTTCCAAGCCTGCCAAGTGATGAAGTCACGTTGGGAACATAGGGAATCTGACTACAGAGCCTAAGCTCTCATTTATCCTCTTATTCAACACACATTTTCCGTAGACAAGATTCAATGCGAAATACTAAGGTTGCAAAGAGCTTTGTTGCTGGCTATATAAGGCCATTTTGTATTTGACCATTTTCTTTGGTCTGTACTGAGTATTAAAGGCAGTACAGCTTGTCTGACATTATGATTAAACCAAAAAACCCATTGCCATGAAGTCAATTCCAACTCAGAGTAGAACTGCCCCATAGGGTTTCCAAGGCTATTAATCTTTACGGAAGCAGACTGCCACATCTTTCTCCCGTGAAGCAGCTGATGGGTTTAAACTGCTAACCTTTCAGTTAGCAGCTAACTGCTTTAACCACTGTACAACCAGGGCTCCTTTCAATGTTGCAATTAGTCCTAATAAAATCAGCCTAATAATGTGCTGTCTTGTGTCCAGTCCACTTCAGGCATTTACACTAAATTATCAGCCCCTGAAGGAATTTGTGTTTGTAAGTATCTGTCTAGACCCTGTGACTGATGAGACCCTTACACTATATTTGATTGACCTAAACTGACCTTTAAAATCGAAAGCCCAAACCCCTTGCCGATAAGTCAATTCTGACACATAGCGACCCTGGAGGACAGGGTAGAACTGTCCCATAGGGTTTCCAAGGAGTGCCTGGTGGATTTGAACTGCCAACTTTTTGGTTAGCTGCCATAATTCTTAACCACTACACCACCAGAACTTCCAACTGACCTTTAGTGATTAGCAAATCTATAGTCAAAACCCAGGTCTCCAAGACTCACTCCATTACTTTGTCCTTGTCTTCAAGGAATCTAGTTTTGTGCATATAACATCTTCTCTGTACACCTTATTTCTGACTTTCCCAATTGTTAAAGGAAAAAATGACTATTATAGACCAAAGAGGGTTCCTGGGTGGCACAAATGGTTTGCAATCGACTGCTAACCTAAAAATTAGTGGTTCAAACCCACCGAGCAGTGCTGCAAGAGAAAGCTCTATCAATCTGCTTCTGTAAAGATTGTTGTTGTTGTTAGGTGCCGTCGAGTCAGTTCTGACGCATAGCGACCCTATGCACAACAGAACGAAACACTGCCCCGTCCTGCGCCATCCTTACAATCGTTGTTATGCTTGAGCTCATTGTTACAGCCACTGTGTCAATCCACCTGGTTGAGGGTCTTCCTCTTTTCCGCTGACCCTGTACTCTGCCAAGCATGGTGTCCTTCTCCAGGGACTGATCCCTCCTGACAACATGTCCAAAGTACGTAAGACGCAGTCTTACCATCCTTGCCTCTAAGGAGCATTCTGGCCACACTTCTTCCAAAACAGATTTGTTCGTTCTTCTGGCAGTCCATGGTATATTCAGTATTCTTTGCCAACACCACAATTCAAAGGCATCAACTCTTCTTCAGTCTTCCTTATTCATTGTCCAGCTTTCACATGCATATGCTGCGATTGAAAATACCATGGCTTGGGTCAGGCGCACCTTGGTCTTCAGGGTGACATCTTTGCTCTTCAACACTTTGAAGGGGTCTTTTGCAGCAGATTTGCCCAATGCAATAGCTGTTTTGATTTCTTGACTGCTGCTTCCATGGCTGTTGATTGTGGATCCAAGTAAAATGAAATCCTTGACAACTTCAATCTTTTCTCCCTTTATCATGATGTTGCTCACTGGTCCAGTTGTGAGGATTTTTGTTTTCTTTATGTTGAGGTGTAAGCCATACTGAAGGCTGTGGTCTTTGATCTTCATTAGTAAGTGCTTCAAGTCCTCATCACTTTCAGCAAGCAAGGTTGTGTTACCTGCATAATGCAGGTTGTTAATGAGTCTTCCTCCAATCCTGATGCCCCATTCTTCTTTGTATAGTCCAGCTTCTCGTATTACTTGTTCAGCGTACAGATTAAATAGGTATAGTGAAAGAATACAACCCTGATGCACACCTTTCCTGACTTTAAACCAATAAGTATTCCCTTGTTCTGTCCAAACAACTGCCTCTTGATCTATGTAAAGGTTCCTCATGTAAAGATTATAGCCGAGAAAACCCTATGAAGCAGTTTTACTTTGTAACATACGGGGTTGCCGTGAGCCGGACTCGACTTGAGGCCGAGCATATAGACAAAACACTGAGTCTTTAGTGACAAAGTTTTACTGTCCAGAAGCAAACCAATCCAGCACAGAGTCTAGGTAGGTTGTTAAGAATGAGATTCAGGGGAGGAATGGGTAAGTCTTTTAAAGCCAGAGAGTGCATGTTGGTCTCTATCCCACATTAGGAAAGCAAAGGCTCCAAGCATGGTTGATTGGCTAGAGAAGATGTCTGGGTTTGCCAGTTAGGGAAGCCCTGGGCTGGTTGGAGGTGGTCTACGGTATTCCTGAGGTGCCTATCGGGGGATGATGGTGTCTGGATGCCTCTGGTATATACATGATGTGCCCAAGTCAGATTATATTGCCTTTCAGGTCTGCACTATTGCCTATAGGCTAGGAGGTCAGAACAATCAATGAGGTAGCATGAAATCAACCCATCACAAGTCATCCAAACAGACTTTCTAAAGTCCTGTAGTATGAAAGATGTGGTACAAAATCATTAGACCTAGTCTTCCCCTGGCTTTAGGAGATTGTCCATCTGGGAAGGACATTTGCCTCAGTCTCTCTAAGGGGTGCCAGACCTAGGGCTAAAATGATGTTGCTCTTGGGTCAAGACAAAACCCGGATTTTTCCAGAAGAAATTTTTGATAGATAGGTGGTCTAACTGGCAGTAGCTGAGAAGTATACTTATATATATGACTTTTTCCTTTTTGTTTTCTTTCGTAAGGGTAGGCAAATTTATTGTTCATCCTTAACCCAGGTACCACAGTGAAAATTTTCTTTTGTATTCATAAAAATAAAAAACCAAACCCATTGCAGTCTAGTAAATTCCAACTCATAGTAACCCTATAGGACACAGTAGAACAGCCCCACAGGGTTTCCAAGGAGTGCCTGGTGAATTCAAACTGCTGACCTTTGGGTTAGCAACTGAACACTTAACCTCTAAGCCACCAAGTTTTCCTTTGTATTCATAATCAAAAGCAAAAAAAAAAAATCAAAAGGATTAAACAAGTGGCAGAGGCAGAAGGAGATCATTTGCACAGCACCAAGAACATAAAATCCAGATTGGGTCTAACACACCTCCTTGTCTGAATTCCAAGGACTGCTTAAGGCCTTGGGTGTTTGTGGACAAACACTAGCATGGGGGATGGAAATACAATAAAGCAAACAGAGAAAGACCTGCTTGTAAGCAGCACCCTAGTTCCACTGAGAAAGAGAGAGTAATAATAAAAACAGCAAAAACAATAAGGGTCTTACTCTGGCATGGAAGAGAGACCTCTCCTAAGTAGAGGTTGGACTGGATTTCACTGAAAATGAGAAAGGAAGGTGTGTGGCCTAGCTGGCTCTTACTTGCTTTTGGCTAGTTGAATGCAGCCTTGCTATGAGATTCTGGATAGTTCCATTTCCTGTCTGAAACTCAGTTTCCTACTCCATAAAGTAAGGAGTTGGACTAGATGATTCTTAAGATCCTTCTTAGTCTGTGCTTCTATGATTCTAGGGCTGTGTCTTTCTTACGCTCTGAATTTCCCACAGACTTTTGCACTGACCAGAGGGTATTGAGGGAAGTTGAGTAACCCTTTGGCCAGGAAACACAAAGAGAGCTCTCATAGCAACAAAGCCCACGTGCCACCTCTGTGCAGACATTTGACAAGCTCTGCCTCACCGACAGATTCTCTTACCTCACCAAAGTTTACCACCTCTGATCTCACCATGAATGCACCCAACTCAGCCAAAGTGAGGAGGAGAGCCTGACATTACACAAGAGTACCATGGAAATAATTAGAGTGGAGTTTGTAAGAAAGTAGTCTTTCAGCCAAGAGACAGGGGAGCTCTTTTCCTGGGGGGAGGAAAGAATGCATGACACTCATGAGACAGGCAGACATTCACCGCTCCTATTACCCTCACCAAGGGAGGTCAAGGTGTTACAGAGGCTGTGATGATGAGGAAAGAACTGTGGTATTGTACCCCAGGACAAGAATTAATGAGGCTAAGGAGGTGAAAGATGAAGGGGTGAAGCAGCCAAGCTAGGTTATCGTGAATAGGATATTAAGCCAGTAAAGAAGTAGGGCAGTGTAGGAGAAGACAGAACTTCCATTGATACCCAAATGTTGATTGAACACTAGCCAGTAATGGGACAATATGGTGCCTTCTGCTGAGCCTTTGGTGAGACCAGCTTACACGTGATTTCCTGTCCTGCATGTAAATCTGAAGGTATCAGAGGCCTCAGGGTAGGGGTTGATAAATGAAGTAGCAAGCAATGACCTCCTAGGAGTGATTCAAAACTCCTGGCAAAATGCAAATAATCCTGGTGCCCTACGCACCATAGAGGGAATCGCCA
The DNA here is from genome assembly GCF_024166365.1 of Elephas maximus indicus. Classification (NCBI taxonomy): domain Eukaryota; kingdom Metazoa; phylum Chordata; class Mammalia; order Proboscidea; family Elephantidae; genus Elephas; species Elephas maximus. Next base: position 25,140,705 of record NC_064819.1, read on the forward strand.
GCCAAGCAGGAACATAAGGTTTGAGTGGAAGACGGGGTAAAATGCAGATGTCTTGGGCAAAGAGGAAGAAAGAGAAACAGGCAGGGAAAGGGGATTTTCTAAGGACAAGTTTCATATTTTACTGAGAGTTTATGCTGCTTAGTAGTAAGTCTCTTAGGGTGAGAACACCTTAGAGTCCCTGAGAAAGCAAAAAAAAAAAAAAAAAGGAAGGGAAAAGGAAGTTGAGATGTCTCTATTACAAAAATAGTTAAAAAAAAAAAAATTTTAAATAGCCAAAAAAAAAACAAACCCCAAAACAAAACCAAAACTAAACAAAAAACTTCCCAGTGGCCTGAGAGCCATTTTGAACACCAGGTTTTACAGGTTTTAGACAAATATTTCCTAGGCTTCTCCTGCCTGGGTGAGATTCACAAAAGGGTACTATTAGAGCATTCTTTTATGACTTCTCTGCTGGGTTTTTACAAAGCCAAGAATTTATTCTAATACACCAAATGTGCTGGTGCCTTGATGCCTCTTGACTTCCAGAATTCTTGAGAACAAACTTTCTGAACTTTTCCAAAATGCATTTGGCAGGAGGCCTCGCGGAATGACACAGCAGAATTTTCTCTATTATTTCACAACCCAGAACCTGACAGTGGGCTGATCTTTGTGTTCTTTCTCCTTTCATTCTCATTTAAAGTTCCAACTTTGCTCTATCCTAGGTATTGTTGAGTGCTTTCTCTAATCTTTACTCATTAATGGGGCACCAAAAGAAACCAAACCTGTTGCTTTCAAGTTGATTCCAACTCAGCGACCCTATAGGACAGAGTAGAACTGCCTAATAGGGTTTCCAAGGAGCAGATGGTGGATTCGAACGGCCATCCTTTTGGTTAGCAGCCAAACAGTTAACCACTACGCTACCAGGGCTGCCATTAATGGGGTACAGCAATATTCAATGGAAGGTATTGGTAAATTGGAGGAAAATTGGACACAAATGATGTGAACTGAGCTAAATAAATGGTAGGACAGAATGCTCAACAGGGACATGATTTGTAGAAGGTAGTACCTAGAGTTGAAGGATATCAATCTATTTTTCAAAATCACCATAGTTTCTTGTACAGATCCAACTGCCATATTGTCAAGATTATAGAGCAAATGTCAGACAAACTAAAGTGCCCGCAAAATGCTTAATTTTGTATCTGTTGCTCCCTAAGTTAAGTTTTCTCTGCTAGAAACTTCTTCCCAACAATTCACCCTCTGTATCCAACTTTTACTCAAATTACAAAATGCTATTCCTCCAAGGTCCTCAGCTGAAGATTCTCCTCTAGAATCGCAAAAGGGAAATTCACCTGCCTGTACTTGCTGTCCACTTGGCACATAGACTGGTTCAGGATTAGTGAAGGGAGTTACAAATCTTATAAATGTCAAGGGCACACCCAACATAGACTCTAAAAGCACCACTTTAAACTAATGAACTACTCTTCTCTGACGGAAAAAAAAAAAAGGTGTATGGATCTAAGAAGTTTCTCTAAAGAAGGAACAAGTTTCCAGATACTTTTAGTTCCCCGTTTAGTGAAGATTATGACTTTAAAGAAGGAGCCTACTGGTGCAGTGGTTAAACGCTTGGCTGCTTACAGAAAGGTCAGCAGTTCGAACCCACCATCTCCTCCTCATGAGAAAGATGTGGCAGTTTGTTTCCAGAAAGATTTACAGCCTTGGGAACCCTATGGGGCAGTTCTACTCTGTCCTATAGGGTCATGATGAGTCAGAATCGACTGGACAGCAGTGGGTTTTATAGCTTTAACAGAGGAAATTGTTTTCAAACAGTAACCTTATGTCTATAATGCAGAGATGTTTTATGCCATCCTTCAGCTCTCCCCCAGAAAGGATATTACTGAAACACAAGTTAGGGTTTCAAAGCCCTCATTTTACAGATGCTGAAACTGAGGTGCAGAAAGTTAAGAACCTGGCCCAACTCACCATACGTCATTCATTACAATGTCCACTCTGCCTCCCCCCATTTCCATGAAAATCTATTCATCTGTATAACTGATTTTGGAATAAGTATGAAGCATCAGGGGAAGAAAAAAAAAGAGATGTGTCAATCAAATTCAGAGACGTGTTAATGGACAGTAAGATTCTTATGGGTACAAAGAGGATGGTAGGAATCTGTATTCAAGGCTTGGAGGTATCTTATATTCTAGTTTACCTAGTAACGTGAAGGAGAAAAAATGGCTGAAGGAAGAATGAACACTGCCTCCCGCTAGAGAGCGGGTGCTCCGACTCAATATTATGGGTGTCTTCCCAGGGTCTTGGAAGGCTCCAATGTGTATCCACCACTCATGTACAATCCTTTATTTCATACCTTCATTTTGCCATGAGAAGTGCATTGCGTATCAACTAGGATCCCTTGGCTACCTTTTTAGGTCATCCAGAAGCTTCACACAAAAGCAGAAATGTAGTTGTTGGATCTGAGACAGCCTGTGTAAATCTGACCTAACTCAAGCATATTTAATCAACATTAGGTCTTTGGTGTCTTTTAACTATTAATATTAGGTAAGTTATTCTAATAATGCTCAGTATATCAGGAAAAAAAAAGGCATCATTTAGGATCTGGGTTCAATAAACTTTTTTTTATTTTTTATATTTTAAGCAATTTCACGAGTGCTTTTTACAGAAGAGTAAGGAGGTAGTGAAAAACATGAGAAATTTTAATAAGAAATCAAGCATAAAAAAATAAACATTACCTTCCAGTCAATTCCACAGCAAACCTAAAATTTTGTTCTTTATTATTAACTCATAGCTACTCCATAGGACAGAGTAGAACTGCCCCATAGGGTTTCGAAGGAGCAGCTGGTGGATTCAAACTGCTGACCTTTTGGTTAGCAGCCAAGCTCTTAATCACTGTACCACCAGGGCTCCTATTTCAGAGGTACATACACACAAAAGAGCAGATATCCTCTGAATGCAACGAACTGTTCATCATTTATCATGTACTCTGGTACACATCCATCTCGTAAAACTGATTTCAAATACGTTTCTGCTAGTTTCTAGATTGTCGTTACTTCTGGTTGTTCTTCTTGCACTTGCAACTCCAAAATGAAATACTTGAAAATAATTTTGGAATTGATGGCTCATAATTTTGTCATGGAGGGGATGACCATCTTCTTTGCTCCAAATTGTAAAACACTTTTAGATTTAGAAACACCAATTAGGATAAATCCGATGAGTTTAAAATTTCTGTATCCTTCGTTTCATTCCAGTTATCTTTGACACAGCCCTGCCTTCGGCATGTGTCCACTGGTGAACCCTAGGGGGTACAGTTTGGTGCATAAGCATCATAAGGGATGAAAGAATACTGTCATAACATCCTTTCAGAAAAACAGAATGATCAGGTTATTGTCTCAAAATATTATACAGAGAAATAATTCCTATTAAATGACCAACAGAATGAGATGACTACGTATCTTTTTTAGCCTCAGAACAATATTGATCAATCATTGAACCTTGTGTTTGAGAAAATTCACCTAGGATATCATCACATTGGGTCTGAGATTTAATTTATAACACCAATTTCACCATCATCATTAGAGTCTAGGGTACTGCTGGCTGTTTATACGTATCTTCTGATTTAACAGTTCACTTCTTCTGACGTGAAAAGAAAAGCCACTTTTTTTTAAAAAAGCATCTAACTCATTTTCAGGCAATTATCATAGGGTTTGTTGGGCCCTCCTATAAATCTAAAACACATTATGGAATGCAAATGGTTACAACTGTAACAAATGATTACAACTGCTCAAAAGAGAAATCCAAAACTAAATTGGGGTCCGAAATGTCACATTATAATGGCATTATAATGGCGAGAACTGTGAACATCATTAATCACTGATATACTCTACATCATCATTGATTAATGGGAAGTTCATAATTCTTTAATTTTCTTTTATTCAAATGGCAGCATTCTATCAACAATTTCATTTCTTGGAATCCATTTTCTATATTTTCAGGAAAAAGAATTGGAATCTATTGATACTCCTAGCTTAAGCTGAGCCTACCTTGCCGATATGACTGTATGAGTATCTTCATAACGTGATTACATCTATAAATCGAAAAGCAAGCTGACATTATATATGTTAGTCTGTTGAATTCTTTTTAAGTCTAAGGTATTATATCAGTTTCATGCCATCTAATGTACGCCCATAAAAGAATGAACTTTCTCATTTCCTTAAAAAAAATATTAGACCATCAAGAGATAATATTTAATTGGCTCAATCAACATATATAATAGCAAAGGTGACATTTAACACTGTGTTTATAAGGAGACATGGCTCCACCACAGCCCACCATCTGCAATGTCATTCCCACATACCAACTGCTGTTGAGTTGATTTCAACTCATGGTGACCGCATGTGTGCCAGAGTTGCACGGTGCTCCATAGGGTTTTCAATGGTCGATTTTTTGAAAGTAGACCTTTTTTCCAAGGCAACTTTGGGTGGACTTCACCTCCAACCTTTCAGTTAGCAGCCGAGGGCTTTAACTGTTTGCACAAGTTGAGAACTCCTTTGTTTCCACAAAGAACCAGAGCAATCTGCATCCTACTGTCATGGTGCTGAGGAGGGATTGCTGAACATCATGGGAAGCTCACTCAGACATTAGGAATGTCTGCAGTCTAGACCCTGTTCCAAACTCAACTTTTTCTGACTTTACGCAAGTAAGTGATTAAACCCCTAAGGGTCTCATGTACCAAATGAGGGTAGCTTCCTGGTCTTTCCTACTTCACAGGTTGGCTAAAATAAGAATGATTATTTATCCTGGGATGAAAAACATCAATACTTGAGTCTAATATTTCTTTCACTGTCTCCTCCTCAATAATACAAATGAGGTTGAATGACGCACACACACACACACATACACACGCACACACACACACGACATCAAGACAATACCATTTCTCATTATGTTTTTATTTATTGTCATTTTATTGCATGTCCTGGCAAATATAAGTGGCTTGTTAGATCTGCCTCTGGCTCGCCAAAAGCCCATAACACAAAATACCAAAAGACAAGCAACTGGAAGCTTAAAAAAAAAAAAAAAAAAAGTTATGTCTATAAGAAAGAACTTTTCAAAAAGCATATAAAACTTTTGACATTTGCATAACTTTTTGTACAATTATAAAAATAACAATAAAAAAAATACAACCCTTTGACTTTCAACATCCCACATCCTGCATTTTAGAGGAAACTCAATGAAAAAAAGACAAATGGATTTAATGAAGAAAGGTCTGTTCTCCCTTTCTGTTTATAACTACTTTCAAAGAAAAATCTTCCCCTTCTTCAGCTAACTGCATTGAGTTGAGGCTGCAAACAACTCCATTAAGCCCATTTCCACTTGTTCACTCTTATCGCTCTTAATACTCTTTCACCCTGATCCTACATATACATACACTCAGGAGTAATTTGCCACCAGGATGTGAGGCCAGTCAGGTGCCTAGCCTCAGCTACTGCTAAACCCATGAGATACACTACCAGAATTTCTGAGTACCTGGCGCTGCGTGAATAGTGCTGATATAGTTCAGACGAAGTCCTACATGGCTTATCAAACACGGCAACAGAGGAAGCCATTTGTCCTCCCAGCATTGCCAGGGCACAGCTTTCATTCTTACCCTTGAATGAGTTTTCAAAGCTGCATGCTTCTTCCGCAAATGAACAGTACTTCTTACCATTTAAGCGCAATAAAAAATGTTGAAATCAAGGACTCACTCTCTTTAACATACAAAATTAAAAAAATAACAATAAAAAAACAACTCCCCCCATCTTACAATTATGGCATTACCTCTTTAGTTGACATTTTATTCTTATTAAATGATGATGTTTCCATAAAAATATTTTAAAAAATTAAAAAAAAGGCTGCAATTGTGGTTCTGGAAAACTCACCAACCCAAGGGGAAACAAAGTATGCAATTCACATGCAAAACATATGTACACTTTTTAAATGAATCTTGTACATTACATCGTTGAGGCAAATTAGACCTTTTGCACCTTAAAACAAAAATGGCAGCTAGTGTGCAATGATAGTCCTTTACCAGAATGTACTGGAGGATATCAGAGCCCATTGGAATATATACAAAATAGCCTTTTTATAGCTTGAAATCAAAATAAAATATTTGCTACAAGACATGTTTCTGAAAGGTCAAGAGGAATGCTGTCATTTCCATGGTTTCCCTAAGTATGAAGACTAGTTACTACATCTATTTTAAACCTTAAAAAGATAAAGGTCAACAAGCTTCTACATGCAGGAATAGAGAGAAGAGGGGGGTCTTTAAAAGAAATATTTACCAAATAATATTATTTCTATTTCCAAGCAATTTTCAAGAATCTCAATTCATGGTTTGCTGAAGTCTCTTGCTGTTTCGTAAAGACTCAGAATTTCTGAATGGTTTTTGTTTTCCTTGGATGTTGTTAACAGGCAGTAAAACTTCACTGCAAGAACTAGACAGATGGCAGCCATCCCAATCAAATCAAATTTTATCCCAATAAGAGTAGCAAATTTGTCATTGAGTTAGTCAATCTAGTAGTGAAATTGAGTGTGAAGGCTTCAGTAATGGCAGCAAATGTCTTCCCAGCAACTACTATGACAGAAGGTGTCTTGTATTGAATTTGAGGGGGCAATACTGATACACCCAAATACAAGATTCCAGGTGTCTGAACTGGCTGCCACAGTCCTTTTAAGAATTTTGTCTGTGACCCTCATTCACCATTCTAAACCAAAAACCAAGTAAGATGTGTCATTTCCTTTAGTTTGTGTGACTGTATGAATACGGACTTTTTCTGGTTACTAGAGAAAATAACCACAAAGAGAACCACCATCTCTAGTAGGGATAGCAGTAGCATAGGATACACCAACATAGAGAACTGTGCACGTATATAGACAGGCTCACCCACATAATAAAGAATGGTAAATATAACTGAATTTAGCCAAAATTTTGATCTGACATCGTTTAAAAATCAAAAACTCAAAAGGATCTATACATCATGATCATATGTTTCATCAAGCTCTTGATACCTATTACCACATATGGTAGCCCTTGAGAGAAGGAACATAAATAAACCAGCCAAAAAGAGTAAAATAAAAAAAGTAAGTGCAACTCAATTTCTGTTCCTTTAAATTACATTTTAAACAATATTCAATGGCTCCCACCCAAAAATATATACTGTATATTTATATATTTATATATATAGTCTTAGACTATAAGGGTGAAAATGCTTTATAAAAGTCAATGAGAAATCTCTGCAGCTTAAGGAGACACCCACTGCTTTTTTGCCTACTTCTACCTAGCCATGGCCAACTCCAGTCCTGCAAGCAATAGATCTGAAGGCTTAGAGCCAGAAATGCAATCAGGCATCAGGCCAGATGTTAGCATTAGGTAAGAGGTAGCCTCTTACTTCTCTTTCCCTTAAGAGATCAGGCTAAGAAGAGGAAGGAGTTAGGTAGAACGCTTTCAAGATCAAGAAGTAGTGCCTTGTAGAGGGGTGGGCAGATAGGAAGACAGTAAGGAGAACCCACACAAATGGGCTCACTCTCCCTCTTCTTTGATGCGCTGTTGCTTGTTGCGACGAGCGTCCATGTCAAAGTTGAAGTCATTCCACTCGTCACGGGGCGGGAAGGAGATGGTCTGGCGGAGGGTGAAGCGTACAGCATCAATGACACGCTCACCCCGGGTCTCACTGGAGCCCACACTGACTGTAGAGGCACCGCTTGGGGTCCGCAGGAGGTGGGGAGGAGAGGAGAAGTCATGGAGCTGCCGGTGGTCCAGGATGCCCTTCCAGATGGCATGGCGGAATTGCTCAGGGATTTTTAGACTTGCCAAATCCTGTGGAGGGAGTTGGGGAGAATTAGGACAAAGAGACAAGCAACATTTAGGCCACATCACTATGCCATTCCCCCGTGGTCTGGTTTAATTGACCTGAATTTATTGACCCTCTGCACTGGAAAATAAAATTAGCTCTCTGATAGCCTTCAATTTTACATTTATCTAAACACAAAGATACAACCCTGAGGTGCCATCTCGGCTTGTGGATTAAAAAAAAAAAAAATTTTTTTTTTTTACTTCACTTATTCTTTACTGGCCTCGGTTCCTTCATTGGTAAAATGGGGATAATAGTCAGATTACCAAACCAAAAAGCCAAACCCGTTGCCGTCGAGTCAATTCCAACTCATAGCAACCCTATCGGACAGAGTAGAACTGCCTCCTAGAGTTTCCAAGGAGTGCCTGGTGGATTTGAACTGCTGACCTTTTGGTTAGCACAAATAGCACTTAACTACTACGCCACTGGGGTTTCCAATTAGAAGGTATAAATTCCAAAGAGAAACATAAGATGAAGATATCTTCAGATTCTTACATCTGCCTGGCTTTAATCACTAGAAGAAAGGTATTAAAGGGATGTCACCACCACTGGGTAGGATGAGGGGATGGGAAGAAGAGATTACTAACAGCTATTTATTGAGCACTTTCTATATGCCAGGCACTGAGCTAATTAATTTACATTCATGATCTTATTTACTCCTCAGATTAGTGGTAGATGCTATTACATCTGTTACATTGGCAGAGAAACTGAAGGTCAGAGAGGTTGACAAGTCTAAAGTTACATAACTAATTGAATGAACTGGAGGCCAAGGACAGCCTCTGGGACTATGCTTTTTCTAAAACTGCCATAGTGGCCAAAAGGTCTCTTGGTGTTTGGATAAATCAGGGTATCAAATGCAAAGAAGTTATGTCAATGTTTTATGGATGGGGGTGGAAGGCATTACAAAAAGAGTAAACCTTAACTAACTGTGGTGGCATCTCTTAATTTATTTACATTAGCTTGTTTCCAAGACAGCTCACATTTTTTTGTGAGGGCAGGATAGTTTGGTAGAAAGTACACTGTGCTTGGAGTCAGAAGACCTTGATAGAGGATCCTATTGTCACTGACTAGCTCTAGACCTTCATCAAGTCACTCATTCTCTACTTGCTCCACTGGTAAAATGGGGATGCCATCCCTTTCTAGGTCAACACATAGTGTGGGCACATATTTAAATGTGGATATGAAAGTATTTTGTAAATTATAAAACACACTCCATGAATCTTAGTTTTTATTACTACTCTATATTATCTTAGTACTTTATAGGGGATACTTCTAAAGATCCAAAAATTTAACCATATTCCTTTTTCCAGGAAAGAAAGCCAGACAACAGACCGGTGCTGAAAGACAAGCTGAGAAAGAGGTGTCTACTTCCAGCAATGAGCAGGAAGAAACTGAGGTGAGGATGAAGAAAATGGAAACATCCCAGCATTTCCCAACTCAGAAATCTGTAGTATGGTGCCATGTTTTTCCACGATATGAATAAATTGAATCCTCAGGTCATCAGAAAACCTCCCAAGTTCCTATTCTAGCAGAAGAATATGCTCTAGAAGATAATCCACAAAAAGATGACTTGGGATAGTTCTTGATATTCCTGAGACTCTAGGATCACCCTTCCTTCTAAGAAGTCCAAAGCTCCTTGCAAACCAGACTTTAATAACCTTCTGATCTCTGGACAAATTGTGGCTGGTGACTGACATGTAAGAAACCCGTGGCTCAGAGACTGGCACAAGACCCAGTAAACACCAGCAGAGATGGACTTGTGATGAGTGCCTGTAGATCCTAATAGCCAAGGGAACGTCTTGACATAATCCTCAGTAGAAAGTATAATTTTAAAAATATGGGGAAGGACAGATTCTATGTTCTGTCAAGCAGGGCTCTGTCACAGGAGACTTCCATTGGTTTTTCAACCACGGGGCCACTCTGTTGCCTTCATTTCTGTGATGGTAAAGTTATCAGAATTCTGTTGGAACTTACTTCTAAAGCTTTCTCTAGAATTTCCACTTATAATTTATTCCATCAAGGGGCAGCAGCCAAGGGTGATTCTTGGGGTGGAGAGGAGGTGGGTATAGGCTCAGCACAGCATATACTGGTCACCAAAGGGCTGGGGCATTCTCATGCTGAGGGGGCCTCTCTAGCATCGGTGCTCAAGGAGGGGGGGAAAGAGGTCCCAAACATAGAAGCAGCAGCAAAAGCAGAGAGCATCTTCTTCTACCCATGCAAAGCACCCTTAGAAAGCTGGAAGAGAGGGTAGTAAACCCCAAAGAGCAGCACCTGAAGAGCAGCCTGGGAGGAAAAGCAGATTGCTATAAACCAAAGCAAGACTAGCGCTTATGTGAGTTCAAGAAGAGAAATAGGAGGCAAGAAAAAGTTCTCACCCATCCAACTTGTTTCACAAGACAAATCAAAGAATATTATAGCTGGAAGGGAATGCTTTTGACTCTAATTTGGGTAACTGAGGCCCAGAGAGGCAAAGTTAAGTGATAATTCCAAGTTCTCACAACTACTGAAAAGGGGCATGGGATCTGAACCCATGGCCTGTGATCATTCTCAGTGATCAGGCAGGAGCAGTTGAATCCCCCTAAAGGTCTGACCTTAAGGAGAGGCAGAGAATGCCAGGTAATAGAATAACAGGGTAATAGGCTAGAAGCTTATAGCCCAGGGTTCTATTCCTGGCTCTGTCATCAACTCATCTAGGCAAATGACAATATTGTCTTCTCTCCCTATTTTTTAAGTGAGAATAACACCACCTGTTCCCTGCTATCCTTCAAATCCTATATGAATTAATGAGAGCATTTGAAAAGTTCTCTTAACTCTTTAGAAATTATAACTTTCTTGAAGGTGGGAAGAATATCCCCTCTTGCCCATTCTGCACGCTATAAGGATACAATAAACAACTGCTGACTGATTAGTGGCCTGGTCATTTCTCTAATATGGTTATGGGTTCCATCAAAATTGCAAATTGGGGGTACCACAATGACAAATCTTAAAACCTGGTGAAATTGAACTACAAGGTGGATGTCACTAGAGGGAGGAAAGGAAGAAATAAAACTCAAGAGAAATGTCTAACAGTTACTTACATCCATGGAGTAATGCTCAATCTGATAGATGGTGGTCAGCCCCTGGGTCGTGAAATAGTCCAGACATGATGAACAGCCCAACCTCGCTAAGAAACTGCAGAGGGAGGAGGGAGGAGGAAGGAGGAAACAGAAAAAGAAAGTTCACCCCAACTGCATTAGCGAGATAAAGGCAAACCCAACATTTTGCCATTGGATGCCCTACAGAAGAGACTATGGGCATAAAAAATATATGTGGGCCTTGGATTTGAAGTATGGAGATGACTAGTCACTTAAACCTCCAGTGCTGATGTTGAAACCAACTGTAAGGATTCCTGCAGAGCAGCAGTTTTCAAATGGAGATCTGGAAAATTCTAGGGATTTTGTGTGAGGAGCCATTGCAAAGGGTGAAAAGGAGGAGTAGTCAAGCTGGCCAATTCCCAGTCCTTTTGCCTCCTAGCTCTTCACTTCAAAGAGAGCATCCGCTTCTTTTGTTTTAGGTTTTGGGTATCTGTGTATGGATCACGTGATCAAGAAAAAATTGCAGGCCACTACTCTATGAAGGATTAATGCCTTTTGATTTCTGTCTTCAGCATACAGATTCCCTCCTCCTCAGTACTGGTGTCAGATTGATGCTGCCACCATCATCAGAGAGCCAGACCCTGGGTGGGATAAGTCATGCATTTTGGCCATTTCTGTCACTGACATCTGCTAGTACTGCTACATCAACCGCATGGGGGCCAACACAGATCATTCCAGCAGCCAAATGAAAGAACTGTTCTGCACGTGAAGCAGAAGAAGAACATGCACACTAGGTGTAAGACGTGGAGGAAACAGATGTTTCAGGCTTCATACATGTCTTTCTTCTGGCTGCCTGAAATTCCCTTACCTGGAAGTGTACCCACTTCCCACATGGCCAAGGAGTAGGGGTCATTAGATTCTGGAGAGTCCCTGTCAAATTTGTTAACACTGAAATCATTTTATGGAAACCCAATTCCACAATAATTGTGCCATGGTAGCTGAAAGCTATGAGGCCTAGAGAGCAGGATAGGGAGCAAGATAGCGAGTTCGTTGCCCTTTTTGGAAACCCAGCCCTGAGCACCAATTTGGAGGCCACAAAGGACGGTGTAAAAATGTGAGGGAGGAGAAAAGGGAGTAAGTGAAGATGAGAGAAACAGGCATGAAAAACCACATGCCTATAAACACACATTTTCACTTTTTCCCATGCAGATTATAGTTTTCTTTGATTAAACAATGCTGACTGCTCTGTAGATAAGAGAGAATAATAGGGGCTGTACTTCAACCATGGGACTGCTTTCTTTCATCCAAACTGTCTTATTAACTTTGATAGTGTCCACCCTCCACCACCCAGAGATGCTTAGTCCAGGCCGCCAGGGCCATATACTATGGACTCACCTGACAATGCTGCAATCTGTGGGGTACGGAGGTGGGGGGGTGCAGTGGGAGGTGGATGGCATGGAGAGCGGGGGAGGAAGGGCCTGGGTGGGGCTGAGTCCATTCATGTCTCCAGCCATAGGCATGTGGGTGCCCATCATAGGAACTGAATGGAAGCAGGAGGAACAGAGAGGGTTACGACCGTCATCACATTCCAGGATCCCAGTGGTCTATCTTGCCTGCTTTAATGTTACAAAGGGCCTAATCTATCAGCCTTTCTTTTCAGTCTGTCTCTCATTACACTCCTTCGCTCACCATATGTCTAGTCAGACCGAACAGTCATCAAACTCCAAACGAATTGCATACTTCTTGATCTTTGTGTCTTCTCTTAGGACAATCTCTTTCCACCCCCTTCTCTACTTTCAATTCTCTATCCAATTGCTCACTGCTCTTCACGCTAATATATTCTGCCTTATACCTGCTTCCACGGGTTGTATTTCTGTCTCTCTCACTAGACTAATCTCCTCAAGCATAGAGATTAGATCTTAGGCGTGTCTAGGCCCCTGCAGACCCTAGCAGAATGCCTGGCACAGAGTAGGTACTCAGTAAACACACCTTAAGTGAGCAAAATGGTGAAAGAGAAATCTTTGGAATATTTATTTGGAAATGGGGGGATCTATTGCAATATTTGTAGGGAACCATAAGCCTTATAAGGAAGGAGGCGATTAAAGATGATCACTTTTTCTTATGGTCCATTTCAAGATTGTATCCAGAAATAACACCAACTTGGGTATTTCACTAAACCATAAGCTGTAAACATTCACTGATAGACAAGAAAGGCTTAATTCCAATAATATTCATGAAATAAAGTTTGTTTTCAGGTGAAAAAAAAAAGTTACTGAACAGTATGCTAGAGGGGAAAGGTGTCTGTTACAAACTAGCTAACTAGTTAACCAAAGAGCGTAGACTTATTGAATCTCAATCTGTTTTCCCCTCTGACCTTCCTGACTACAAATAAACAAACAAACAAAACAATAGCTGTGAGGGATAATTAAGAAAAAGTAGTAAACTGTTAAGTTATACAGAAATGCAAAGGACAGTCAGCATTGTCACTATTTCACCATCCCAAGAGATAATGTGAGGAGTCTAAGATGTCACAAGAAAGAAAAGAAAGTAAATAAATAAATAAGCTGTACCTATTTCTTTTAGTGTCCAAGTATCATACCTGCCAAGGGGTCAGGTTTTGAGCATTAGGATTCATCATTAGTGAGAGAGTGGTCTGGCAGGTGTCAGGCAATCATGCCACATACCCTGCAACCTCATTAAAATATAGACATGTGCCACTAGACCAGAGAGAGTCACTATCCTAGCTTTCCAAACACTTCCTTAATAAAAGCCAGTCTCTTCAAGGCAGCGCTGAAGTATAAGTTAGAAGCCTTGATGAAAACAAGGAGGGATTTCAAAGGACAAGCCTGAGGCACTGGTTTTTGAATTACAGGATGTTAGCTGTGCAGTGCTCAGTCTCTCACACACCTGAGGATATTTTAGATGCCTCTGGCTTTTTACTATCATTTTTTTCTTTCATATTTGGGTATCCACTTTCCTAGATTTAGTTCCAGCGTATAAGATAATTATATTTATAACAAAGCTATATGCCAGTCATCATCCATTTGGAGGTCCAATTCTCACATTATATGTCTCTTGCATTTATATTTAGTTGATAGGAATAATTTATATGTGAATAACTAAAAGGGAGGTCTTTTTTTCTACAGGTCCATCCCCAATTGACAGAGAAGTTGAGAAAGCCAAGGTTGTAGGAATACAGAATCACAAAATATTAAACGTGTAAAGTGATAATTTTATAACTAAGCATTAGAGAAGTGACTTGTCCATAGTTACACAGCTAATTTTGCAATAGAGCCCAGATTAAAATCTAGTTCTCCAAGTTTTGAGTCCACCACACCATGCTACTTCCCACACATTGGATACATTCCCTTTCTACTATTTCAAAGGTTGGCAGTGGTGGGATCCTAGCCATGTTGGTAGGACATGGACTGTTCTTTTCACAGAGATTATTATCCATACTAAATTAACAGCCTTAGCTATTTCTAGCAGTATGCTTTGGAATGAAACACACATCTTAAATGTAAGAGTATCACTATGAGAAACCCAAGCCACTCAACTTCCATCTACTCTGTCCCACTCTTTCTCTCACTTAGCTTAAGAGCAGGCCTTTCCCCCTCCCTAGAGTAGAGTTTCCTCCTACACTAGCCCTGCTGGTCCTGCAGCTGCGGCTACAGGGAGATGGTCTTACTGTTGGCTCCCATGCCATCAGGAATGGTGGTGGGAGTGAGGGCGTTGCGCTGCTGAGGGTTGATAAGCTGGCTCACAGAAGGCAGCTTGTTCATGCTGTTCATTTTGTTCAGAGGTGGGGAGCTGTTACCGTATGAAGACTGTGACTGCATCGAGGTCCTGGAAACACAAACATGGAAATGATGGTGAGCACGGAACACCAACAAGTGAGGACTGTTCTTTCCCAATAGCTCTCAGTTGAAAACATGGTCTAGAATGTACATTTGCAAAAACAGTGCTCCAAGAGTGATGATAAGAAGTTGTTTTTGTTTCCGAGAACATTTCCTAACTAAGGAGGGAAAGCAAGACTATCATATTTTTTTCTGAATATGCAGCGTAAAAACTTGGATACTTTCTTTAAGCATCTCCTTTGTGAAGGGAAAATAATTGCATTTTCCTCTTTCTTTTATTATTCCCCCCATCACTCTCCCCTTTCTTGTCCTTTAACTCAAACAAGTTTGAAAGCCACTAAGGGAGAAGAACTGAGCAAAGACCCATTTGATTTATGAAAGACATGGCTACACCAACCTCAAATTGCAGCTGAGGCATTCTGTTTGGAGCTTCCTAGGCCATTTGGGCTGTCTGAAAATTACTGCCAGACTAATCAAACAGGGTATTTGGGAACACACCCTGATGCCATGCAGAAGCTTCAACTTGGAAATACGTTTCTCAGCTGAGACGTTCATGGGCTGTGACAGAACCCATTGGAATGCCAAGAGCCTCTCTACACAGGAGAACCCTGGAGCTCAAACAACTGTTCTGTTCACTTCCCACAAGTCTCCTGGGTGACAAAGGAACAAAAAAAATAAAGTTTTCCATTTAGCATTTGAAATTGAGTTCATCCTATTATGTATTTATGTATTATATTGAGATTCCCTATCTAACTGCTATTCCTAATATATATTTTTTTTCCAATATAGAACTAATGATGTATACTAGAACAGAGGCAGGATTTAGAGTTAGAAAATCAAGGTTTAAGCCTGCCCATCAGTGCATATTAGGAGGCTACAGGTTCCTACGCAAGCCACGTGATATCCTTGTCCCAGTTTTCTCACAAGAAAACTATACGAAAGTTATACACGTACTGTCTGAGTTAGATGTTAGAGCAGGAAAACTAAGATATAGCCCCACCATTAAGATGCTCATTGGGTAGTGGATACAATAGGGATAATTATCCAAGCTACCTCATAGGGCTGTGGTGAGAACTGAAGGAGACAGGATGAGGTAGAAATTTTAAAAGTATACAGCATTTACAATGAATAATTATTGTGACCACAGAATAAAGATTGGGCGTTAAGCATGTTTCTAATCTCTGGTGGGAAAAGTTCCCCTCTCACAATCCTCAGAAGTCCCTGGGTGGCGCAGTGGCTAATGCACTCAGCTGTGAACCAAAGGTGGGAAGTTCCAGTCCACCCGGAGATGTCTGAGCAGAAAGAATTGGGGGTAGAACTAGGTCTCCTGGCTCCTAGTCCAAGAGTTCTTCTGTTTCTTTCATTTTGTAACACCTTCCCAGAAATAAGATGGTGGTGTGTAATCGGTTAGAGAATCAGGAAATGGGTGATGTAGTAAGAGAAATGTGGGAGTCTGATTTCGGGCAAAGCACAAAGGATGTAATAAAGGGACCCAGGCTAGTGATTACCCACAGACTTCCTAATTCACACCTCTCCCTGGTGTAGGAGCTTTGCATAAGGCTCAGTACATTACGATCTACTTAGGAACATCGCCAGTCCATAGAAAAACACAGGGCAAGGCAGCAAGGGGATGCCTCGCCAGCTGCAGCTGCTTCTAGCTGCCTTTGTCCACTACGAACTATCTTAAAGATGCTAGGTAGCCTCAATTCAAAAGGCAGGTTGGTACTCCCTAAGGTAAGAGGCCTGCGCCTATCTCTTCTGCTCCCCCAAACCCACCAAGTGTACAGCAAGAGCCAATGGAAAGCACTGCTTGAACCATTAACGTCCAGCATTAAGAAAAGAACACATTAAAGAGCTTTGCATTTTCCCTGGACCCTCAGTTATAATAAATGCCTTCTTCCAAATCCTGTAACCACTTCATCCTAGCTTTCCCTTTGTGGCCTTTATTTTTGACTTTTTTACTATGTCAAATATTATTTTTCATTATAAGGTACCTCAAATTGTTATTGAAGAAGGCAGGTCACAAACCACAGATGAACAAAGAAGGAACATGGATTTTGGGTCAACCAAAGATCTGGGTTCCGCTTCTCAATTTGACAGAAATTAATTAAGTGACTTTGGATGTTACCCAAGTCTTCTGAGTGTCATTTTCTTCACCTGTACAATAGGCATTATACTGCTTTAGAAGAATTGCTATGAAGATTAACTGGCACCTTGCAGGTTCTCAGTAAACTTTAATTCCCTTCACTCTTCCCCTCTCAAATACTTAACGCTCTAGTTCCTGGTTAAGGGGGTAAGCAATATCAGAACTAAGGGGACAAACAGGTCAGAGGTGGCACAGATTCTTAACTGAGCAAATCTAGAAGTTAGGGTGAGGTGATGAATTGGGATAACAGAGTTTGAAAAGGTCAGGAATTCTGAATGCATCTCCCTTAATGTAGATGTGAGTTTTAATGCCACGAGGAAGAAGGTCAAGGTTGTCTGTTTATTATTAGGTTTCACAATGTCAGAAACAGAAGGGACATTCTGTTGACTTTTGTTCACTGTGGAAGAGGCAGCAAGGCTGAGTAAATGTGTGACCAGTTGAGAGGCCTTGAAAGAGAACCATATTGTCCCTTTGCAAATGTAATGTCATAGTCTGTTGTGGGCACCCCCCAAAGATTTCTGGGGAAGCTGAAGGGATGAAAAGTGTTTAAGGAGAAGAGGAGTTGTAACTTCCTGGTTCTCTTATCTTCCTCGTTACCCGCCACCCGAAAAAAATGATACGGAAACACAGCTTTCTGGTGGAAAAAAAATAACAAAGTCTAGGCCTCAGTATATTTTCTGAGAAAACTTACTAGATTCTTTTAGGAATCCAATGTCACAGAAGTATTGAAAGGCACTTTCAGGTATTTCTAGTTTGAAGAGAAATCCTGATGAGGCCAAAACCCAGTTCGAAACTCTAACAATTTAGGCTTCTGTACACCCTGCTAAGAATAAAATTCAAAATTTCAGAGCTGAAAGGGGTCTGTAGATCATCCAGGATCAGAAATTATGTTTCCTGATTTCAGATCTGGGTCGTCAAAAAAGTCAAATACTTGAGAGGACACAAATTTGAAACCATTCTCTCCACCTTCCAGGAGATGCCTACAATTCCACCAAGGGATTCTTTTCATTTATAGTTTTCACTGCCAATTATAAAGCAAGCTCTCTCGTAGAATCTGGTGTTACTTAAGGTAAATCTATTTCACCAAACCTTTTCTGGAATGCAGAATTTCAGAGAGCAAAGGGGTGTTGAGTGAAGAGCAGAATATCCGTGGTATGAAGAAAGTCAGAAAAAGTGAAGACATGGAATCTCAGCAAAATAATTGTAACTCCTTTTAAATGATACCCAGAACTGCCTGTAACCTTTTCTTTTTAGCTGGGTAATCTTGGTTCTAAGGCGAAGGCTTCAGTTACTTTCTAGTTAGGTTAACTGTAGTTTTCAAATATTTTGCATCATTTCAAATATGCACATTTATACAAAAGTCACTATAAACCCATCAAAAGCTGGTATAACCATAAGGTGAAAGAAAAAAAAAAAAACTTGAAAATCAAATATTAAAAAACTAAACATACTCACCAACTCTTTAAGGGATTTTTGAATCAAAGTTATTAAATTAATTGAAAGCACTTTGCGAGGGTAACAAGAACATTTAAATTTAATAATATACTTTTATCTCAAACATAAAGATATTTTCAAGTACTTCCCTAAGCTACTAGATTAATTATTTTTATGTAAAACAATTTATCAAGCTTGTAAAAGGAATGACTCAAAACTCAGAACATAGTGTAATTTTTAAAAAGGCTTTGGACAAGGTCCATTACAGATTTCTGGTTGAATATTTGCTAATGCCTTCATCATGCAAGCCATTTGATTCAATAAATCTGGATTTGGTTTAAACTCCTTTCAGTAAATTTGTGAATTTAAGATACAACTTGAGGCTGGTTTGGAGATGTCAACAAATGATACTATGGTGCCTGGCTCCCTACAACAAAATTAAACATGCATAGACCTAAAATATATTTTTAAGTTAGTTTGGGCATTGTAATTGATTCTTTGAATTGCTGACCCTGGTACAGAGTGCCTTAAATTAAAACAATCACATACTGATGGAAGTGTAGACAGAACCAAAGTAATTATTATTCTTGTTCTTTAGACTATACATAACTTAAATGAAAATATTCTAGAATTTAAGGCAAACAAAAAAAAAAAAACAAAAAAAGGCCAGAGAGACAGAAAAGAAAGAAACTTCAAGATAAACCAAGATGCAAAATTTTATTGAAAATTGAAATCACACATCCATAAAACAACAGCCTCAATAACAAGAAAGCATTGCCAAGGTGACACGGAGTAAAAGAGCTGGTGATCCAGTCTGGGGAGATGGGGAAGGAAGGATGTCTTTACAGTCTTTATACTATTGTTTTAAAATATGTCTTACAAAAAGAGAGAGAGATGATCTAAACTCTCTGAGTTAAAGAAAAAAAAGCAATCTGCTTTTTCTATCTTTAATTTCTAGGCCAGGTGTGTTGACTTTAACATTTGTCTACTAGGACTTCACATGACCCAAACATTAGTGTCCTGGACAAATGGGTCTACGTGGAATCAGTAACACGCCTGGGTTGATAGTAGGATAGAGCGAGTGGAGTTCCAATCGAACCAATTAGTCATAGATTTGGTGAGAGGAGTTTCCATCCCTTTTGGACATCGAAAAATAGTATATAAATGCCCAGGGAGTATTGTTGGGGTGTTTTTTATTAAAACCAGAACATGTGTTTACCTGCCTGGGTCTAAACAACTGTTTTTGGAGTAGGTCTCCTGGGTTTCCATATGCAAGGAAGACTTGCATCATATTAGATGCTGACATATATGGTGGAGGTAGGATGGGGCACAGCATTAAGGAACTTTCTACCGACATAGGAGAGGGAGATACTAATAACGAAAGCTCTCAAAAGAAGTCAAGAATAATCCCAAATTGGCTACTTATGGCAATTATCATCTCTCTCTGCCCAGCAGTACACTTGACACCTTAGTTTGTTACTACTTGCAATTTTATTGCATGACCAGCATTAACCAGGCCTGAGTCAGTCACCTGTCATTGACTTATACACAGACAATGGGAACCGTTTGCTCCTTTACTGAAAAAGGCATCTGAAGTTTGAGACCTGCTCAAAAGCTTTTTTTCTGAGGTTTAGAGACACAGAAAGTAACAGAAAAGGATTCCAATAAACATCTTAATGCCCCTCTCCCACTTGGCCCCTCCCTCCCTCCCAAGAAACAAGAAAAAAGAGCTCACAAACACAGTGGTTCCTGACTGACCAATGCTATACCTAAGGATACAAAATGCAGAAAACGTCCTTTCTTGTAAGGTTTTGCGTCCCTTCAAAAGATTTTCTCACTAGTGGCTGTGTGCCTTTGAGCGGTTGGGTCTCTCTGAGCCAAAGTGTCTTCAAGTCTTGCTTATGAGGGCTGGATACACAACACGTGCGCACACACACGCGCACACACACGCATACCCACATATACACATACACACATGGAAACACAACAAACACACTTTCAAAATGCAGAGATGGGGCTCTACGGGTAGACTGATCGGTTTGGGGGGTTGGAATGTCTAAAGAAGACGTCAGATTGTTTCGGAGTTTCTCTCCGGGGCTCCACAAGCTCATTCCTGAAGCAGGCTGAAAGGAGACTGCAGAGAGGAACCAGAGAAAAGAAAAGATGAAGGCTTAGGACTTCATACTTTCAAATAAACTAAAGACAGAAACACACTCCTCCTACCTTCATGATCATAGCATAGACAGAATCGAATGCCTGGAAACCCACTTGTGCTTCTTCCTTTTATCTGCCTTCTAAATTACTCAAAGTCTTCTCCATCTCAAGATTTTTATGAAGAAGAGATAAGACAGTAGTACTTAATCAAAAGTCTACAACAGAATCACCTGTGAAACCTTTAAAATTCCATTTCTTTGGATCTCTTCTGAGACCAGTCTTGGGCACAGGTATAGGCCATTTTTAACAGGTTCCACAAGTGATTCACATACACACTTCGGTTGAGGACTTCTGACAGATGGGAGGTCAAGGTGCTTAGCATATGGTTTACCGGACTAAATTAATTGAAAAATGGAATGCAGAGACAAGAATATACTTTAGTCTGTCACAAAATGTCATCTGCCCAATTATTATACCTCATTATTGTTCTTGTCTAGCCTAACTAGGAAGTATGAAGAAATACGATCTTATCGGTTTGGGGGGGTGCGTCATCAAGCATTTGCAAAGAACTATTAATGAGCATTTTGTATGTGCCAGATTGAGAAGGATAAATATCTTAATCCTTTCAGTCACAAACTTGGTCTATAAATGCACAGATCAAACTCATGAAAGCAACTTTTGCATAATTAAGAAATCAATTATGCAACAAGAATGCCAGGAACCAATCCTTTTATTTTGCTAAAAGTTGTGTAATGCCATGAACTGTTGGGAAACTGTTTCCCAGAGTGGCTTTTTGAATCACATTGGATTACTCATTTGAAAGCACAGAGCCATTTTCACTTGGTTAATGCTGGGATTGAGTAAACAATGTCACCAGGGAGAACTGGTATCATCTGAAAATAAAATGCCAGAATACAAAGTAATAGGAATCCAATTTATTGCCCACTACAGATCAGTGGCTTTTACTCCTTGTTTGCATATTAAATTTGGAGAATTGTCTTGAAGCAAGGATAGCATGAGACATCATGTGCTACAGATATTGGATTAGTGTTCTAGTTATGATAAGAGCATATGTGATTACAGATATCGAACAAGTGTTCTAATTCTGATAAGACAAGGATTCAATCTTTGAGACCTAGAACTGAGGACAGTTCTGCAGCTAGCTGTGAGAACTTAGAAAACTGATTTAATCTCTGAGTTTAATTAATCTTTCTGAGTTTCTCTTCATCACTAACTCAGGGCTCATAAATCTCTCCCCTGACTACTTCATAATGTAGCTGTGAAGTTCAAAAGTAACACTGTCAATTTTAAGAGCTTGTGCAACTCCATGACCTGTGAGGTTGAACGATAGGAAATGGTCATCTCTTTTTGACTTATAAAACTGGCAATTTCAAATATTCTGTAAATGTGGAGGATTTCTAAGTCAAACTAAGAATGATGGGATTAATAACTTCTATCAGTTTGAATATTTGTGTCCTCTGCTGACTTCTACATTGACAATCCTGAAGATACTGCTTGTTCTCCCTCAGATGCACTGAATTTGAGGGAAAAATACCAACATACTTGAAGATGATCATAGCCAGATGGGCTTAAAGCCACAGGACTTTCAGTTGAAATAACAAGGATAGATACCAGTTAAAGGATACATAGACAGAATATTGAAAATGGATGTTTGGTTTAGTTTTATTATTACAGCTTTCTTAAGTAAGGAAGCAGAACAAAATATTGCAGAAAGCTTTATGTCCTAAGTCTGATTCTAGTCCTAGCTTTATTATGAAATGGCTATGATATCAAAGCTACAGTTCACTGTCTCAGCTTCCTCAACTATAATATGAAGGTGCTAGAACAGGATATAGTCTTGAATATACCATTCTGTTCCAACATTCCATTCTTCTCTGGCTTGCATTATTAACGAGCCATAGTCATCAATTCATCAAAAAACAAAAGGAAAGACTAAGGGTACCTCAGGATGTCAAAGATTTGTATTACAATTCAAATGAAATTCATCATGTAGGTACACAAAACTATTTGCCAGATGAAAGCAAGACTCAGGCTAAGTGAAATTTTAACAAAGTGACAGTGACATGAGACCAGGATGGAAGCCAAGCAGCAAAATAAGCTTCGGTAAAAGATGAAAAGCAAAGAGTACTGGTTGGAAGTACAGAAGTCAAAAGATTACTGAGTAGGTCTCAAGTGATTTCTGCAAAGCTGTCTTAAGAGTTAATGTCCTTCCCCGGCAGTCATGGTCCCCAAACCTTCCATTGGCCCAGGACAGGAACCATTCCTGAAGCCAACTCGTCAGACATGGATTGGACTGGACAATGGGTTGGAGAGAGATGCTGATGAGGAGTGAGCTACTTACAACAGGTGGACACTTGAGACTATGTTGGCATCTCCTGTCTGGAGGGGAGATGGAAGGGCAGAGGGGGTTAGAAACTGGCAAACTGGTCACAAAAGGAGAGACTGGAAGGAGGGAGAGGGCTGACTCGTTAGGGGGAGTAAATGGGAGTTTGTAGTAAGGTGTATATAAGTTTATATGTGAGAGACTGACTTGATTTGTAAACTTTCACTTAAAGCACAATAAAAATTATTAAAAAAAAAAAAAAGAGTTAATGCCCTTGAAAATATGAAGGGAGGCAAGTACCACTCTAGTGTAAAGATTGAGTTTAACCTGTTCTCCCATTAGATTTCAGCTTCTAGAAACATAATCTCCTATACTGATACCACTGTGGACCAATCAACTAAAAATTTCTTCATGAATGATGCAAAGTCTCCTTGTATCCATAACAATTCGATTCATAATCACTCAGTGTCAAATCTATCTTCCATAAAGCCTATGATCATGAAGGTAATTGTGAAGGAAATTAAAAAAAAAGAAAACCATGCACAAATGAATAGCAAACAGAAAACCCTGGGGTGAAACTAATAGAAGTAATTAAACTGAAAATCCTGCTACCTTATAGAAAGTGTATTCACTTCCCACTAACCTTCCCTCTACTCTAAAGAAAAATACAAAATTGATTCCTTACCAGCATAAAATAGGTACTAAGTATTTGGAAAAGAAATTATAGGCATTTTCCAAGCTGGTGATTGCCAGGCAATTAGATTTCCAATTTTTCTTTGTGCAATCATTCATGCTCTTTCTTGGAAATTTGCATGAAAATAAAAGAAACTAAAAAAACCCAGCTGAAGAATATGGCAACCAGAGAATTTACATAGCTTTTTTTATAATAACCACTGTGGACCCATGTATACATAACGCTTCAAAGGCATACTTAGACCGAATGTCTCTATTTTGCAAAGATCTCATTTTTCAGTCTGTTAGATTTCCATGCATAAGTTATCACAGCTGAGGTTAGCTCTCACACACTGTGGGACATCATCTCAAAAACATGCATATGACACTTGTTAATGAACACACCAGGAAAATATTTGGCTACTAATTCCTCCCTATTTGTTTGAGGTCACATAAGTTAAAAAAAAAAAAAAAAAAAAGGTGAGACTATATCCCTAAATTCTTCTGTGTTTTTAAAAATAACACAGTTTTAAGATTAATTTTCTCCTTTGGTAAAATAAGATTGATTTATGAAACATGGATTGCAAAAATTTTTCCTTTAGAACAATGCCTGCCAATCAGACAGTAAGCATTGGATAAACTATCGTATGGGAACACTGGGCTATGTACTTTTATGTATGCCATATAAACAAACACAAATATAAATATCACATGCCCCAGGCTGACTGATGTTAACTCTCTTGACTTGTAAAGTCTCCAAAACAATGCCACTTAACTATTCCCTTTATTTCATGATCTTTAGAAGCTGTTTAAAATTGTTCTATTGACTTAGACAATGCTGAGAACAAACTTCCAGAACATTCCTAAGATTGAAAAGGTTTTCTGGTTAGGAGTTCACCATTTTAAACTCTGTGATGGCAGGAATCCCATCTTCCTCCTCTTTATCCTTAATGTTCTCACAGAGCAGATTTTCAATAAAGGTTGGTTACATTAATCAAATCAAGTCTCTGATCCTTATCTGACAATGGGGTTTCATCATTAAATGTATTTTGTGTCTCCATGGGCATGTCTACCTTCCTTGGACAACAGAGATCTCTACCGAAAGCTGCTGATGTTTTGTTAGATAAGGAAATATAACTTGAAAAATCTCATTAAGATTAGCTAAAATCTTTAATACCACTCTACCTTAGAACATAATAGTAGCTTCCAAACAGTAAAATCAAACCAACTCTGAGCCTCAAGAAGCAAAGAGAGAAATGTCACTCCTGTATGGAAAACAGGACTTGGCAAACTACAGTGAGTATGGTCCATGAGCTAAGGTTGATATATTTTAAAATGGTAGAAAGACATCAAAAGAAGTGTAATAGTGTGTGACACATGAAAATTATATAAGGTTTTATTTGTTTATGAAACTTCATTTGTTGTCTATGGCTGCCTTTGCACTACAGTGGCAGAATTAAGTAGTTACAAGAGACCACATGGACTAGAAAATCTATAATATTTACTACTTGCCTTTTTCTGAAAAAAAAGGTTTGTTGACCCCTGTCCTAGGTAGTCAAACCTTTTAAGCCATACCACATAATAAGCTACAATTTGGCCTGACAGAATTTTTTCCTGTTAACTGGAAAAAAGACAGGAAACAGTAATTATTGTAGGGCAATTCTGTCAGCATGATCTGCTAATGGATAATTCTTCTGAGGTCATTTTGGCTGAACCAAATTTTTCCAGAGTGAACGGGAGGCAATTTGGGACTGCTTCTTAATCGCTTACTGGCATGCATATCTTGGGAAAGGCATTATCCCCTCTGGGTTTCCCTTTCTTTGTAAATGATGTTACAGGTCTCCATTTCTTTGATCTCCGTTGTATTGTTTTATGAGAATTCAAAAGGTTTTGCACTGGAATATGTTGACATATATTCCTGCCTGATAGCTCCAATAATCCATAGAATTGGCAATTCTGTCTGCAACTCTGAGTTCTAATTCACCTTTGGAATACTCAGTGTTGCCAAGGACCTCATTAAGCTTTCTGCTCAGTCTCACATATAAGACTATATAATTATAATTTACAAAACTTTCATGTTAAAAGCAAATGGTGGGCAAAAGTGTCTTAAATGCTCAACTAGCCTAAAGTCCTTTGAAGAGAGAGTACAATTCTTTTCTGTTCCTCTCCTGCCCGCCCCGTACCCCATAGCCAGCAGAGAGTCAGGAGGTACTTCCTCTCTATCAGAAACACATTCCAGCCTCCTCAACTGCATGCATGTTTAAATAATGAACCCTCTTTGTTAAACTTCCCATAACTATCTCTCTATAGTAGCTAACAACATATCAGAAAAGAACCATTATTTCTTGTTTGTTTACATTTCTATTTTAAAGACAATCTTTGCCTTAGGCAGGAGAGTTTGGCTTCATTTCTTTTTCCTGAAGAGTAGAGTCAAATGTTTGAATTATTTAAATAGGCACAAATTATATATATTTTACATTTCTCCACAGAGATTCTGGCAATACTTTCAGTATAAATATAATATTTTAATTAAGCCAGGAAATGAGTATTCTTAACCACAGAAGGGTAAGCACAAACAGAGTCTTGAGTCGCCAACTTCCTTCCTTTCATGAGAGCTATTCTATTCTGGTTAGTCATACAACATCACCAAAGATCCAACCATCAGGGTAGAGCTGAATGTATAAATAAGCTGTCATGTACATTCTAATATGGTTGCAAAACCTGGCCCAATTTATCTAAAAATGTATTGCTGGAAGGCAGTCTAGAGCAGGAATGCTAAACCACGGCAATGTAATGCTATTTGCCCTTCTGTGCCCAAGCATTTTCCCAGTGAGCCTGCAGTCCGTCTCAGAATTCTTCTCAACATGACGTTCAAAGAGGTCACTCTATAGGAAAACCTATTTGCTATCCCTCACTTACAGCAGCTTCCCCAAAAGTGAATTTTGTGCATCCCAGGAGATATACAAGGCAATCCACTGGGATGAGGGAAGTGTATCCATTTTAAAATATATACATTATTACATAAATAGAGTATGGACTCAAAATTCTTATACTGATAGATGTGGTTGGAGCTGAGCAATAGAGAAGAAGAGAACTAACACTGTTAGTGTGGGTCTCTTTGGAATTCACCTGAAATGGTTTGGATTCAATTTCAGAACATGGGTGGAACTTCAGGAAGGTCGTGATTAGAGGCATGGAAGGCTGACGTGGAAAAAGGAGCCCCACGCCAGCTCATCTGACATGATGACCATCTGCTCTCTCACACCACAGCTTCTGCATAGCCTATCAAGCACCCTATTGCTGACCCAAATGAGCAGCCACTCCTGTTCAGCCCTCCTAAAATGGCGCACGGCCACACTCACTGTTTCTGAAGTAAGTGTTGGTGCTGCTGCTGCTGTTGCTGCCTGTATGTTTCAATCGTGTGCTGTGGAAGGTACTGCATGAGCTCCAGGGACTCTTTGATCTTCAACAGCATTTCATAGGTCTCACGGCCCCTCACCTACGGAAGTGAGCAGGAGGAAAAATAAGGACAAACGCAGATCTGTAAAACTATTGCAGTACTGTTGATTCTCCTTTTCATGGTGGGCTCTATTCTACAAAGTCACCATGAACACTAAATTAGTCAATCCTGAACCACGCATGGCTCCTTGGAAAAATACAGGTTCTTGTGGGTTTCTGATCTCAACAATTTTGTCAACCAATCCATGTGTCACATTGCTTTATGTGTGTTTCTGTTTAAAGACACCTTGTTTAATATATATTGTTGATCTAGTCACATAACTCATGTCTAACAGCACTACAGCTCATGTCTGAACAAAGCTTATCTAACACGTGTATTTTCCCCCAACAGGCATGTCATGGTCTTCTTATGCTTAGGAATACTAGACAGCACTTCTGAACTATGCTTGGGGGCCATTTTAAATAGCAAAGTCACCAAAGAAAAAGCACCAAAGTGTGAACATGTGGCATGAAACACACCATGAAGAGGACACTTGCTTACACAATGAGAACTGAAACAAGAAGGCAGAGCACTGCCCTGTTCAACCTCAGCGGGGAGGGTACATGCTGGGTACGTACATTTTACAAACTTGTGCTGGTCTGCACATGTCTGCAAATGACCACAAAAGGGCCATGAGTACTGATTTTGAAGAAACAAATAAATTTTAGCAGGTAGGTGGATTTGCAAATGTGGAATTCATAAATAATGAAAATTAACTGTATTTACCTCTAGATGGGGCAAGAGTTTTCAGCAAGGGTAAGATAGTCTCTCTTTAAGAGAATCTCTTAAATGCTTTTTAAAAAGTATGAGAAGACCCAGGGTGAGGCAAGTGAGGTGCTTAGGGTACTTGTATGAGTTTGAGAGTGAGTACTTTTTAAAATTTTTCACCCTAGGCACCCCATTTGCCTCAACTTAGCCCTCATCCTGACTATAAGAGGTGGACTTAATCAGAATTCATTAATGGAAAGCTTTTATCTTCCTTTTGTTGGGTTAACTTCTACTCATCCTTCAAAATCCATCTTGCTATCACCTTCTCTGAGAAGCGTTTCCTGATCTCACTCTTTTAGGCCAAGCCTGCTGTGCCTCTACGTATTCCCATAGCCCCATGTCTAGCTCTATTGAAGCATTTATTTCACTATATTATAACTGTTTGTCTCTTCGCTAGAAGTCAAGTTCTTTAAAGGTAAGAAACGTGTCCTGGTGATCTCTGAATGCTCACAGTCTAGCATATTTCCCACTCAGTAAATACTAACTAACCAAACAAAACCAAACCCATTGCCATCGAGTCGATTCCAACTCATAGAGACCCTACAGGACAGAGCAGAACTGCCCCACAGGGTTTCCAAGGAGTGACTGGTAGATCTGAACTACCAACCTTTTGGTTAGCAGCTGTAGCTCTTAACCACTGTACCACCAGGGTTCCACCAATTAAATAAATGCCAAATTAATAGAATTTTTCCTTCACACATAAGTTTGGCCAGGCCTTCACTAAACTTAAGATGTAACTTATTACAGAGTACCTTCTTCATTAATACAAACTGAAATTCCACTTAAAACAATAGCTTTTCAAGTGGGTCCTATCCTTTGAGCTAAAAACAGACGAAGTTTTTGGAATACAGGGTATGTCAGGATAATGTTAACTTAAATTTCACAAGTCCGTTTCTACGTGTAGTCTGGGAAAAAATATACTGAGAATCTTATCTCTTTGTCTGATTGGTCTGCAGTCTGTTGCTGGAGGGTCAAGCCCTAAAGAAGGTGGAGAAGTGGGTATGGCACACTTAAACTTGACAAGTTACTTTAGCTTCAATCCCAGGGCGGTGGCTTCCAGTCAAATCTTCTGGCCCTGTTTGCTCATGCCTTACGTCAATTTAGATGACTGGCACCAAGGGCTATACCAGTCATAAAAAAATTAGCCGCCACACTAGATGGCAAAGACTTAAAGCAATAAGAATTCAAAGAACTGAGACCATGGTCTAGTAAAAGTCACCTTAGTGATCCTGAAAGGGCTAACGTTCCTTGCAGGAGTGAACAATTTTTTTACATAATAATTGAGCTGAGCCTTCTGGCTATTCACATATAATTAAAGATCCTGCCTTGGTTTGCTTTCTTTATCGCACTCCCTAAAAGAAGTCATAGTCAATGCTCTATAATTGCTGTATTATCTACATTGTGAACTCTTTCTAACCAAATGTCTGTCAGAGAATGGTATGGCCATCCTGCCTAGCATAATCTTATCATCCTCAAATAATAAAGTACAAATTAATTTTAAATACCTGGGTAAAAAGAACTCTGTTAAGGAGTTAACTTTGACTGGGTGGATATGTAAGTGGAAGGGCCCAAGCCATTAATATATGCCAAAGCTGTGAAGGGAAGGGATAATTTACCGATTTTGTAAAGAAACATACTCTATGCTTTATGTTACTAGCTACTCTTGCCCTGTCCTATGGCCAAAGATCATCAGAAGATGATCACATAGTAAAACTCATTCAGAGAAGGTGAAAATGAAACGAAATTGAATACTCCATGGAGACTCACTGGCAAGTATAACAGCTCATCATCTGGGGATCTTCGTTTCTTGATGGATGTCATCTGGATGCCGTGTGTGTTCTGACGAAAAGCTGGCAGGGGAAAAATACAAGTTTTATCCTGGAAACATTTTTGAAGCGATAATACATTTATTTAACAGACAGTAGCATCAGTAAAACCTGTGAGATTAGAGTTTCTAGTCCTAACATCCATTTAATTAGTAGTGATTGTTTTTTCACTAAGTGTAAACCTCGCTATAAAGAGGAAGGGAAAAAGTGGGGAAGAACAAGTGAAACAAAGAAATTCCAGATGCTGGGAAATGGTCTTTGGTTTAAATAACCCTGCAGGAGTGTGTCTTTGAATAGCTGTTAAGGAAAGAAAGATAAATTGATTTTGTGATTTCATTTTTAGATCATTCATTTTCAAAAAGATAGATGTATTTTGTAGAGGTTGTCTTGCCAGTGTATTCAGCCTTGTGAGCTTACCATTCTCATTCTAGTACAGATCACATAACTGCTGACAGTTAATTTCATTGTCCAGGACCTCAGTTTTCTCTTTGGTAAAATGAGTGAATTCAGCTGAAAAACCCCTAAGTTTTCCAAAATTAGAAACTATATCCAGGATTCAAAGGACAGAGATGATCCTTCTATCAAAGTTCAGATAATAATCTGTTCTTACTAAAAGTCATAGAGTCATTAATTTGAGACCAATTGTGGTGCTCAGGCAAGAGGATGGGGAATATGCTACCAGGTAGACTTAGAAGTAAAATTAGGATGGATATCTATCTCTATCTCCCTTTCTCTTTCTCTGTGTCTCTACCTACCTATCTATCTATCACTGATTGTTTGAGGAATGATCAGAGAGAGCTTAACAGGAAAAGCAAACCATGCTGAACGGTTAGAACTTGATGGTGAAGGGTTGTTCTAACATTCTATTGTTCTCCTGTAAAATGCAATATGATTTCCATTTCTTCTGGATAATAACTAATGATAAGATCAAACTTTTTTTTTTTTTTGGATCAGAGTGTACTGCATTTTAAAATACTTGTTACTTCCAAGTGAAAAGAATGAAACTGGATCCATATCTCACACCATATACCTACATTAATTCAAAATGGATCAAGGGTATAATGTGAGAAGTAAAACTATACAACTCTTAGAAGAAAACATACAGTAATGCTTCAGGGCCTAGTTTTTTTTTTTTTTAGCATCTGATAAAATTATCAATATTTTAAAGAATTTTCTAGTTTACTTTTACCTTTATTAATATTTATTCTTTTATCCATGACTGTTTTTCATTTCTTTTCTTCTTTGGTTAAATATTATTATTTTAACTTTCATTATTTTTTTTTAATTTTATTTTTGGTGAAAATATACATATCAAAACGTAAAACGTGCTTCTATTTAACAATTTCTATACATATTGCTCAGTGACATTGGTTACATTCTTCAAATTTTGTCAACATTCTCGTCATTTCTGCTCTGATTGTTTCACCTCCATTAATTTAGACTCACTGCCCCCTAAACTTCTCATCTATGCATTAGAGTTACTACTGTTCTTTTGGTCTCTTATAAATAATTTTTTAAAGGAGTACAGTACTTAATGGTGACATTTTTTACTTTTTGAGTTAAATTATTTTGTCGTTGTAGTTTGCTTGTTTGTTTGTTTAAAGATGACTTCACAGGATAGTTTCAAGGTTTAAAGAGTATCCCAGGGCAATAGTCTCAGGGGTTCCTCCAGTCTCAATGAATCCAGTAAGCCTGGATTCTTTGGGAAGTTTAAGTTCTGTTCTACATTTTTTCCCTTTTTATCAGGATCCATCTATTGTGAAGGACCTGGTTTTTAACAATGGATTCTTAGATATGACACCAAAAACACAAGCATCAAAAGACAAAATCGATACAACGGACTACATTAAAATTAAAAACTCTTGTGCATCAAAGGACCTTATCAGCAAAGCCGAGAGACAACCTACAGTTTGTGAGAAAAATTTTGGAAACCAAATATCTGATAAGGGTTTAATATCCAGAACACATAAAACACCTGTAGTGATATCAAGCTTACACAAGCAGCTTTCTAAAGTCAAAATTCACTACAAGTTAGAAGCACATGTGGATCAGTGGTTATCAAACTAAACATCTGAAGTTCTAGGTTTATGGTGGTACAGCTCATGGACAAGGGCATCTGAGGGTGGGGCATGGAGCTAAAGATCACTCTCCAAATTCCACCCCCTTAAACTGGAGATGCTCTGTTTTAATCTACTTTGTTGCATTGCTGGTTCCTTGAAATATTTCATTTCTAAAAAGTTCTCACTGCTAAAAAATGGTTTGAAAACCACTGACCTAAATCATTGGCCTCACTATAGATACAGTCACTGGCCTCACTATAGATAAGGTAACTGAAGACCAAAGAGTGTTACACACATAAAGCTAAGCCTTGATAAAAACGTAGATCTGCAAATGCTCCTGCCTGTGCTTTAGGGAATGCGTTCTTAAATCTCACTGTTCCCATAGTACCCGTTGCTGTCAAGTTGATTCCGACTCATAGTAACCCTATAGGACAGAGTAGAACTGCCCCACTGGGTTTCCAAGGAGTGGCTGGTGGATTCGAACTGCTGACCTTTTGGTTAGCAGCTGTAGCTCGCCATAGCTCTTAACCACAAGCCACCAGGGCTCTGCTCCCATAGTAGGCAGGTGCTATTTTCAGCTCCTATGCTCAAGAACAAAAAGATAAACACCAAAAGATTCAGACAGTGGTTCTCAAACTTTAGCTAGCATTAGAATCACCCAGAGGGTTGACGAAAACACAGATCTCAGGTCATCAGACCTGCAGGTATTGAGTTAGTAAGTCTGAAGCCTGAGAATTTGCATTTCTACCAAGCTTCCAGGTGATGCTGATGCTACTCACCTGTGAATCACACTTTGAGGACCGCTGATCTAAGAAATACCCACTATGGCTACTTGCTTTTGTAAAGGTCTAGCACACAACAAGAATCCTTTTTGGCATCTCCATCAGTAATATAGCTGTGCCCACTGGCTCTGTGGCCACAAGTCAGACTCTGCCTCTAAAGCTCCGGTGCTCTATCATGCTCCTTCTCCAATGTCATCCTTCCCATATCCCCAGTACTCAAGAAGACTCAACCCTACCCCATGTGGTCACTACATCTACTTACGGCGCTTCGTACCATCACCGTTCTTTGTGCTGTCCGAGACTTGCTGCTTTCTGATGCTGTCTTCATCTGCCTTCCGGTCTCGTCCTGGGCAAGCACAGATCCGGGCCTCGAAACAGCGTCGGCCCAGGACTTGCCCACTAGGAATTAGAAAAGAGGGGAAGAAAGGGTTAAAATTAAAAAAAAAAGATTAAAGTCTCCTGGAGTTCTCCCACTTCCATTTCTGCTGCTGGCCATTTCCAGTACACCACCACCAGCAGCTCAGCCATTGCTGCTTTGAGGATGGACCCAAAAGCACTTGGCAGAACACAAAAGTGCTGAAATGACATAAGCAATGTTAGTAAATAACATTTCATTTGTTCTGCAAAGAACCTCCAAGCCATTAACTGAACAGCTGTATATGGCTACATATTTTGAAGGAAACTTGAGTTAAGCCAGTAGATGTCTCAGGATAAAATTCCCTCAGGCAGCCCAGACTTATTCAAAGAAACTGTTAAATGGCTTGGGGGCCACATGAAAGCAAACACTGTCTAATCGAACAATTCCAGTCAAAAGTCGAGAATTCAGGTATGAAACAACTTGCACATCTTCCTGGGCCTTTTTTTTTTTTTTTTTCCTTCTTTTCCCTTTACCCACCATCTTCTGTCTCCACCTTCTTAGATCCTTCATACGTTTGCAGCAAAGCTTTACAACACCAAGGACAAAATCAATGGTATCTCTCTGCTGCACGTGCAAATTAGTGATAAAGCAAAAACAACTTCGCTTTGCCCTCTGCCCATGCTTTTTGTAGAATGACAATTCTGTACATGCCACTTACTCTCTGGTTTCCAGAGTGACAATGATTAAAATTGGACGGCGGTTCATCCCTCCAACACAACTGCTGTTACACATGAAATTGTACAAGACTGTCGTGAATTCAGTGCCAACCTGAACACAAGGGGAAAAAGAGCCTGTGTTAATGATGGTTTGAACTACTGTTTCATTCTAAGCTCTTACCTCTGTCTAAATAATTCCACCATTTTTTTTTAACTTGTGCTTTAAGTAAAAGTTTACAAATCAAGTCAGTCTCTCGTATAAAAACTTATATACACCTTGCTATGTACTCCTAGCTGTTCTTTCCCTAATGAGACAGCACACTCCTCCTCTCCACCCTGTATTCCCTGTGTGCATTCAGCCAGCTTCTGTCCTCCTCTGCCTTCTCATCTCCCCTCCAGACAGGAGCTGCCCACATAGTCTCATGTGTCTACTTGAGCCAAGAAGCTCATTCCTCACCAGTATCACTTTCTGTCTTATAGTCCAGTCCAATCCCTGTCTGAAGAGTTGGCTTCGGGAATGGTTCCTGTCTTGGGCTAACAGAAGGGCCCGGGACCATCACCTCCGGGGTCCCTCTAGTCTCAGTCAGACCATTAAGTCTGGTCTTTCCATGAGAATAAATAATTTCACTTTTGATGAAGTGATAGACCTCTTTAGAGGCAAGGCAAGCTCTGAAACCCATTACAGATTCCTCATTGCTTTTCCTCTGGGGAAGTGTAAAGCTAAGGCTTGCACCATTGGACATTATATTAGGTGAGATAGGCTGTAACAGATACATGATTTTGACCCTGTTCATTAGCAAGCTGATACTTATCATCCAAGTCAAACGGGCTACACCACACACATGAATATCACCAGAAAGGGAGAGCTGAAAATTTACCAAAAATAGTGGAAATGCTCTAAGAACATTTTTCTCATTTGGATTAACAGTATAACATAGATTTGAATGCACACTTCCATCAATAACATCCTGCATCTCAAAAGGTCCTCAGAATTAGATCACCTAGTCCAAAGTGCTCATTTATGGATGAGGCAACTGAAGCCCAGAGAGAGGGTCATATGACAAAGGTCCACACAGCAAGCCAAAGGACTATGGGCTTGCTACTCCAGTGTTCTTTCCACCACACCACTCTGCCTTTACAAATCTGCCACCTCTTCTTTCCAATTTCAGTTGAGAGACTCCTCTTAGGCTCTCCCATTTGCAGTCTAATAGGAGGATACTTGGATCCAGCATTGGTGCACAGCTACTACCAGCTCCACTGCCAATCAAACTCTCTGGATAAAATAATGTCATGTATGAACCCAACTGCCAGTTCCATTATCATCTGCCTTTAGGAACGTGGGAACAAAGCCATGTTACCAAGTTAATTTGGTGTGAATTTAGGAGATAGAGCAAAGGCATGTGGAGAAGAGGAGGAGGTCACATATTTGAAGACAAGGACTAAGACAGTGACAGATGCTAGAAAAACTCTGTATCACCGAAAGAGCTGGTCTCTCCAATCTGCCGAACCCTCATCTTCTTACCTGGGGTGGCTCATAAGGTACCAGCACACTCTGTCTTCCTGTGATGGGATCTTCTACATATTGGGCGTGGCTGTTCCCTTCTACCCGAATCAAATGACTAGGAGGCGCAATCTGTCCTGTAGAACAAAGAAAGACAAGAGTTAGCTCCTGGACCTCAAAACAAATAAAGCAAAAGGAAACAACATGGACAGAAGGTTGGTGGTCAAACAAATGGTTTGTGTCATCAAGGGAATATACATCCTCGGAAAAGACAGATCCTGTTGCCAGATATCTAATATATGAAGACATCTCAACTTTTATAGTAATGGAAAGGACCAGAACGCTTATCCGTATCTGAGAGCGTAGTCTGTGTTTCTGGTGTTTAAGGTTAACAACGCCAGCATTTTACAGAACTCTGTGCCTACATCTGTGCCTCAGTCCATGGAGACAATTTTGCCAGCTTCCCTGGGAGATGGAAGGAAAAAGATCAAGTTAAAAAAGCAGTTTGATTAAAAAACTGGCTAGCTTCTTTGTGCTTAAAGGACCCCTAGGTTGGGGGACAAGAAAATCAAGCAAGTTCTAAAACAGCCTAGGCAAAGTTTCACAAAACTGTGATCCTTGGTAGAGCTCCAAAAGAAAGAAACTGTCCCAAGAACTGGGAGCCATAAAGGTGCTCTTAATCTTTGGCCATGTATTCCCACTCTAAAAAAAACTCCTCAATAACAGTAAAAAGCTTAGTGTGTAAAGACATCCTCTGCAGCAGAATATTAAAAAAAAAAAAAGGTAAAAACTATTGTGTTAAACAATGAGACTGCAGTTCAGAATAAATAGCTATGTCACCTCGATGGAACACAGGACAGTTATGTAAAATTATTACAAATCCCAGTTACATGGAATAATTTTTATGGCCTACTCTTAAGTGAAAAGCAAGATACAAATGTATGGACAGTCCAGCCAAGTAGATAAAACTAAACACATTGCCACTGAGTTGATTCTAACTCATAGCGACCCTATAGGACAGAGTAGAGCTGCCCCATAGGGTTTCCAAGGAGCGGCTGGTGGATTTGAACTGCTGACCTTATGGCCAACAGCCGTAGCACTTAACCACTGTGCCACCAGGGCTCCAATGTAGATAAGGACTAGAAATAAATGTACAAAATATAGTTGTGTTAAGGTGGAAAGATTTTCACTTTCTCTTTTTTAAATTTCTACCCATTCTTTTTTTACTTTTTTAATTTTTCTCTCCCATCTATTATATTCTCTATTTTCACACATTCTTGCTACCTGTAAATCTTTTTATTTTTAATTCTCAGCCCTCTCTCAGTCTCTCCATGTCCTGCATTTATTAGGATATTTTCTATATGAAGTATTCCAACTTCCAATCCCTCATGTCCCCTCATTACTATTTAATGGTTCCTAATGGCACTTTTTTTTTTTTTTTTTAATGGCACTGGATTTGGTTTTTTTATTTAACCTGTCTCTTGTCCTTCCTTTCCATTTTTGGGAACTCACTGCTTAGCCTCTTTTCACAGAAACATTACAGTATCAGATCTAAAGGGAACACTTGGAAATAATGACCTCTTCTGCAAAACAATTGTTGGATCTGAGGCTCAGAAGTCTGCTAAAAAGGCTAAGAGGGCCAAGAAAGAGTATGGCTAAGATTTATCCATGGTTAGAGCCTGAAGGTGGCCCTCAAGATAAGATGTTTGCTCCTCCAACTCCTGGTTCTTCACTTTACTGTCCCACCTCCCACATATCTTCTGTTTACTCTTCTAGATCTTCTATGTACTCCTCTTATGCATTATTTGGAAACCCCGGTGGCATAGTGGTTAAGTGCTACGGCTGCTAACCAAAAGGTCGGCAGTTTGAATCCACCAGGTGTTAGTTGGAAACTCTATGGGGCAGCTCTACTCTGTCCTATAGGGTTGCTATGAGTTGGAATTGACTTGATGGCAGTGGGTTTGCTTTTGATTTGGTATCCATTATTTGCCTTTTCATATCTTGTTCTTCTTTCCTCTTCCAGTTTTTCATTATTCCTTTCCATTTATGCTCCTTCCTCTAACCCTCCCAGGTCTTTATTAGTCTAGCCTTGAAAGCCATTCTGGCAAAGTCCTTAAAGCTGAAGAGTACTCTAGCCTGGGCTGAGAAAATCGGCTGCCATTTTCTTCTCCTTCCCCATATCCTTACCAAAATTATAATAGTAGTAGTAATAAAGGTACCAGTAGGGAGTAGGGAGCCAAGTCTAGGTCATCTAGTAATTACTAAAATTAAACAGTCCAACCATTTTGAGAGCCATACATTTCTTTACCATGATTCTCAGACACTGGCAGCCGAGACAGCAGACTGAGTTGCTGTCAGATTGCAGAAGTCTGAACCAGGAAGGTAGGCCTTAAACAAAAATCCCCCCAGGATCCCTACTTTCAAGAAGCTTAATTGAACAGCTAGAGATTTCAGTAGTCCTTACCCTCATTGAATTCACGGCTCAGCTCGTGATTGGGGCACCGTTTCACCACCTCAGTGACATGCTCAGCTTTCTTGTAGACAGGCATGGCACGGATGACGGCGCCCTGAGGAGGGGGGGTCATCACCTTGATCTGGATGGGGCATGTCTTTGCAATCTGGCAGTACAGCTTCTTCAATTCAGTGGAATACTGCATAGAGACAGGATGGAGGTGGGGGGAAGGAAAGAAATGACAGGAGATATTAATAATCCAAATCAAAACAAAACAACAAAAAAAATGTCCACTTTTTATACCCTTTATATCTGCATATTTACCATTGGTGAGAACTACCTGATGGTGTAGTGGTTACAATCTATGGCTGCTAACCAAAAGGTCACCAGTTCGAATCCACCAGGCGCTCTTTGGAAACTCAATGGGGCAGTTCTACTCTGTCCTATAAGGTTGCTATGAGTCGAATCGACTCGATGGCAGTGAGTTTGGTTCGGTTTTTGATATAGCTACATGACATCCAGCAATCTTATCAGCATGAGTTATATTATAAATCAAATTAATAGGTATTTTGCTATTTTAAATGAAGTCATACATTTATGAAAGGTTTCACATTTGTCAAAACACACTTATGTCGGCAGTCCCTGTTATCTTCTTTTTGGGGTGAAGAATCCTAGGCTTAGAGGAGTTCCAATGGTTAAATGCCATGAGCAGCTTCATCGGTTAACAGAAACTAAATGAAAATACAGTGTTCTCATGTACGGGTGATATTAAATAACAAACCACAAAGACAGCTTTCTGCTGAGCAAATTATAATGAACCTTGCCCTGGCAATACTCCAGAGAGATTCATAAGAATTAGGATACAAACAATTAAACAAAAATGGAATATCTGGCAGAGTTTGAAGAGATTGTACCTGAGGTCAACCAACCAGAAAATTGCAATACCAGAGCTCCATGAAACTACTGCACTTACCTCCTAACGTCACAGTGTAAGAGAATGGGAGAGCTAGAAGGGGCATTTGACCCTGTTTTGGTCTTACGCTTTCATGAAAAAAGGACTAGCCTAATGACACACAGCCAATTAGCCATTGAAATTGG
The DNA here is from genome assembly GCF_024166365.1 of Elephas maximus indicus. Taxonomy (NCBI): domain Eukaryota; kingdom Metazoa; phylum Chordata; class Mammalia; order Proboscidea; family Elephantidae; genus Elephas; species Elephas maximus. Next base: position 25,179,329 of record NC_064819.1, read on the forward strand.
CCATTGAAAACCCTACAGAGTACAGTTCTACTCAGACACACGTGGGGAGGGCGGCATGGGTTGAAATTTTTTTTTTCCTGGATGTTGTTTCCCATTCTTACCTTTGAACTACAGTGGAAAGCCTCCATTCTAAGTCTCACACTATGTTAAACCTTATCAACCCTGTTCTCTGGGTCAATGCCCCATCACTATTCCTACTCAGTCCGATGCTGGGGTGAAACCACCCAGGCACTGGAATTGCTGGCCAAGGCTGGGACACCTAGTAACACTTTTCCAAACAAACAGTTAACACACGTATACATGCACACGCAGAGGTGGCAATGCTAAGATGGCAGCAACATCTTTCCAGGGAGAAAGACATGGAAAAAGCAAGAGCCAGAATGGCAAAAGGATAAATCATCGATATGTGCTAATCCAACTCTGACTAAAGACAAATATCCTACCAAAAAGCACATTAAAAAAAACGTTGCTTTTCAAATAGAATCTTTATTTAAACAATCTTTCTGTCTCTCCCAAGTATTTCAGCTCTATGAAATTTTCAGTTAAAAATTTCCCAACGTTAGAAATGAATTGTGTAATCACTTCTCTGTGCCCACAGGCCAAGGATTAAATGCAGCAGAAGGGTTTTACGTAGCTTGCAGGAATAAGAAACATGCCAAAACTCTGTTACAAAAATAAAATTCTAGTTGGGAAACACTGAATTCAATCTAGACAGATATGTTTGCTTGCATGTTTTTAAACGAATGGCTTTACAAACAAAGGCATTGTCTTCGGACAGGTTAAGAACTCACATTTACTGAAAAGGCTAACAGAAAATCCTATCCATTTGTGTGCTAGTTAGATCCACTCTCACCATGAGTTTCATGGAAAGATGACTGAAAAATAAGTCTGTCAGCTAATACCCCAAGGCCTAAGCAAAAAAGGTGTCCTTCCAAGTATATGAAAATGGCAAAATAGGATTGTAAAAAAAAGAAGGGTAAGCGGTCAGAGTAGAACAGTTTCTTAAGAGAAACATTACATTTCAATGACTGATATACTTTACATCAGGCTTGACAGACTAAGATGTAAAGTCCTCAGAGTAAAGTTACAAAACAAAAACTAAAACAAAAAAAACCTGTTGCTGTTGAGTCCATTCTTACTCATAGCAACCCCATAGGACAGGGTAGAACTGCCCCACAGAGTTTCCAAGGAGCACCTGGTGGATTTGAACTTCCAACCCTTTGGTTAGTAGCTGTAGCACTTAACCACTAAGCCACTAGGGTTTCCTGAGAATAAAGTTAGGCACCATCAAGTGTTAATTCTCAGTCATTCTCTGAGTGGGGAGTGGGGAATCTCATTTCTGTGTTTAAATAATGACAAATAACAGCTTCTACCACTTACTCAGGAATGGTGAAAGGAAATGTAATACCTTCCCACAACACTATGGTGACGGTATTACAGGTATACAACCTCTTACTTGGAACACCTGGGGCAGATGTTTCAGAATCAGAATTGGTTAAGTTTTAGAAAGGGAATAAAGTACGTTACCACGTATAAACATCTCCTTCAGGATTTAGGGCAGCACCCTATAATCACACGTTAACATTTTGACAGAACTGATGAACATTCACACTCACTTGGAAATGCCTAAAAATAGCCTGGCTAGCCAGGTTTCACCTACCACAAAGTGAGTTTGCCACAAACTTAAGGGGGGGAAAAAAATTAACACAGCAACTTTTGGTCTTCAGAGCTCCTTAAATTTCAGAATTGTGGATAAAGAATTATGAACCCGTATTACTGTCTCCATTTTATAGATAAGAAAAGTTAAGACAGAAAGGATTTGCCAGGGTCACTCAGAACAGCCAGTTAGTTAGCAACCAGCACATAAGAGTCTGTCCTCCTCCTATGACAGTCCCTCTTCTCCGTTCTCTTGGCTCCAGAATACAACTTTTGTACTATTTACATTTTATTTCTAATTCCCAATGTTGTGGTTCTTTTCTGAATTGACTTGGACTTTCTACAGTCTTCCCTAACATTAAAATGGAGCTCAAAAGTGGTCTACTTAACAACAATTACTCGCTATTTCTCAGGATAATGTTTGGTCCCTTAATTTCCGGCAAGGTAGCAGGTGATGAGTTGATAGAACCCTGGGCTAGGAGGAAGCAGACCTGTACTCTAGTACAGCTGTCTTCTAAGCTCATACTACAGTCCAGGTCTGCTTCCCTCTAGCCCAGGGTTTTATCGACTCATAGCTGTGTTCTATTATGGCTCTGCGTAATTCAAGACTAAGGTTCTACCCTTTAACATGGCTTATGAGGACTTTATAAGGCCCTTCAGGCTCTGGCCCCATCTTATCCTCCCATAAATCCCTTTCCCTCACATCTCTCACTCCATGTTCTACTCATACAAACCTCTTAATGCCTCAAATACACCACAGGTTTATCACTCACAATTCAAATATGCTATTCCCTGTCTGCGACATTCGCGGTTTTCCTCTGTTCTCCACCCGATCCCAGTACAATTTAGATGTCAGTCCCCAGCTAGAACTGCACCTGGCACTACAGACCATGTTTTCCAATTTTAGTGATGAGGGCTTCGTATTTGACTACATCAAAATATCTGACCAGGGCTAACTTCCATTACATTTATTGCTTTTGGTTAAAGTATCAGATCTGCCATTCAGAACTGAGAAAGGTATGAAGTGGTCTGGCAGAATCAGTTCTTTAAAAGGTCAAGACTCTGCGACTCCATTTGCTTTACTGTTTGCAAATTGGTTCCATGACAACTTTCAACAGTTTTCCAGCACTAAATCCCGTCTCCTGGACCTACAGTGTATTAATAATTTCTTAGACTTGCCCTGTTTCCCTTATCCTTTACCAACTAACAGTCACTCTCATCTTTTCTAATTTGTTTTTTATAATAACAACATCATGTACGCATGGAAATCTGAAAAAAAAGAAATATGGAACATATTTTTCCTATCCAGAGACATACACCATTCATGTTGTAGACTTTTTTCTATACACACACACACACACACACACCCCTTTATTCAAACTGGGGGCATATCATAGTTTTGTTTTTTTTTTTTAATTTGACATCTCATGAGCATTTTCTAATTTAAAAATATGATTTTTAGTGGTTCAATTATATTATCAAGAAGAGATGTACCGTAATTTTATTTAATCATATCTTTCTTATACAGTATATATTTTATTCCAGCTTAGAGATATTTAAAATAACACTGCATAGCACAATTTAGTACTTTTAAGGTACATACTTGAACTTAACTCTAGAAAGTTTTTTCCCTTCGGTGAACAGTAAGACAGTACACAACACTGGGGAAGCCGGCACAACTTGTACAAGGCAAGGGCATGGAAGCTCCATAAAAGACACATCCAAACTCCCTGATGGACCAAACTGCTGAGCTGAGGGCTGTGGGGACCTTAGTCTCAGGGAACATATAGCTCATTTGTCATAACATAGTTTACAAAGAAAATATTCTACTTTCTACTTTGGTAAGTAGCATCTGGGGTTTTAAAAGCCTGTGAGTGGCCATCTAGGATACTCCACTGGTCTCACTCCTTCGGGAGCAAGGAAGAATGAAGAAAACTATAGACACAAGGGAAAGATTAGTCCAAAGGACTAATGGACCACATCTACCACAGCCTCAACCAGATTGAGGCCAGTACAACTAGATGCTGCCCGGCTACCACCACTGACTGCTCTGACAGGGATCACAATAGAGGGTCCCAGATAGAGATGGGGGAAAATGTAGAACAAAATTCTAACTCGCAAAAAAAGACCAGACTTAATAGCCTAACAGAGACCGGAGAAACTCAGAGACTATGGCCCCCTGATACACTTTTAGCTCAGTAATGAAGTCACTCTTGAGGTTCACCCCTCAGCCAAAGATTAGACAGGCTGATGAAACAAAATGAGACTAAAGGGGCACACCAGCCCAGGGGCAAGGACTAAAAGGCAGGAGGGAACAGGAAAGCTGGTAATAGGGAACCTAAGGTTGAGATCCGAGAGTGTTGACATGTCATGCGGTTGTTACCCAATGTCATAAAACAATATGTGTACTAACTGTTTAATGAGAAACTAGTTTGTTCTGTAAACCTCCATCTAAAATACAATAAAAAAGAAAAAAGAAAATATACAGAAATGGATGAATAAATTTTAAAAAAAGAAAGTTGTTTTTTTCTTTTTCCTTTTTTCTAAAATTACATTCCTATTCCTTCTGCACTTAATAATTTCCAGGAACATGTAAGTCTGACTTTGGATCCCAATTCTCTCTTCACCATACATTTTATGTACTCAAATACTACTGGTTGGCACCTTTCATTTTTATTTGCATTCTGGAAACTTTCTCAAGCTTGTTCTTCTTATCATGGTTTGTAGATAGTTTTCTAGAGTTAATTCTGTTCTATTCTATTCCAAATGATGATTTGCATTCTTCTACTGCACTGAAGTGTCTTTCCTTGTCACATCCATCTCCCTTTTTAACTTACCCAGTTAGCTTTTCACCTCAGCATGTTGTTCCAGTTTTATTGGTTTCTCTCTCAGCTTTATAAAGCTTGTATTTCATTACTTTGTATTGAAGCAATCTTCTAATTATGTCTTCCAGTTGCTAGGTATCCTTTCTTTGATTATGTTTCCTTATAGTTACTTAGTTGTTTTTTTTTTTAATATTGATCCCTAATTTGCCATTGTCGTTTGCCATCAGTGGAACAAGATCCAGGCAAAGCTACTGTTGTCATCTTCCACGTCTCTTTGACCTTTTTCAAATGAATTTTAACAGTCTTTTAAGTAGAAAAATTGCTACAAGATTCTGTCACTCGCTTAAGTATCCAACTCAGACATTTCTCTTGCATTCATAACCTTTTAGTGGAACGTTAGGAGTAACTACATTAGAAGTGGCTAATCAGCTGTCATTGTAAACTGCAAATATACTTTCTTCCCACATGCACATCAATAGATAATTATCTAACAGACGTTTACAGAACACGTACTACATGATTTCAGGTACCCTGCACTGCCTAGCATGGTACTTGAAATATGAAATAAGTTGAGAGAAAAATCACTCAGTCCCCACCCTTGAGTTGCTCATAGCCTAGAAAAAAAAAAGAGTAAAATACAAACAACCAAAATAAACTGGGTATTGCAGCAGTTATGGGATTACAGAAGATACAGCAATTAATTACTGATTAATTAATTGATTTGATATTTACTGATCATACACTGCAATCAAGGCACTGCTCTAGGTATGCAAATTCAGCAGTGAACCAAAGCAAAGTCCACGCTCAACAGGTGCTAACATTCCAGTGCAGACAGTTAGAATAAACAAAGAAATACTACGTTAAATGGTGATGTGATATATATATATATATATATATATATATATTTTATATACTTATATAAAAGTAAATTTAAAAGAGGTAGAGAGTCAAGGACCAGGAATTAAGGGCAAACCTGTTGCCATGGAGTTGATTCTGACTCATAGCGACCCTACAGGACAGAGTAGAACTGCCCCCCATAGAGTTTCCAAGGTTGCAGTACAAGGTGTATATTATTTTACACAGGATTGTCAGGGAAGAGTTCTTTCATAAGCGATAGTTGGGGAAATATCTGAAGGAAGTAATGGAGTAAGCCATACATATACCTTGGGTAATAGTGTTCCAAGCACTGGAGACAGCAAGTGCTAAGGTCCTGGGGTGAGTATACCTGTCATGGATGCCAGTATAGCCAAAGAGCTGTGAGAAAAAGCTAGAGTGGTAGGAGCTAAGATCAGAAAGAATATGGGTGCCCAGAGCATACAAGGCCTTGTAGATCAGGGCAAGAACTTCACTTTTTCTTGATGTGAGGCAGGTGACATGATCTGATTTATATTTTTATAAGACCATTCTGGCTGTTACGTGAAGAAGAGACTTTAAAGAATAAGGATGGAAGCAGGGGGACCAGTTAGGAGGCTAATGCAAATAATTCAAGTGAAAGATGAGAGTGGTCTGAAGTAGCAGTGGAGGTGGTGAGAAGTTGTTGGTCCAAAAACAAAAACCAAACCCAGTGCCATCGAGTCGATTCCGACTCATAGCAACCCTATAGATCTAAATATATTTTAACCAGATTTGCTTATGGACTGGTTGGGGATAAGTCAGAAATATAAAACAAATGCACTCAACTAAAATGGTAAAGAAAGACTTCATAGAGGTAGTAATGTTTAAACTAAGGCCTTAAAGAATAAGTTACCATTCACCAGTTGGACTGTGCATCCAGGGATGGGAAGAAGAGAAAGCACGGGAAGAAGAGAAAGCATGGGAAGAAGAGAACACAGGCTTCCGCAAAGAGAAAATACCATGAGTCAAAGCAAAAGCATGGGAATTGTGGTTGAAATATAGATGGACTGGTGGGAGGAAAAGCGGTAAATCAGAAAGCAATGAGACTAAGCTATGAAGGCAGCTACCAGACTCTGAGTAGCCTTGGATAGCTCATGAAACAGTTGGACTCTGCCAGGAGGCAAAGAAATTACTGAAGATTTTAAAGCAAGGGAAAGACCTAATTAGTTCTATGTATTCAAAAAGACAAAGCTGGTGGCAGCAAGACTAGAATTAAGTAGGAAGAAGGGAGGTGTTATTCAAGAAATGAGTAAGGCTTAAATGAGAAGTAGAAATAAATGAAAAGGTGGTGATATGGGAGAAACCTTCTGGATTTACTAAAATTCTAGTTTGCATAGTGAAAGATACACATGGAGGCACCAAAACAGACCAAGAAACGTTATCCATTAGAATAAAAGATGCTTGTAAGATTAACAGAAACCCTGGTGGCATAGTGGTTAAATGCTTCGGCTGCTAACCAACAGGTCGGCAGTTCGAATCCGCCAGGCGATCCTTGGAAACTCTATGGGGCAGTTCTACTCTGTCCTACAGGGTCGCTATGAGTCGGAATCAACTTGACGGCACTGGGTTTGTTTGGTTTTTGTAAGATTAACACATGATTTGCTTATCCCTCTCCTAAATTCAAAGCAGAATGAATGAGCTACTTTTAACATGCGGTACCCAATAGCAGATGGTCAACTGACAGCTGGTTTGTCAGTGAATGGATCTTCAAACAAATAGAGAAAAGAAAGGACAATGTCTTAATTCTGAAGAAAGAAATTATAATAACATAAGCTAAAACCAGAACTAAAAGACCAATTTTGTCACGAAAAAGGAAGTGCTCAGCTATAAAACCCCAAGCAATGGGAAAAAGATTTGTCCAAGGCCAACAATTATGTCCACTGTTTTACCGAATGTAGAGTCCGAAGATCCAGATTTAAATTCTGCCTCCTCCATTTATTCCGTGTGCCTTTACACAGACACTTCACCTCTCAGAAACATATAGTAAAATCAGTCATAATACATATCTCGGGGTTAAGGGAAAAACAATGGGTGAAGATCCTTAGTAAACTGCAAAAACCCACTGCCGTTGAGTCGATTTCAACTCATAGTGACCCTATAGGACAGAGTAGAACTGCCCCGTAGAGTTTCCAAGGAGAGCCTGGTGGATTCGAACTTCTGACCTTTTGGTTGGCAGCCCTAGCACTTAACTACTATGCCACCAGGGTTTCCAGTAAACTGCAAAGTTCAATGTAAAAACCATGCATTGTGATTAATATTGAAGCTCCATATTTCTATTATGCTCCACATAGAGGATTTCATGTAGCTTAAATAATTTTGAGAGCACTATGAAAACATCAATACAACTGGTCAGGAGATGCTTGTTGCCAGACAACAAATGTCTGCTGATGTTTGGATATTAATCAATGAATTACACAGTTCCTATTTATCAGTTGATCATAACTAAATTCTGAACCACACCAAGTTACTGGTTTCATTTGTTTAAAAAACTAAATTAATTTGGTTTATCCTCCACCATGCCTTTTTTTTTTTTTAATACACAATCATTTATCCATAAATACTGTATATGTAATATACTTTTGTAGTTCTTAAAGTTCATCTAAATAATACTGTTCTATATTTACCCTGGAAACCCTGGTAGCATAGTAGATAAGTGCTACAGCTGCTAACCAAAAGGTCAGCAGTTCAAATCCACCAGGCTCCTTTGAAACTCTGTGGGGCAGTTCTACTCTGTCCTATAGAGTCACTATGAGTCAGAATTGACTTGATGGAAACAGGTTTGGTTTTTTCGGTTTTATATTTATCCTTACCAACCTGATATTTCCACTTCAATGTTTTCAAGCTTTACCTGTGTTCTCACATACAGATATATTTCATTTATTTTAATGGTTGGAAGGAGGAAGGGGGATTAGAGAGAATGGAGAGGGGGGGCTTTTGCTTTATCTGTAATACTTTTTAAAAATTAGAAGCTATATGGCAAAATGTTAACATTTTGGTGGGTACTCATGTGTTTTAATACTCACTGTGTTTTTTATATGTTTGAAACACTGCAAAATTTAAAATTTTAGTGGATAAATTTATCATGGGTAGTGCCAACCTGTAAAATTGTTGCAGACCTATGGTGTTAGAAGATTTCTCTACAGAATCCAAAATGTTAGAACCAGAAAGAACATTATAAGATGTTTTGTCTAGACCTCCTTCTCCACTTAATTTTCAGATAAAACAGTAAGATAAAGTTTGTTTACTAATTCAAGAAATATTTATTGAGCACCTGCTTCATGCCAGACACTATGCTCGTTATCAAGGACCCAGTAGTGTCCCTTACCCTAAAGCCATGGTCTAAAGGAAACTCTTACGTTAAACCAACTATTTCCTAGAATTGTGACACAGGCTATGAAGAAAAATCAGAGAGCTACAGGGCAAAATATGGGGCTCTAGTTAGTCCAATGGTATAGGAGGGCATCCCTCAAAAAAAGATTTCTAAAGGTTGCAGAACTAAAATCTCAGTAGTGTTGGAGTGAACTAAAATTCTCTTACTTCTAGAAAGGCAGTGTTTGTAGTACTACCCCCCAAAAAACCCATTGCTGTCGAGTCAATTCTGACTAATAGCGACCCTATAGGATAGAGTAGAGCTGCCCCACAGTTTCCAAGGAGGTCCTGGTAGATTTGAACTACCGACCTTTTGGTTAGCAGCTGTAGCTCTTAACCATTACACCACCAGGGTTTCCTTACAGTACTACGTAACACTCCAATTACTGTGTTTCCACAGAAAGCTAAACTAACATTTTAAACCAAGGACTTGGCTCTATATTTCTCCATATTCCTATTACTGAGTTACCAATTTCAAGGCATTTTATCATTGTTAAGATTTTCTTGGAAAGTTAGATAAGGAAGAGTCAAGCTTAGAAATCATTCAATTTGGCCACATCACTTAGAGATGAGGAATCCAAGCCTCAGGAGAGGAGGCTTGCTCAAAAACACTCAGCAACAAGGACCGTCTTGACACGTAGACCAATGTTCTTCCCCACGTATCATGCTTCATAGCGTGAGGCCGAAGTGGAGCTGGTGTATTTGGTCTCAGAGGGAATTTATATAAATACAACATAGAATTAGAAAAGCAAGTATAAAGCACAGAGGCCATCAAAAAAAAAAAAACAATGATCAATTTTCTACTGGATTACAAAGATATTACATAACACTTTTTCCCTCAGGATCACATCTTTTTTAGATGCATAAATGTCTCGGTATTGAGATTTTCTTCCCTAAATTGTAACTATATTCTCAGAAGGACAACTCAAAAGTCAAGAATAATGTGACATCACCACCAATTATTTTAAGGACCAGTTCTACACCACCAGGTTCTAGGCTTGGTTATGTCAGTAGTGGGTTGGACTAATTCTTTTACATATTTAGGTAAGACAGCTGACGCAGTTGTGGCTCTTTAAATTATATAATTCTTAATGTTAAATCAGAAAAAGAAATACTGTGAGAGCCAGAGAAAAAGAATAACACAAAGCACAAATGAAAGAATTTGCTCCCAAAGAGGGAAGAGGTTGACCGCTTGAAAGACGTTGACATCTGACATTGACACTCACCGAGGAGTTCAGCAACTCACTGGATCTCTCTGGACCTTGAGATAATCATCCAAAGGGAGAAACATGAAGGAACTTTGTTAGATGATCTCTAAGGTTTTCTCCATTTTGAATATTTTATATTAGAGAAACAAGTTCCCGGTTCACAGTGGTGAGGTAACCCTTTACAATGTGGAAACCAAAGTGTTCGTTATCTTTCTGACTTCTGACCAGAAATATATCAAAAGAGTAAGAATCAATATATTTACTTATGTATATGAATTTCTCTTTGTTTGTTCATTCCCAGGAAGCATTTGCCCATGAACAAGATCGAAGAGCCAGGTTTTTTGTTTGGCTTGAATCAAAATTCCTTTTTCACAGACATGACAGTTTTGAACATCCAAGCAAATAAAGCATTTCTACAGTGGCCTGGAACAGAGGTGCCTCAAAACTAACAAATGAACTAAACTCTTTCTTGCTATGCAATATCCCTGATAAAATAGAAAAATGTGAGCTTTGCCTAAGTTTTGTTCTGTTTTGGAAGGGAAGGGAGGAGGTTTCACATTTTGAGGTGAGCTTCTCAAAGCCAAATATCATGTTTAAATAAAATAACTCCAGGGGATTTTAGAAAACAAGAGAAAATTCAACTCCTTTACTAATAATATGTTGCAAAAAGAAGGGGGGGGGGGGAGGATTCCAGTGACTAGGACCTTACCCTGTCACCACCTGCCACAGTAGACATACTATATTACACGCTCTTGGCTGTAAGACTGGTAATTCAGTATTACAATGCGTACAGATCCCAGCTAATATCAGCACACACCTGCATAATCTAACAACAGCTCCCTTTCCTAAAGGGGAAACAAAGACTCTTCCTTGTCTTCCATCAAAAAGAAAACACGCACACACATACACATGCACACACACACACAATCCTACCCCTTTCAATCTCTTCTAGAAGAAATGTCATACTGTATGCATATTCCAAATTACATGGCTATCTTGACTACAAGATCTCCACATAATATGGATGAAATAAACTTCCACTGAACAGGTAAATCAGTAATTATATAACCCACCTTAAAACTCAGTCTCTCGTCAAGAAAAGCAACTCTACTGGGCAGTGCCAAAGTAAAGCTGATGCTACAATGTCAGTTTCCAGATCCAACCACACTTGGCAAGCTATCATGCGAAAAGAAAATGTTTTTAAGTTTTATTCTAATGTATTACTATGTATATTATGATCTATTGGTCATTAACCCACAGAAAAATTGATCTTAGCTTATAAAACCAGATGTAGCTGTGGTAACACAAATTACCTACTCTGAGAGGATGCCTGGATCTTAAAAAAAGAGGAAAATCTAACCAAAAGGGTTAAGTACATCAGTAAACATTAATTTCACCTTATTTTTGGCTTTCTAGATGAGTTTTCGTTTATTAAAATTTTTTCTTTAAATAATGAGATTTACAAATAATTTAAAAGATAACTACCATTCACTAACAGGAAATTCTGGGGGAGTTTCTGCTTTATGGCTCCAATTTTCAGAGAGTTCAAAGACTGTAAGAGATAAAATGTAGTCTGTGCTACCTTAAAAAAAAAAAAAATTGGACAAGGAAAAAAAAAAAAAAGCCAAACCCAAAAGCTGTTACACCAATTCTACCCGTTCAAGTCTAGCCTTGATCAAGTACAAAGCCTATATTAACTTAGAGCTATCTTAAACATTCACCACAACTTAAACTTTTATTTTTCAGTTTCCTAGAGAATTGTCCAATTAAAAATACACTTTTACAGAGGTAAGAGGGTGGTGAAATCAATAATTGAAATTGGTAGCCATGAAGATCATACTAAACAGATGGGGTAGTCGGAGAGGAAAAAAATAAATGTCTGGCAGTTGACTTGGTAGGGCAAGGGATTAACAGGAAAGAGCAATGAGATATTTGAAAATAAAACTGTAATAATTAAAATTCAATTTTTGATCAAGAGACTTTGGAAAATGAACTAGAAACATCCAATTCACTTAAGCCCCAAAAGAAACCTAGTCAGAAAGAGCGGGCTACAGCTTCAATGAGCAGTGCACCAAAAAAAAAAAAAAAAAAGAGAGAGAGAGAGAGAAGGGGAGTGAATAAATTTATACAGATTTGGGGGTGGGGTGGGCATGTCTTCTTGAGAACCTGGCTTTAAAAGATTAGGTTAAAAACCAAAATATCAATCAAGAGCTAATTAATTATCCCTCCTGTGACAAGGACCACAGTTTTATCATCCCACTTGTAAAGCACACCTGTACAATGGAGCAGTAAATATCGCCCGAAGAACTGTGGACAGGAAGTAGGGGAGACAGCGTTCTAGTCCTACACCTGCCCAATGCCTTCCTGTATAATCTTGGGCAAATCATTTCCCCTCTCTGAGCCCAAACTTCTTCATTCATAACCAAGACATTCCACCTTAGAATTGTATCTACTTCAAAGGAAGTATGCAAACAGGTGCTGGCCACCATATTCTACTGAACGCATAGGAATGATCAGTCAGGAGAACCCAAAATTGGCCCCAGAGTTGGCAGGCGGTATTCACTTCTCCTCCCCCACCTCCCTTCCTGCCACGGCCGTCTAGCTGCTAGACATGTACAAGTTGTGCTCTATTAGTTTTTAAAAAAACCCTTCCTCCAAGCACTTTTCCTGATGGCCCCAGCCAAAGGGCCGCCTGTTGCCACCTGTCAGTTGTGGGGATTAATTACCTGAGCTGGGGCTGGGAGCGGCACATTCTTCCTGGGGCCGCGCCCACAGATGTTGACATCAAGCAGGTGGGCCGTCTGCAACCCGCTTACCGTGAAGACCCGGCAGGAGCCTATGGGGCCTGAGAGGGCTGGGGGTAGGGGGAGCGCTTACACTGTACTACAATGAAGCAGGGAAGAATGTGCCCTGGGACCTCTCTCAGAGGCCACAGCCAGTTCTGCGGCCAGTCCTGGGCACCAGCCCTGGAGGCAGCTGCGGCCTCCCTGCTGGAGGGCAGCCTGTTGGCACCAACCAGGATCAGTCTTGGGAAGGGGGTGGGGGCGGAGCCTGTCAGACTAGTTCTCGTTGCCTGAGGGCAAGCATTTGGAAAGCAAGTTTAAAAACCACTGACAGACCTGATTGGTAATTTTGCAACTTTATCTCCCCAGGAGGGTAAAATGACCTTTCATTTAGTGTCTTCTGCCAGCACCACCCCCTGCTAGCCCCACCATTCACAGTTACCTTCTCCAAGCAGACATTGGCAGGCATTTATCAGAGTGACTGGCACACAGCAGATGCTCAATAAATGCTTCATATGTTTCATGAAGTCACAACAACCAGGAGAAGAAGGCCAGGCCGAGATGATTCTCCTGTTTTACAAGGGCAGAAACTAGGGCTTGAAAGTTTGGAATGACACCCAAATAAATGGTAGAAGTAAGTACTGAATTTTTGGTAGGCTGTCTTCTTCCCATGGAGCCCTGGTGGCACAGTAGTTAAGAGCTGAGTTGCTAACCAAAAGATTGCCAGTTCAAATCCACCGAGCTGCTCCTTGGAAATCCTAGGGCAGTTTTGTCCTATAGAGTCACTGTGAGTTGGAATCTACTTGACGGCAATGGGCTTGGTCTTCTTCCCAGTGCTTGTTAAGCATCTACCTGCATGCTACTTTCCTGACCACCTGATGTATGTGTGCTGCCTGCTCCTCAATAAAAAAACCTGGACATTTCCCAACAATCCAGAAAGCCACAATTACCTGCAGAGGAACGTTGGTGGGCAGAGAACTCTTACCCCCACCCCCAATGGACTTACCTAGTTTAACTTCCCAGTGTATAAACAGCACAAAAGGCCCAGAGAAAAGACCACACCAGAAGTTAGCAATAGGGTCAGGATTAGAACCCATGATTTCTAACTTCCAACTCATAGTCTTCTTGCTGTAAAACTTTCCTGTATGTCTTCTCTTTAAGAAGATGCTATCTGGGGGCAAGGTTGGTGGGCATATTGGAGAGCTTCAGGAAGATGGGTGTGCATGCACACACACATATACACACAGTCTAGATGGGAGACAATACATGCCAACCACCTGGCTTTCCTTCCACTGCAGCAGCAGTGTGTCTGGAAGACCCAGCCACACTCCAGACACCCTGTGCTAGGTTTCAGCCTTCATCTGCTGTTTCAGGAGAGAAAGTGTCTTCCCTGTCCCTCAGATGACTTACTGCCCTGACCGCCTGCAAAGCTCTGGGCTACTACACCTATCATTTCTCTCTCCTCGGAGCCACACCTGATCACCCTGGTCTTTCCTTAGCCCCTACCTTGGGATATCAGGAGGGCAGCTTTGGGTCATAGTCCTGCCCTAGGCTCAGGACACCGCCCACCAGAAATATGTCTTACTCCCTCATCCTGGACAAAGGCTCACACTGCAGCTCTCGAGGAATCCCTCCTGAGTAGCTATCTGTTTGCAATCCCTGGATGAATGGAGTTGAAGACTATTATCTATACTTCTATGCGCATTCTTCCAATCTCTATTAAAATAACTCATGGTGTACAGTTCTTAAACCTCTAGTCCCTGCTGAAGAACACATCTTTCCAGTGAACAGAACCATGTTTAGAAACTATTCATTGCTAGAAGACAACTTAGAGCCCTATCCTACATAGGATCAGATGGATCTTGGCTGAAAGCAGAGAATACCAGAAAGGTGTTTGCCTGTGTTTTATTGACTATGCAAAGGCATTCAACTATGTGGATCATAACAAATTATGGATAACACTGCAAAGAATGGGAATTCCAGAACACTTAATTGTGCTCATGTAGAACCTGTACATAGATCAAGTAGCAGTTGTTGGAACAGAGCAAGGGGATACTGTGTGGTTTAAAACAAGAAAAGGTATGTGTCAGGGTTGTATCCTTTCAGCATGCTTATTTAATCTGTATGCTGAGCAAATAATCCAGGAAGCTGGAGTATATGAAGAAGAACGAGACATCAGGCAGGATGGGAAGACTTATTAACAACCTATGATATGCAGATGATATAACCTTGCTTGATGACAGTGAAGAGGATTGAAGCACTTACTGATGAAGATTAAACACTACAGCCTTCAGTATGGATTACACCTCAACATAAAGGAAAAAATCATCACAACTGGACTAATAAGCAACATGCTGATAAACAGAGAAAATACTGACATTGTGAAGGATTTCATTTTACTTGGATCCATAATCAATGCACATGGAAGCAGCAGTCAAAAACTGAAATGACATATTGCATAGGACAAATCTGCTATAAAAAAAAAATAAAATATGTATTTATTTTTATAAAAGACCTCTTTAAAAATCTTAAAAAGCGAAGCTGTCACTTTGAGGACTAAGGTGCACCTCACCCAAGCCATGGTATTTTCAATTGCCTTATATGCATGCGAAAGCTGGACAATGAAAAAGGAAGACTGAAGAATTTATACATTTGAATTATGGTGTTAGTGAAGAGTAATGAATATAACACGGACTGCCAGAAGAATGAACAAATCTGTCTTTGAAGAGCACAGCCAGAATTCTCCTGGTAAGCAAGGATGGCAAGAGTTCGTCTTGCTTACTTTGGACATGTTTAATACCCCAAAAAACTCAAACCTGTTGCCATCGAGTTGATTCCAACTCATAGCAACCCTAAAGGACAGAGTAGAACTGCCCCACAGGGTTTCCAAGGAGTGTCTGGTGGATTCGAACCACTGACCTTTTGGGTAGCAGCCGTAGCTCTTAATCACTACGCCACCAGGGTTTCCAGGTTTGATACAGGAGGGATGAATTCCTGGAGAAGAACATCATGCGTGGTAAAGCAGAGGGTCAGCAAAAATAGGAAGACTCTCAATGAGATGGACCGACACAGTGGCTGCAACAATGGGCTCAAATGCAGCAATGGTTGTGAGGGTGGCCCAGGACCGGGGAACATTTTGTTCTGTTGTACACAGTGTCGTTATGAGCTGAGCTGACTCAAATCACTTAACGACAATATTTTTTGGCCCAGACACTCTTTGGAAGATAACACCAAGCATATTTATTCTCTTTCCTTACAGATCTGTTGCTTGTTTGGGATTTTTACTTGTACGTCAACCCTAAAAGTGAGCCCTCTATTCCAATCATGGTAATTTGCCTCTCTATCTGTGGGATACTCTTGCCTCTAGAAAGCTAGACAGGCCAGTCTGATGAGAAGACATTGGGGAGTATGTCTTTTCAGAATGGAGGGTAACAGCATCTATTTATTTCCATAAATGACAACATCACTAACCCATCTGTAGAGTCCTTAACAGTTTTAGAGCATTTTCATTCACCTTATTCGTTTAATCCATAGCAAATATTGTAAGAGAATCATCTTCACTCCCTTTCATCAATGAAGAATCTGAGGTTCCAGTAGGTAAACTGGTTTGCTCAAACCAAAGTGAGGATAGGATACTAAGCCAAGCCTCTTCTCTAAGTATTCGCTTCCAATCCAGGGCCCCTTCTGTACACGTATGCACACCATACATGTGCACTGTATGATGTCTTCCTGTATGTTCAGTGGCGTCTCTACCGTGTTCAAGTCACTGTACTACAAGCAAGGATGGGAGGGGGTGAGGACCAAGGCCCTATGCTCCGGAAACTTGCCACTTGGGAGAGATCAATTTCTATACAAATATGTCTAACACACAACAGAATATAAAATTAAAGCACACATAAAATGAAGCATGGATATTAAAGTGGTTGCTAGGTTCAAAGCCCCAGGAGGTTACTGAGAAGCCTTGAGATGTTCTTTTATCACTGCACATGGAGGTAGGATTGTAAGCACTTCAACAAGTATCCTCCAATACAAATCCTTACTGTGCGTGGTCACTCCATCTCACACACATGCTCACACACACACACACACACACACACATGCACAAATGTACATAATTAAGCTCTCTTTTAGAATATCAAGATTTAAATACCCATTGCCTGAAGTGGAAGGGAAAAAACTAAACAGATCAGTTCACTCCTAAAACAACTATACATCTCCCATTTTCAGGTTTTAATCTCTAGACTGAATTATGGATAGAGTTATCTAATAGTTTGGAGGACTACTGTGCTTTAAAAAAAAAAGACTAGTATCTGCACCTTTCAAAGAACCACAGCATTTTCTAAACACCTTTCAAAGAACCACAGCATTTTCTAAACACCTTTCAAAGAACCACAGCATTTTCTAAACCCAGTGCATGCTTAGATACTGTGAATACTGGTGGCTGAGTGATAAGAGCTATAAAAAATCAGACCTGTGTTTAAAGTATAAAAGCCTTAACACTTACTGAGCACGTATTACAGGAGCCCTAGTGGTGCAGTGGTTAAGAGCTCGGCTGTTAACCAAAAGGTCAGCAGTTTGAATCCACTAGCCACTCCTTGGAAACCCTATGGGGCAGTTCTACTCTGTCCTACAGGGTTGCTATGAGTGAAATTGACTTGATGGCAATGGATTTGATTTGGCTACAGTCTAGGCACTTTGCTAAGTTCTTTGCATAGAACAAACCAAAACCAAAATCAAACCCAGTGCCGTCGAGTCGATTCCGACTCATAGGGACCCTATAGGACAGAGTAGAACTGGCCCATAGAGTTTCCAAGCAGCATCTGGCGGATTCGAACTGCCGATCCTTTGGTTGGCAGCTGTAGCACTTAACCACTACGCTACCAGGGTTTCCTTGCATACAATAGCATCTTATTTAATCTTCGTAGCAACCTGTGTGGTAGATATTATTACTCTCATTTACCAGACAAGTGAACCAAGGCTGAGAAAGTTGAAGTAAGTTGTCACTGTTTTCCCAGCTACTAAGTAGCAGGGCCAAGTTCAACTCCACATATTCATGCCTTCAGGGCCCTTGATCCTAACCTGTACAGATGACAGCACAGGGCTCTGGGGGCTCCCAGACCCATCAGCAGTCATTAAAGTCAGACAGACCCAGGTTCAAACCCTGCTCCATCACATTGCTGGCTGTGCAACCTTAGTCAAGAGATTTAACCTGCCTGAGCCTCAGATTCCTCATCTCTAAAATAGAGAGAATACTGCTACCCACCATAAGCTTGTTGTGTGGGTCAAAGGCAGGGGGTGGTGGTGGTATTGTGATGTTCACATTACAGTGCTTAACCCAAACCAGTGCCTTCTCAAGGTGAGTCCAGGTGTGTCAGAGTAGAACCGTGCTCCAGAGAGTTTTCAGTGGCTGATTTTTTTGTAAGTAGATCACCAGGGCTTTTTTTTTTTTTTTTCCTGAGGTACCTCTGGGTGGGCTAGAACCTCCAAACTTTCAGTAAGCAGCTGAGTGCGTTAACCAACTTGTACCACCCAGGAACTCGGTACAGTGCTTAAAATCCCCAAACCAAACCCATTGCCGTGGCATTGATTCTGACTCATAGTAACCCAACAGCAACCCTATAGGACAGAGTAGAACTGCTCCACAGGGTTTCCAAGGAGTGGCTGGTGGATTCAAACTGTCGACCTTTTGGTTTGCAGCTGAGCTCTTAACCACTATGTCACCAGGGCTCCTGTACAATGCTTGGTCCATAAAAAACACTTGATACACACGAGCTACTACCATCATTGGATCACATTGTTTAGTCTCAGTACTTAGTTTCAGCTTTATTGCTAAGCTAACGACCAGCAAAATTCCTCTAGTGACACAAACTATCTTCAAAACAAACTTCAAAACATCAAACTTTGACTCGATTACTAGCTAGTGGTATTTTATGGGAAGAAATATTCCTGGGGTGAATCGAGGAACAAAGAAAAGTTGAGACTGAAAGAAAAGCAAAAATTAAAATGGACTATTCAACCAGTCTGCCAGGCGCTCCTTGGAAACTCTATAGGGCAGTTCTACTCTGTCCTATAGGGTCGCTATGAGTCGGAATCGACTCGATGGCAGTGGGTTCGGGTTTTTTTTTTTTTTTAATTCAACCAGTATAAGTGAAATTGATATAACTGAATCCTCCAGTCCATCTCTGAGGTAATTAATAACATACTATATTTTGTTTTGTTCTGCTTTTTTTTGAGGGGATGGGGGAACTTCAGGTTTCACTTTGTGCTCCTACCTACAATATTCAAACTCTAATCCGACTGTACCGTCCTCTCCTTCTCACAGGAACTAAGTCAGATTAGCAAAGAGTTTTAAATCTCTTCATGAAAGAGTACCAACAAGAATTGTTGAGAATCATTGTTACTCTGATATTTTATATCCCGCGTTCCTTTCACCTCTCAGAAATGGATGCCGGGGTGTAAATATAATAGGATTTAAAAATGAGGGAAATGGGTAACCAATGGATTTCAAAACATAAACAGAGGTCATGCCTGTTGATATACTTCAACTTTTTGTTTTTACCTGAAGGTACCAGGTGATTTGTAGAGGGCTACAAAAGTCAACTGGCACCTACAGAGAAAACCTGAAGGAACTTTAAGGTTTCTTCAATGACATCTGCCCCCAAAGTTCCAATTGAACAACGATGAGGTGAATTTCTTTCAAGGTTATACCATCTTACCGGTCAATTGTTGAGTTTCTTTATTCTCTATAAGTACAGGAAGTCAGTGTGCTGAAACACGGAGATACTAGGGGTATTATTAAAACACTGAAGAAAAGAAAGGTGTAACTTAATAAATTAGATCAGATTTGCTCTTCAATACCTTTAAGGCAAGTCTTAAACTTTTGCTTTCCTCCCCCTTTCTAAATGTATCCATGAGATCTGAAATCATTTTGAGATGTCTATTTCCATGGTTAGGACCCCCAGTGGTGCAGTGGTTAAGGGCTCAGCTCCTCACCAAAAGGTCAACAGTTCAAATCCACTAGCCAATCCTTGGAAACTTAATGAGGGCAGTTCTACTCTGTTCTATAGGGTCACTAGGAGCTGGAATCAACTTGACAGCAAAGAGTTTTTTTTTTTTTGGCATTTCCATGGTTGATAATTAGGAACTGTGTGACCCACTAATATGTATGTGTTTTCTTGGCAGGGGCGGGGAGGGGGGTTGAAATTTAAACAAATTCTTCTTCCCTCTGCTTTCAACACCTCTTAAGAGCTTATCATAATGTTACTTCCTATTTTTTTATAGTTCACTTGTTTATGATGGAAACATGCTTCATCTTGCTTGCTTTTTCTGAATTCTTTATAAACCTAATATTCTAATTAGCCCCGGTGGGGGACAGAACACAATATTAACTGTGCTGGTTATGCCATGAAGTTACAGAACACATCTACTAAAATGTTCTAGCAATAATAGTAAAACAATAAAACAAAGCTCCTAAGAACAGCTGCCCTTGCCAACAAAGTTTGAAACACTACCCAGAAGGCAAAAAGGAAGGAAACAGGTGAGACACCAAGAAGGAAGAAGGGAGGCAGGAAAAGAAACGGAGGTGGGAAGAGAGGCAGGGAGGGCCAGGAGCCTGTGGAAGGTAAGTGTGGTCACTCAGCTAGTTCTTAAACTCATGTGCAAAGTTCTCTGTCACCTCAAAACTGCTGTAGCCAGTGTGGTGGAAGGGATGAAAACAACTTAGAGAGTTCTTACCTGAGCTGGGACTAAGGCTGCCAGATAAAATATAGCCCATCCAATTAAGTTTAAATTTCAGATAAACAGTGAACAATTATTTTATTTAGCATAAGTATGTCCCCCAAAATTGCACGGGACGTGTTGTTGCTGTTAGGTGCCATTGAGTTGGTTCCGACTCATACGACCCTACAAGACAATTTAATGAACCCTACGTACCCATCACCTATCTTCAATAGTTGTTAATATGTCAATCTTGTTTCAGGATAGAGGGGATTTTGATGGGAAAAGAATGAGGGGAGAAAGATAAAGAAATATTTTGGGTAGAGGGAAGAGCAGAAAAAAAAGGCATGGGGGTACGGAAACTACAAAAATCATCTTCTGATGACTGTGAAAAATCTCATCAGGCTGTGGGGGAGGGTAAGTATTTGGAAACACACCATTCATACTGTGAAGAACACGGTACCCACAGGATTGAATGGCTTGCTCCCCCTAGTCACCAAATATGAGCATAATCCCAAGAAAAGTTATGTAACTTCTCATTTGAGAAGCAAGGGTGATACCTGCCAACTCTACAGGTTTGCTATAAGAATGAAATGTGATAATAAATATATGCATGTGTGTGTGTTGAAAATAAAAGGCATTTTACAAACTGAAAGGGATTATTGTGATTAGTTGGAGATGGGGTCAAAAAAGAACCCTGTGATCAGAGCATGAGGTTCTTTAAGGTCAGTGTGTGGTCACCAGCAAGGGCCCATTGGCCATCCTGGATCTGAGCTGTTTGCTAGAAAGGTCCCTTTGCCCAATGCTGAATAGGAAGATTTGGGAAAAAAAAAAAAAAAGTGTCTAGGAGTAGTTGTGGGGCTAACTGTACCAGCTGAAGCAGAGGTATAGGGGCTTGCCATGGAATAGCAGTGAATGAGAATAGGTTCAAGAGATATTTGTCAAAGCAAAATCAGCAGGATAGCATTCACTTTAAGTTTCTCAGGTGAAAACTGTCACTAATAAAGGCTGATGGTTCTTGGAAACTTCCAAAACTTTGGGTATGTTCAGCTTCACACTTTATGCCAACTGAAATAAGAAAATCTACTCTTACAAGAGGGATTACTTGGCATTATACATTGAATATTTAATATATCTTCTTAGAAGAAGCAAGTATAAAAGATCTCTCCTTGCAGAACTGATATTTCCCTGAATGTGGAACATGGAATGTGGATGGAGCCAAGAAAGAATCTCCTGAGAACCCTGAATGTGGAACATGGAATGTGGATGGAGCCAAGAAAGAATCTCCTGAGAACAGCAAATACTCATAGAAATAAACCACTATCCATTCACCCAAAAGGATAGGTATCCCAGGCACTTGCTTTAAGGGTAGGCCATCTGAGAGGAACATGTGACTAGCAAGCCTAATGCTTCCTAACCTACTTCTCTGGAACTTCTTAGAACGGTTTGGATCCCAGACTCACACTGGTTATAGGCAACAGCTGTTGACAGGATTGGGACTATGCATGCAATGAGAACATGTATCAATACTGCCATTATGCTCATTCATCTGAGACACTGGGAGGTTGGTATACACATGCCACAGTCAATATTTTCACTCATTTTATCTTACTGGCCACCAGATACATTTCTAATTAAGACTTAGGCAAAAAATTTCAAAGGTGCTCAAGGTATTCCCACACAGGGAACCAAGGGGAGTGAGCTAGTAGAGATCCCTCTCGTTTTAAATGCCTTCATGACGCTTTCTAGGGCTTTCAATACCGGGAGTTGAATCTTTATCAAATTTGACCATATATCTGTATCCTTCTAGCCTATACAAATCACTCTGCATGTAGCTCAATAAGCTATACAGAATCAGGGAATGTAAATCTGGAAAGACTTTAATTCTCAAATTCTATCGCTCTGTACATGTAGGATCCCAATGTGGGCCTAGGCCTTGACTCCACCAAGGTCACCATGAATTAGGGACAATTCCAGATTTACAACCCAGGATTCTTATATTACAGGACTCCTTTCATGGGACCAGACTATTCATACCTATCCCAATCAAGACTAAAATATTTAGAAATGTAAGATCTAGCTTTCAAACCTAGAAAATGTATGTTCTGTAACTGTTTAGCAAAGAAAGGAAGGAAGGAAGGGAGGGTTGGAGGAAGAAAGGAAGACAAACCAGCATAAGAGAGCAACATTCAATTATTAAATTATTATATTCAAACAAAATAGAAAAACAAATGAAAAAATTAAAAATGATTTTTTTTTTCCAAATAGTGACCCGTCCCAAGCATATATTTATGTCCAGATTTAAGAATTGTGTTCCCAGTGAGAAAAAGGGTGTGCTTGTTCTGTTTAACGCACAGAACAACCAAATTCTCATCAAACCAGTTGGAGCATGGTCTTAGTCACCATCATAGAAGATAACAACCTACAAGTGCTGCAACCCAGAGTCCAAGTCCTGTGAAGAATCCAGGCTGTGGGAACAGCAACAGCGGGACTGGGAAGATCCATGTGCAAAAATGATACAGAATACGTAGCCTTACCTTGTATTTTTGGTGATGACCAGGAAAAGTCCCTAATGGAAAATTCCTGGCTTAGACTTTATTAGAAGGAGTAGGCATGTCCATAAATTTGAACTACAGCACAAAACCCACTCCCCCCACCCCCCTTTCTAGCTAGCAGGTAAGCATAGAAATCCACATTTTCCAAAGAAAATATTAATGAATTCCCCTTAAGTCTCTCCCCCCACCAAAAAAAAATTAGAAGAAGAAGGAAAAAAAAAATCTGTCAGACTATCAAAGCACTGTGATTGCCAGTAAAACACATCATTAAGGTGAGTAATTTTCCTGTTTACTTCAAACACTTTTTTTCCCAAACTCAAACCTGGGCAGGTCCGATCAGGTAAGGCTTTGGAACGAGTAAAAGCGTCCCCAATTTCCACATAAACGCTGCAGGCCATGGGGCAAAGACAAGTCTCAACTGAACTCTCCACAGTAGTCAAGCTTCCCGGCGCCTCTGGTCTTGTCTCTCTCATACTTTACAAGTATCGTCATGTCTCTCAACCTTCAAAAGCTGTTTTATCTGCAACACACATGCACACATGCGCACACAGCCCATTTCTTTTCTGTTTTACCTGGAATTAAAGCATTGTACACACTGAACGTTTCTGCTTTGTAACACCTCTTTCTTCCTACCTCTTTCAAAATTAAGTATTTTCCACTCAGAATTTATGAGTTCTTGCTGTGAAGACACATGGCAGAGTGCAAAAGAATAATCTTTCTTTGTTTTTTTTCTAACTTTTATTAATTTTGTTGTAAGACTAATCTTTTCTAATTGTTAAAACTGCTCTAGCTTTGAAGTCTAGGGATGTAGAGATCTGATTTTTCTATTGTTGTGGAATTAGGTTTAAAAAAAAAAAAAACCTCATTGCCATCGAGTCGATTCTGACTCATAGTGACCCTATAGGACAGAATAGAACTGCCCCACAGACTTTCCAAGGAGCATCTGGTGGATTTGAACTGCTGACCTTTTAGTTAGCAGCCGTAGCACTTAACCACCGTGCCCCCGTGGTTTCCGTGGAATTAGGTACTACTGCCTTTATAAAACCGAGGTTTTTCAAGGTCTACTTTTATGCAAATATATCTACTGTATAATTTTTGTTTTGCGTCTAGAAAAAAAAAGGGGGGGGGCGGAATTAGAGAAAATTGCTACCCTTGATGTAAGATTAGTCTTTCGGTGTGGTCTATTCCCAAAGAGAAAGGAAGCTGGAGTTATTAGAGTCTAGTGTTAGATCTATTTTGTCTACACAGAAAGATGGGTAGATCTCCTTGGGTGATTTCCTGGTCTATAAAATAGGGCATTAAAAAAAGAAAATGGCCCTAAATCACAGAGTTATTGTGAGTACTACTGTTTGCAAAGTTCTTTACGTTCTTCGGGTGAGAGACATTGGGCTGGTTATTAAAACACTGCACTTAGATAACTGTAAACGTACTCACAAATTGGAAATGCAATTTTCAAGCCAAAGGCACAGTATTTTTTGTTGTTGTTGTTGCTGCTGTTCATTTTTCTTTTTTTTTTTTTAAACTAGTGATGAGCTTATTTATTATACACCAGTCTGAAGGACTTATTTGCTACTACACTTTCACCCTATCTTTTTTTTAATGTCATCATCAACACCACAACCATCTTCCTCAGCACACTGACTTTGTTTTAGGTGAAATGAGGACAGAAGAGATTAAATAATCAATGATACATGGCTAAAACTAAGTGGAAGCTCCTATTATTTCCCCTTCTCAGGAGAAGAGGGACCAAAAAAAAAAAAAAAAAAAGCAGCCTAGGATGAGGAGAAAGCCCACTACAGAGTCAATTCCTACTAATAGTGACCCTATAGGAGAGAGTAGAACTGCCCCATAGAGTTTCCAAAGAGCGGCTGGTGGACTCGAACTGCTGACCTTTTGGTTAGCATCCAAGCTCTTAACCACTGTACCACCAGGACTCCTGGAATGAGGGAAAAACTTAGTAAATCAGATTATATTTATTATTTACTCAGAGAGCATTAAGAAAAATTCAATCCCACCTTTTTCCTTGCTCTCTTTATCTCCTTAGAAGAGCTTAAATTTTGGCAGGTAAAAATGAGAGCTAGAAAATCGTGATAGTGTATTAGTAGTAGGGGTCTTGCGTTCAAGGGCCATTCATTCTTGGACTTATAGCCCAGCTCTTCTATTTATTTGCTAGATGACTTCAGGCCTGTAGAGGTTAAGTAACTCTGCATCTGTAAAATGGCAATATCATGAACTAGCTGGCAGAACTTTGTATGAATTAGTTACCATAACGTAAAGTACCTTGTGGAGTTCCCAGACAAAAGCAGACAATAAATAGCAACTACCAATTCTACCTCCATCATCTAAATTCTGGAGTTTCCAGTTCCTGACAACAAAATACCCAATACAGGAGAATATGCACAACTGACCCTACTGCCAGGGATCAAAATTTAAGTCAAGTATTTCTGTTTTAATAGAAAATGAAAGGAGGAGCACTCTTTATTTTATCCTTTGTTGCTGTATCATTACTGTAACTTTGAGTTTTTGCTGGAGCACTATCTCCAGAGCTATCGTATCTGAGTTGACATATACTGAGGAAGGCTGGCCCAAAGCAACCTCCTGTGACTCAGGGGTTTGGCTCTAAAAGCTCTCCATCTGGCAGTCCTCAGGGTTGACTATACGAACAGTATGGCCCATTAAGCTCTACATGGAGAAGTCTCAGCTAACTTTCATGTTTTCCATTGACTAGCCTGGGTCGGCAGTTTGAATCCGCCAGGCGCTCCCTGGAAACTCTATGGGGCAGTTCTACTCTGTCCTACAGGGTCGCTATGAGTCGCTATGACTCCTAGTGGAGTTCCTGCGTGGTACAAACTGATAATACAACCAGCTGCTAACTGAAACGTTGGAGGTTTGAGTCTACCCAGAAGGACCTTGCAAGAAAGGCTTGGTGATCTACTTTCAAAAACCAGCCATTGAAAGCCCTGTGGAACACAGTTCTACTCTGACAAACATGGGGTCGCCATGAGTCGCAACCGACTCAACAGCTACTGGTTGAGCCACCTAGTAAAATCCAATGAGGAGAAGGAACTAGAGTGCTCACATTGCCTCAAGATCGATTTCCTTCTGACTGGAGCATGATAGCTTTCATGGTACAGCAAGTTCCAGGCCCAAAATTTAAATGCCAGCCCTATACCTTGTAAATCAAAACCTAGTATTTACCGGCCAAATGCCTGGTTCTTTAATTATAGCGTTCATGGAATAAGGAATTTAGATTAGGAAGGAGAAGAGGAACAGATTCCTAGCACACTCACTGCTGTGGTAAAATGACCACCTGACCAGAAAACAAGAGTCCCAACTCCACGATCTAAGAGCCTAGAGGCTCAGGCTTGTCACTTCATCTCATGGCTTCCTGTGTCCTCAACGTCAACATGGAGATAGTGACGACAATACTGAGCTCGGAGTGTTATTGTGAAGCCCAAATGATATCACGGAAATGAACGTGTCCTCCTGGATATTAAAAAAGTATAAATAAAACCATTACTTAAAAAACACCCTCTTTAGAAACACCCTCAAGAAAACTGGAGAACTTTCTTCCTGCTCAAGCTATCCTCTGCAATGAATGTATATTTAAACCAATCAAGTGAATGAAAAATAATTCAAGTACAAATATTCAATAGGCACAGAAACAACTCAGGGACTCAAGGAACCTCAAGCAGCAGATTTTAGTTGCTATCCTCTATATCAAAATTATTAGCGTTTTTGTCACTGACCGTATAAGACTGTTCTCACCTAACTGGACTCTGAATCCCTGATCAGTTTTCATTTCAGAAGTTAGCAGCATCCGTACTGGGGAGGGAATCCACACAGACAATAATGGACTAGGCAGATCCTCTGAGTTAGCGCTTTGAGCCCATCTCCTTCAGCAAAAGCTGGTGCAGAAACGTTTGGGTTTTTTCCATATCCCTAGTACTGTAGAAGGAATCACTGGGTGGTATAAACGGTTAATGAATTCAGCTACTAACCAAAAGGCTGAAGACTTGAGTCTACTTAGAGGCACCTCAGAAAAAGGCCTGGCAATCTACTTCTGAAAAACCAACTAGTGAAAACCCTTTGGAGCACAGTTCTACTCTGACACACAGGGGGTCACCAAGAGTCAGAACTGATGGAAAGGCAACTGTTACTGGTAATAGGATGATTTATACACATTTTTTTTTCAAAATTTACAGAGTTCCACTTGATTGTTATGTGTTTAAATTACTCCAGATCTTATAAGATGCCTATTCCATTTTTACACATTCATTCCTTTGTTTAGCCAGTATCTACTGCATGTCTATCTACTGTTTTCCTCCAAGTCCCAGAGAAACTTATCTTTATTTTTTCTTGTGGCACACATTAATTTATCTTTTATTATAATTATAAGCCTCCATTTGTCTTCCCTGCCAAGAGACTGAGAACTTCCAGATGGAGGCCTTCCCTTATCTGTCTTTCCCTCAAGTGGCAGGCATAATAAAGCACCAGCAACAACCACGAAATTGCATGCTATGTAAAGAGAAATGACACTTGTATAAAAAACAAAAAAACCAAGCCCATTTCCATCGAGTCGATTCCGACTCATAGCGACCCAATAGGTCAGAGTAGAACTGCCCCACAGAGTTTCCAAGGAGTGCCTGGTGGATTCGAACTGTATAAAACAAGCAAATGAAAAAAATATATATATTTGAGATTAATTAGTATGTTATTGAGGTCTGTGGAAAAAAACTCATTATTATGAAAGGAAAGATGCTGATGGTTTTCAACTCTTGCTACTAAAATGGAAGTTTTTTACTCCAGTGAAATTGTTGTTGCTGTTATTGTTAGGTGCTCTGGAGTTGGTTCTGACTCATAGCAACCTGATGTATAACAGAACTAGACATTGCTCGGTCCTGTGCCATCCTCACAATAGTAAATATATTTGAGCCCATTGTTGTAGCCACTGTGTCAATTCAACACATAGAACTGCATTTAAATTTCTGGCCTGGAAGTTGATGTGCCATGATACCCCATTTCCAATTGTTTTAGAATTGCTTTATTTCATTTGATAAACTTTGTCCCCAGTCCTTGCCATGAAAATGTGAATTACAGTAAATCAAACTGAAGGACAGATGGGTTTTTGTTTTGTTTTGTTTTGCAAACCCACAAGCTATCAATCCTTTGTATCTGGAACTGAGACTGACTGTTACAAGGGTAACTCTTGCTACAATTTGTAAATGCCAAGCTTTATTCACCAACCGGATTCTCTTAGTCAGATCTGAACTGAGCTCTAGATAAGCTTGAACTGCCTTTCAGTAAACAACAGTTTAATATTCTCTCACCAAAGCACCCCTCCCTCCCAACCTTTTTTAATCCTATTAAAAGGCCAGTTGCCTTTCTTAAGAGACTTCCCTTAGAAATAGAATCAAAGAAAGTGAAAGCTGATGGTACAGCTAATATTTAATCAGTATTGATAACTCTCAAATTATATCCGGAAAAATCACTGCATTACTCCAGAAAAAAGAATTTCTCCTGGTTGGGAAAAGTGAAGGTTACATTCTGGTTTGGTGAATCAAGAATTAAAGAGCAAGTATTTGAAGAAAACTGTCAGAGCAGTATAGAAGTCTTTGACAGCTGAACTTAGAAATGAAATGAACTAATTTTCAAAGAAGCTGTTTCAAACACTGTCTAGTTATATCTTTAAAATAACACATGTACTCTTCCTGGCTCTTCCATTCCCTTCCCTAATGTCAGGGTCTCTAAGAATTGACAGTGGGAGTTTAACTTGCTTGCACGGATCTAGGCTTCAGAATGAATGCTTAATGCTCTTAATCACATTATATTTGGTGTCAATTAGAGCCTTCTCCAGTGTATAGTTCTCAGAAACAGCATGTTCTAAGCACTAAGCAGGAAGAAATATTTACTTCCTGAACTTTCTTTTCATAAGCTTGGGTATCTAGGCAGGTGATTTAAAAAGCCTTCTCTCTTGTTCCAGTTTCTATTAGCTAGAGTTAGTATTATGGTATCTGCCAAGAACTTGGAATCCCCTTTTCAGTACCAGCAAAAAAATAAAATGTAGTTCATCAACACCGAATATCCTCTGTGATAAATCCATGATCTCCAATGTTCAGCAAAAATGAATGAAGGGATTTTATGATTCAATTCACTAACATTCATTTAGGACCAACCAAGGGTCAAAGCACAATTACATGTCTCTGCTTACTGATTTTGGACAAACAGCAGTGCTATTTAATAGCATGCTTTTTCTCTGAATTATGCCCGTAACAAAAGTAAAAGATGCTTCCATTTTCTTTGAGTCACTGTTAAAGCTATTATTTTCACTCAGTAAAAGGCCAAAAGTGTTCAGTCCTATACTTACGATAAAAAACAGGAAGAAGGCGTAAAGATTTAGCCCAATATCTTTCTTTCATAGATAAGAAAACTGAAGTCCAAAGAAGCAGAATGGCCTGGCCAAAGCCCTCAAGCCAACCAGTGGTTCCTAGGCCAGAGCGCTTCCTTCTCCAATAAATAAAACTTGTCTCCCAAACATTTTCCATGCAAGGATGTGCCTTTATCCAGCCAATTATATACAGGTGGGTCCTCTCATATGCAAAGCAGTGAGATAAATAGGCAAAGGCACTGCTAAATAAAGTAAAGGGCAGCAGCAGAAAGTCTCCAAACACTTGAAAAAAGAAATACATTGTTCAGCTCGTCTGTTGCAGTACTGAAAAGGAGTAACTCTCAAACAACTGTGCAGAAAACTACAAGGTTAGGTGTCAAAGCAGCTCCAGTTATTTGAAATGGGATTCCACCCCTGAAATGTAATTGCAAATCCACCCCTATCATGCAGCCACCTCCTTATCTGTTTCTTGAACTAATTCAACAGTCTCCTAACCAGTCTTCCTGCCTTTAGTCTTCCCACCTCCACACTGCTCCCAGTTATCTTCCTCCAGTGGAAATATGATGTCACCCACCCCCTCCCCAAAACCCTTCCAGGTTTCCTCAATGCCTGCCAGATTAGAGCCAAACTCCTAAGGATGGGATTGAGTCCTCCTCCCTCTGGCTCTGCTGACTTCTCTCCAGCTTCATTTCTTGCTACTCTCCCTTCCTCCAATCATTCTGCAGGCCAGGTGTCCAGATGTTTCCTGCTTCTAGACTGATAGACGTGTCCACTTTTCCCTGCTTTTACCCAGCCTAATCCACTAACCCTTTTACCGGGAACCCTGGTGGTATAGTGGTTAAGTGCTATGGCTGCCAACCAAAAAAGGTCAGCAGTTCGAATCCACCAGGCACTCCTTGAAAACCTTGTGGGATAGTTCTACTCTGTCCTGTAGGGTTGCTATAAGTCAGAATTGACTCGACGGCAATGGGTTTTTTTTTTAATCCCTCTACCTGGAATGCTCTTTCTCATTTTCCCTCCTTAGAGTACCCTACTCTTCTTTTGAGACCCAATTTTAAATGCCAAGTCCTCTGTGAAATCAGGCACATCAGTCTGTTTTCTGTGTTGCTATTACACTTTGTTCAGACAAGGAATATAATCTGACAAATATTTGTTGAGGCCCATTATATGTGCTAGCATTGTGATACAGAGATGAAAAGACAAAGCTGCTGCCTCTGAGTTCACAGGGTAACGGGGAGGCAGACAGACACGCCATGCACTGTGATACTGGATATATGTACAAAGTGCAATGAACACAAGAGAAGGAACCCCTGAGTATAAATGTGTGTGTGTTAGTGAGGAGGTATGGAGGGAGATGGCCAAGGAAGGCTTCATCCACAGTGAATACTCCAAATAAGTCTTAAAGAATGAGTAGGACTTTGCCTAGTAGACAAAGGGGGAGTTAGCAGGGGGACATTCCAGACAGATTATAGCATCTGTCACACTGAATTACGGCTAGGTTTATCAGTCCTCCCTGATAAATGGTGAGCCCTTTGAAGAAGAGCGAACTTACCTATCTACCCATATGATTACCTATACCATTGAGTCCTAATAATAATTTGCATGATTCAACGGCAGGCACTGAACTAGGGGCTTTACATACTGAATATTCAACAACCTGCAAGGGAGTTTATTCTTACCTAAAAAAAGGAGGAAACTGAGTCTCAAAGAAGTCAGGTCACTTGCTCAGTCACCCCAGCAGGTAAACTGTGGAGTTACATTTGGTTTTCTCCAAAGTGTACCTTCTGGTGCTCAAGAAATGCATTTTGAAACTCATGGTGTTTCAAAGTGAACTGTGACAGTTGAGTCCCTATGATATGGGGCCTTCAACTTGGCTTCAACAAAGGCACTTGGGGATACGTATGCACACATACATGATAGAAAACATGCAAAGCACCATTTGGGGAAATCCCACCAGATCCATGGTAAGAGCTTAATGGATCACACCATATTTGGGATAGTAAACTTCTGAGAATGTAAAATTGAAAATATTTCAAGCAAATCTTTTTCTTTCCTAACACTGACTTTTTCATGTAATTACTGAACTTTCCAGGTAGTTGGTATTTCTTGAAATTTGCTGATAAAGAATTCTGTTTATCTTTTTATTGGAAGATGTTGCTTAGACCCGGACTCTGGTAGAGTCCTTTCAGATGGTGTTTTATTAATTTCTCTCAGATGAAAAGTGTTTGTGTCTTGGAAAGCCAAGGGAACTTAAAAACATGATGAAAAATATGCATCGTCTCTCTTCCTAGAGACAGCCATTGTTAAAATGTTGGTATCTATGAAACCACTTTTAAAGTATGTTTGAACAAAACAAAACCCCAAACCCACTGAGGTTGAGTTGACTCTAATTCAACGTAGACTAATGCCTTTTCCAAGAAGATGAGCAAATACAATTCATCCAGATTCATTTAAGTGGCAAAATTCTGCTGAATATTCTTGCTGTATACAACACTTACAGTTGGCTTGGGCTATTTGAAAAGGTTAAGCTTTATGAAAAAGAAAATTCTAATTGTATTAACTGCCTTTATAGAAACTCAAAAGATTTTACTAAACGGAACCACTAAACTTTAAGTTTGGGAAGACTCCTCACCATCTGTATCACCATTCTCTACCCTGATCTTGCTTCCTTTCCCTTTTTTTCCAAGCAGCTCATGCACTTCTCAAAAAGGCAGCAAAAAGCAGGTGGGGGTAGGGGGAGGGACTGCAGAGGCAGTGCGAAAGAGAAGCCTTTCTTGTGAACTCCGGACATTTGTTATACATTACTGAACATACCCCCAGTCTTCTTCCTGAAAGGTGTGCTGAGAAGCAAATCATGGTCATAAAATATTACAATTTTTTTAAAGCACAGAGATGTAGGAAGATACATAATTAATGCTTATAAAAAATCTAAGGCTTCCCACTATCTCTTTCACACAGGATATTTCCTATTGTGTGTGTGTGTGTGTATGATAATTAAAAAGTACAGATGAAAAAAATTCCTGTTGTTTAATTGAAATTCCTGGCTTTTCTGCTCTATCCTGTTGTTTTCCTTTAGATCAAGTTTGAGCGATGCCTCTGAAAATTTGGGAGGAAACTGTCAAGTATTTCTCTTATTACTCCTTGCAGACAATTTCTACTTTGAAAGTTGAAAAACTTGGACAGCACAATTTCTCCATGCCTATCCTACTGTTGAATTATAAGTAGATTCATGAACTATTCCTAATCTTTCTAGTATTTTTGCATCTACTTCATATCAGCAGCCACTTTTATGCCACTTGGCTCAATCTTGGCACTGCCCAAACTCTATCAGGTTATATATTTTAACCACCAGGCTCTTAATCCATATATCTGCTATATAAAGCCATAACATTTTAAAGCGAATCCTGTAAAACTTGATAAATCTTTTTGGTATTAGACATGTTTGAACAGGTATTAAAACAGAAACGAGTCTTGGCCCCATCTCATACAGAATAGGTTGGTTACAGATGTTCTCCTGCAAGCTACGTCTTGCCTGTTACAAGAACATTCATCTCCCGAACACATCATTTCACCTACTTTGCCCGAAGCAAAACAAAACACATGCACAAAAATCATAGGCTGGACTTCTTTTTTTTTAATTAACTCTTTAAGAAACACTTACAATCATTCTACATCCTTACAGAGGAAAACCAAACACCGTTTTTTTTTAAATGCCATGATCTGATGATAGCTTAGTTTTCTTTCCCTCTGCAAAAGGTAATGACGATATGGCAGTCTAGCCTGTGTCTTCATTTTTCCTACCTACAAATTCAATACCTGGGCCAGCACTGACTCAGACAGCCAGAGACATTAGCTCATGGCAATGATTCAGTCATGAGAATTCTGACAAGAGCCTCTCCCCTCCCTGGTTCTTCAAGGGGGAAATTGGTCCCTGGAAGGTATGGCTTATGATCTAGGCACAGATGGAAACGTGTCTGTGATAAACGACTTGTAAGAAATGGGCCATGCTATCTGTGACAGCGGCCACCCCCATAAGAAAATAACTGTCTCCTTAGAGAAGCAGACAGCCCAACAGCATCACAGCACAACTTAACTAGGAGAGGCTTAAACCAGTTGCAGTCGAGTTGACTCTGACTTATGGTGACTCCATGTGTGTCAGAGTAGAACTGAGCTCCATAGGGTTTTCAGTGACTGATTTTTCAGAAGTAGATGACCAGGGCTGTCTTCCAAGGCACCTCTGGTTGGGCTCAAAGCTCCAACTTTTCAGTTAGCAGCCAAGCTTGTTAGCCGTTTGCACTACCCAGAAGAGCCTTATCCCCCCCACCCCCAAAAAGAAAAAAGTCCATTGCTATAGAGTTGATTCTGACTCACAGTGATCCTACAGAAGAACCTTACAGGGGCCCTTCTCTGGAACACCCAGCTATTTCAGTAAGTGCAGAAAAAAAAAAAAAGTATGAATTGTTTTATATAGTCTATTTTTTCTAGAGGGAGCAAAGAAAGGCAGAAAAGTCAAGCACTTGAGAGCTAGTAGACTTCTGGCCTTTATAATCAGGGACACGGTAGGGAGTTTTTAAAACAGGCTGGATAAGAATCATTTCATTCAGTGAGTATGTTCAGCTTGGACCCCAGGTGAAAGGATGTGAAGGTTAATTTTGCAAGACTAGAAGCTGTCTTACCTCTACTTCCATCCCACAGCAGGGTGGTAACAGTTTGCATAAGGGGTCTTTCTAGTGAAGAAACCACTTTCACCTTGTTATCTCATTTGATCCTCACAACAACCTGGGAAGGTAGGGATCATTATTCTGCTTTTAAATATGGGAAAACTAAGGCATCCAGGATGCAAAGCAATTTGCTCAAGTTCCCAGCTACAGGCTGTCAGCTGATTGTTCTCTGACAGATCTGCTCTTGTAAGACAGCTGATCATTGGCCTCCCTCCTTCTCTGGCTCTCCATTCTTCTCCTTGCCTTTCTCTCTAGCCCCTGTAGGAAGAGACTTCAAGAACTGATACTTGCCCTCAAATCTGCCATTCCCACTGAGTGCACCATATCACTGAGTGATTATCCAGCCCCACCATCTTCGGTCTGCACTACTACGGTAATTTCTAAACTGTTCTCCCTTATTCCAATTTCTCTCCAACTAACCTGCACACACTATCAGATTAATATGCCTTATATGCATCTGAGTATAATAATTCCTGTGCTCAAAAAGTATTCCATGTCTGCATACTGCCTGTGGCATATAGCTAAAATGCCTTAGCCTACAGAGGCTGTCCCATCCTACCTACTGAGCCTTATCTTATATACAAGCGTTTCCTATATACAATCTCAGCTTCAGGCAGAATAGTAGAGTTCCTATCTCAGCAAGAGCACAGCAGACTTGCCTCTGTGTATTTACTTGGGTAGCTCCCACTGCCTACCTAGAAAGTCTACTTTCTTCCTGACTTTACCAGCTACTTTGAACAGAGTAGCTCAATTACTGTCCTCCTCCCCATATTTCCAGCCAGGAATGACGTCTCTTCTGGATTCATAGAATTTTTCATTCAGAGGGAACATGAGAAGTCACTTGATTCATTCTCTCATGTAACACTTGAGTCAAGTATCCCGCCTCTCTTTTCACAACCTTTAGTGGCTAAGAGTTCACTATCATTGGGGACAGTGCATTCCATCCCTAGAGAATTCTGATCATTCTTTACTTTGAGCTGGAATCTGCCTCCTTGTGACTTTCTCTTCTTCGTGGTAATGGTGCCTTCTGGGGCCATCCAAACAAGTCTAGAATGCAGCTAGTTTCAGGAGAGATGGCGGTAAAGAAGGAGCTCTGTACAAACCATTAACAATATCACCCTACAGAGCACAGGACTGACCTCATCCTTCTGGATTGAGGCTGTAATAACGAAAATCCCTCAGTCCTCTCTCCCAGGACAGGTTAATTTATCTCAAAATTGTGCCTCTCAAACTGAAATAATTGTAGATCAGAAATATATACTGCAGTGTGCCCGAGTATATCTAAAAGCCATAAGAGAAATACTGTTTATCTTCCTGGAATCACAATTTAAAATATTTTTTTTTAAAGACAGAAATATTTATACATGCATACAAACACGCACACGTATAACATATATTATAACGCAAACTTAAAATAAGTTTTATAGCAAAACCAGACATACATTATAGGCCTTCTATGGAGCACTTCATATTATATGCTTGGGATTCCCCAAGGTTGGCATTCATTTTCTTCTGTTCCTAATTGGGGTAAAGGTTTTGAAAAGTATGGTTCTAATGTATCACTGCCACCACACAGAGAAATGCTAGGCACCAGAAGACAGAGCTTCTCTGTGGAGAGGATTCCTACAAAAATCTTCAGAAAATCTCTGTGTAATGCAGGTTTAGTCTAAATTCTAATTTTAAATACATTATCTGTTATGGATGGAATTGTGTTCCCCCAAAATATCTATCAACTTGGCTAGGCCATGATTCTCAGTATTGTGTGATTGTCCACCACTTTGTCATCCGATGTGATTTTCCTATGTGTTGTAAATCCTATCTCTGTCATGTTAATGAGATGGGATTAGTGGCAGCTATGTTAATGAGGCAGGACTCAATCTACAAGATTAGGTTGTGTCTTAAGCCAATCTCTTTTGAGATATAAAAGAGAGAAGTAAACAGAGAGATGGGGGGCCTCATATCACCAAGTAACAAGAGCAAGGAGAATAGCATATCCTTTGGATCTGGGGTTCCTGCACTGAGAAGCTCCTTGACCAGGGAAGATTGATGACAAGGACCTCCCCCAGAGCCGACAGAGAGAGAAAGCCTTCTCCTGGAGCTGGCACCTTGAATTTGGGCTTCTAGCCTCCTAGGCTGTGAGGGAATAAATTTCTCTTTGCTAAAGCCACCCACTTGTGGTATTTCCATTATAACAGCACTAGATGACTAAGACATGATCCATCCCAATAACTGTAACCATTTCACAGGCATCATGCTAGGCATTTTATATTCATTATTCATTATATTCTACCAATAGCACCACTACCTAAAAGAGCACTGTCCTCATTTTAGGGATGAGGAAGTTGCCTAAGTGTCTTGCCTAAGGCCACAGAGATATTAAGAGGTGGAATTCAAGCCCAGGTCTCTCTGAGCACAAAGTCTGAATTCTTTTCCCTCCACCACTCTGCCTCCTTAGGCACTTTTGTTTGTTCTTTACTAAAAAAGCCACAGTCCCTGTTTTCAAGAAGGGGTGAGGATGTGGAAGCTATCATTTAGATGGGTCACAATATTTGTATCCTTCATCTTGAAAGATAATTATAAGAGACACTGTAAACATCTATTATATTTTTACAGGATTATATGCTTTATATTACACCTCACTGTAATTCAGGAGTTGAAAAGGCACTTTCATTTAAAATCAGAAATTTATGGAAAGAAGATCATTCCCCGTTCTTCTTAAATACTTCCAGGTTTTGCATTTTCCATTTCCGAAGTCTAAATTCTGATGTCAAACAAATTAAGAAAGCGATAAATTAGAAGCTGAACTATGTTCCACAGCCATATGCCCAAGTGACAAATTTAAAACAAATTTGCAAATCATGGGGAAAAAAAAAAAGAAAATCTGCTTGTTAGCTTGGAAAGGCTTATACCTACTAGTTAGAAGGATGTAACCTTTCTTATGGAAACCCTGGTAGCACAGTGGTTAAGAGTTATATCTGCTAACCAAAAGGTCAGCAGTTCTAATCCACCAGGTGCTCCTTGGAAACTCCGTGGGGGCAGTTCTACTCTGTCCTAAAGGTTGCTATGAGTTGGAATCAACTCAATGTCAACAGGCTTTTTGTACCCTCTCTTACTGTCTATATAACAGTGTAGGCAGTACCCAGGCAATATATGTCCATTCTAATCCCTGCCTTTATAATTTACTTTGTCCTGATGTGGTCCTTCGTATGGTAAATACAGATGGTCCTCTACTGGGACCAGCAAAAAAAGAGGACAAAATAGCTATGGTAATTCCTTTGTGTATGTGGATACTCATCAGCTCCCAAGGAGGAAGAGCTCTCCACAGTCACTGGGACCCTCCAAGGTAAACAGTATGAGCGTTAGGCTCAAATCTGTGCTCCGTGAAGCTGTGTTTTGATTGGTGGAAACGTAAGCTTAGATTAAAAAGTAACTGATGACAAAAGAACACTTCTAAAAGAAAGAACATATAAATAAAAAGTGCTTGGATGACATATGGCATGAACTCAAGACAAAAGTATCTTGAGCTACGCCCTACACTTACAAACATAAAACCACCACTAGCACACAGGAAGGACCTTAAAATTTTATTGTGTATATTTATTTCACTAATGTATAGACAGATATTTACTGAGACTATCTTTCCTGGAAATTTCAAAGCATTCTAGAAAAGTATGTAGAATGACATATTTACCACATTTGCTGAATAAGACCACCTAAGGTATTGGGTTATTATGAGAATGCATAATTCTTAAAGAGGAGGAAGGCTTGTTAGGGAAAAAGAACATAAGAAGTCCCTTTTCCTTTCCTGAAAAAGCTAGGTCCGCGCTAAGAAGACAACTGGAGGGAATAAGGATGATGAGCTCATATTTTGAAGGGAAAACTATAGAATGCAGTAATCGAAGAAGTAAAAGTTTTAGATTGAATTTGAACATTCTATTTGAATTGGTTTTGCTTCTTTCCTCAAGTTAGAAGTCCATTTCATGAAAACAGACCATTGCAGACCTATAAAAGTGTCTCAGAGAACATCCAATTATCAAATTTATTTATTTATTTACGTGATAGAATGTAGAATGATCCACACACTATTTTTTTAACAAACCATTTTTATCCTCCTGTCTCTTATTCCTCCTTCTGATTCTCTTCTCCCAGTTTCCACTCCGAAAACCAGAGAGTCTAAGCTGATAATGAAACTTGATTGGGCAGGGAAGGGGAGAAGGTTCTATAAAAACTTAACCAAAAAAACTGTTCCCAATACAATTCTTATACCTATTTACACCTACATCTACCAGGCTTGCACAAAGAGAATCATTACAAGTGAAAACTGTGGTGTGCTAAGCCACAAATCAATTCTGAAATATGGATACCCTATAGAAAGTTATATGGATGGCTATATACTTAATTGCTATTTGAGGAGAAACTAGACTGGGAGAAGTCCATAGTTTCTCCTGGTCTGCCTCTGACTGCATCATCTTCTTTTCTCTAGATCTCAGATTCCCTGCCTACATCACTGGCCATCTAGCTTTTACACCAAAAAGCACACAGATTATGTTTGTCAAATTACATGATGATTCTCAGACACAAAATATGAATATCTATAAAATATGCCTTTGCGACACCCATGAAAGCATAGGGTATAGCCTTTGAAAATAGATAAAAGTGACATATAATCCATTATCAGTGAGTATTATGAAAGAACAATAGAAGCCTAAAGAATGAATTCTCTATTGGTAACTCATGGAAGGTGACAACTTGATTTACAAAAGACTGATTAAGGCAATATTAAAAATGATAGTTATTTGATAAGTATCTTCTGCAGCTCAAAATGAAGACATCTTAAAACTGTGTGCATTTATTTATACTTTTATACCTTCAAGGTTTTTAAGACACATTCCGGGCATGAGGAAAAAGCAAAGAAAAAAGAAGTCGCTTTCCTAAGTGAATTAGCTCAAGAAAAGATGATTAATAATCACAAGAAGGATATATTTTCTAAACATCTGTTCTAAACGTGAAAGGACAGAATAACTTTTTCCAAATCTCTATCAGGAGAATGCTTTTTATCTTCCCTGTTGGTTAATCTACTTTGGCTAATTATCAACTGTACATTACTTCCCAAGGTCCATACCCATTGATCTCATGGCTTGCATAGAGAAGTTGGAAGAGTGAGTATAGGTGATAAACACAAATAGATGATGTTTAGAGAGAAACACCAAACCCTGGGTCTAATGACAAACTGTATGCCCTATTATCTTCACTATCACCAAGGCAAAGGAATAGAGCCTCCTCAAGTGCCTTCCAAATCCTTCCGATACCCAGCTGCCTTTGGAAGTATTTGACCCTCTCAAGACTGCCCTGCTGTGTAAGTGGGGGCAGGAGTAGTCAGGGATGGTTAAATTCGCACAGAAACAATGAGTATCAAATCAAATAGGGTTGAGTTTTTCATTTGTTTTTTCTTACAAAATCCCTAGTAACATCTTCAAAAATTGATTCAACTTCTTATCCAAGATAATTCAATTTCTTAAAATTTCTACAGTACAATACTATTTTTTAAAATATCATTCCTAGCATAGGAATACACTTTCAAAGTATCCATTCTAAATTTCCTAAAGAAAGGTAGGAGAAACATAGGCTTCTCAAATTATTCCCTGTCAAACATATCAAAGTTCTAACATGTCAAAGGGTTTATTGTTGTAACAGCATATCAATTTTAAATAAGCCAAGTTTATAAAAACAACTGTAAAAATTTTATGTTGTCAGTAAACTTAACAATACACATATGTCAAAGAGTACAAGATATTTAAGCAAATTTAATAGGACTATGAGAATCATTTTGCTATTTTAAATGATTACAGTTGTTTATAGCAGTCATAGCTTTGATTTTATGATGTACAGTTAATCATATCTATGACTTTTTTTTTCATGACTTAAAAAAAAAAAGATGATAATTCTTTGGTCAGAAATGTAATCCATAATTATAACATTGTTTCTATGGGAAAGTGTGATTTGCTTTTCCAAGAATTCAAAGTAGTAAAAAAAAAAAAAATCTAGTAGAGGCAATTTATATTGTTCAACTCCAGGGCTCTACGTTAATAAATATGAAAAGTAAAAATTTACACACAGGGTAAAAGGAAAAAAAGTAAGCAGAGGGTGTGAGGGTGGACGAATATCTCTCTAGCCCAAATTATAATTATTGCCAAATAATTTTAATATTGTCAAATGATTATAAATAATTCCTTCGTTATGCAATTATGAGTAGCATATTTAATTATATAAACAGGATTTTTAATTTTTATCTTTTTAGAGAAGAGAGTTTTTTTTCTCAAGACCCAGTAAAAATTATCACAATTTAAAACTTTTTTTACTGCCAATTCTTTTTAAATATTACTAAAACATTGAGACTCTTAAAAAATATATAGCTCAATAAAAAAAAGAATTTTTTTTTAGCAGTTGTCAAATTTAACGAAACACATTTTCAGAAGAAACTATTTTACATTAATATATAAATACATGTATACATATATAAAATACGTTTTCATTCCATATTTATGCCTAAGGATGAAGAAACATAAAACATAAATCCTTTCAACTGGACCAACAAGCAACATCATGATAAATGGGAAAAAGATTGAAGTTGTCAAGGATTTCATTTTCCTTGGATCTGCAATCAACAGCCATGGAAACAGCAGCCAAGAAATCAAAAGACACATTGCCTTGGGCAAATCGGCTGCAAAAGGCCTCTTTAAAGTGTTAAAAAAGCAAAGATGTCACCTTGAAGACTAAGGTACGGCCTGGCCCAAGTCATGGTATTTTCATTCGCCTCCTATGCACGTGAAAGCTGGACAATGAATAAAGAAGACCAAAGAACTGACGCCTTTGAATTGTGGTATTGGCGAAGAACATTGGCTATACCATGGACTGCCAAAAGAATGAACAAATCTGTCTTGGAAGAAGTACAACCAGAATGCTCCTTAGAATCAAGGATGGCAAGACTACATCTCACACACTTTGGACATGTTGTCAGGAAGGATCAGGCCCTGGAGAAGGACATCATGCTTGGTAGAGGGTCAGCAAAAGAGAGGAAGACCCTCAATGAGATGGACTAATATGGTGGCTGCAACAATGGGTTTAAGCATAACAATGATTATGAGGATGGCGCAGTACCAGTGTTTTTTTCTGTTGTACACTGGGTTGCTGTAGGCTGGAACTGACTTGATAGTACCTAAAAACAACAGACACACACATACACACAAGTGTGTGTGTGTATATATATGTCTAGGGATATATAGCTATATCTATTTTTGGGGTATAGCTATATATATATATATATATATACACCCACATACAGGTATATAATATATATTTATGTCTAGGGAGATTTATATATATATATATACACACACACACACACACGTATATATATATATGGCTTTATTTCATGTCTTCCCATAAATGAAAAACCTCAGAAAACTGCCTGAACTGTAAGCATGGACACGATGTGGTATTGAAGCAAGTAAATAAAAAGACAAAAATGCAGAATGAGATACTAACATATCTTGTTTTGAGAGCTTTATCTCTCAGGCCCCCCAAGAACTTCATAAACTTTAAGCCTCACAGCAATCCTGTCAGGTATATAATACCCATTTAACAGATGGGCCAAGACAGAGCAACTTGCTCCAGATTACCTAGCTTGTTAGTACCCAAAAGTATTCCTTCTATGTCCTGTGTTCTACTTAACGAGCCTCGTTCATTAAGAGTTTGTCAGATGACTTCTCAAATTCCCATGAGGACCCTTAAGTAATCATTATTCTCCCTATTTAATTCAACTTGGAAACCAATCAAAGAAAAATAAAGTCTTCTGAAATGGTGTCATTACCTTATTCATTGTATTCTGCACAAGACTTAGTGTAGATGCTGGTTAAACAGCATAAAAAGCAAAACAAAAACAAATAAACAACCTATGAAGGAGCTCCTGTTTGACCAGTGTACTTGGAAATATAATTTTAACTCTGTCTAAAACAGTTTTTTTTTTTTAAAACAGTTAGGAATTGAATTCTCCATTCTTCAGACTTTTCTAATACACTAATAAGGTGGCAAGTTATATATATACATATATATATTTTCACTAAGAAACCATGATTCTTCATTATTAGATCCAAATTAAAATGAAAGGGCTTGTTCTATTTGTAAAGCCAGAATCCATTGTTAATTTACATCACAATAAATTAGATCTAGGTATCCGGCCACTCAATGGCAATGAGGTTTTTTTTTTTTAACTGGCTACTATCAAATTTTCTTTCAAAGTTCAGCTGGGAGGAGCCTGATGACAGGGTCATGTTTATTATTAAAAACCTAAGGAAAGACTGCTACTACGATCATTACCTCTAGAGCTCTGTGTCTAATTACAGGACCTC
Source organism: Elephas maximus indicus (assembly GCF_024166365.1). NCBI lineage: Eukaryota > Metazoa > Chordata > Mammalia > Proboscidea > Elephantidae > Elephas > Elephas maximus. Next base: position 25,221,852 of record NC_064819.1, read on the forward strand.
TTGTTCTAAAAATCATTCCAGGTCTATAACACATCTGCAGAGCTTCAAAGTGTCTAAACTTAACCTTTCTCTTCTACAATAAACTCTTCTTTAATCTTGAAGAATCAGAAGTTGGTGGACAGAAAAACCTGTTATCTCAAGGCTCTTTTTGGTCACAGTGACCTGAATGAACATAATAGTTGCTGCTGACATAAAATCATGAGGCTTTATTTTAGATGCAACTGGTTTCACTCATGAACGCTTATTGCTACATAACCTTCATGAGAAAACTACATCTGTTTTTCTCCAGCAGAATGGGTGAGAACTATTGAGTCGGGCTTGGTCACAGGCTAGAAATGGCTGATTTAGGGGGATACAATCAGGAGGAGAAGATGTAAAGCTCATATGTGGGTATGTACCAAGATCAACAACCCCACAATAAATGACACACATCATTCAGGGCTGATTATAAGTTCACACTCATTTTCAAGGATCTCCGTTAAGCTTAATGACATACTGTATTTTTTTCTTGAGTCATTAAAACATTTTTTCTTATTCTCTGTTTATACCTCAATTTTCAGGTGCGTTTTTCCAGCAAACACTCTATGTGCCAATTAAAAATAAACCATCAGTAAGCTGAGAAAACTGATTTCAAGCCCTTTAAATCTCACTGCCTTTTTCTGATTATATCTTGGGCCAATTTTAGACAGTTAGTTACGGAGTTCCATAAATGTACTAGTGATAAGAACAACAGCAAACCAACAATGAACGCTTCCTTCATGCCAAGGAGCCAAGGCTGCATATTGTTAGATTTTTTATAAAATAAAAATTGGATTAAGGAGGTAAGAAGGTCATTTATTACAAGAAACAAATGAGAAAAATCTACTTTTATGATACATTGCTTAAGTTACTTTCGGAGCCATGGCGGCGCAGCGGTTAAAGTGCTCAGCTGCTAACCCAAAGGTCAGCAGTTCGAACCCACCAGCTGTACTTCGGGAGAAAGACGTGGCAATCTGCTTTTGTAAAGATTACATCCTTGGCAACCCTATGGGGCTGTGCTCCTCTGTCTTATAGGGTCACTATGAGTCAGAATCAACTTGATGGCAACGGGTTTTGATTTTAGTTTATTTTAGCAAGCAACTAATCTATGTGAATTTGAAGGGATAGAGAGTTATTTCTGAATAAAATATATCTACTTACAACCTTTTTCTTAGATACTTGCTCTAGCTTCCAATTATTTCATTTAAAATTTAAATATTTTTTCCTAGTTACCTTTAACATACTGTACAGAATTTCATTCAGCCTGTCTACTGTTCTGTTTGGCTTGTAATGTTTTAAATTAATCACATATATAGATAACTATTATGTGAAGATCTGAAGATATTAGATGCAAATCCAGGTTTCTGGCTGCTCTCGAACAATCTGTTAACACCAGGGCTACATTCCCAAATGGGAACAGGCTGGGATTGGAAACCAGATGATCCTGTGTGTAAGCTGTTCTGAAGTCCCCACGTTTAACATTTCACTTATTTATGCTAACTCCCTGGCCCCACTGACACTTAAGTTTACTACCTCTGAGATAATTCTACCACCTCTGAGATAATTTGTTACTAGACTGTACTACAATAGATTGCTTTCGTGTGGCCTTTCTCACCAGGGTCATGTAACTCCCATCCAAGTGACTGGGTGGGACTGTGCAAATAAGGTAAGTGTGGCCCACTAAGGGGATTGGTCAGTTTTGCCATCCCGCTAGGCTTAAAAGAGAGCGAGTGGATTTCACCACCACCAAGGAAGAACAGCCAGGAGCGCAGCGTGACCTTTGGACCTGGGATCCCTGCACTGAGAAGCTCCTGGAACCAGGAGACCCGGAGAGAGAGAGAAAGCTGTAACACTGAAGACAGTGAGAAACGGTGGCAGAGAAACGGTGGCAGGAGAGACCAGCAGGAGCCAGCATGGCGAGCTTCCTGGAGCATGGAGTGAGAAAACTGAGTACCTTTGGGCAGGAGGTCTGCTGGTGGAGTGGTGTGCCCCAGGAACTTGGTAGAGCTAGGTTTGCCAATCCATGGAGTTAGAGCTGAGTGCCTTCAGGCCGAGGCTTACTGGCAGAGTAGGGTGCCTCTGGGCACTTATCAGCAGAGCTAAAAGAGCTTTGTAACACTTGCCTGAGCAGGGCAGAGGCCAAGGGCCAGGGAGATGCCTGCCTGTTAGTATGGCTGGGAAGAGGCTGTCCTGATGGAAAACTGTATTCTGAGTATTCCTGAGCCGGAATTGTAACCTGTGGCTTCCCTGATAAACCCCATAATCATATTGCCTGTGAGTTCTGTGTGGCCACCACGATGAATTATTGAACCCAGCAGAGAAGCAGAGAGTGCTGTGAGAAGGATGGTTCATGTCAAAATTGGTAAAGAGAAGGCATGTCTGACCTCTGACTCATAGGCATCAGCCTTGGGCTGTTGATCCCGATTCTCCTTCTCCCTTGTGAAGTTGGAGGAGGTCAGACGCCATCTTCACACCATTTTCACATAGTCAAAGTGATTTTTTTTTTAATGCAAAGGGCCTGATGATACCATTCTTATTTTTTATCAAAATTTCCATTGTGATTGATTCATATCATGACCCTCCCCATATATACATTCCATATAATCCAAACTTCTTTTAACCAACTGGGAAGGTTAAGCTACTCTGGAAAATAAGATACTGAATAGCTAGGAATATACACAGGAACCAAATTGATCACAAATTGACCAAACTGCCTTTGAATTGTGGTGTAGGAGAAGAATATTGAATATACCACGGACTGCCAAAAGAATGAACAAATATGTCTTGGAGGAAGTATAACCAGAATGCTCCTTAGAAGCAAGGATGGCAAGACTATGTCTCACATACTTTGGATATGTTATCAGGAGGTACCAGTCCCTGGAGAATGACATCAAGCTTGGTAAAGTAGAGGGTCAGCAAAAAAAGTGGAAGACCCTCAGTGAGATGGATTGACACAGTGGCTGCAACAATGGGCTCAAACATAGCAACGATTATGAGGATGGCACAGGACCGGGCAGTGTTTTGTTCTTTTGTATGTAGGGTTGCTATAAGTCGGAAGCAACTCAACAGCACCTAACAACAACAGTGATAACATAAGAAGCGAGAGAAGAGGATTGAGGGAGCAGAGTAGGAGAAGCAAGACACAGAGGAGAAGAAGGTAAAGGGAAAGGAATAATAAGAAGAAAAGAGAAATAAAAAGGAGGTCTTTTGCAGCTATTCTTTTTGTAGTAGAAAAAGACATGCAAGCTTTATTTAAATTTTTATTAATTTCTTTTTAATCAGTAGTCAGTTCTGGTGATATTCTGGTAATATTCTCTTTTAAATGGAAACTCTGCAGGGCACTCAAAAAATCAGAAGTGTGTGGGAGCGTGATAAACATCACATTAGGTGAAGCTGGTTTATCACAAGAACATTAATCTAGAGTCAGTCTAAACAAATTAGGAAAAACAGGCTGATTCACTTATTCTCTCTGGACTGGGGACAGCACCTCAGCAACATACCTTCAATGAGATGTTTATTTTTAAAACCAAAACCTAGAGTTAGGTAAGTAAACTGAACAATCACCAAGAGTCTCCAACCGCTCTATCTCATTCATCCTCAAAACTCTGTGAACTAAGAAATAGCTTGGATAACAGGTTAATGTGCTCAATGTTATTATTTTCGTCATCATGGGAGGGGTACAAAATAGCACCCACCTATGTACCTTGGGTGATTCATAGGTCAGCTATGACAAGAAGTGAAAATAGCCTTGTTATGATTACCAAATTTATCACTGGCAGAAGCCAACTCTGCTGACTTCTCCCTTGTGCCTCTCCAATGAAATAAAAAAGACACTCAATTATAGGACTGCATCAAGCTTCAGTTAAGGCTCACTTTGAGCGGAAAAGTGCTTCCCTTGGGTGAAGAAGCTGGTAAATCATATTCGCCATTGAAAAGTGTCTCTGTACATCATGTCCTTTTGATGGGCTATTCTTGAGAGTCTCGAGATTCCAGAGGACCAGGCAATGGGCTGGCTTGCATTAGATTTCTGCAGAGCTGGCAGCGTTATTCTGGCAGTCTTACATTACAGGTAACCTGATGACAGGGAGGGTGGGCCACAGGCTGCGCAGTGCACCCACACAGCCAAACAGAGAGAGCTTGCAAAAGAATGATATGCTGAAATCAATGAAACTCTCCCAGGAACTGGCTGTTCCGTTTCAAACACCACATCCCTAATCTCTCCACTTGCTCAAATCAGATTCTCCAAAACTCCGAACGCAATGTGAGGCTGCCATGAAGAAAGGCAGAGGAAGAACGCTCCCTATAAATCATTAGTGGAGGCAGAAGGGACCGAATTCATGGACAGTGAACAATCAGGGTTGGCACTGAGGGATACTGCTTGGAATTACAATAGTTTCCTTTTCTGTGAAGATAAAGAAAAAGAAAAAAACTCTCTTAATATTTATTAAGGGGCTACCGCTGGAGATTGTGCTGGGTAAGGCAAAAAGTGATCACGTGTCCAGTAGGCATGGTTACTACCCCAGCCTGTGTCCAATAAACAAACCTAGCCTGAGGATTCTCACAAAACATTGTTTGTACAGTTGTCAAGCTAACAAAGGTGGGTGAAGCCAATAATCAAGACAGATGGCCCTGTATTCCCAGAGAGGCCTCGTCCCTAGACTCAAGCACAACAACAACTATAAAACACATTCTACATTCAGAGGTGGGGTTCAGTCCTGTTAATTGAATTCCCAAGAAGGTGCCATGGAAAGCTATCTTTTCCTCACCAGCAACCCCAAAAGCATTCCATATCAGTACATGTGATTTTTAATGGCCATATAGTATTTCCTTATATGGACCTGCCACAATTTATTTAACTAGGTCCCCGTTAGTGAGTGCTTGAGTTGTTTTCAGTACCCTGAAACTACAAACTACTGTGCTGGCTCTTCAATAAGTGAGGTTCACTGTTATACTTTGTTTATCATGGGGAATGTAAAAAGACATCCCCAGATTAAAATATAAAGAATGCACAGCTAAAACCAACATATCCTGAAGTCTGGAAAGGGACCATCTGTATATTTGGATAGCGGACAGGATCAGAGTCCCTTGAGGCTGCAGTATGCATGTTAATGGCCCCCAAGTATTTTTTTTTTCTTTTAAGTAGTAAACATTTTGTTTTTCATCCTCTCAAATTATTCCATACTGTACAACTGAACTTTCAACAAAACTATAATAAATTAAATTCTTGAAACAAAAGGATTCAAATTCAGAATGGATAAACACTGTGTGCATAGGACACACTATGTGCCCAGCCAGGCACTGATAGGTGCTTTTACACATGCTATGTTTTTATGTAATCTCATGTTAAGGAAAGTATTAACATCCCCATTTTCTGAGGGAAGAAAGTGAGGTTAAGAGGGACTGAATTCTTTGAGAAGATCTCACATGCTGCTGGCAAGTTTCAGGGTTGAAATCTTTGCCTAAATTTCTTGCCATCTCCAAATTACCATTCTTTCAACTGTCTGTGGCTGAATGCAGTCAGCTACAATCCTAGACCAGTATTACACTATTTCAAATGACAGATCAACTATATTGTAGAAATAAGAAGTCAGAAGCTAAATCTTAAATTCAGTGTTTAGTGTATGTGTTTGTATGCATGTGAAATATAGAACATGAAAAAATGTTATCACACTTTATTTCATTGGAAGGAGCTTAAAATAAATGCAATATTTTTTATAGAACCAGAAACAATCACATTTGTTATTTAAAATATATATATAAAAAAAACTCATTGCCATCAAGTTGATTGTGACTCACAGCGACCCTACAGGATAGAGTAGAACTGCCCCATAGGATTTCCAAGGAGCAGCTGGTGCATTTGAATTGCCAACCTTTTGGTTAGCAGGTGAGCTCTTAACCACTGTACCACCAGGATTCCATTTAAAATACAGAGAAAGGAAAAGCAAAAAAAAAAAAAAAAAAAAAAGCATATATATTTTAAATATATTAATGTAAATACTTTAAATATATTAATGTAAATATTTATAAAGTAAAACCAGAAATGAAAAGGGAGTACTCAACACAGAAGGGTGGCAAGTGACAAAATAGTACTAAAAAGATTTTTATTCAAGATTTTTAAAGAATTATCAGAAGACTACGCAGTAAGGGTAGCCTTTCCCTCATGACAGTTGCTTTTGCTGCTTCCAGTTCATGGGCAGTTTTAAAACATAGGGTTTCATTTTGGAAATTTCCTGTAAAATGCACGGATGCCTTTGAAATATGTGCTGTGTATTCTCAACATAAAAAAAGTCCTCCATCAGCTGGGCTGCAGGGTGAAAAAACCAGCTCCATGCTACCCAGGGCTTGCTGCCGTACTTCCCTGCCTTCCATCAATCACGAGGAGACAGTCTAGACAGGATGGACAGACTTCAACTGGGAGTGAAGGGGCCCAGGTTCTTCTCCCTCCTTGGCTGGTTATTAGCCGCAGAACCTTTACTTCCATATGTTTCCTCATTTATAAAACTGAGGATAACTTCCTTGATGATGATGCTCAAGTGAGACAAACGCAGGAGAAAATACCTTTAAAATGTGAAGTCTATGCAAAAATGTGATGCTACTTAATTTGACTTGAAGAGTTAGATTTTGCTATGGGCAAGATACAGGTGTCAGTGGCTAAGAACATACATCTTTTTAAATGATCTCAGAAGCTACTCAGATAAGGGTTCAATTGTCTTTAAATCAAAAGAAATGCAATCGTGCCTAAAATAAGCCTGGTTGTGAACAAGAAAGAGCTTTAATCAAAATATAAATAATATAAATACCATATGATACACTAGAATGAACATCTAATCCAACCACCTTATTCTGTAAAGTCTACAGAACAAACAATAGGACAATTCAATGGAAAGCCATGAAGGTCAGAACAAGTTAACCAATGTCACTTAGTTAATGGCATAGAAAGCACCTGATTAGAATCTAAGTCCTTTGGAGAACTTTCTGTTCTGATTTACTATCATTTCATCTGAGGAAAGGGTAGGTTTCACCATCCTCATTATACGTAGGCAGAGAGTAAGATTTAGAAAGTTGAAGTGACTTGGTAAAGGTCACACAGATGATCAAGACTAGACTCCAGGTTTTCTGTCTCCCATTACCCCTTTTTTCCAGAGTGCTGATATTCCAGCCATCACGTGTAAGAAAATTTTATTGGTGTACTCCACATTGAAACTTTACCTTTTCTTCTTAATCTACCATTTAAGTAGAAATCCTCTAACCTTTCTAGTGAGACAATTCACTTCTATGAGAGAAGAGGCTTTGAATGGGGGAGGCTTAGTTGCGTGCTCCGTCAGATTGAAAGAGACCTTAAGATTTTTATATGAGGAGTGTGGTAAGAAAGGAAGAAAGAGGAAGATTAATTTTATAGTTTACTTACATCAAGCTCCCTCCCCATAGTTCTTGGACTATTTTAAAGGGAAGTTATTATTCATTCAGTAGTCCCAAATATACCTAGCATTCCCTGAGTTGTGCTCACTCATAACAGAGCCCTGAATGTATTTGTCAACCATAAAACCATTATTATTGAAAATCAGTGATTGTAAATGTCTAATAAGTAGCTGCTGTTGTAAGACACAGCGCTCTGCTTAGAAAATGGTTATCCAGTGGTTCTTCAGCAAAGTATTAGAGTAATCAATCAATATTTATTTAAGGCTTACCAACTCTAAATTTACTTACCTGTAGTATCCATTTCCAGGATTATAAATACAAAAGAGACTAAAGATTATGACATAATTGGTAAACAACACATGGGGGAGGGGGCCAAGTTTTAAACTAGTAATTATACTTCATGGTTGAAATATTAGCCACAGCAGAACCTTTTTTCGAACACAAAAGGAAATAAAGTTAAATAAAACAAAATTAATTTTTAAACAAATTTGGGACATTTAGATGTGAAATGCTGGAAAGAAAGAACAGACACAATCTGGTGGGAAGGACAGAAATCAGAAATAGGTAACGTTAGGATGTCAGGTAACGTCTAGGCTGCCAGCTTTCCTCACTAGTAAAATGCTAATGGTAAAACCTGTCCCACCTACTTCATGGAAACCCTGGTGGCATAGTGGTTAAGTGCAATGGCTGCTAACCAAAGGGTTGGCAGTTGGAATCTGCCAGGCGCTCCTTGGAAACTCTGTGGGTCAGTTCTACTCTGTCCTATGGGGTCGTTATGAGTTGAAATCAACTCGACGGCACTGGGTTTGGTTTTGGTTTGGACCTACTTCATAAAACATTGTGAGGTCAAAATGAGAGAACCAATGTGAACTTATTTTGGGATGTAACAGGTGTTGGGAATGCAGATTATTTTAAACACTATGCACAACTAGATTAAAGTCTCCAGTGAACTGGATACTATATATGGCATAAAAGTAGAAATGCTTTCCAAAGAGACCTATGTGTCAACGGTGGGGACAAGTGGTAAATCAAATTCTAAACCTACTTTTCTAAAAGGTGGCAATATTTGGAAGGTTCCTATAATCCATGAACTCTTTAAATTGTCTGGCAAACATACATGCCACTTTTATCTTGGTCATTCTTGGACTGACCAATTAAATCCAGTTTTATAAGCTCCTCCCTTATATCAGAGCTGTACTTCCATTAAAATACATAAAATAATAAACTTTGAAATAGAATAAACAACTTTGTACCTTTATAATTTTTAATAAATTCTATGCTTTCTTAGAAAAGTTATACCGTGTATGCAAAGAGTTTTTGTTTTGTTTTGTTCTTCTCCAGTGAAATCAGAATCTCTTTGGGCTAGTTCAGGGCCCTGATGTGTAGATTAACAGGCTTCTTCTTTTTGAGGAAAGAAAAGATGTTTCTAAATATATAAACATATATGTATCAATGAATTACGGTTCCTTTAATGGAGCCTACGTGCATAACCAAATTTAGACTTCCCCTCATAAACGGAGGAAACCCTGGAGGCGTAGTGGTTAAGAACTACAGCTGCTAATCGAAAGGCTGGCAGTTCGAATCCACCAGGCACTCTTTGTAAACTCTATGGGGCAGTTCTACTCTGTCCTATAGCGGTGCTACGAGTTGACTCAACAGCAGGGGTTTTGGTTTTGGGTTTCATATATGCAATTTCTTATTTTATCACAGTGTAATGTGAGATTTCTCTCTTCAAAATAATATGGGGAAATACCTCATATTCTGGGAATTATAAAAAAATATCCTATGATTATGTTACTTCGAATTGGCATAATGCTTTACGTTTTCCAGTGTGTTCACACAAAGGACCTTACAACAGTGTGACAATACAAAAAAAAAAAAAAAACTCATTGCCATTGAGTGGATTACAACTCATAGAGACCTTATAGGACAGAGTAGAGCTGCCCCCACAGGGTTTCTAAGGAGCAACTTGTGGATTTAAACTGCCGACCTTGTGGTTAGCAGCTGAGTGCTTAACCAGTACACCACCAGAGCTCCACAAAAGGTGTGTGAAGCAGGCAGGAAAACACTGGCTGAAATTGTTAGAAGCTCTCTCTCTCTCTTTGGTACAGTGTTAAATATTTTAAGAAAAAATGTCTTTGGGAAGTGGGGAGGAGAAATCTTTCACCTTTTAATATGGACTTTTTTATGCTTTGAGAAGGAAAAATGCTGAAAGGAGAGCTTTGCACTTGGGGGTCGTGCTTAATGACAGATGCGCGTGGCTGGTTCCCTTACCGTCCAGGTGGCCGACTTGGCTGTGCTTGACTGCTGGAAGGACACATCGAAGCTGTGCGGGCCTGGGTAGTCTGTGTTGGAGGGGATGGCAGGTGATGGAGATAGGGCATCGAAGGTGGAGCTGGGCTGTGCGTATGGCGAGGGTGCCGTGACGCTGTTCTGCGCGTGGTCTGTATTGTAGGGACTGGTGGATGAGGAGCCGTTCTGAATCTGCTGGTCCATGCTGTTCAGGAGCCCCAGGTTTGTGTACTGTGGCTGCAGGACACCCAGAAACCCTGACGTTAGCCTTTAAGCCACCGATCATTACTCCGAAAAAGGTATCATCTGGCACATGCATTGTCATCCAAGGTAAAATCCCCATCTGTGATATAAACACCCCAAGAGAAGTCTGGGGCCTGTGTGTTTTGTAATGACCTGCACAGACCACACTGCTGTTACCTGGAGTGCTTTGTGACTACCTCCACAAAATCATTTGAAAGTAGGTTATGTGTCTTGACACACTGGGCAAGAAACATGCAGTGTGAAATACAAAAAAAAAAAAAAAAGTCCAAACCCATTGCGGTCAAGTCAACTCCAACTCAGAGCAACTCTATAGGACTGAGTGTAACTGCTGCACAAGGTCTCCAAGGAGGAGCTGGTGGATTCGAACCGCCAACCCTTTTGGTTAGCAGCTGAGCTCTTACCCACTGTGCCATCAGGGCTCCACAGTGCTTCTCAGGGTGCTCAGTGTGCAGTAGCTGCTCAAAATTCTCTTAAATAAGTTAATACTCTCTGTTATATCATCATCATCATTTTTTTTCTTCCTGCCATGGTATTTCAAATGGAAAAGACCACGTGATAGTCATGTTCCAGAAAGGATGTAAATATCGAATTGTGGTATATGGGGGAAAATTAGAGGATTGGATGACCTCCAAATTTCCTTTCAGACCTGTAATCTCACTTCTGTCCTATCCTAGGGTACCAGTAGTCTTCCCAAGAAACTATTTTCAGAAAAACTTTTGGGGGGGGCATGCGTGGGTAGTAGGGTTAAGAGAGCCAACTATATATTTAAAAAAGTAATATGCTAGTATAACATCCAAACATGGTCTAATGTTTTTAATCTTCTTTCATTTTCTCTGTAGCAGTTTATTATTTTCTGAAGTAGAACACGTATAAGGGATATACTATGTAGACCATGTCATTACGAATAAAGTCCTATTCTTGGTATAATTCAGCATCATATAAGCTCAGGAAGTTCCTTGTACCAGATGCCTGTCAGTTTTCTATGTGAACAGACTGCAGCACAGAGAAGGTGCTCATAAGATGTTTATGGAAAAATGGATTAAGTTGTTCCCATTTAACCTGCAAAATAACTTGACTGTATTTCTCTCAGAGCAAAAAAGAAATTTGCTCAAACATCGGCTGATAAGCAGGGATATTGAAACCAAATATTCTGGCTCCAAGTTGAGGGCTCCGGCTACTCCATCACAACTAGAAGCCTGATCAGATAAACGAGCTTCGTCATTCCTAAAGCCTAGTCAAATTTAACACATTTCCAGAAGGGGCAAACATGCTATGGTAAAGATTTTCCTTTGTGAAAACTTCTTGGCACACGGAAATCTCATTGTTTCTGCAAGTTAGCAAAGGTGGAGAAAAACAAAAGGAACAAGAGAAAGGCAGCCCTGTCCACAGTTATTTTATTAAGAAAACATGGAGCTTGGGTCTTCAATAGAAATATAACCCTTAGAATCACAGGCTAAGTAAAACTGTGGAGAAGGAAATCCCAAGGATTTGAGAATATTTTAAATTAAACCTGAAGTTGAATAAAATGATTTTCTTGAGCTTTCATTATTTCACATGGGGGAAAAAAATGGACCCCTTCATTCCATCCAGTCCAGTGATCATCTGTCTAAATGTTCACGGCCGCACGCCCATTCCATTACATTTGTACATTCACATTCCATTGCAGAACGCCATGGCCCCATTTGCTCTTCAAATAACTATTCATCTCTTTACACTTATCCCTTTGCTGACAGGAACAGCTGTTTGTCTCGCCTTCTCTCCCCTCTGATTTCTACAAGTCCTATTCCTCTCTATTCTCCATCCTTAGCTCTCCCTCCTGACAGGTGCTGCAAAAAAAAAACCAAAAAAAACAACGACGAGGTAAGGCAACTAAAAAAAAAAAAAGTTTTTTTTTTTTTTTTTTAGGGGAGGAAAAAAGTAAAACCTGAGGCCGGTACAAATGCGTCCACACTCCACCCCTGTCTGAAGGAAAGCTTTTAGGTGTCCAAGCCTGAGGCAACAGCCAGAGAAGGGGATTGAGAAGATATTCTTTGTGTTCAAGTTAAGGGTCAGCATACAAAGCACTCATGAACGTCCTGTAGGGATCAGATAATACTCCCAGAGGCACGTGCTTCCCCAGAGCAGTACAATTAGAGAGGCAGCCGCCCCTGACAAAAGGGACAAAGAATCTCTCTGAGCACTAGTGGGGGGGGGGCGGGCAGTAAAATGCCTGCTGGGCCATCCTTTTCCTCCTCCTTCTAGCTACACAGAATGGAACTGCAGTTAATTGTGGGCTTGGATGAGAACAAAGAAACATGAGCACTTTGAATTTTTTTTTTTCCATATATGTAAAGAGAAAAGTTTTGGGACCATGTTTTAAAAGCCAGTGAGCAAACACTCAGGGCTTCTCCAAAGACTTAAGAGAAAAGGAAACTCCGTTTACCTTTGAGTCACAAAGGAGGCCCCCAGAAGAGCAGTAAGATTGAACATTCTGGGTGGCATCAAAGAATTAGAAATTGTATTCCAAAAATTATTAATAGCACTCTGGCTGCTAATGGGTCTACTTCTAAGTGTTTCAGTTTTTAATTCCATACAGTTCCAGGTAAAATATTTTACTTAATACAACCCACACAGGACTTGCTACCAATTTTCATATTTCAATTTATATAATGTACATGCATACCTCAATTTATATAACATAAAGCTAGTATTCTCAGGATTGGGCAAAAAGCTGCTTGCTATTCACTGGAGCCCTGGTGGTGCAGTGGTTGAGTGATACAGCTGCTAACCAAGAGGTCGGCAGTTCAAATCCACCATTTACTACTTGGAAACCTTTATGGGGCAGTTCTACTCTGTCCTCTAGGGTCGCTATTGGTTGGAACTGAGCTCATGAAAACAGGTTTTTTTTTTTTTTTTTAATCCATGATAAAAATGGAAAAACGCATTCCAATTTAAACTATTCCCAAATCATGCTTTAAAGAAACATAAGCCAAGTAGCATAATCAATTGCCAAAAAAAAGTATAAAACCAACACTGCTTATTTTGAGTTTGCCTGAAACTAACACAAGCAACAACAAACTCACCATAACAAGAACTGTATGATTGGAAAGCTACTTGAATATTTCTTACAGTCTTATTAAAAATCAGTAAGTCTAAAAGTGCCATAAGAAACAATATTTTAGAAGTTAATTTAAAAAATATTTCATAAAAATATAGAAATAAAAGAAAGAGTTTAGCTCGCTTATTCTCTTCTTACTGAAGAGACATTGGACATGTTGGCAAAGTATGATGGGAGCTGAGGGGCAGATCAGCATAGCCAAGAACAACTGTTACCCAGGTGGGGCCATTTACATAGTTTGCAAGGACCTCTGCAAGATAAAAACGCAGGATCTCTTGATCGTAATTAATTTCAAAACAGTGACAGCACACAGGGTCCTATGTGACTGAACAGTTTGCACACTGTTGAAGCCAACCTTGTGCCCAAATCAATGTGAGTAATGCCTCTTCCTTATTTTCCAACAAAGTGAAGCTGGTAGGGTGACAGAAGCAGTACCTATGGCTCTTCTTCCTTGGTCAGTAATTCCATAAACACAGAGGGGGAATTTTATAAGTATTATGCTAAGGTGTTAATTCAATGTCTGATGATTTACAATGACAGATAAAAAAAAAAGAATTTCTGAAATTGGAACATGACACTTTGGTATCACCCACAAAAACTGCCCTTGGAGGAAATTTTAAGCCAACAGAGCTCTATGTGACCCCATACATCCCATGTGTATTCTTATGCAACAGCCCAAAAAACCAAAACCAAACCCAGGGCCATCGAGTCAATTCCGACTCATAGTGACCCTATAGGACAGAGTAGAACTGCCCTATAGAGTTTCCACGGAGCGTCTGGCAGATTTGGACTGCTGCACTATGCCACCAGGGTTTCCTATGCAACAGAAGTTACTAGAATAGTTGACAGGAAGTAGGAAGAAGATTCTCCCTTTCCAACTAAAAGGTATCTTGATCTGCAAGCACTCCAGTTCAACGTAGGTTGAAGCAATGAATGAATAAAAAAGTTATATATACCATCACGTCTGAAAAAAGAGAGTTTTCTTTCTGCAACACATAAAAGGCAAAAATGAACATAATTTTTTTTCTACGTACTATGCGCTTGATAAAGTAGAATAGATTTCCTCTGAATTCAAACAGATGCTTCGTTTCTTATAAAATAACTGATATAGAAGACTCACTGAAAAAAAAAAAACCTGTGTCTATAGCTGGAATCTATTCTGGTTTATCACAGGCTAGCTGATGAGACTACAGAAGGATGGTCACTGGGACTTAATATACTCCAAGTAATCTCAGAACACCCTAGGGGATTGTGAAACAAGGAACTGGTGTGATAAGTGTAGGATGACAAATATTCTCGAAACACTCACTTTCACTATTAGGACTGAGCAAGTTTAACACCACCAATTTCCAAATTGATATAGGGAAACATGTTTTCTTGCTCTCTCCTCCCGTAAGTTGTTTTGGATTCTCATAGCCATCAACAGGCTCTGATTTATTTCTTCGCTACACTACAATTTGGATGCTTGAAATATTAGCCATAGAGAGGACTAGGTTTTTCCTAACTGTTGTTGTTCGTTGCCATCGAGTGGATGCTGACTCATGACAATCCCATGTGTGCAGAGTAGAACTACTCCATAGTGTTTTCAAGGCTGTGACCTTTTGGAAGCAGATTGTCAGGACTGTCTTCCTAGAAATCTAAAATATTTCAGGCGCCTCTGGGTGGGTTCAAACCACCAACCTTTCAGCTATTGGTTGAGTGCTTAACCGTTTGGGCCGCTTCAGGGACTCTTCCCGACAGTCACTGCTTTAAAAGTGTCCTGTGAATACTATCCCTGCAATTTCTTGTTGCCTTTCTTGCATTACATTCATGTAATGATCTTAGATTCTGAATATGATATGGGACTGCATTTCTTTATCACTCCAGTGGTAATGTACCAGTATATATTGCTGTAAGCAACGCTCAGTGTTGAATACCTGCATTTTTGCTTACTTAAAGTTGAAGATGTAATTACTTTCCTATAAAAGAATTCAACATCAAAAATGAATTTCAATCAAGTCATTTGGCCAGTGCAACAGATACAGGGTTTGATGTAATACAAGACTCAGGCAGAGTTTGTGTTTCTGAAGATTGATATCCTCCAATTTATGTGTGTAAAATAAATTTTATAAGTCCCCCCTGACCCCAAATATTACTAAGGATAATTGCTAATTTATGAACATGGCAATAGCCAACAATGCATTGCAAGAGATTCATGAGAAATGGAAAGAGGGCCCGATCAGGGCAGGAGCATTTACTGTTGGGATATGTAGTTATAATTTATCTTAGTTCAAATGGGTCTTTTTCACAGAAGACAATACCTTGTCCAAGTTTCACTTGGAAGAAATTTCATTTATAATCTGTGACTGACCATTAGATGAGGCCAGAGAATTGGATGCTCCTCAGCACTCCTTAAAGTCCTGTATGGGCTCTAGTCATGAGAAAGAACTCTGGACTTAGACTTGGTAACATGGGGTCTAAGCCTCAACACTGCTGCTAACATGCTGTGTACCCCTGGGCAAGGTGCTTGCACAATTTGGACCTAAGTTTTCTATAAAGTAAACAGTGTATACAATGAGGTGGTTGAATCTGATGATCAAACATAAAGGATGCTCCGGTTCTAACCTTCCATTAGTTAAGGGTTATGGGCATCCCAATCTGGGAAGGTCTTTTAGAATAATGAGATGAAACTGCTTTCAAAAATGTGTAAGATAGCTATTTTTTTTGGTATGGATTTGCCAGGCCAAACCTGGAAATCCAAAATGTTTCGGGCAGCATATATAGTTTCCTCAAGTGATACAACCTTTCACCTCAGGCTTCATGGAGGAGCTTTTGTGAACATTCTAAAGCCCCTCCTGGGAAAAGAAAACAGTTTTCTTCATGACCCTGGCTTTACAAAGTATTTGTTCAATTATACTCTAGCAGACAGTACTACATTTTCAGCCCCAAATATCGGCGGGATAGTGACTTTTCAACAAGCACTGCCTGAGGGAGAAATGCTTGTCATTTTTTTTGTCTCCCACCACCTGCCTCACCTCAAAGAACGATAGTTTGTTTTATGCTAGAATTAAACACAATTGGCTTAAAGTGCTCCATTCGAGGTTAAGAAGACATTTGTACTATGATGTCACATTAAAGCACCGTTCTTTCTACTTAAGAATTTATTTACCACCACATTTTTCTCAAAACCAGATTTTGTTAGGTGTAAAATATTTGGCTTCTTGTGTCTTTTAAAATGATCGTAAAAAGTCAATGTTTGGAGGTAAAGTATAGCTATACCTGTAATGAACAAAATTTAAGAATGAAGCGTTTAAGAATACACATACCTACAAAGACAGTAGGTTAGGAGTTTACTAGAATGTTTTATCTTCTGACACAAAGCGTCAAGGGTCCTTTGAGGGACCAGATTCCATAACTTGAGAGCCACCTAAAAGCCCCCTTTCAATGCCACAGAACAACAGGTGAGACAAATATAAACACAAAGCTGGCTGATCAGGTGGATGACAATGTCAACAAAAATTAGACATAGCATTTGAAAAGCTAGGATGTTTGAAAAGTATTGAAGTTACTATTCAATCCAAATATCACTAAGTTGGCAGAGCTCACTTAAAGAAAAATAAACATTAAATTCTAAGGTTTTTAGCAAGTTCTTCCTTCTAGTAATTAAGAGAAATGAGCAAAATACAAATTGTGAGGCATCTCGCTTCTAAATCGAACTGGCATCACCATTACCTGCCAAGGAAGCCTTAGGCTTAGCAGACAGCAGGGAGGTATAATTTTAATATTCAATAATTTTTCTGGCAGATATTAGAGAAAACTATTCAGAATGTCAATTTGTTCAAAGTGAACCGAGAGCTATTTATTAAAATTGAGACATAAGTAAATAAGAGGCCATTTTCAATCTATAACAATGACTATGTTTCAATAGCTCTGTTTAGCAGACTAATGGTGACGTTTAGAGAAAGACCCAATCAATAATGAAATTCCTTAGGGAAGGCCATGCCATCTCTATGAAAAGTACACAATGATGGCTTTAGAAGCTCAGCAGTTTTTACCTTTGGTTGAAAATATTTACAAATAATTTTGATAGTGTATCTGACTAGTTCACATCAGAAATTGTGACTTAAAACAATGGGATTAAATGTGATTAGTATTTTATCACATGAGGTAACTTTGCTCACCATGACATGAAGCTGAAGATATATCAATTTTAATAAAATGATATTGACCATCAAGAGTTAAAAAAAAAAAAACTGAAGTATATTTAGCATCCATAGTCAATCCTTTCTATGCAAAACCAAACCCAAAACAAACCCGTGGCTGTCAAGTTGATTCCGACTCTAGGACAGAGCAGAACTGCCCCAAAGAGTTTCCAAGGAACAGCAGGTGGATTCGAACCGCACCAATCTTTTGGTTAGCAGCTGAACTCTTACCCACTGCACCACCAGGGTTCCTCTATATGCGAAGAGGTTTAGCTATTCCTACTACTACTTTTATTAACACCCTTACTGAGTTCTTACTGTGTGCCTTAGAGTGTTCAAGTATATTACATGTATTTACTCATTTATTCCTCAGGAGATCCCATGTTTTATACATATTTTATAGATGAGGAAACTGAAGCTCTATAAGATTAAGTAATTTGCCTAAGGTAGTAACTGACAGAGCCCGAATGTAAAACCAGTAAATCTGGCTTCAGAACCCGCTTTCTTAATCCTTAATTTGTCCCATATCCTTCACTCTGATCACATGTAAATAGCAGTCACTCAAATTTCTGCCTGGGGTTTTTATCTCCAAGTTAGACTCAAGGAAAGTACTCGTCTTATATCTAAGGAAAATGTTTTGCACTTATCAAAAACAGACTATAAAGCTGTCTTTGGGTATAAATTACAAAGAAGAGCTAGAGGTCTGTCTCCTTGGTGCTACCACCTGCAACTCAAGGAAATCCAGTCATGATCATGTCATTTGAAAGCTTCAATCCCTTGAAGGGCTTCCTGTTCTCTTAGAATAAAGGTACCAGGTCTTTAAAATAGTCTATGAGGCAATGGTGGGAGCTCTTGTCTTTGCTGATTGAAGAACAACCACATGGGCCTTCCTTCAGTTTTTCAAAGGTAGGCTCCTTCAGTCCTTAAGTCTTTTGCACACACAGATCTTTCTACTTGGAAAACCCATACCCTATCCTACTCCCTGGAGCCAGTGGTGGTTCCACGGTAGAATTTTTGCCTTCCATGCAGGAGACCATTGTTCAGCTTCCAGCCAATGTACCTCATTGCAGCTACCATCCATCTGTCAGCGAAGGCTCGTATGTTGCTATAATGCTAAATACATTTCAGCGAAGCTTCCTAACAGAGACTAGAGAGAAAGGCCTGATGATCTACTTCTGAAAATCAGCCAATGAAATCCTATGGATCACAATGCTCCTATCCACAATCGATCATGGGAATGACTCAGGACTGGACAACATTTCATTCCATTGTGCACGGGGTTGCCATGAACAAGAGGCCAATGAGACGGCAGCTAACAACAACAACAATCTTATTCCCTGGTTGTTTCCCAACATATCTTTCAGTTTTAGCTTAAATGTCCTCTCTAAGAAGTCTTCCTTGATTGCCCAGATAGGTTATTCTCCTTGTTTCACACTTTCATAGCCCTCTAATTTTCCCTTTGTATCATGTAATCATAATTGAAATTAATTATCTCTATAGACTTTTTTTTTAATATCAGTCTTCTCTGCTAGACTATAAATTTATGAGCCACAATACCTGCCTTGTTTAATGCGAAATAACCAATTCCTGGAATAGACACAGCAGATGCTCAGAAAATATTTATTAAAGAATAAATGCAAAACACTGCAAGATGATAATCGCTTTCAGAAAGTACCTATTTTATTCCAACAAAACATAAAAATCAACACACAAAGTACTGATCTGTATTCTGAAGCCAGTCTGTCTCCAAATTGGCTTCATCTCCTTCTGTACTATTGCCAGAAGAATGTTATAGCGTAACCCTGAATAATCTCTATGACCTTTAATTTGTGTTTGGCTTTGTGTTGGTAGGTGGGAATTGTGTTTTCAGCATCAGCTTTTATGGGAACAAGTAACAGAAGAGCCAGTCCTGTCACTCACAAGGGAGTGAGTAATACTCAGTAGCTCACACCTAACTGGGAAGTTTGTTCATGAGCTTCTACTTCCTTAAAAGAAACACATACACACTTTGGTGCCAAGACAGTGTCTTTTACCTGATGGTTTAGATTTTGTTTTGAATGCATCTAGGTCAGCAATGAGAATTCAAATCTTTGCGATCACGGAATTATTCACTTCCTATTGATGATGCTTGCGTGTCCAAAACAAAAGTTGCTTTGGAAAGAAACCACCCAGAAAGAAACAGGTTTCAATGAAGACATCATTTCTAGTAGGTAGGTTCCCGCCTCTCTAATTTCCATGATTTTTTGCCCAGTTAGCCAGAGTTCAGTTTTAGAATAATGCCATAATTAACGGTTTACAAATTATGTTTTGAGGAACTAAGATTACAGTTTATTACGCTCACAAACCATTGCTTGCAAATGGTATAAATTCCTGACTTCATTTCCCAGACCTTGTAACACACGCTCAGAGGTTGGCATCCTTAGCCTTTATCTGCAAATGGAAAAGTGAAGCGTAAAACAACAAGTATGCTACTCAGTCTTGTTACTATATATGTACATATTCAAATTAGAAGGTTTCATGGGTTTTCATTTGCTTTGGCCTGCCAAATCCTCGGCTACCTTTTTCAGATTTGAGCTAAAGTTTTTTAGTGACTTATTACGCTGCATAATCAGACTTGGCGACTCACATAATCTTGGAGCATTCCTTTACGCTGTCACTTTTAGCTGCAAGATGAAACTGAAGTGCCAGCTCTGCAGAACACATGCTTTACTTTGAAAAGCCACTCATCTATTAATTTCATTCTATTTACTCCATTATAAAACTAACCATCAATCAACCCGTTTAATAATTACAACAGCTCATTAGTGTCTTCTTTGAGAAAAAAAAAAAAAAAAAGAGCTGAGATACCATGTTTGAGGGCAAAATGACTTAAAGATTTCTCCGACATCTTTAGTAATAACAACACGGAAAATAAAACGGTGAAGTGTTTGCAAGTCAACAGGCTTATTCACCCAGAGCAAACCACCCACGTCTCTGTTGATGATCGAGAGGCATGCAGTGGGCAAACTAAATCCACAGAACAGTGTGGAAGCGAGTAAACACTTTTAAAAAATGACTGCCAAGCAAGATAAAAATCCAATCTGCTTAGTTTTTTCTTCTTTTTTTTAAAGAAATCAAACACATTCTCTGTCTCTGTGGGTAATCCATTACATGAAGGCAGCACACACTATACAATACTGACCTCGGGTAGGGTACAATTCTTGCCTTCCTCATGGATGGCTTTGTCTTTTAAAAGCTTGCTTGCCATTTGCAGTATAGTGGGAAAAAATACCCGGGCTCATGAAAATTAAGTAAATAAGAAAGACTTGGAAGCGGCCAAGAAAAACCATATGATTTTGTGATCTGCATAAGGTTCTGGTGGGCAAGGCTTATACAGTGGGTGTGATTGCTTTCCTTTCCGCATAGGCCGTTCACAAACAGCTCTTCCTGTGTGCATGCATGCATGCTATATTTCTATCTGGATGTATCCCTCTATGCAAGAGCAACATCCACGTGCTCCTGCATGGTCAGGGAACATGAGACAGTGGCCCTGTAGAAGATACAGAGATACAAATGGCACATCCTCTACCCTCTAAGAGCCTTCATTCTAGACAGGGAGAGAGGGAACTTGGTACGCACAGAGAGAAATGAGGGAAGAACACAGTTTTATATATATACATATATACACAAACACACACACGTATATGTTCAGAGGTTCTTCTGAATGCGGAAATCTGAGAAATTTTTAAGGAAGAAGCATCTCCTCAGCCAGGCCTTAAAGAATGGCAAGGATTTGATGTAGAAATAAATAATATTTGGGGGGGGGTGGAGATCTTGGAGGGTGAGGGTAGAAAGGATGGAGAAAGAGAAACTCCCTTTTCTGAAAATCTCACTCCCAATTTTCTGCCTCCTGAGTGCTTTGGGCTGTGGTCTGTTGAAATAACTGCCCAGGCCTGGGGACTGTAACTCGATTCCTGCCTCTCCCAGAGTTACAGTTTCTTTCTGTGTACCTTGTCCGGTCCTCAACATTAGTCTGATGACAAAGATGCTCATGGTCTATTTTAAAGTAATCCAGCCATTCCCAAAACATCTGATGTTGCCCTTCGAGAGGGTAATGGTTTTCCTTTTAATTCTGATTCCATCAATACAGACACTAATCCAGACCGATTTGAGTAAACAGGGCATATTCGCCATTGTCTCTGAGATCTGAGAAAGAATGAACTTGAGAAAGATCACTGCCTGGATTGGAAATGGCCCCTTTGGGTGTTTTGCGTAAACTTAAAAGGAAAAAGAAAATGCCTGTACAGTGTTGTTTCCAAAGCAAGCTCACTTTGGGGGTAGAAATTCTCATATGGGGTATTATACTAAACTGTATCTATTAGTGGCTTTAGCACCAATAAGAAAGTAGAACTCTTTCTTTTGTAGTGTTTCCAGAATAGCTGACGAGAGCGTTTCATAAATTTCCGCCTCTGGCAACACACCACAGCTTGACTCAAAATTCCTTCTTTCAGCTTTTATAAGTAGATCTTTTTTTTTTTTTGCCATTCAAGAAACACAGACAAGATGCAATTCAGATTACACGTTTTTGCATGAGATATCAATTTACGCTCTACACACATGTACTAACATTCCAGAAATGTTTTATTCTTGCCAGTTACTCCCCCATCTAAAATCAACATGTGCTTTATCTTAACACCAGTTTCTGAATTTGAAATTGACAGGTGAACATTATCTGGTGAAACCATCACAGCCAGCATCTGCACCTCAGTCCAACTTCATTTTGCTCTTGGAAAAGAAACTCAAATGATTGCATTTAAGAAAACAGAAGAGGATATAAAAAGTGAGTCATGATCAAACACTAAATACATCTGAAAATGAGAAATCTCTAAGATTTCCTTTTTGCAGAAAATGGAAAGGAATACCCTCTGAATAATATAAAAAAAACAAACCCGTTGCCACTGAGTTGACTGCGACTCATAGCAACCCTGTAGAACAGAGCAGAACTACCCCATAGGGTTTCCAAGGAGTGGCTGGTAGATTCGAACTGCTGACCGTTTGGTTAGCAGCAAAGCCCTTAACCACCAGGGCTCCCTGAATAGTAGAGGTATGCTATAGTCTCAGACCAAATAAGGAACTCAAATATGGGGAAGTATAAAGTACTGTTCCTGAAAGGACTTCATTTAATAATTTCTTCAAAGAAGGTTGTATGGCAACGCGTAGTTTGTGAAATTCACTGTTTTCCCTTAGTATCTGCACCAGGTTAAAAGGAGGACAATCATATACTAACACTGATACTTGCAAAATCCACTTCAGGGAAGCGGAGGATTACGTTGGTAACAAAGAGAAAGAGATAAGATACAAGCCTGACGTCCCCCTATTTATTATAAAGCTGAGTTTTCCCTCCTATCCTGTCTCTCTGAAAATCTTTTGTTGTTGTTGTTTGTTTTTTAAATATTCTATTGTGTTTATTGTGTTTTGGGGAAACTTGCCATAGGAAATTAAAAAAAAAATTAGCTTCTCATTTAACAATTTCTATACATATTGTTCAGTGACATTGGTTACATTCTTTACAATATATCAGCATTCTCGTTATTTCCATTATGGTTGTCCTGTTTCCATTAATCTAGCTTCCCTGTCCCCCCTAGCCTTCTCGTCTTTTGTCTGGGGTAAATGTTTACCATCTGGTTTCATCTAGGCAATTATTTTGAGGAGCACAGTACTCACAAGTGATCTTTATTTTATGAACCAGTCTGTCATTTGGCTGATAGGTGACTTCTGGGAGTGGTTTGAGTTCCAAGTTGAAAGAGTATCTCAGGGCTATAGTCTCAGGGGTTCATCTAGTCTCTACCGGTCCAATAAGTCTGGCCTTTTTCTTTTTTTTTCCTCTTCAAATCTTAAATACAAATGTGCATCCTTGCCCAAAATGAAATTGGCAAACTTTATGGCAAAGGTTTGACATACCAAGATTTTAATTTTGTTGTTGTTTGTTTATTTGCTGGGTAGCAGGGGTGGTTTGTTTGTTTTTTAATGGACATTTGTATTTTCTTCTGCTCTATTATTTCCCAAATGATATTCTCATCTTGACCAAACATCATAGTTGGTATGTTCACTCATACATTTAGCTCTGGGATTACTATTTGTGTTTAGAGCAGTGACCAGAGAAAAAGGTTTTCTTCTCCTGATTCTAAGATGCCTATTTAATAAATAAAGCTTGCCCTTAATTACGTAGGAGGTCAGTCTGGCTTTTGTTCCTAGATTTGATTAATTTAAAAATGTAATTACCAAGTCCTTTTAATGGGTAAGACGCCATCTGTGTAGAAGTTTTAGAAAATGGGAACAGGGACCCCACTACCTCTCCTAGCCCTAAAAATCATTTGGGCCAATCTTCTCCCTCCCTACAGGATGCTGCTTGTCACTGCTAAAACATATAGTCAACATTCTGGGTCTCACATTTTGAACGCTTTTCAAGCTTTCAACATAGACAAGGATTCTAGCTCTGAGTAAAGACTCTACCATCTTTTGTTGTTGTTCTGACAAAAGTTTGCCAATTTGTCATAAGTATTAAATACAGATCAGTGTTTAAATCAATACATTCTCTTCTCAAATCATGATACCACTCCCCTTCATCTGCTCTTGTGCAGTTCCTTCTTGCATTTCAGTTCATGTTCTACCCTCTACCCAGAATGATCTTCCATCTCTCTCCCTCCTCAGTGAGTCTCGTCCTCAAACCACGTGAAACAATACTTCCATCGTGAACATTTTTAACTCCATTTCATTGTCTCTAAGAGTCTTTGGGATTCCCTACCACATTCTGTGGGATACTGGAATCACCTGTGGACAGCTCTTAGACTCCCTCAGACTGAATTCTCAGAAGCCAGAGCCTGTGACTTGCTCATTTCTGATCTCCTCAAGGTACTGGCACAGTAACTGTTCTTAAGTAGCCCTCAGTAGGTACTGGGTTGCAAGGAAATGCTTCTTTTAGTGGGGAAAATAATCTAAGTGGTTTGTATCCAGGGTATCAAAATCAATGCTTCATTGGCAGCCAAATCTATTCTGCTTTTTCATTTTAGGGTGAGGTTTCAAAGAAAATAATGAAATAGAGTTGGGGCTTATCTATAAGGTAGGATTTATCTTCTAAAGGGGGACACTTTTGAAAGTTAAAGGCAATGCCATTAATAATTACTCTGAGATAGTAGGCATACATAAGAAATATCCAAGCAAGGCAAGACTAATGGCGCCCAACTTATCTCTGTCAGGGGCCACAGATATTAACGGAAGTTATGAGCAGAGAATATCCAAGTTGTATGAAACTTTAGAAACAATCCATTCCTACTGCTGCTGCAAATGGTCCCAGAAAAGTGATGGATATTCCTGCAAAATGGCAGCCAACGTGTGATGCAGAGAAATGTGTTTTAATGTTTCCGGGGAGTCTTGAACAAAGCCATTTATTCTTCTTGAGTATTCTTTAGTAGAGTTCCAAATACGCCATTCCTCTGTTCAAAACCCTTCCACGGCTTGCACAGCCACTGTATTAAATCCACTCTTTTCTCGGTGTTATGGCCCTCCGTAAGTCACTCCAGCTTACCTTTCTCGCCTATTTCCTAACTCTCTCATACTTTCAATTCTATCTGAACTATTTGACACTTAGGTGTGCAGGAGCAATCAACCGACCTCTGTGCCCTTGCTAATGCTTATTTCTTCACCTGAAATCCTCCTTCCCGCTTATATTTCTAGGACTTAGGAAGTTCTACCTGCCTGTCCAGGTACAGCTGCATCCTACACATACATGTAGACTTTCTTGATCCTTCTACTTTGAGAAAATCTCTTTCTCTCTATATTATGTTGCTTACACGTCATATGACATGTAAGGTCTGCCTTACATGTAAGTGTATTATAACTGTCTACATGTCTGGCTTACCCCTCCTATGAATTGTATAATTCTTTGGTGTAGAAACTGTTTCTCACTTGTCTTTATATCCTATGTACCTTTTATATATAACTGATAGTAAAAAATTTATTAACAATGAGTAAGTCAGTCCTTTAAACTGCCATTTCTCCTCCTCATCACTATCATTCCTGAATAGCAACAAAGTGCAATGTAAATAAAAGGTCTAAGTGCAGATATAAACTGTTTAGAGAGTTACTGCGTTAACAAGACCTATTTTGCCGATTTCTTCTGCCCCTGAGCAAGATCCGTAGTTTAACTTTTGGATTAACTGTTTCACCTTGACACTTCAATCTGTTCTCTCCAAAAACTACAACCCTACTGGACGCTCTCCACAGACTCCTCATTCCCCTAAATGGACACCAGGCAATAATACTGCATCAGTCGTCTGACCTTTTTCTTATCATACATTCAAAAGATAAGTGAGAGTCCACTGAGTTTGAAAAAATTTCACCTTCAAAATAGCACAACTTTTCTGGAAAAAGGTTGTTTTTCACTGAGCTATCTTTTTAATCTCTGTGCTCATTCTTCTTTATTTATTGACATAGAAAAATTGGGAAGTTAAAAAAAAAATTATCCAACAGGGGAAAAATGTTTAATTCCATAAGGATACTATGAAGAGAAGATTTTTACCTAACCTCCTTTATCCTTCCAGCTCAGAGTTCAGTCATATACATGTCAAAGAAATCTAGTGTGCATTGGCGGTAAAATACTTCTCAACCATTTGACCCCTATCCCTCCTTTATACGTATAAAAATTTGTGACTTCAGATACATGCTCCCCTAACAGGCAAAATACAGAATCTAAATTCTGTATTTGCTCCTCATCTAAGAAATTTTTTAACAATTTTACATTTGGGAAATGTATGTCGTGTGATGAAAGAACAAGTAATATTAGTGGTTGCTATGAATAACCCAGAAATTCATTCATGGTTTCCACTGCACAACTGGCACCCCAGTTGAGGATCACTGCTCTTCTAAAAAACAAAACAAAACAAACATGCTTTTCCTTATCTAAGTAAAGGATAAGTGATTTATTATCACCAAATCAGTTTTCCAATAATAGCGAAAGAAGGTATGATCTATGTAATCTGTGATCTGAGATCTCTTTCTCCCAGTCCCCTCTGGGCTTGAGGGCACCCAGTTGTAAAACAAGGAGTGCAACCTAAGGCCACAGCATGGGGTGAGGAACACAGACGAGCTGACACCTAAATTAAACCTGCAGTTTCTGCTTTTCACTCTGTGTTTTTGCACAGCTCAGAAACACAACATGGGAAAACCTACAGCAACGGATATATTTACTCTCAATA
The DNA here is from genome assembly GCF_024166365.1 of Elephas maximus indicus. Taxonomy (NCBI): domain Eukaryota; kingdom Metazoa; phylum Chordata; class Mammalia; order Proboscidea; family Elephantidae; genus Elephas; species Elephas maximus. The sequence goes on from NC_064819.1 coordinate 25,248,356, forward strand.
GAAAAATTACTCCTATTAAAAAATATATATACTAGTCAATAGAAAATGTATTGGGGTGGAAGAGAGTATTTCTTTTAGCTGTGTAGATCCAGTGGTCAATTAAATGACGATGAACTGGACTCAGAGTTTGTACTGTTGCCTCAGCACTTTTCTTGTTGCATTTAATTTTGTTACAATAAACTTTTTGGAGCATCTACTATGGACCATAGTAGTCCTCTCTGGAGTATATTTATCTCTCTTGAGTATCACGGAGAAAAGAAAAAAAAAAGTTAAGTAAACAGGACTCATTTATGCACATACAAGTCTTTGAACTGCAAAAACCCCAATTGGTAAAATTAGGCGTTTCAGTATATGAGCCCTGAAGTTCCATTTAATTCTAGAACACCGTCACCCATTCCCCAGAGTATCTTTCCTTCTGCATCCAAAGCACCAGAAGGGGATTTTAGTAAAGATCTCTTTCTGAAGAGGAGTGCATAAGACTCTCACAGAACCAGGTCAGTGTTTTTGGCAAGAAAGGTGAACTACAACTTAATCCGTGAAGAATTTCCTTTCTCTTGAGCCTTTCCCTCTGCAGGTCTGAGATCAGTCCCAGAGGCTGTGTCATTCCAAGCCTGGCACTGGGGAACGGGGCTTGCTTAAGGCCTCTGCGTTGTAACCCAAGGGTAGAACCTTAAAGCTGTGCCTGTTACATCCTGCCAAAATTCTCCTCCCTTCCAGACCCTTTCCTGTTCATTAAAAGCTTCCCAAAATTCAGCTCTGCTTCAGGCGGGGGGTGGGGAGGTAGGGGTAAGTCGGAGACTGCTAAGTTGTGGAAAAGAGGGTAGAGAAGGCTTGGTGGTTTTGAGTTATCAACCCAAAGAGATGACCAGCAAATCAAATAAAAAACTATTTGAGGTTAGAAAATGGGTTCTAGTTTTAAAATAAGTTTCACGCTCACTGGGATCTCTGTGCCTTTTTATTCTTAATCTGCTCAATTTCTACCCGTTCTTATGCTATAAGAGTAGATGGCTGTTTCTGTATTAATACAATCAGGTGAATCCCAAGAACATTATAGCTTTAGTATGGAATTTTAGGCTTCTCAGGGCCATGCGGTCCTGGGCATTTCATAATACTCAGATGCAGAGCTACATCTAGCTATGGACAACTAGTTATTAAAGCATAACGCTATACAGAAAGGAAAGCTGTCCTTAAGTAAGACAATGGAAATCAAGGCCACGCAGATATCATATCACACACACATTGGTGGAAGAATACGGACGTCTTGACCGCAAAGTGGAATAAGATGCAAGAAGGTAGGAAAGGGCAGCCATATTATTTCACAGGTATCTTCTATGCTCCATAGCAAACAGAGCCCTTTGAGCTCCCAACCACACATTTACCATAAGTTTTGAAAAACTCAAAAGCATGTAAAGGCATTTTCTTTCATCATAAGGATGCCATATTCTCACATACAACATAACTCTTTCGCCTCCATAAAAGGCAGCAATTTCTACAGATAACTTCTATTTAGTTTTTTTTTTCCTTTTATGAGATTATACGTAACTTAAAGTATTTACTTCTTCCCACTTTGTATCAGCGTTATATTTTTCCAGTAGATAGCGCTGAGCCAACTTATACTTCTACCCCTTTATGCCATCCACACATAGTCAGATCCTAGCCTTAAAAACAAAGTCTGCTAGGGTTTGCATATAAACACTTGTGTGATATAGCTAACGAAGAAAAGACAAGACAATTTCAGATATGAGACCCACAGATAATTTTCTTACTGTTTGAAAGCTGGACAAAATTGGGTCAAATAGAAACAAAAAAGAGAGCCTTAAAAGTTACTTCCATTTTTTTTTTTTTTTTGAATGGTTGGGTAACATTTTAAGCTAACTTTCCATATTAAGGCCAAACAAGAAACTCAAGTTTCTCTACCGAGGACAAGCAAACCTGCTTGGATCTTTTAAAGGAAAATAGGTACTTCCTTTTCCTTCTCTAGATAACTTGATATTTCCCCTGTATATTTACACAGTTCAGGTGTCTAGACAATAGCACAGACAATATGATAGTGCTGGTCCTGCTTTGCCGGCCTTTACTCGACTCTTCTTTTTACCGTCTGCACCGGAACACCCTGCCAGTACTATGCATTTTGTTTTGATTTTAAGGAGCTCAGCTTTAGCACCCTTTCTACTTTTCCAAGCAGTCACCTGCAAGCATTTTCATCTGAAACACTGAATGAACACTCTCTCTCTCCCATGCCGCACCATCGCCACCCCCCCATCTGATTAGTGTCAACACAGCTGCCCTATTCTGAGGAATGTAAACTAATATTGTTCTTAGACCTCCCTCGACCTTAGGAAACTTCCTCAAAGTCTTACAGTCTTAAGGAGTTGTTTCTTTCTTCTTTTTTTTCTTATCCCTTTGCCCAATGATTTAAATCCCTAAGACCTTAAACTTGTTAAGGAAAGATCAGCAAGGCAAATCATCAACTCCTTAAAGAAAATCGTATATGCTGTCATCCGTAGGTACATTTATGGATGTATACATATTTGAAAAGGCACTGCTTCAAGATAACTTTATTTGTCATTACACAGTGAAAGTCTTAAGGCATTCACCAGATAATAGGGGCACTACTACAGTCCCCTCAGGATTTAGATGGGTCTCTGGGTTGATTTAACGCACAACGAAGATGGCTTTACAAAAAAAAAAAAAAACCTCACCTGATTATTTTGGGAAAAAAAAAGCTTCATTTGCTTTTAGGTTGAAGTCTGGAGATAGAACTATGCTAAGAAATTATTAAGTTTGTCTTACTGGTAGGCGAATACCCAACAGAAGAGTTATTTCAATATATCTAGCAGAATGTGATTGGCTTTCTCAAAAAGCGACTTTACAAACTCCTGAATACGGAGTTTCTTCATATATATCATGTCACCCAGAATCTTCTTCCTTTTCTCTTATTTCATCTCCTACTTAAGAAAGAAAGAAAAAAAAAATCTTACAGTCACCATTAAAAATATTAACCAAGATAAAGAGATTCCTACACACAATTTTTAAAAACATTATATTGGGTGACCGAGAACCACACATATGTAAACTTTTATTTTAAAAAATTAAAAAAAAAAATCTCTAAATGGAATGCTAAAATCTCAAATCCTTACCTCACTAAATTGAGTCTGGGCATTGTTTTCCAGGTACAACATGTTAGCTGTAAGATTGATCAATGCCGCTGTCCTCTCTTCAGGCTCCAGGATTTTGTCAACCCCCCCACCCCCTCTGAGACCCTTACAATATGAATCTACTAAGAAGATAACAGAACTCAAGGCCCCCTCTCTCTTTCTCTCTGTACATAATTTAAGGTTGCCTCATATATAGCCAACTATAGGCATGAGGGGGCGGGACTCTTCTCTTTACCTGTCCAATCCATCAACTTCCACCTGGACTCCTCCACTCCAATGGAGTGAAGCCTCTCCCATCTCATTAAGTAGTTAGAATTCCTTATCACCAATCTTTAAAAGAGGAAAAAAAAAAAAAAAAGGAGAGAGACAGAGAGGTAAAACTTTCCCCTGTCTCCTTCCTAAGAATGTGCACTCTCTCTGAAAAACAAAACAAGCTCTCCCCAAACAAACCGTACCACCACCACCACCACGACCTGCAGAGGCATTTCAGAAAGTTATTTTACACTTTGTACCTAAAGAGAAAAACTTGAGGGGAAGCTTTTGAAAGTTGCTTTTTTTTTTTTTCTTCTTCTTCTTTTTTCTGCTGTCCTTAATCTAGATGTGGGGTCTTAAGAATGATTATGACAACGTAGAAATTAGGGGGGACATCCTCAAATTCACCGTTATAGTTCCTCAATATAAAAAAAGAAAATCCACAGCTTGATAGCTGAAAAGTTTTCTACTTATTCTCCCCAAAGCAATGCCAGTGGTTTCAGGCAAAGCAAGGCCAAGGTAAGCCAGCTGATTTTTCGGAGCATGTTTCAGTAACAATTTAGATCATTGGTCCCATTAACTTGTCAAAACAAACAAACATCCATATGATGCGCAGGAAATAGAAATCCTGGGAAAGGTGCCCATTAAAAAAGAATTTAAAAAATAAATAAAAGCAAAAAAAGAAAACACTGCTTTCTGTTGTTATTTTTTGAGTCATAGAAATAACACAATCAGGTGTGTATATTTGAGTATTTCTTTTCTCTATTATATCTGCTTTTTATTAATATTCAAAGATCATCTTTTTCTGTAAACAGGTAATAAAAACATGATTATTTCACATGATGCTTCTATTTAAATGACTGCTAGAAAGAATAAGTCTTAAAGGATGAGAGCTCAATTAGTATTTGCCTTAAAAATATATTTACATAATCATTCATGTTGAATTTGGCCCTGGTTACCTAGTTTTTTTTTTTTTTTTTTTTTACCCTGACTTAGTGAAGGTGAAATGCACCCTGGTGGTTACTTTGTGATTCACTAAAATACTCTCATTACTGTTAAGTATTCTAGGTAAGTAATTCAGTTAGATTTCTATCTGAATGCCACCACCCCCAGCCCAACTCGGGAAGCTATTTTGCTCTGTCTTGCCTGAAAGTTATAAATGGCCAAGATAGTTACAGTGAAGATTTAGACTACATCTGAAATTTAGAAGACAATAGGATTAGAATCCAGAATGCACTGGGGTATAAATTTTAGAAATAAAACTTGGAGATATGTTTGTGAACTTGGATTTAGTTTGCCACTTTCACATCCACAAAAGGCAGGCAAATAAAGGATGCTGTGATCATAGGGGTGATATTGCTTTCAAAGCCTCTGAATGCTTGTGGCAATGCTTATTTTCTTTACAGAGTCTTCAATAACATTATTTGATCTGATGTGTCCAAGGATGTGACAATACTCAATAACACTACACGTTTATATCAGATATAACGTTCATTTCTTCACTGAAATATTGGAAAGAATGACCTTATAACTGTAATTAACCAAATGGGCAGTGGTAGGTAGCAAAGAAAATTGACTTACGAACTGCAGCATAATTATTTGTACCATGTCTTTAAATTTTACACCACAGACAGGTTAAGAGTCGATAGTAAAGGGCAGGTGGCTTCTTCTCTAAAAGCCATGCTCTCTTCCAGTGGTTCAACACTGTGGATCGCCCTGGGGATGGATCAGTCAGCGTGCTTTTTAAAAACCGATTTCAGGACCTGGCCCCAGATCTGCTGAAGCAGGCACTCTACGCTGTGTTCCCAGCATCTGTATCTTTTACAGCCTGCTAGGCTGTTCTGATGAGTCAGATCTGGGAGGCAATGCTCTAGAGCCAATCTCCTTAGTACAACTGCTCAGAAAGTCATTTCTGGATATTCTTTCACACAACTGGAGTTGTGTAACCATTTGAAGCTCTAGATCTAGGGCTCACATTATCAAAGAAGCATGAATGTTATTGTACCAAAATGCAAATAGACTATCTTTCACAAAGTCCAAAGATATCCCATAGGGTTTCATGGTCTAAAAAGCCAAATTCTACCTATGTTCCAGCTCGGCCTTCTGCATGATCAGGTTGACTATGGTCTCTTTCTAATATAACTACTAAGATTCTAGACCAAATCTAAGACAACACGTTTGCCACAGCCACTTGAGAACTTTGGGGCGTTTAAGGGAAAAAGCACTGGACTAGGAGTTAGGAGATACAGGTTCTATTCCCAGCTCTGCCATTAGCTAGCTCTGCGTCCTTGGGGCAAGTTCCTTGATCGCTCTGGATTCAGATTTCTCACTGTGAAATGTGGGATATAACTAAGTGAATTCTAAAGACCTTTACAAAGATGAGTCTCAATCTATGCCCAGAATTCAGGGAAATGATTGAGAAGATAACTCATATTTCTCTTAGTTTAGGGGGATATCTGCACCTCAATTTGCTCATCTCTGAATTGTACAACTGAGGCAGTGGAATTGCACAGACACTAAGATGCTTAAATGACAAGGAAAAAAAGGAGAAATATGCTGAAAAACTTGTGGTAAAAATTAGCGAACAGCCCATTTCCGTGAAAGGGTTAATTAAAATACATCTGATAATGTTTGATTTCAGCATTAGTGTGGGTACCTGATCTCAATATCATGCATCTATTTAAGAAGGAGGTAACAAGGGAGTAACAATTCGCTGCACTCACCTGGCTGCAATGCTTATCCATGGATCTCCAAGGTTTAGCAATGTACATTAATTTTCCTAACGACCTTGTGATGTAACCGAGTTATTATCATTGTATTCTGCAGATAAATAAACAAGCTCAAAGATCCTAAATGGATTTGCCAAGTCCTCAGGAGTCAGAACAACCCAATAACCACTGAGCAATTTCCCTCAGACTTCTTAAAGCTGTATGGCCTCAGAATTAGGGGTCAGCCCTGCCCCCTGGGATGGAAATGCCAGAGCTATAAATCCATAGCTTTGAGAGTAGAGCAACTCTTAAGACATGGGGTCAACACATACGCTCTCTAAAAGTGACACTGTTACCATTTTGTACAATATCCTTCCTACTAATTAATGATATAAGAGCTCTTAGTATATTGAAGATATTAACTTCTTATCATAAACGCTGCAAATATTTGTGTGTGTGTGTATATATGGTTTTTCAAGCTTGTGTATAGGTTTGTGGTTTGCTTTCTGATATAGAGGAATTCTGATTTTTTCTACAGTCAAATTGATCACTTTTTCCCCTTATGACATGGTTTTTTTCAGACATGGTTTCAAAGGCCTTCCTTCAACTATATCATCATCTCATATTATTATGGTTTTATTTGTTAACGTGCAAATCTCTTAACTCTCCTGAACTTATATTGGTGTAAGAAACAAGTGAGGATCTACTTTTTCTCATTTCCCAAAAGTAGTTACCATAAAAAAGCCTTACCATTTATTGAATAATTTCTATTTTTTCCTCTGATTTGAAATAATACCTTCATCACACACCAAATGCCAATGGCTCCATTTTATTTTCCTATATGACAAAGTTAAGCAAGTATATAAATCCTTAGTGCACAGAAAATATTTGTTTGCAGTTTGTAACCTACCATTGTGAGATTGGATAGGAGTCCCTCGGAGGCACAGTTAATGTGCTCAGTGGCTAACTGAACGGTTAGCGGTTTGAGGCCAATCAGAGATGCCTACTTCTGAAAAATCAGTCATTGAAAACCATATGGAGCACAGTTCCCCTCTAACACACTTGGGGTCACCATACATTGGCATTAACTTCATAGCAACTGGTTTTGGGAGATTTGGGAAGGGACCAACCTGGTACCTAGAATATTCAGTTCTACTGAACTGAGAGAGAGAATGGAGATTAGAAGAAGCCAAGGGTTTAGGTAAATTTGGCTAGGATTAGAGAGTCATTTATTAAAGGAAACAAATATTGCTGATTTGTTTTTATAGCAACAGTTGAGACTCTAAGAAAGAATGTGTCCTGATTCTAAACATATCAATCCTTCTGTGCTTTAACCCAAAATTTACCTGAGTGAGGTAGAAAAAGGAATATCCAGCAATATTCGCCTTCTTTATAAAGCTCCCACACGACCACTTCATCTTTCCAAAAGAACAACTCTGATCACATCACATCTCAGGGTGCCCCAGTGCTACTGGAATAAAACCAACTATTTAGACAGGCATTCAAGGACCTTCAAAAACTAGCCCCAAATGTCTTTTAAGCCTCATCTTCTCTATATTCCACTGTGCTTGCTACTGGCTGGCTACAACTGATCATTTCTGTTCATCTGCTCAGTCTGGTCCCTCAGGTTGGATGGAATGCCTTCGTACCCTTTTCCTGAAATATTCTAAACATCTTCAAGGATCCTTTAAATGCCATTTTCATGAGTACTTCTCCAATCCCCTAGACAAAATTAAATCTTCTCTTATATGAATCTGTATAAAAACAGTAGCAGAATGTTGCCTTACAAGGCAACAGGTTGTCTACTTGCGTGTCTATGAACTTTTTGAGGTCAGAGTACTCTTCTGTTCATCAGAAAGTTTAGTGTCTTAAAGCATGATGCAGATAAGATCAATTGAACAGTTTAGCTCTGTAAGAAAGAACTAGGAAGTTGAACGCTAGATTTTTTCTTTTTTTCTCCAAAGTATTTATTATGAGGGAGCCTTGATGGCGCAATGGTTAAGAGTTCGGCTGCTAACCAAAACGTCAGCTATTCAAATCCACCAGCCCGCCCGCTCCTTGGAAACCTGATGGGGAAGTCCTACAGGGTTGCTATGAGTCGGAATCAACTCAACAGCAATGGGTTTTGTTTTTTGGATTTATTATGAGACTGACATTTATTTTACAGAGATACATTTCTTGTAGGATCAATGCACAGTATCTAATTACAATAGAAGAAAGAGAAAAATGATGCTTTTCCAAGCTCAGTACCTCAAACCCTTAATAATTATTTGTCAGAAGGGAAACTTGTCAGCATGATAAACCTGCAAGAGTCAAAAAAAGTCAGAGTTTTGTACAGCATATAGGAAAATGAGGAAACATTTCAAGTCTCTACAGAACAAAATCAATTAGATTTTTTAAATGCCAGCTACCATTAAGTTGGAAACCCTGGTGGCATAGTGGTTAAGTGCTATGGCTGCTAACCAAAAGGTCGGCAGTTCAAATCTACCAGGCGCTCCTTGGAAACTCTATGGGGCAGTTCTACTCTGTCCTTATAGGGTCGCTATGAGTCGGAATCAACTCGACAGTAACGGGTTTACCATTAAGTTAAAGAGCCCCTGGCAGTGCCATGGTTAAGCCTTTGGCAGCTAACCAAAAGGTTAGTGGTTCTAACCCTACAGCAGCTCAGCAGGAGAAAAGACCTGGGGATCTGTTCCCATAAAGATTATAGCCTAGGAAACCCTATGGAACAGTTCTACGCTGTCACGTAGGGTCACTATGAGTCCAAATCAACTCAATGGCACACAACCACCATTCAGTTAAAGGATGGCCAACAAAACATCCTGGGTAATTTTTGAAGCTCTTTTCTTTCGAAAGTTAAGATCTTGATTTCCTTCCCCTATCTTCCTTGAGTAGATGAGAATTAGCACTTATCTTCCTTGAATAGATGAGAATTAGCACTTGTAGAACCACTGAAGAACACTAAATTAGTTCACCAAATAAATTTTCTTTTTAGTCTGCGGCTAAATTCCAAGGCAAGTTATGAATTAATATTCATTTTGGGCCTATCAGCTAGGCTTCGAAAAATGGGTAAGCCTGAAAGGTATAGAAAAGGAGATGAGTTCTCCCTGTATCTTACAATTCTACTCAAGCCATCGTTTCTTACTTGTGGAAATGCCCAAGTAAAAGGCCAAATAATGGGCAGAGTTCAGATTCTCTCTCTCTCCAAAACCTACCTGACACACTTGGAAGTACCACACATTGGAATCAACTCCACGGCAACCGTTTTTTTGGGGGTTGAGGAGGGACAAACCTGGTACATAGAAAATTCTAGCAAGTAAGAAATGGAAGCAACCTTGTGCTCCAAGACCTATATTTGCATCCAGTGAGCAAATCTGTCTCCAAATTTACGGATCAGGCACTGTTCAAATCACTTTACAAATATCAAACTCATTTAATTCTCCTAAGAAACTTATGATGTAGGTACCATCATTGTCCCTATTTTACAGATGAGAACACTGAGACTCAGATGTGGATATAAAGTAGTGGAATCAACATTAGATCCTGTCTGTACAGTTTGGTCCTAGAATCAAGGCATTCAAACACTGTGTTCTAGGGCTGGAGTGAGTTTTGAGTCTTACCTCTTTTTTCTTGTATTTACCCTTCCTTCAATTTCAAATTTTACTTTTTTCAATTTCAAGTCCATGGCAGCCCTACACACATTTACCAGACACCCCACTCTATGATTATAATAATAACAGTACTTCTACTACCTCCCCAGATTTAGATAGTGCTTTCCTTTTGAAGGAAACCCTGGTGGTGTAGCAGTCAAGAGCTACGGCTGCTAACCAAAAGTTGGCAGTTTGAATCCACCAGGTGCTTCTTGGAAACTCTATGGGGCAGTTCCACTCTGTCCTACAGGGTTGCAATGAGTCGGAATCAACTCGATGACAGTGGGTTTGGTTTTTGGTTTGGTTCTTTTTGAAGGGCTCTAAAACAGTCCAAGTAAATAGAGTTTCAAACTTACAGAGGTAAAATCATCTCTCCTCAGATTATCTTTTGTTTTGCATTTAAACATTTTAGATTATAAAAATAATATGAACCTTAGGAGAAAAACTAAAAAAAAAAAAAAAAAAGCCATCCACAAGCACACCATTCAGAAAGAACTGTAATTAACATTTTCCATGGGCTTCCTTCTGTGTTGATGTATGTATGGTGGAAACAAAATTAGGATCATATTCCATATAATATTTTTCATTATAGCATTATGAGCATTTTCCCACATTAACTATTCCACCTACTAAAGTATCAGGTCAAACGGTATGGATTTAAGACACTTGTTAAATTATTTTCCAAAAAGACTGCACCAATCACATTCATATGAGGATACCTACCATAGCATTGAGGGCTATTATTTTCCAACCTACAAAAACATACATTTTCTTGTTTGCTAGTGAGATGAAATATGTTTCAATACGACTATTCATCTTTTGTATTTCTTCTTTAAATGGCTTAGTAATGACTTTTGCTCCTCCCATTCCCCCCTTTCCACCCTGTTGGAGTGGGAGTGTTTTTTTTCTTGATAAATATATCAACACTTTGACATATTTGCAAATATTTTCCCAGTTTCTTTGCTTTTTAGTATTATGTATATTGAAATAGGAGTCCCTGGGTGGCGTAAACAGTTAAGTGCTTGGTTACTAATCTAAAAGTTGGCAGTTGGAATCCACCCAGATGCACTTTGGAAGAAAGGCCTGGTGATCTAAAAGATCACAGCCATTGAAAATCCTATGGAGCACCGTTCTACTCTGACACACATGGGGTCATCCTGAGTCGGGGTCAACAACAACAAGTTTCATTTTTTGGTTATATTGAAATAAGAATGCTGACTTTTTTTTTTTAATTACCAAAAAATTACTTCTTTAGGATTTCTTTCATATCTTTTTTGTTTGTTTATACTATAAATACATTGCTGAAAATATAGAAAATACAGTTCTATGGGAAAAATGTAGTATTTATCCCAGAACCTACAGGTGACCCCAATTAACATTTTAGTATATTCTCTGTCAGACACACATATTACAAACAAGTATGTAACTGTATATATGAGATCATAGATTAAATATGTTTTGCTAAATATGTGTATATATGTATATACATACATATACCAACTTTTTAAAATTAACCTAATACGAGTGCATTCCAAGGTTATTAAATGCACTTTCTAAAACACTATGATTTTAAATTGCTACATAGATTTATTGAATTAATTTCACTATTTCCCATCCATTGACCATTCCATTTGATCCCCCACCCTCTTTTTTTTTTTTAACATTAGTACCTTAATGCAAAAAATACTACAGCAGTAATTGAAATACACTCTGAGAAGCTGAATTATACAATTAAAAGATGAAAATATTTTAAAGGCCAGTAAATTGGTTGATTTCTAGATATTATACCTATTTATGTTTAGACTGATAATGTACTAGAAAGCTCATATTATCACAGCTTCACTGGCAGATAGTATTTTTTTTTTTCCATTTTAGCATGCATAGGTCACTATCAAATTAACTTCCTCCACTATTAAAACCAAACCAAACCAAACCCATTGCTGTTGAGTTGATTCCAACTCTTAGTGACTCTATAGTTATATGTTATTTATTAAAGTGAGTACACTAATGTCCATGCTGATTAATAGGTATATTCTGGATTTGGGGTTTTGGGGTGAATTCCTTTTGTTGAATGTATAGTTAATAAACTAATAGTCACTCAAACTAATCCCAGAGCACAGCACCTTTTTCTGGTTCCATACTGGAATATACCTCGGTATGATTCTAGATTTTAATAATTTACTTACCCTAAAACCAAAAGAAAGGCAACCTACCTTGCCATTAAGGATCTCACATAAAAAGGCATTGTGCTAAGAGCTAGGAAATTTGGGTTAAGTTCTGGCTGTTTCAGTAAATTGATTATATTACCTGAAGCCAGGGCCTTTCTTTGTCCATATCTCCATTTTCCAATATGTTAAGTGACAGGGAATTGAACTTTATTTTGTTATACACCTGGTGTCATATTACGGTGATTCTAGCTTCCTTGGAGATCATGTTTGTCCATTTTTGTCTATAAATTCATGTTTGTCTATACATTCAGAGCTAATGACCTGATTCTCAGCTATGAAATACAACCTCCCTATCAGCTTTATAGCCAACATCTTTTCTTAGTAGTACTTCCTAAATAGAGAGCCAGCGATGCAAATGATTTTATGTTTCTATCAAGCTCTCAGCACTGGAGATTTTAGGTTTCACTTTAATTGCTCCAACTTTTCTCTCCTCCACAGGAATAATAGGTTTGGCAAGGGATGTCTCATTCTTCCTGGAGGCTGTATTTTGAGGCAATTCAGCTTTTTTTTTTTTTCCTTACATAAATCCTCTCCACCCTTTGCAAAGCAAGAAAGAAAAAAGAGAAAAAATCCCTAGGCAAAATAAAAAGAAAATGTATTCACTTTGGGGAAATCCTGGGGGCACAGTGGTGAAGTGCTATGGCTGCTAACCTAAAGGTTGGCAGTTCAAATCCATCAGGCTGTCCTTGGAAACTCTATAGGGCAGTTCTACTCTGTCCTATAGGGTTGCTATGAGTAGGAATTGACTTGATGGCAAGGGTTTTTTTTTTTTTTTTGAGTATCCACTTTGGAGTACTGGATGAACTCCAGGGAATATCACATTTTGCCTCTCTTTAATTCAGACTCTGAGAGAGATCTAGTGTCCCCTCTCTGGTTTCAACTACTGCTGGTCTGCACTCACCTTTAATTATAGGATGCATGTCCCACTGGTAGCTGCAGTTCAGCTCCAGGACACAGGATGGAGAACTCTTAAGTCTGTGACTTTGGGGAAACTTGGAGAATCCCATCTGTGAATCCCCCACCCACTATTCACCTTATATCAGGGATCATGGGACCGAAATAAGCTTTCCCAAGAGCCCTGTTCCCAGGTATATTCTTTGCTGCCTTGTTCTGGCTTGCCCTTGCCCTAGGTCCTAAGTATAAAAAATTAGTGTATACAAATTTGGTTTATAAATAAAAAAAACATGTCCCCCTGTGCTCATTCTCTGAGTTACTATGAGATCTTGTAGCAGATACCTAGCTTCTCTGTTTCTTGGTTCTCTACAATGAGGAAGGGTTGCCCAAGCCCTGTGGGCCTTCTGAGGTCCTTTCTGGGGCTGACATTCTCAAATTCTCTGTAAGACTACTTCCTTACTATGTAAATACTTTGATAATGACTGTTTTAGCAGAAAACAACCCTTTACCACAAAATGCCACAGCAAACAAGGAAAGCTGCATTTAAAGACAGAGGAAAGTCAAAAAGATCAGCAAAAAGAAAGGCCAAAGCTGTAGCTTGACCCAGGATAACCGATACACCTACCATTGGAAATTCAGGCATGACCAAAAAAAAAAAAAAAAAAGTGTTTTTCAGGAGTGGCTAAGTACATCCACTGGCCCGTCTCCCAAGTGTAAATGTCACCAAACCCAAAGCCCATTTGCCATCGAGCCAATTCTAACTCATAGCGACCCTATATGAAAGAGTAGAACTGCCCCATATGGTTTCCAAGGAGTGGCTGGGAGATTCGAACTGCTGACCTTTTGATTTGCAGCCTTAGTTTTTATCAATTGTACCACCAGGCTGGTGTAATCTCCCCTCTGTGACAACAGACTATGGGTAAAGCATCTGTCTTTGGAAACCACTTCCATTCACTGTTAAGCGCAGGGGTTTGGGTGGTCTATGGTCCAAATCATTATAAAGAAATAAAAATAAGTAACTTCCTGGTGTTACTTATGTCAAGTATCATGAGTACAGGAGAGAGGTGAGCTTAAATGTAATTAGAAAGCAGGACCTACTGAGTAAGGTTTGCAGGTGAATCTTGGGGATTGTTTTCCAAAGGCAAAACCAAATCCAACTTAAAGGATACATGAAAAATATCGTGGCCAGAACCACATGATCTCTTCTAACTTTAAATTAGTCTTTATTTCTGTTTAAAAAGCAAGATGAAAATAAAAAAAAAACAGCTATTTGTGCACCTGTTCCAACTCATGGTGACCCCACGTTTGTCAGAGAACAACTGTGCTCCATAGGGTTTTCAATGGCTGATTTTTCAGAAGTAGGTGGCCAGGCCTTTCTTCTGAGGAGCCTCTGGGTAGACTCAAACCACCAACAACCTTCCAACTTCTCAGCAGCTGAGTGTGTTGATTTTTTGCACCACCCAGAGGTCAACATGAGTCAAAATTGACTCCGCAGCAACTGGCTTTTCTGTTTCTGTTTAGAATCGTCTTTATTGAGAACTTCTATTGGAAAAGTCCTATTAACAGGCCAAGAAGAATGAAATAGTTTGGGGCTATCTAATCAGAGCATTAGCCTGTATATTATGCTCTATGGCTTACAGAAATTCAAGATTTCATAATTTTTCAGCTTTGTAAATCTTGATTCTTCTGTTCCCTCCAGTAGTCAAACTCGAATGTATTTTTCGACACACGCCTAATGTGTTACCTACGTTTTATTCAACACTAGTTGAGTATCTGCTATGTGAATTCAGCACCGTGCCAAGATCTGTGGAACATTTCTGTCTCCTGTAGGCAGCCACTCTCCCCTGTGCATTCTCAACAATCCCGAGGACGCCTATATTATATGGCAGATCTCATCTCATCACTTCTTAATTCTGTCTTCATGACTCCCACACTAACATATGAGCTCAAGGGCAAGGCTGATGCCTGACTCAGTCCCAATTTACCTCTGTCTTGTACAGTATGCATGGTAGGTGCTTAAATTCTGTTTGCCAGATGACTGTCCTGATTTGGTTCACCCAATAAGACTGTAAAGTAGTCATGGCCTTATGCTAGGTTCTCAGAAGAGGAAACCAGGTAGCAGAGGGTTAAATGTTATGTTCAAGTTCACATAGAAAGTATACTAAAGACTTGAGCTTGGAGCCAGGTCTGCTGTCTCTAAACTGCACACTGTCCAGTGCCACACACATTACCTGGTCACAGAAGAGATTACTCTCTCACATGCCTGCCCAACAATGGGGAGAAGTTGAGTTACTGAGCAAATGACTTCTTCATTGGATGCTCAGCAAGGGGAATAAGAGGTTCTGTCACTGCAGATGACTCCCATAGATCTTCTTTCTACTTTAGCAGCTTTTTTCCTCTATGTGTTGGTCTCCGAAGCTTCCTGCTGTCACAGACACAATAAAGTAACTTAACTCCAGCTCCCCAAGCCTGATTCACAACTCGATTAAACAGTGATGCAACCATATAGGTGTGCCTCTGTGACCGGGTGGTTAAGCCAGATCTTCTGGCGTTTAGAAGCCGCTGGTTTGATTTTGTAAGAAAACATTATCTGCATCGATCTTCAACTGGACAACTGTGCAAGAGTTGTCAAAAAGAGAAAAAAAATAGTAACTGTGAGATGTGTTACATTTCAAAAATGTAGCCACTTTCCAGCAAACACTGAAGTTTACTTTTGGACTGATGTATAAATATGGCTTAAAAGTAAGGGGAGACTCAATACCATAGTTTTGTAATAACAGTGAAGATACCATTTCCATCAAACAGAAACCAGTTGTGTTCAATTGTGTTGATTCAAATAAAAATGTGGCAAAGTCAGGCTTTATTATGAATAACCTGAAGACACACACACACAAACCACAGAGTAGATGGCTCCAATAACTTCAAATATAAAACTGAAAAATTATTTTTTAACTCAGTTGCTAAGTGAATGAATGAAATGTGCACACTATACCCATTTTGATCAATTACTTATGCTCTCGCCTCTAATTAGTTCTTTTTATTCACTGGGTCTTATAATTCAGACAGATTCCCTGCAGATACCCTGTGGTGGTGAGGGGTTTAAACTACAGGTTCAAACAGCTAAGTTGATGAACTTGTAAGTGGTGTGTGCCATATCAGTGAGTAAGATTATTACCAAATCAGGGCACTGATGTTTGAGCATCTCTTTAAAAGACATACTCACTTTCTTTTCTCCCAACTCCTTGCCCTAATGGTTCAGATTCTTCCAATTTTTACTTAGCAAACATAATAAATTATTAGTCATGGTCAATAGATAGACTTTTTTTTTTTTTTTAATTGTACTTTAGATGAAGGTTTACAGAACTGGTCTCTCATTAAATAGTGCACATATCGTTTTATGACGTTGATTAACAACCCCAAAACGTGTCAATACTCTCCCTTCTCAACCTTGGGTTCCCTATTACTAGCTTTCCTGTCCCCTCCTGCCTGCTGTTGATATAAACTAAGACTCATGCACAATGCTGAAACATCAGACAACTTCCCTTTTTCTCTCTATTGTTACTTTAGAGAGAAACGGGTCAGAAATGCTTATTGGTTTGTCTAATTAAGAAAATTTTCAAATATGAGTTTTGTCTCCTCTTCCTTCCTAACCCAGGAGCCCAGAGAGGAAAATGAAAGTCAAGGCTTAAGTAAATAGTAGCCAGTTTAAAAACTAGTTGATTTGATTTTAGGATAAATAAATCAGCTGATTTGATTTTATCCTAAAATCAAATCATAGATCTATCAGGATAGGGTAATGCTAGAAGAAGTATTAGAAATCTTTCAGACACCCTTATATTTATCCTCATACCTACACATGCACACATACACATTTCATTTCAAACATTAAACATGTCCTTCATTGTACATGGTTCTGCAATAGACCTAGAGAGGTACAAGACTTAGTACCTGTCCTCACAGTTCCTCATGTGGTAGAGGAGACATACCTAATAAAACTAATATGTTTACAAAGTTAGAATGAAGTATGTATGAAATAGTAACTAAAATAAATGCTAAGTGTTACATTACAAGGGACAGTTCTGTGGAAACACAGAAGAGCGATTAATTCCCCATGAGGAGATAAGGAGTTGGATGTTTGAGCTTGAGAAGGATTTAAAAAAAAAAAAAAAAGGAAAAAAAAAAACAATGGCATAATCCAAAAGACAGAGATATGAAATTATATACTCAGAACAAGATGGAGTTAGGTGAGCCTGGAGGGACATGGGACACGGGAGATGGTGGAGGAAAGATATGTTGGGATCAGACTCTTCACTCAATACTTTAATCATTACTCTTCAGTAGGACTATTCTGGCTCAGCAGTTAGCAATCAATTAATTTAGTCAGTAGGACAGGCTATCTGATAAACACATGTGACACAGAGTAAGAAGGAAATGTCGGGCTAAGGCTGTGGTAGTTTTAAATCTCTGTATCATTCCCATACTTCAGGTAACTTTAAACCTCCAAAAAGCTTTATGACTTAACTATGGACTTTGCTGAGGATAAAAATGTGAGCTAGATCATCTATTTCTCATGACTTTATCTGTAAATTCTTTGGATTAAAAATAGAAAACGTTCACATGAATTGAAAAGGTATTAAAAAGACCCTAGACTTCTAGGGACTGCCTTCTGCCATTGCCATTGCCAAAGATCAATGTCAGCTACTCTTCTTCCTCTCGTTCTCCCCAGGGAAGTGTGCCAAGTCCACCCATTGTCACAACAGCATTTGCCCTCTGACCCTTAGCAAACAACTGCACAGGATGCCTTTTTAAACTGCTGGATATGACACCCTTGTTTCTTTAAAGACTGACCTGCAGGGTTAATTAGAGAGTTAAACACTCTGCCCATCTGGGGCTAACATGTACACTTAGACCCATGAAGCAAAGCGAGTCCTCCTAGCAGATCCTAGCCTTGGAGGACTCTAACCCAGCAGAAGCTACCTATGTTTTCAGGATAATTTCAGAAATTCAGACACAAGGACCTATTTCTTCATCATTACCCTTTAACAGGACTATAACTCTTAGTCGTTAGCAGTCAATTAAACATTTGGTCATAATTCTTTTTCCATTATTTCTTAGGACTGTAAATGGACAGGACCTGGGGGGCACAGAGGTTAAGTGCCTGGCTGCTAACCAAAAAGTCAGTGGTTCAAACCCACCAGCTGCTCTGTGGGAGAAAGATGTGGCAGTTGGCTTCCGTAAAGATTTACAGCCTTGGAAACCCTACGGGGGCAGTTCTACTCTGTCCTATAAGGTTAGTATGAGTCAGACTCAACTCAATGGCAATAGGTTTTATAAATGGACACACTCATAACGATAGTGCCACCTTCTCTTCTTGCAACCTTGCAAGGACAAGGAAGGGAGGGAGGGCTCTGTCACTGTTCTGGAGGGTAATGTGTTATTCCAAAGATAAGGGATGAAAGGGAATGCCTGCCTTATAATGATGACAACATGGGTGATAAGTCAAAGCAGGTTAAAAACAGCACTGAAGAATCAATTCAGTAAAAGACTTTAGAGATCATAAAACCAAAACTTCATTTTGTTGTTGTCAGATGCCATCGAGTCTGTTCTGGCTCATAGAGACCGCGTGTACAACAGAATGAAACACTGCCTGGTGTTGCGCCATCCTCACAATTGTTGTTATGCTTGAGCCCACTGTTTCAGCCACTGAGTCAATCCATCTTATTGAGGGTCTTCCTCTTTTCCCCTGACCCTCTACTTTACCAAGCAGGATGTCCTTCTCCAGGGACGGGTCTCTCTTGATACCATGTCCAAAGTATCTAAGACAAACTCTCACCATCCTTGCTTCTAACGAGCATTATGGCTGTACTTCTTCCAAGAGAGATTTGTTCATTCTTAGAGATGGACAATATGAAAGCAAGACAGCAAATGTGTGTCCCAATGCTTTGCAAGTATTTTATGAGTGTAAAAGGGCTTTCCACATCTCCTTCTTTGAATTGTGTTTCAGATTTAAAGTAATTGCATTACTTATTACATTTAACTACGAGAAATGCCTAAGTTTATACTCGTGCCCATGGCTTGTATTCTGAAGGTATTAGAACTGCATCTCAGGTACCCCAGTCAGCTGATTCAAGTTCTGCTTAAAAGCCTATTAAGTTTTTGTCACTAGGACAGGTTATCTAATAAACACATCGAAGTATTAATAAATAGTAACCACTGTTTCTCTCTGATAAGAAGGTTTTCAACTCTAAGTTTGGCCCTTACAAAGGGTAAAGAAAATTGTATGAATTAATGAGAGAGGGAAAATTCAAGATATGCAAGAAATGATAACAGGTGCTCCAGACACAGACATATAATGGATATATGTCCAAGTATGTTGGAAGTTATCTTAGAAAAGACTGGAAGTAAAGAGAATTCCCAAACAGATGGTAAGAATCTTGAGAGAGATAAAACTAAGTGAAAACAAGGGAAGGAAAAAAGAAGTACATTAAGATCTAGATAGTTGTACAGAAGACAGTTTTTACCTTACACTGAAAGATGAAACAAGTGTAGCATTCTCTGAGCTTGGAGTGAAATAAAAGAAAGGACACTAATTTGGGGGAGAAAAAATTTGAAGTTGTAAAAAACCTTATGTCCTCATTAAACTAAATCAAGGGGATACCTCCAAAAAAAAAAAAAATCCTAAACCCATTGCCATTGAGTTGATTCTGACTCATAGCGATCCAATAGGACAGAATAGAACTGCTCCCTAGGGTTTCCAAGGAGTGGCTGGTAGATTCGAACTGCCAGCCTTTTGGTTAGCAGCCAAGTTCTTAACCACTGTGCCACCACAGTTCTTCAAGTGGACACAACGCACCACAAACACCTTCCCTATACATAGTTCAAGGAGCTTTGGTGGTATAGTGGTTAAGCACCCGGCTGCAAACCAGAAGGTCAGCAGTTTGAACCCACCAGCTGTTCCATGGGCGAAAGATATGGCAGTCTGCTTCCATAAAGATTACAGTCTTGGAAGCCCTATGGGATAGTTCTACTCTAAATCTGCTTGATGGCAATAGGTTAAGAAGTAATCACTATTCTGACTCTATCAACAATTAGTTTTGCCTGTTCTTGAACTTCATATCAATGGAATCATATAGTATCTTCTGTGTCTGGTTTATTTCACTCAACAACATTATGTCTATGAGATTCATCCACATAATTAAATGTAGTTTATTCTTTTTTATTGCTGTGTAATATTTCATTGTGTAAGTATACCACAATTTATTTATTCACTTACTGTTGAAGGGCATTTGATTTGTTTCCAGACTGAGTCTATTATGAATAAAGCTACAGTGAACATTCTTATACATGTTTATTTGTAGATGTAAGCACTTACTCCAGTATCAATTCTATAGGAAAGAGTTTTTTTTTTTTTTTTTTTAATTCATAGTTCAGGAACCCATGGGTGGCACAAACAGTTAAGTCCTTAGGTTACTAACCAAAAAGTTATCAGTTCAAATCCACCCAGAAGTGCCTCAGAAGAAAGTCCTGGCAATCTCCTTCTGGAAAGTCATAGCCATAGAAAATCCTGCGGATTGCAGTTCTACTCTGAAACACGTGGGGTCGCCATGAGTCGGAGCTGACTTCACAGTAGCTGACTTGAGTTTTTTTGGTTGTTGTTCTTTTATACATAGTTTATAACACAACCTCCTTTCTGTAGAAAAGACTTGCACCCAAAACAGCCAACTGTGGACCTGGATCTTGAGCCTGTATTTGATAACAGTAACTAACAGTTGAATAGCACTTCACAATAACAAGGACTCCTGGTGGCACAGTGATTAAGTGCTCAGTTGCTAACTGAGAGGCCAGCAGTTAGAGCCCACCAGCTGCTCTGAGGGAGAAAGATGTGGCAGTCTGCTTCCACGAAGATGTATAGACTTGGAAACCCTGTGGAGCAGCTCTACTCTGTTCTGTAGGGTGGCTGTGAACTGGAATCGCCTTGATGGCAACGGGGTTTTGGGTTTCACAGTTAACAGACGGACTTGCTATATCTGACCCAATTTTTGAAAGCCTTTTGTATTTGGCTTGGAGAGCAGTGGCTTAGAGTCAACAGATTTGGTGTAAACTCTAGGTTCTGAAACTTAATAGGTCTGTGGCCTTGGAGAAGACATGAAACTGCACATTTATTAAATGGGGATACCACCATCTATACCACCTCCCTTAAAAGATAACCATGAGGGTAATCAAATGAAGTAAGTATTTTATAAATCATAAACCAAAACCAAACCTAGTACCACTGGGTCAGTTCCAACTCAGAGAAACCCCGTAGGGTTTCCAAGGCAGTAAATCTCTAAAGACGCAGACTGCTACATCTTTCTCCTGCAGAGCCACTGGTGGTTTTGAACCACCGATCTTTCAGTTGGCAGTCAATTGCTGTAACCACTGTAACACCTGGGTTCCTATAAACTATAATGTGGAAGGTAAAAATCTAAGAGTTAAGAATTATGAACAGTATATTGATGCTGTCAAAATAGGGATGCATATAATATCTCAATCTATGCTGAACAAATAATCCGAGAAGCTGGACTATATGAAGAAGAATGGGGCATCAGGATTGAAGGAAGACTCGTTAACAACCTGCGTTATGCAGATGACACAACCTTGCTTGCTGAAAGTGAAGAGGACTTGAAGCACTTACTAATGAAGATCAAAGACCACAGCCTTCGGTATGGATTGCACCTCAACATAGAGAAAACAAAAATCCTCACAAGTGGACCAATGAGCAACATCATGATAAGCGGAGAAAAGATTGAAGTTGTCAAGGATTTCATCTTACTTGGATCCACAATCAAAAGCCATGGAAGCAGCAGTCAAGAAATCAAAAGACTCATTGCATTGGGTAAATCTGCCACAAAGGACCTCTTTAAAGTGTTGAAGAGTGAAGATGTCACCTTGAAGACTAAGGTGCGCCTGACCCAAGCCATGGTATTTTCAACTGCATCATACACATGTGAAAGCTGAACGATGAATAAGGAAGACCGAAGAAGAATTGATGCCTTTGAATTGTGGTGCTGGCGAAGAATATTGAATATACCATGGACTGCCGAAAGAACAAACAAATCTGTCTTAGAAGTACAACCAGAATGCTCCTTTGAGGCAAGGATGGCGAGACTGCGTCGTACATACTTTGGATGTGTTGTCAGGAGGGATGAGTCCCTGGAGAAGGACATCATGCTTGGCAGAGTACAGGCTCAGCAGAAAAGAGGAAGACCCTCAAAGAGGTGGATTGACACAGTGGCTGCAACAATGAGTTCAAGCATAACAACGATTGTGAGGATGGCGCAGGACTGGGCAGTGTTTCATTCTGTTGTGCCTAGGGTCGCTATGAGTCGGAACTGACTGGACGGCACCTAACAATGACAACATAATATCTTTGTGTGGTTTCTCTTCACTCTGCTTGGGAATCAACTCACTAAAGAATTTGGTCATAAGGAAAGATGGCAGTGAAGGCTCTATTATACATACCATGGTCCTTTTTTATCTTCCTCCAAGTATGAAATTGTGTTTTAAAGGAAACACTATTTGTCAGGAGAAAACAAATTATCTCTTTAGACACACAGTAAAACATGAAGCATCTAGCCATGTACTAAACGGTTTGTTTTTTCATTTCCAGAGATATTTTTCTGCTCTTCAAGGAACACACTGGATGAACCTGTATTGTCTTACCTCTTAAGGGAGTTATATCCTCTTTCTTACGTGTAGTAATTACAGAGTTAAAGGCCAGACTTCTTGGGTGGTTAGATCTGATGGCCTTTTACAATCACGCCTAACCCTGGGATTTCTATGATAAAAAATAAAAATCACACACAATACAGTTGAACTAGTAAAAAAGCCACAAATAGAGAAAATGACTACATACCATTTTCATGTCACTTGGCATTTATATTTCATGGTTTAATGTCTAGAAAATTATTCCTCGTGTCTGGGAAATAAGGAACAAAGTTGCCTCAAAAAATAGCCTTTTACTGTTTTCTAACTTTCCAAGGAACTGGCTTCTGGATTTTGAGTCATAGTCTTCCAACAGGAAAAAAAGTTTTGGCTTGGCAGCTTACGCTTTTTGTCTGAATTAAATAGATGTATACAAAATTAATGAAGGCAGACTCAAAGAGATCCCTAACAGAGTCCATCAACCTTATTAAACACAGCTTCACTTTATAATGGTTTCTTGGAGCCATAATGGTCTGCAGCTGTCTGAAAGATTTACTGTCTAAGGGCTTTGACCTAAACTAAGATTTACAAGGGAAATTTCTGAGGAGTAACATAAATGTAAGAGTGAGGATTATTCAAAGGGAACGAATCTGACACAATTCAGAAGGGATTAAAAATACTTATATAGTAAACGCCTTCCTCAGTTTAGTAGAAGCTTCCTTTTGCAGATGCAAACATTGAGAGGGAAAGTGCATACAAAACATTGCTTCAAGATCAAGATAACTTTTACAGTGATTACTTCATATCCTGGTGACTTAAGCTTCCCTGTGAAAGAAAAAAAAAAAAAACCTTTACCACTGATCTTCCTTTGGAAATCTTTTCACTGATTTATCGATTGCAAAGGAGGGGTATGGAGTAAAAGAGAGACCCCATTCTCTTCTTCCACTAAGGGGCCTTGATGTTTCAGGATCCAGCTGCCTTCAGATGCTCAGATAAAAGCCACTAAGTGCAAAGTAGTCGTATTGTCTACTTATTACCTCCACTTATCTGCTTATTCCCTCCTTGAAGTCCTAGTTCTGTCTGCAATATCAATCACTTCTCCGGCAGCTTGTCTCACTACAAAGGGATGATTTGATCCCCTGCTTAGCCCTACAGAAGCAGCAGACTCATGCAAGACTAATTCATGACACCACCAAGGCTACGGGACGAGATTATCTGGGAGGTGGGGGTGGCATGTTATTAGAACACAATTCTTGAAAATGAGGTCGAAATTCAATCTACCTTCCCATCAAACATGATACAGTCTAGGCACTAAATTGGCATTGGGATAAGCACCAAACACATTAGCAAAAAAGCCTTGATACTTTTTCTAAATAAATATGAGCTACAGTTGGGCAGAAGCCATGGTGGTGCAGTGGTTAGGCACTCAGCTGCTAATGGAAAGGTCAGTGGTTCAAATCTACCAGCCGCTCTGTGGGAGAAAGACGTGTCAGTCTGCTTCCGTGAAGATCACAGCCTTGGAAACCCTATGGGGCAGTTCTAATCTATCATATAGGATCGTTATGAGTCAGAATGGACTCCATGCAATGGATTTGGTTTTTGGGTTTAGATAGTTGGGCAAGGAGTCCCTGGGTGGTACAAACATTTAACGCATTTGCCTACTAACCGAAATGTCGGAGGTTTGAGTTCACCCAGAGGTGCCTCAGAAGAAAGGCCTGGCAATCTACTTCTGAAAAATCTCACATTGATTTTTCAGAGCATCATTCTACTCCAACACACATGGGGTCTCTGTGAGTCAGGGTTGTTACAGCTGAGCAAAACGGCACTGTGACAGCAACCATCTCCTACTATCCAAAAAAGATTGGCAGTCTCAAGTAGGTATGTCCAAAAACACCAAACCAAACCCAGTGCCATCGAGTCAATTCCGACTCACAGTGACCCTGTAGGACAGAGTAGAACTGCCCCATAGAGTTCCTAAGGAGCGCCTGGCAGATTCGAACTGCTAACCCTTTGGTTTAGCAGCTGTAACACTTATCTACTACGCCACCAGGGTTTCCAGTAGGTATGCAGTAACTGGTAAAATATAGAGTAGGTTTCAAAAGATATTGTGTAAGTACTTCCAAAAACAAAATCCACTGCCATCGATTCCAACTCATAGCCACCAGATAGGACAGAGTAGAAATGCCCCATAGGGTTTCCAAGGAGCGGCTTGTGGATTCGAACTACCGGCCTTTTGGTTAACAGCCATAGCTCTTAACCACAGCACCACCAGGGCATCAAGATATTATATAAGTACTTCCAAACACACACACACACACACACACACACACACACACACACACACACACAATTGCCTTTGATTCCGACTCATAGGGATCCTATACAACAGAGTAGAACTGACCCGTAGGGTTTCCAAGGCTGTAAATCTTTATGGAAGCAGACTGTCACATCTTTCTCCTGGGTAGCAACTGGTGGGTTTCAACCACAGACCTTTTGGTTAGCAGCCAAGTACTTAACCACTGCACCACCAAGACTCCTTTATAAGTATTTAGAAATTATTAAAAGAAAGCATAATAATATAGCAGAAACAATCAAGAAACCCGGATTCTGGGCTGTATCCTTCACCAAGCGATTGCACGATCAGTAGCTTGCCACTTTGTTTCTCTGAGCTTCGGTGTTCTCTTTGGTAAAAAGGCATTAGTGACTAGGTGATCTCTAAGGTCACTTTCAACACTGACATTCTAAGTCTGTGAGTACGGTTCCAGGTAAGGATGAGAAACTAGACTAAGCTGGCTTTTCATTAAATTCGAAACAGGCTTTGCCTTTGGGAAGCTATACATAAAACTGGGGGCCAGGAACAAGAAGCATATTAACAGAATATATCTGTATGAACTCTTAGACTCGTTATAACGGTTTGTTTATTTAACTGTCTTCATTAGCTGCTTTTAGTACATCAAAGGGTTGTTCCCAAACCTGACAATTAGCCATGTAAACAAAAGCGCAATTTATCACTTTGCCAGGTTCAACAAAGTTCCTGATACGCTATCAAATCCAAATGGGAACAATATCCTGAGTAAAGCCATTAGGTTAGATGTACAAATATTAAATAGGGTCTTATACATAGGGCTGATATGAGTCAGGATTGACTTGACGGCAACAGGTTTGGTTTTTTTATACATAGAAAGGTTTCGACACATTTTAGGAAGAAATGAAATCAATCAATGAATTTGCTGCATGTTGATGCAAACTTCTTACTAATGGACATTAACAGATAGACCCAAACTTTTTCTGTGTTAGTTGAAAAAGAACTAAGATCTCACTCTCAAACACATAACCAACCAACCAACCAACCAAACAAGCCTTTATTCAGTCATATATTGTACTGATACTATGGAGTGTGCCCAAATCTTCAACTCAGAAGGTCTAAAAAGATTTCCTAACCAATGCTGGAAATACCTCCCACCGTCAGTTTTGTCTCTCAGCTTTATTATAAACATCACCTAGACGCTGAGTAATGTAAGACAACGTTAAAAAGAACGCATTTTTTTAAGAACCTACTCTTTTAACATTAGTACGCCTTTTACTTAGTCATAGTACTAAGCTGTACATTCATAAAGGTAAGTGGCTTTTAATAACATTTAATTACACCAAAAATCCAAGGAGATAATGTACGTGGAATGGCATTAGATACCACTGCACGTTGTTGTGAGGATCAAGGGCAATAATGGATATAAACAACTTTTTTAAACTGCAAAAGAAACCCATTGTCGTTAAGTCGATTCCGACTTATAGCGACCCCACAGGACACAGTAGAAATGCGCCATAGGGTTTCCAGGGAGCGCCTGGTGGATTTGAACTGCCGACATTTGGTTAGCAGCCCTAGCTCTTAACCACTACACCAAGGGTTTCCTTAAACTGCAAAGGGTTACTTCAAAGTTAGATATTTTATTTATTCATTTATTTGTTTTTCATGAGTAGGTATCATTTTCTAAGGTCTTATAGCAATTAGCTTTGATTCATTCAAATGAAAAGCTCTGACATATTACATGATTTGTATAGTGGAAATGAATGACTAATTTCAAGAGAAAACTTGCGATGCTAAACATTTTGTCCTGCCTAACAATCCTCTTCAAATTTTATCAACTCAGAGGAAAAAAAAAAAAAGTTCTTCAAAAGGTAAAAAGAACAACCTTCTAGGCACAATATTTCTGATAATTGCCCTAATATGTGAACATCTATTGATTAATTCTATTACAAATTCCTTACCAGATGTCAAAGAAGCATTTTAAACTGATAGTTACACATTCCAGATGAACAACAAAGCAATAGATACTGTATTGGGGTGACAAAAAAATTCAACAAGGATAGACAAAAATGTTGGTGGGATTGCATCCAGTTTCAAAACATACATCAAGACAATTGCAGGGTAAAACCAACCTGATTTTAAATTAACAGGGAATGTTAAAGACCACTTTTGTGTGGCCTCTCTTACGTTCTGTGGAGAATATAGAAGACTCAGACTACACCATTTTTATTAAGGACTTATAGGATAGAGTAGAAGTGCCCCACAGGGTTTCCAAAGAGCACCTAGTGGGTTCGAACTGCTAACCTTCTGATTAGCTCTTAGCCTATGCTCTTAACCACTATGCCACCAGGGTTTCCAATGATTTATAGAGCTAAGTTCACTACTTCCCCAAACAATTCAACACGTATTTGCTGAGCACTAATTGGTGCCAGGCTTCCTGATGTGTCTTACAAAAAAGAAAAATATGATTCCTGCTTTCATGGAGTTTTGAGCCAGGCTGGTGAACAATTTGAGGAGATTTATGAATCTGTCTGTGACTCATTCTTGGAATATACTCAACGGTGAAAATTTTCATTCTTTTTTGTTTGGAAATAGCCAAAAATTCACTCAGCACTGACAAATTTTAGTATATAAAGTGATTGATCAAATTGTGTAGGACAATTTGAGTTCAGGAAAAAGAAAAAAAAAGGACATGGCATTAAAACAATGACACATTTTCTTAGGCTTCTGGTTTTCTCTTATCATTGAAGGTGAAGGTCAAGGAGATGCTCCAGCAATGGCCACAAAAAGGCCAGCATTGCCTAAGTTGGCCACTCCAAATGCCTAAATAACCCATTGCCGTCAAGCTGATTCCAACTCAAAGTGACCCCACAGGACAGGGTAAAACTTGCCCCTAGGTTTCCCAAGACTGTAGTCTTTAGGGAAACGGACTGCCACATCTTTCTCCCACAGAGCCCCTGGTGGTTGGAACCTCTGACCTTTTGGTTAGCAGCTGATTGCTTTAACCACTGTGCCACCAGGGCTACATTTAAATAGATTCAATCATTTAAAAGTTTTATTTCTCTAATGATGTACCTTTTATAGGGTACATAAAACATCCATGATGTATTTATTATAATCAGGTGTTTGCTAAGTGACCATATTCATTTTATCAATATGATGTGTAATTTTAAACAAATTACTAAGTTTCAAATGAGTACTTACTAAATGGAAGAATACCAAGGAAGGATTAAACATAGCACCTACATCCACTGGGCATGCAGCCTATAATCCAAGTAGAGGGTAGAACTGGCTTGTCAGACAGAAATCACAGCAAAAATACACACACAAATAATAACATCTATTAGACTGGTTAGCCCTCCAATATTCTCCAATATCCCTAGGGATTAACAAGGGATAATGATTAACGAAATAAAATTTTACTTTACTTTTTATCTAGAATAAATGTCTACTCTGTTATTCAACTTGATCATCGCACAGAATCAAAA
This sequence comes from Elephas maximus indicus, assembly GCF_024166365.1. Taxonomy (NCBI): domain Eukaryota; kingdom Metazoa; phylum Chordata; class Mammalia; order Proboscidea; family Elephantidae; genus Elephas; species Elephas maximus. The sequence goes on from NC_064819.1 coordinate 25,276,723, forward strand.
TTCTGAAGGAAGGGAGAACTTGCAGTGCCTTTAACATGAGACATTAAAGAAAGACATACACGCACAGGGTCCGAGAACAACAATGGCGAACCTTTAACAAGCACGTCTTAAGACAAGGCATGATTCTGAGTACTTTATATGTGTGATCTGATTTAATACTCTCATCGGTCTATGGAGCCCTGATGGTGCAGGGGTTAAGAGTTCGGCTGCTAACCAGAAAGTCGGCAGTTCGAATGCACCAGCCACTCCTTAGAAACCCTGTGGGTCAGTTCTACTCAGTCCTATAGGATCGCTATGAGCCAGAATTGACTCTGGCAATGCATTTGTTTTTTTGGTTTTCAGTCTATGAAGGAGGCACCATTATAATCCACACTTTGCAATTGGGAAAAATGAAGCATAACCCAAAACCCAACCCATTGCCATCAAGTTGATTCCAACTCATAGGGACCCCAAACCAAAAAAAAAAAAAAAAAAAAACCAAACCTGTTGCATCGATTCTGACTCATAGAGACCCCACAGGACAGAGTAGAACTGCCTCACTGAGTTTCCAAGGAGCGCCTGGTGGATTTGAACTGCCAACCTTTTGGTTAGCAGCCATAGCACTTAACCACTATGCTATCCTACAGGACGGAGCATTTCCAAGAATTTCCCATGGTGTTTCCAAGGCTGTAGTTATTCTGGAAGCTGACTGCCACATCTTTCTCCCAGGGAGAGACTGATGAGTTGGAATCTTTTGGTTAGCAGCAAAGCGCTTAACCACTGTGCCACCCTCCTTAAAATGAAGCATAAACCCACTGCCGTTGAGTCGATTCCGACTCATAGCGACCCCACAGAACAGAGTAGAACTGACCCATAGAGTTCCCAAGGGGCGCCGAGCGGATTTGAACTGCTGACCTCTTGGTTAGCAGCTGTAGCACTTAACCACCATGCCACCAGGGTTTCCAAAATGAAGCATAGGGAGGTTAAATAACTTGTCCAATATCACAAAGCTAGTAATAGTGGACCTGGACTTTGAACAGGGCTTCTCTGCAGACTGACTTGCTTTTGTGCCATCTTGGAATGAAGCTTCTCTGGCCATCTCTGTGCACACATGTGTACTGCAGTTGTACCTGTGTGGTGGTGTTTTCTTTTAATTCAGGTCTGTGCTTTATCTATTGCACACACATGGAACTGTACATAAACTCTGTTTACTATGGCACCTGCAGGCTACTGCCAAATAAGTTTTCAGCGCATGCACTTTTAACAGCCCAACGATGGCAAGTCAACTTCTAATGCAGTTTTTGTTGTTGTTTTCTGTTGTTGAGTTGATTCCGACTCACAGCAACCCTATCAGACAGAGTGGAACTGCCCTGTAGGGTTTCCAAGGAGTGGCTGGTGGATTCAAACTGCCAATCTTTTGGTTAGCAGCCTAGGTCTTTACCATTGCACAACCAGGGCTGCTATATCACAGGTTATTTTAGCGCTTATTGTACATTTTGGATTTTTTGGTTAGACTTGATCGTTGACGGTAAGATTTGAAAGCAATTGTTTGATAACAGTGTTTTAACTTTAAACCAATTTCTCTACCATTGGTCTTTCTGAATTTTGGAGCAATTTGACAGTGATCCAGAGATTGCAAAGAATGTTTTGTTTTTTTTTTAAAAAATAATTTGCAGCTATTTATATTTGCGAATCAAGATTTTTAAAAAGAATTACACAATAATGAAAACGACATCACTACCAAAATACAAAAGAAATTGGAGCTTGAGGCTGGTAAAACACTGTAACTTTTATATAAAACTATCCCTTAGATTGGGTTCATTTAAAACATCCTCATTGTGTTCAAAGACTGACTTAAAAAGTAAAGGTTAAAGCAGACCAACATTTGCTGAGCAATTGCTATGTTACTATGAGGAGTTTATACTTGTTATCTCATTTAGTTTTCACAATAATCATATTAACCCCACTGAATTGAAATCACACACTCTATCCATTTAGTTATGAACTACACATAATAAAATGTTACATGAGTGATTAACCTGCTGCCTTGGAGTCAATTCCAACTCATAGTGACCCTATAGGACAGGGTAGGACTACCTCCGTAGGGTTTCCAAGGAGCAGTTGGTGGATTTGAACTGCTGACCCTTTGGCTGGCAGTCAAGCTTGTAACCACTGCACCACCAGAGCTCTGCATGAGTCATTACCACTCAAAAAACTAAAGCCTAGAGAGGGTTAGTTATCTGTACACCCAGAGCATTTCAGTACCAAAGCCAAACGTTCTTAGCACTTCAAATAAATCTCTAATAATAAAATGCTACTTAATCTGGCTTCTGTGTTGGCATGCAACATGAGATTTCACTTTTAAGGTTACTCTAGGAAAAAATGAATATAAGTTCTCTAGGTGATTTTGTAAGTGAAGACACTAAAAGTAGAGAGGGTAGTGACATGTGTCAGGTCACACTGAGAAATGGTATAGAAATTATGACCAGAAGCTAGGCTCGGGAACTTCCAAGGCAGGATCTTCTTCTCTAAACGGTAGTCTAGCTATGGGGCTGTGTGAATCTGAACTTTCTCTCCTCTTCTAATTCAGTCATAAAACAAGTGTTTCTTTCCATTGCTTATCCAGTGATTTTGCCAGACTCTACATGGCAAAAATTGACACTCATGGTTTCCCAACCATGAGCTACTCCTTACCTCAACCTCTTGATAGATGAGTTTGGCAGGTTTCCTCACATTTTTACCAAAGAGGAAAATGAAATGAAAACTGAATGCCAAACTCCAAATAGCTTCAGGAATTCCTTTAAAAAAAAAACCAGCAACAAAAATGCCTCTTACATCCTTTGGCCATTCACACTTTCTCCGTTCAGAGAAAGCAAGAAATTCAACTTCGATAACACCATGAGCACCCTCCCATTTCTACTGCAAAAACTGAGAGATAGGCACAGTTTTACTGCCACCCCCCCACCCCCCACTGAATTCAAATGACAAACTCTCCATTTAGTAGGAATTACACACAATCAGAATAATAAGATGTGACATGAGTCATTACCACTCAAGTTTTTTTGGTAGGACTGGATGAGCAACTGGGCCAGGAAAGAAAAAGAAAAAAAAAAAAAAATCCACTCACACCTCACCTCACGTATTGTCTAAGAGAGTATTATATACTGAAGGAGACATTTTAAAGTATGTACTTCATACTTATTAACTACCTCAGCATGGACTAAAAACATTTCATATGTTCATATGAAGGTTGTGTAGGGCACGATCTATGTCAATCCACAGTTTACTTCTTTTGTCTCACATGTTCTTTTTTGTTAACTGATAAAAAGCCAGCAAAAACAACATATATGTAGGATTTTCAAAAAATCACCCTTAGGCCGAAGGAGAGAAGTAGGCGTGTGATAAGGAGAAAAATTTACATCAAGAGAGTTTAATTCCTGTGACCCCAGAGAACAAATCCAACTATGAAACATACCCTCTGTTTAAAAGAAAGCAAGGCAATCATTCTAACTGCTTTGGGTTTTGTTGTTCCAAAGGGAGGTAAGTTGGTCTGAGTATTCTTTTTTTTCTCCAACCAAGGAAGAGGTTTTGTGTGTAACATTCACCGCTTTGTTTTTTGTTTTTTTTAAACGTGATTTATGCTTCTTTTTAGAGAGGTTTATTTCTGAAGAAATCTGAATGAGAAGACAGTCTGTATGGAGCAAGACATTCCAATGAACTGGTTAGGCAAGTGGTTGTTTGGAAGGAACGCTGCCTCCAGGGCTTGTGCGGGAGATGCAGGCATCCCATTAGAAGAAGGAGTGGGAGAATAACAGGAGGACTCAGTTACTTCTCCTTTCACCAGCTCCAGACTGTATTCTTATTTGTGACTAATCTTCATTGGTGCAATCCCCTACCACCCACTCGCCTCCACAGAAAGGACTGATTAGGAAGCATTGGTTTTCTCAGATATAAAAAACATTGCTTTTGTGTATGAGTTTGGCACTCCCTCACCCCCATCACCGCCTCCTGAGAGAACAGAAAGAAGAAAACAGAATCACAAACGATATTCCATGCCACGCTGCTCGTATTTAACACAGGGTTTGTTATACAATAAATCCTGTGAAAGCCAGAACCTGTGTAAGGTGGCAACCTGTCAGAGAAGGAAAATCCAAATACTTTCCACTGAAATGAGCGATAGAAAAGTGGTAACACTGCTCACCGTCAAAAGAGGAAATCTTGCGAGATCCAGAAAAACAAGGCAGTTCCATCGAGTTCCAGCTCTCATAGGTTTTGCTGTACAATGTTTCAAGCAGAGCACATCGGTTGATATGTGCTTTTGCTGAATACATCTTAAAAATATGCTTGCATGTGCTATGTATCCATCATAGCCACACTGAGACACAGCCTTAGCAAGATGGAACTCAGGAGTAAAGAATTGGTGATTTATCCATTACAGAGCATGAGAGAACTTAGCAATCATGTAGCTCAACTCCATGCTTTTATGGATAAGGAATCTAAGACCCAGAAAGGAGAAGCTATTTGTCCATCAACAGAAAGCCATCTGGTAGAAGCAAGAGGTCTAGAAGTCAAGGCCTTAGTCCCATGCCAGTATTTTTCACCCAACTTCGCCATGACTAAAACACTGAATGCCTTTCCAGATGCAAGGGGAGAGTAAATTTATAAGGCCCAAAGTTGAGAACCCTTAGTTTCCCTTCTTGGGCAAAAGGACTTTGATGAGTTACTTGTTGAACTTCAAGAAATTAATTGACACTGGGAAACAAATGTATTCCAGTATGTTGATACCAGAATACATTCGCTTCTCAGCATCAATTATTCACAAAATAGGTTTTTTTTTTCCTCCTCCATTATCTTTCTCTTATCAAATTCAAGCAGCTGGATTGTTCCTTTTTCTGAATAGGTTTGTTGCTTTTTGTAAAGGAGATAAAACATCTACAAGACTGACAATCTTGGTGAAGTGGAAAGTAGGCTACATCTATTTAATTCTATAGCAGGGATAGTTTGTGCTGATTCCCTCATCTAGGGGAGACAGCATCGCTAAATCCATAATGTGCGGGTAAAGCTCAGGTTATAGACAATCATCTGATGCCCACCCAGACAACTAAAGGAGAGGACTATTTTTTAAAATGCTACATTTTATAAGGCCACCTAGTGTTGTTGTTGTTTTTTAATTGTGCTTCAGGTGAAAGTTTACAGCTCAACGTAGTTTCTCATACAAAAATTTATACACACATTGTTAGGTGACCCTAGTTGCTATCCCTATAATGTGACCACACATTCCTCCTTTCCACCTGAGATTTCCCATGTCCATTCAGCCAGCTCCTATCCGTTTCTGCCTTCTCATCTCACCTCTAGACAGGAGCTGCCCATTTAGTCTCATATATCTGCTTAAACTAAGAAGCACACTCTTCATAAGTATCATTTTATGTCTTATAGTACGGCCTATTCTTTGTCTGAAGAGTTGGCTTCGGGAATGGTTTTAGTTCTGGGTTAGTAGAGAGTCCGGGGGCCATGTCTTCTGGGGTCCCTCCAGGCTCAGTCAGACCATTAAGTCTGGACTTTTTACTGGAATTTGAGTTCTGCACCCTACTTTTCTCCAGCTCCGTCAGGGACTCTCTGTTGTGTTCCCTGTCAGGCGGTAGCCAGGCACCATCTAGTTCTTCTGGTATCAGGCTGAGGGAGTCTCTGGTTTATGCGGCCTCTTTTGTCTCTTGGGCTAATATTTTCCTTGTGTCTTTGGTGGTCTTCATTCTCCTTTGCTCCAGGTGGGTTGGGACCAATTGATGCATCTTAGATGGCCACTTGATAGCTTTTAAGTCCCAAGATGCAACTCTACCTAGTTCTAATTTAAAAGAAAGCAAGGAGCAACCTCCATTGGAACAAAGAGTACTCAATCCTAAGTCAGATTGTATGGATAATGAATCAGAAACTAGTTTCTGATTCATTATCCTCTACCACAGAGCTACAAAAATGAGATGTTAAAGCACCTGCTCTCTTTCTGTGTCTTTAATAGGGTGTGGTAAGAAATTGCTTGAATAATACCCATTAAGAGCTCTCAGCTTCTTGGGAGGATAATAAGTAAACACAATGAAGAACTTTTTTTTTTTTTAATCTAAAGTGAATTATATGTCTTTTCTAAGCACAACGAATAACTTTAATAGACAAAAGAGACCAGACTTCAGCTCATATAACTACACCTATGAACCTATTTCCAGAAACAAAGTGGAAAGCCAGAAGAACATCTTCCAAAGAGCTCAGTGAGAGATTTATACTGCAGTCTAAAAGCACGCCTTGTTTTGTTTAGTTTTATTTTATTTTTTTACCTTTTTGCAGATATCTTGATGAAGACTCCCATAATCCTTCTAGCTAGAAGTTACCAATCCAGCTCCTGGTTTTGTCAGCCTCGGTTTATATCTCTGTCTTAGCATTTTATCACCACGGTTCTTGTGTTCTAGTTAGAGGGCTAAACATCTCTATCCCTCACAAGATGGTAAACTAAAGGAACTCTCGTTTTTATCTTTGTTTCTACTCAAGAACTGGCAGTCAGTATACTCTGAATAAATGTTGGGGGAGAAGATACAGACAATGAAGGGACTTATCTGAAAGGAAGAGCCCCAGAGAGACGTAATCACAGCTCAACACACCTACTTCTCTTGACAATAACCACCTCTCTTTGCAGGGTTTGAGATCATAAGCATGGGCAAGCACCTTTATAATTCTTGCCCAACATTCTCTATCGGAGCCCTGGTGGTACAGTGGTTAAAGGCTCAGCTGCTAAACAAAAGGTCAACAGTTGGAACCTACCAGCCACTCCTTGGAAACCCTATAGGGCAGTTCTACTCTGTCCTATAGGGTCTCTATGAGTCAGAATTGATTCGACGGCAATATGCTTTTTTTTTTCAATCCTGTAGTAATACTGTTTGTATACTATGATCAGCTCAGCAAAGCCACCAAGGTAGCATGTATTAATATTTTCCTCAGCTGACCCCAACTTGACTATTTGTCTCTTCCCATACTCCTTCACTTGCTTGATTGGCTCCAGCCAAACCTGTTTCCACCACCTACCCGACCCCCATTACCCAATTTACCAAATTCACGTCTATACTAAAGAGTCTTAAAACGACAGTCCATACATATGTTCTTTTTAACTGGGTACTTAAAAAATAATAAAAATGTGAATTACTCTAGGTGAGGCTGGCATTCTCCAGTTCTCTCCAGGCATCTCACAGGACAACTTCACATTTAAGCTGGCAGCTGGTTTCCTAACTAACTTAAATAATTCTCTCTACTTAGAGTAACCTCCCTCCCTTCTTTTTCACAGGAGCCCTGGTGGAGCAGTGGTTAAGAGCTTGGCTGCTAACCAAAAGGTTGGCAGCTCAAATCCACCAGCCACTCCTTAGAAGCCCTATGGGCCAATTCTACTCTGTCCTATGGGGTCGCTAAGAGTTGGAATCGACTTGATGGCAGTGGTTTTGGTTTTTGGTCTTTTCTTTCATGTGGACAAGTTATTCCCTGAGATCTCAAATATGATAATCAGAATTTCTGCTGAAGTTTACTTAAACTCCTTTGGTGCTTAGCACTTTCTGTCTTGACTAGTGTTGCTTGTATGTGCTTCCCTTCCCATAATAAACTAGGAAGTGCTTGGGAACAGAATGTACTCTTTGTTTATTCATGAATTCCAAGATTGCCTCAAGTATAGTAGGCATCCAATGTTAGCTGGATACAGGGCCAGTGAGTTGCTTATTGCTAAGAGGTACTGAATAATCATATAGAATATTATAGGAATAATGTCCCTAAAGTTATGTAGCCTAGCAGTCATTGCTGCAAGACTGGACTCTGGTTTTTTGCTCAACAGTGACTACCTATTTATTGTCTTGTCCATTTATCTCTCAATATTTAATCAATAAATATTTTCCTGGGTGCCATCCTTTACCGCCATGTTCAGTGACATCATACCAGTCCCCTCTATCAACTCCAACTTGCGCGTAGTGATAGAATGGGGTCTTTTATTTAAATTTTGGGCTCCTAGTAAAGTGTCTTGCACTTTATAGCTAATCAGTACATACTTGTTGAATTGACAAGAACACAAGCTTGAAAGTTCAGTGTTTTTGCCAGGCAAGAGATTTTTACAAACCATCCCTGCAATTAAAGAAATTCAAGTATGAGAACTTGTTTAACAACCTCTTCCTGATGAAGGTACTTGTAGCCAACCACTATATAAAAATACGTATTTCAGTACTTCTAAAGTATTACATGAAAAGGAGCCCTGGTGGTACAGTGGTTAAGTGCTCGGCTGCTACCCAAAAGGTTTGCGGTTCGAACCCACCAGCTACTCGCACAGGAGAAAGACAAAGCAGTCGCTTCTGTAAAAATTTGCAGCCTTGGAAACCCTATGGGGTAATTCTATTCTATCATACTGGTTTGCTATGAGTCAGAATCAACTTGATGGCAACGGGTTTGTTTTTGTCTTAAAGTATTACAGTCTATCTTCTTTATTTTCTAAATATCATAATCCAGCAGAAACCCTTGCACATGTTTTAAGATGAATCACAGCTAGAGATATCTATTTTAGAGAAGAGCCTGGCCTAAAGGTTTCCTCTTTGTCATTATAACTGTGTACTCTTTGGCAAGTCACTTTCCGTCCCAAGCCTGAGTTTCTCTACCTAGAAAAAATATATAACCAACCAGTGGCAGTCTGGTTAATTCTGACTCAAGGCAATTGCACATGTCTCAGAGTAGAACCATGCTCCGTAGGTTTTCAGTGGCTGGTTTTTCAGAAGTAGATAGCTAGGCCTTTCTTCCAAGCCACCTCTGGGTGGACTCAAACCTCTAACCTTTCAGTACGCACATAAGCATGTTAACCATTAACTATTTGCACCACCCACACTGGCCTGCTAACCAAAAGGTCAGAGGTTTTGAGTTCATGAAGAGGTACCTTGGAAGAAAGGCCTGGCAATCTACTTCCATATATATGTGTGTGTGTGTGTATATATTTTAAGTCATTAGATTATACTAGTGGTTCACAAACTTTACCATGCAGAACCTCCTGGTAGGCTTGTTGAATGACTGCTGCCCTCCCCACCTGTCCCAGTTTCTGATTCTGCAGATCTGAGGTGGTGTCAAATATTTGCATTTCTAACGAATTCCTAACTCATGTTGATGCTGCTGCTCCTGGGAACACACTTTTTAAGAACCACTGAATTAAATTTTCTAAGAGTCCTTGTGGAGCCCCGGTGGCACAGTGGTTAAGCGCTCAGCTGCTAACCAAAAGGTCAGCAGTTTGAATCCACCAGCCACTCCTTGGAAACCCTATGGGGCAGTTCTACTCTGTCCTATAGGGGCACTAGGAGTCGGAATCGTCTGGACGACAATGAGGTTTTTGGATTAAGAGTCCTTGCAGTTCTGATTTCAGTATCATGCAGATTCAAATAAAATTATATTTGTATATCCAGTTCCAAAGCCCATGCTTTTAATCATCAGACTGAAAAAGGGAATATTTCATCATGCTAAAAGTATTGAATGACACCAAAATAACTAAAATAAAATGATATTTATTAATGAAAGTTATGAGATTTTCTTGTAAGTTCTATAAACAGACACATGAGTGCATTTTCTTTTAACAGTGGTCTGTCTTCTTTAAAACTTTAATTTTAGTTTGAAGAAAAACTCAGCTCTAATTTCAAACGGGAAAGGATAGTAAAGTCAGATTTTAGCAGCATGCCAGACCATCTTCAAAAATTACCTTTGTTTGTAGAAACACAAAATCAAGTCTATGCAAATTACTCCCCCTGCCCCGCATCAATAGTTACTCTGCTCAGGATTAATAATTCACTAGTTCCAAGTTTACTAGGTTCTGAAGACTGACGTGGTGCAGTGGTTAAGCTCTTGGCTGCTAACCAAAAGGTTGGTGGTTGGAATTCACCAGCTGCTCCGCAGGAGAAAGATGTGGCAGTCAGCTTCCATAAAGATTACAACCTTGGAAACCATATGGGGCAGTTTTACTCTGTCCTATAGGGTCACTATGAGTCGAAATTGACCTGACAACAACTGGCTTCTTTTTTTTTTTTTAAAGAGCAACAACCACCATTACCTCTGAAGACTGACCTTATGTCCGACTTTGTGTCAACTGCTTTACATTGTTGTAGTTGATGTTGCTAGGTGCCATTGTGTTGGTTCCAATGCATAGTGATCATATGTACAACAGGACAAAACACTGCCCGGTCTTGTGCCCTCCTCACTATTGTTGTTATGCCTGAGCCCATTGTTGCAGCCATTACGTCAATCCGTCTCACTGAGGGTCTTCCTCTTTTTTGCTGACCCCCTCTCTACTTTACCAAGCATGATGCCCTTCTCCAGGGACTGGTCCTGCCTGATAACATGTCCAAAGTATGTGAGATGAAGTCTTGCTACCCTTGCTTCTAATGAGTATTGTGGCTGTGCTTCCTCCAAGACAGATTTGTTCCTTCTTCTGTCAGTCCATGGAATATTCAATATTCTTCACCAACACCATAATTCGAAGGCATCGATTCTTCTTCAGTCTTCTTTATTCATTGTCCAGCTTTCACATGCATATGAGGCGACTAGAAACACCATGGCTTGGGTCAGGCGCAACTTAGTCCTTACAGTGACATCTTTGCTTTTTAACACTTTGAAAAAATCTTTTGCAGTAGATTTGCCCAATGCCATGTGTCATTTGGATTTCTTGACTGCTGCTTCCATGGGTGCTGATTGTAGATGCAAGTAAAATGAAATCCTTTACAATTTCAATATTTTCTCCATTTATCATGGTACTGCTTATTGGTCCAGTTGTGAGGATTTTTGTTTTCTTTATATTGAGGTGCAACTCATACCGAAGGCTGTGGTCTTTGATCTTCATCAAATACTTCAAGTTCTCTTCATTTTCACCAAGCAAAGTTGTATCATCTGCATATCGCAGGTTGTTAATGAGTCTTCCTCCCGTCCTGATACCCCCTTTTTCTTCATATAGTCCAGCTTATTGGATTATTTGCTCAGCATACAGATCGAATAGGTATGGTGAAAGGATACAACCCCGACAGGCATCTTTCTTGACTTTAAACCATGCAGTATCCCCTTGTTCTGTTCAAACAACTGCCTCTTGGTCTATGTACAGGTTCCTCACGAGCACAATTAAGTGTTCTGCAATTCCCATTCGTTGCAACATTATTCATAATTTGTTATGATCCACACAGTCAAATGCCTTTGCACAGTCAATAAAACACAGGTAAACATCCTTCCGGTGTTCTCTGCTTTCAGCCAAGATCTACCTGACATCAGCAATAACATCCCTCGTTCCACACCCTCTTCTGAATCTGGTTTGAATTTCCGGGAGTGATCCCTCGATGTACTACTGCAGCTGCTTTTGAATGACCCTCAGCAAAATTTTTATCTAAAGTAAATTTATCTCAATCTTAAAAAAACAGTTTTTTCCTTTCATAAGTAGGGAAACATAATGTCATTTAGCCAAAAGGTCACCCAAATAGTGAATGATAGAGCTGGATTCAAATCCGGGCAGCCATTTACTTCCAGAGCCACAATGCTTGAGTATGCTTTGTTGTTGGTGGCCATTGAGTCAGTTCCAACTCAGGACGACCCTATGTATGAAGAGTAGAACTGTTCCATACGGTTTTCAAGACTGTGACCTTTCAGAAGCAGATCTCCAGGCCTATCTTCCAAGGTGTCTCTGGATGAGCCCAAACAGCCAACTTTCCAGCTAGTAGTCGAGTGTTTAACTGCTTGGCCCACCCAGGGACTCTTCACTATACTACACAGCCTTTAATAGTAGATGGAGGAGCAGGTCTAGAAATCAAGAAACCAAGGTTTGGCCCTGGGGCTCCTGCAAAATCTATTAGGAATGTTGGAGAAGTCACCAGTGATCTCCATAGATCTCCGTTTTCCCACCTATAAATGGAACATTGGTCTGGAACTAAATCATCTCCAAAGTTCCCAAGGTCGTCACTTTAGAATTCTCCACGTTGTATACATTAAAACTATATTAAATCAGCTGGACGCTGAAGGAAAGCACAGGTGACTAATAGTGTGTTACTTCACACAAATCAGATTCTTTGTCAGCCAGCATACGCTAGGATTCCAAGCTGATTGGTTTTTAAGAGGATGCAAGGTCAGAATCAGCTCCCGTGTGTCTGCTGAAATCCCTTTCTGTTTATCTGCCCTCTTCAACTTTGTCATTCTGAATGCATATATACTAAGCACAGTGTCTTAAGTAACATTGCTGAGGTGATACCAAAGACAGGTGTTAGGGGAACAATTTCCCCCAGGCTATCATTTCCAACTCTGCCTCCTCAAAAAGAGAGAGAGGGGAGAGAGAGAAAAGGGTTCCTTTTCAGATTAAACACAGCGACTGAAAACACCTTCCCCTAGGCAATAAATTCTCTGCCAGTGTGTGCTGCAGTTTACCCAAACACCAAAGCAAAAAGCAAACAGTCCCTTTGTCAGGGAGGAGCTGTCACCTGTCAAGTGATGTTTGTGAATTTCTAGAGAAGAGAAAAAAAAGAAAACCCTTTCCCTTATTTTATTAAGCAGCCTGTTTGTTCAAGTTTTGAAATGCATACTTGTGTTTTAGGTAAAGTCCCTGACTTGGCACTGTTGAACAAAGTGGTGGCTATGTTTTACAAAGACGAGACCAGAAAAACAGTCTGCTCTTAGGAGGCCACCTGAATTCAGTTTAAACTGGGTGGATATTGAGCCACCCCAAAACTTATTTGGGAATAATATTTTTTTTTATAGATAAATAAGAAAGAGCAACTTTCCAAAAAAATAAGAGGGTCGTTTGCTACTTGGAATATGCTTGTTTTGCAGTCATGGAACTAGGACACAAATTTGACACAAAATATGGTTGGACTACTGTTGTAATGGTAATAAAAAAAAATCCAACCAGTTGCCCTCAAGTCCATTCCAACTCATGGCGACCCCATGTGAATAAGAATAGAACCAGTCATTTCTTCCAAGGCACCCCTAGGTGGACTCAAAACTCCAATCTTTCGGTTAGCAACTGAGCACATTAACTGTTTGTACTACCCAGGGACTCCTAACCAGTTGCCACCTAGTTGACTCCAACTCATGGTGACACCATGTATCAGAGTAGAACTGCGCTCCACAGGGTTTTCAATGGCAGTCAAGCTAAAAATCAAATCCATTGCCCTCAAGTCAATTCCAACTCTTAGCGGCCCTATAGGACAGAGTAGAACTGCCCCCACAGGGTTTCCAAAGAGTGGCTGGTGGATTTGAACTGTCAACTTTTTGGTTAGCAGTCGAGCTCTTAACCATTGCACCACCAGGGCTCCCTCAATGGCAATAGTCTGGGCATAATAGTACCAAAGAACAAAAAGCAAGGATAAAGAAATGCTGGAAGGAAAAGGAAAAAAAATTTTGTTCATCCCCGTGTGCAAGGCTAACGCTAGGGGACATTTAGAAACAACCCTTAATCTATCCCTTTTTCATCACTTCTTCTCCCATACTGTCCCCATCCCAAAAGGTCTGCCCACCCCACACCGAAATATTCTATTTTCTAAGATGTCCTACTCATCTTCTGTCAAAACTACCATCCCTTCCATAAAACGCAATTAAGGTGTATCAAGAGGGACTGATGACGTAGTGGTTAAGAGCTACGGCTGCTAACCAAAAGGTCGGCAGTGTGAATCCACTCTGCACTTCTTGGAAACTCTGTGGGGCAGTTCTACTCTGCCCTATAGGGTCGCTATAAGTTGGAATCGACTGGACAGCAATGGCTTCGGTTTGTTTTTTGAAAGAGGGACTGAGACCCAGGTTCAATTTCCGGCCCATACACCTCATGCACAGCCACCATGTGGCTATCAGTGGAGGCTTTCATGTTACCATGATGCCGAACAGGTTTCAGCAAAGCTTCCAGACTAAGATGGCTTAGGAAGAAAGGCCTGGCAGCCTACTTCCGAAAACCAGCCAATGACAACACTGAATCACAATGGTTTGATCCCCAAGTGACCATGTCAATGATGCAGTGGTTCATTCATTTGTGCATGGGTCACCATGAGTCGGGGGCCAACTCCACGGGAGCTAACAATGACATTTCATTTGGATATGCAAATGACTGGAAACTCCTTCAGGCATCTAGACATATTTACATTTTTTTTTTTTTAAGAAGAGGCTGTTTAACCAAATATTTTTCAAGCTTGCAGATACTTTTACACAGTTGGTACAACCTAAACTGATTAAAAAAAAACGTGAAAATAAATTTGATAGTATCAATAACTTTGATGTTCATACCATTTTACCCAGTATTTACACTTCTCAGTACCTCTCACAAAAAGATATTTTGTATGTAAATATTCTTCTTAAAAATCTATAAGTAAAAAAAAAAAAAGGAACAGGTAAATACATTATGGTACAGCCATGTGGTGGTATATAATAGATAATATAACAATTGAAGGTGTTTTGTAAACAAGTAAATCACAGGAAAATGTTCACCATAGAATGCAAAAAAATAAATAAATAAATAACAACAACGAAATAATAGTTGCCCAGTGCCCAGTGCCGTCAAGTCGATTCTGACTCATAGCGACCATACAGGGCAGAGTAGAACTGCCCCATAGAGATTTCAAGGAGTGCCTGGCGGATTCAAACTGCTGACTCTTTGGTTAGCAGCCATAGCACTTAACCACTACGCCACCAGGGTTTCCAAAATAATAGGTAGATCCCAAAATTTATATATGGAATGATTCCAAACATGTTTCATAAAACTCACTTCTTAGAGGAAAAAGAAAACTGGGGGGGGGGAGGGGGAGGGGGAGACTAAAGTGTTCATAATTATTACCTGGAGATTATACATACTTTAGATATTTAAACTTTTTAAGTTCTCTTCGGAATTGACTTGACGGCACTGGGTACTGGGACTGGGTACTTACAAAATCAGAGTAATTTATTGTAAGGACTAATACATATTTAGGGGTCCTTGTGGTTCAACAGTAAAGTGCTTGGCTACTAACTGAAAGATTGGCAGTTAGAACCCACCCAGCGTCTCCACAGAAGAAAGACCTGGCAATCTGTTCCCATACAGATTATAGCCAAGAAAACCCAATGGGGCAGTTCCACTCTGTAACACATGGGATCGCAATGAGTCAAAAATCGACTCGACAGCACCTAACAACAACAATACACATTTACCTACTTCAGAGAGTTTTTACAAGTAACAGCATAGGTAGACAATTGATAAGAAGAACGTTCTTCTTATCAATTGTCTACCTGTCCTGTTATTGATAAGAACATTCTTCTTATCAATTGTCTACCTGTGCTGTTACTTGCATTTATTGACTGCATTTTTATGTACCAGAAATTTTGAATGAAAACAAGTGAGATCATTTAAGAAACCCTAACAATTCTGTGAGGACGATGATATAGAAATTATGCCCATATATACATTCATACATTTCTTTTAATTCAATTTTAATTTGCTTTCTATCTGTCAGATTCCAAAACTTTAAAGTCCATAAATGGAGTTCAATCTATGTTCCTATTATTTTGGTTATTATGAACAACGCCATAATGAAGCCCTGTTTCTCTGTGTGTGTCTGTGTGTCTGTGTCTGTGTGCACTTGGTTATTTTTAAATAGCTTTGTAGGGTAAACTCTTAGCATGGACTGGACAAAGAGTAAGTGCTTTTAAAATTAATTAAAATAGACAAATTGCCCTCCACATACTCCCACTTGCTCTCCCCCTAATGAGTCAGCCCTTCCAGTCTCTCCTTTCGTGACAATTTTTTCAGCTTCCCACTCTCTCTATCCTCCCATCCCCCCTCCAGACAGGAGATGCCAACACAGTCTCAAGTGTCCACCTGATATAATTAGCTCCCTCTTCATCAGCATCTCTCTCCTACCCACTGTCCAGTCCCTTTCATGTCTGATGAGTTGTCTTCGGGAATGGTTTCTGTCCTGGGCCAACAGAAGGTTTGGGGACCATGACCGCCGGGATTCCTCTAGTCTCAGTCGCCCTCCGCATATCTTGTATCAATTTACATTCCCACCAAATCAAAAAACATACCAACCAACCAGCCCACTGCCGCCAAGCCTATTCGGTTTCATAGCAACCCTATAGGACAGAGTAGAACTGCCACCATAGGACTTTCAAGGAGCGGCTGGGGGATTCGAACTGCCAACTTTTTGGTAAGAAGCTGGGCTGTTAATCACTGCATCAGCAGGGCTTCTCTACTCCCACCAGTAGTGATAAAATTGACTGCTTCCCAGCAATTTCACGAGCACTTGTTATTATCAATCATTTATATCTTTCCTGATCAGACAGGTGTTAAATAATTTCATTGTTTTAATTCACATTATTTTTATTATCATTATTAGAGAGGTTGAACATCTTATGTCTATCCAACATCTGTATTTTTATCGTCTGTAAATTACATATACCCTTTGCCAATGGGAGGGTCTTCATCTTTCTCCTGTTGGTTTTTAAGTATTTATTTAGTACATCAGGGCATGGCTATTAAACCTTTGCCATGCGTTATTATGTAAATTTAAATTAGCACATCTACTTTTTCTATGTAAATTTCCCTTCAGTCAAATTTTTCAGTTTTATCTTTTAGAACTTCCAAACTTCACATTATGTTTTTTTAATAAATTATTATTATTACCAGTTATCCAAACTTGCACTAATTTTGCCTCTTCTTGATTTGATCAATTCAATTCATATGTCAAGGCCTAAATAAAAATTACCTTCTCTATAAAGGATTGCCAGTCATTCCTCAGGCACAATAAAGCTTTTTTTGTGCATCTTTAAGAATAAAATAAAACGTATACATCTGAGTATACATTATAGGTAAAGTTTGTTCACACTTGGCATTTCTGCCATATTATGGTCTTCTCAAGGACGGAGACTGGCTGGTTCACCTGTGTCACCAGGACATAGCATACAGTAGGAACTAAATAAGTACTTGTTGCTAGACTTAGTATGTGTGCGTAGCATCTTATATGAACCCCGGACCATATATGCTCTAGGACGTTATTCTAGATTCTGTGGCTTGTTGTTGTTGTTGGGTTCCAATGAGTTGATTCCAGCTCATACTGACCCCATGTGGCAGAGTAGAACTGCCCCGTAGGGTTTTCTAGGCTGTGATCTTTACAGATGCAGATCGCCAGGTCTTTCTCCCCTGGAGCTGCTGGGTGGGTTCAAACCACCAGCCTTTCAGTTAGCAGCCAAAGGCTTAAATGTTTTTGCTGCCAGAGGTCCTTTTCTGTGGCCTAAGGCTATCCAAATACATGCACACAGCCTAGACACCACTCTTTTCATATGTAGAGCTTAAAACTCTTCATATGTATCTGGGATGCTGCCTTATAAAAAAAAAAAAAATTTTTTTTTTTTTTTTAGATACAGAAAAATGGATGGTTTTAGCTGATTACTGCTAAACTCTCTAGGGAAAAACCCAATTCAGCTAAGAAGAGTTCTCCTCAAAGTATAAGTAACAGACAAATACAAAAGTAAGGGTTGTGTAGTTACTATCATTCTGGGAGAACATACAAGTGTTAATATCATTATCCACTTCTGGAAGACATGATGGAGCCCTGGTGGTGCAATGGTTAAGAGCTCGGTTGCTAACCAAAAGGTCAGCAGTTTGAATCCACTAGTAGCTCCTTGGAAGCCCTATAGAGCAGCTCTGCTCTGTCCTGCGGGGTCGCTATGAGTCAGAATCGACTTGACGGCAATGCGTTTTTGGTTTAGAAGACTTGGCAGTCATACTTACGCTGTTTATAATTAACGCAAACCTGATATACAAAGTAACTTATTAGACAGCAGAATCAAAACCAACAAGAACATAACACGGTGGGAACACAGGCTAAAATATGAAATCCATTGGAGAGGCTCCATTCACCCATGTTTACTAACCCAACGCAGTTCGTTTTGCTAGGCATGTTCAAAATCATTCTAGTGAACAAGTTATACACATTCTCTGCCACTCAAATTTCCTTTGTTCAGAATCAGAGCAAACATTGTGATGCCATTTCATAACTAGTTATTAAGGTGAGGGTTGTATCAAACGTCAATAAAAATAGGATGAATTCTTCAATTTCAAGATTTCCGTCCTTAATAATCAAACATGTCTTGCCATGTCCACCGATTCTTATTTCTTGCAAAGTGAAAGAATGCTTGGCTGACAGCCCAACTTTTTTTTTTTTTTTTGTTATGTTATATGCAAGAGGAAGGTAATTTATGTGCAGGGTTTAGGACTCACTTGGCTATTAGCCTATACATGGAAAAGCAAAAATATGCTAACAAAATAATGGAAGAGCCTCACATCATCGCAGCAGCAGTCAGATCAGAAAGACTGGGAATCTAACAGAAGTCTAGTTCTTGCTTTCCAAACTAGAACAACACTTTTTTTAAGAGCCTGAACAAGTCCATCATTTTTCCACTCAAGTTGCTGGGGGCTGGAGTGGGTATTTAGCCTCATCTATGTAACTCTGAGGGAAAAAGATGTAGCAGTCTGCTTCTGTAAAGATTATAGCCTTGGAAACCCTATGGGGCAGTTCTACTCTACTCTATAGGGTCGCTATGAGTCGGAATTGACCCAAGGCCAATGTGTTGGGTTTTGGTTTCTGTGGCCTTTAAGAAGCCCTAGTGACACAGTGTTAACCATGAAATTTATGGTTAGCACTCAACTGCTGACCAAAAGGTTGGTGGTTTGAACTCACCAGCTGCTCCGTGGAAGAAAGATGTGTCATTCTTCTTCCATAAAGATTTACAGCCTTGGAAGCCCTATGAGGCACTTCTACTCTGTCACATGGGGTCACAATGAGTCAGAATTGGCTCAAAGACAACAGATTTTTTTTTTTTTTTTTTTTAATGTGAACTTGTGGCCTTTGGAGTCACTGGGAGGTGCAAATGGTTAACATATTGGGCGGCTAACTGAAGAGCCAGAAGTTTGGAGTCAACCTCTCAGAGGCACGTCAGAAGAAAGGCCTGGTGATATACTTCTGAAAAATCAATCATTGAAAACCCTGTGGAGCACAGGTCTCTGACACACATGGGCCACCATGAGTTGGAACCGACTTGATGGCTTTCAAACACAGACATACATGAGGAAGCTGGAATACTTGTACCACAAGGAAGGATCCAGGATTCATATAACCCCCCAAAATCCACTGCTGTCAAGTCGATTCCAACTCGTAGCACAGAGACCTTATAGGATGGGGTAGAACTGCCCCATAGGGTTTCCAGAGAGCAGCCGGTGGGTTCGAGCTACTGACCTTTTGGTAAGAAGCCACGTTCTTAACCACTGTGCCACTGGGGCTCCATATAGAACGGAAATTTATAAGGAATGTCTCAGTTGTTTGGAGATAAAAACAGGGCAGCCAGAGACAGGCAAATTTGTTTCCTCAATCAAGTTCATTCTCAGTCTATTTTTATATTCCTTTTAATACAGTTGCTCCCAAGTGTCCTATTCTGTTTCCCCCACTGGCAAAACCCTGTTAATTTAGTTTTCCAGCTTTTCCTGAAACACCACAATCCCCCACTTATTACAATTTTTTCTATCCAGGGTCTTATTTCCTAATTTATCACTAAACAGTAGCCCTCAGTTTAAGTCCAAGTCCAAGGGGCTAATAAGTGATGATAAACGCTGTTTCATCATTAGGATTTTACCAGTGGTGTCCCTTACCTCTCCACAGGAGGGGTAAGTGTGCAGCATGTACTGCATAGAATCCCATGGGGGAAAGGGGAAGTTTCCCTACACAGGAGTCCCTAAATTTCATAGAAGCAGATGGGTACTCAAGAAGTAGAGCTCCAATTCTTCCTAAATGCAATGCCTTGGGGAAGACTGAGCAAAGACAAGGTTGGGTCCAGTGTCACAGGCAAGATGCAAAGATTGTCATGGACTGCACAGGTGACCCTAGGAAAGGTATTTAACCTCATTTAACTTTGTTTGCTTTGGTTTATCAATTTACAAAACAAGGATGATAATGTCTACTGTGCAATGTTATTGAAAAGACTAAATCAAATACCAAATATGTTAATCAGCAGCCACAACTGACACCTCAGAAAAGTATTGTTTTAAAAATTTGTAATACAGACTCGTAACAGGAAATTCTGGATCAATCTCAAATTGAATACCCCCAGTTTCAAAAAATTCACTCCTCCTATGAGTATTATTAAAAATCTATTTCAAATATGTATGTGTGTATATATGTGTATATATGTGTGTGTATACACGCATACACATATATATGTGTATATACACACACACATACATGTATTGATATTCAAGAAAAAATGTTGAACACAAATGGATAATTCCCTTAAGCATCCCTATTTCTTAAACAATAATGACCTAAATTTGACCTAAAAATCATAAAGATATCAAAGATACTACTTTGAGGACTAAGGTGCTCCTGATCCAAGCCTGGTATCTTTGATCACCTAATATGCATGCGAAAGCTGAACAATGAATAAGGAAGACCAAAGAAGAATTGATGTATTTGAATTATTGTGGTGGCAAAGAATATTGAATATACCATGGACTGCCAGAATAATGAATAAATCTGTCCTGGAAGAAGTACAGCCAGAATGCTCCTTAGATGTGAGCATGGCGAGACTATGTCTCACACACTTTGGACATGTTATCATGAGGAATCAGTCCCTGGAGAAGGACATCATACTTGGTAAGTAGAGGGTCAGCCAAAAAGAGGAAGACCCTCAACAAGATGGATTGACACAGTGGCTTCAACAATGGGCTCAAACATGGCAACAATTGTGAGGATGGCACAGGACTGGGCAATGTTTTGTTCTGTTATACGTAAGGTAACCATGAGTGAAAACCGACTCAACAGCACCTAACGATAGCCACAAAAATCATAAGGCAGTATCATTCTTAGCTAGACAAAACATCTATGGTAAGAACCATTACATCTGTGCATCTTCTTAGCTTTCTCCCCTTTTCATTGTAAGTCTCTTCTAACATGATCGCATGACTTGTCTGCCTCTTACTCAGATACTCCACTAGGTTTTCTCCAGAGTTTCTTTTAGTTGTTTTGTAAAAATATCAAAATGGACTTTAAATGACTTAAATTTTAGAGATCAGGTGGCATATCAGGGTACTTCTAAACAGAAGGGGATAACAACGGACATAAAAACAAGTAACCTAAAAAGCATAGCACTTCCTATACTGACGCACCTTAATCAGAAGGAAGGAACAGAGGAAGAAGGTAAAACAGGAAACTTTGCTGCTTTGACTGTTCAAGGAAAGAACAGTTCATTGATGAGAGATATTCTACGGCTATGCTATCCACATGTGGCAATTTAAACTAAAATGAAAGTTAAGTGCTTCAGTTGTACTGACCACATTTCAAGTGTTCAAAAGGTGCATGTACCTTGTGGCTACTGTATGGAACAGGACAGAATTAACATTTCCATCACGGAAAAAAAAATTCTTTTGAACAGGGTTGTTTGAAAGAGAACTATCGGACATTTACATAGCAATCGAATCCCATTTCTGATGACTTCAACAATTCTTGAAGACCTACTATGTGCCAGTATTGTAAAAAGCCTTGGGCATAGGAACATATGGTTCTTGTCCCCTTCACAGACAGGAATGTAAACAAGTAACTATAACATTGTGTAATAAATAACAGGACAAAAAGCATGCTTAGGTAACTTCAGAGGAATGACCTCTGTATCAGACTGGTGGTGAAGACTGAGACAAAAAGTCTTCCCAGAAAAGGAGGCAGAAACTGGATATTGAGGGAATTGGCTAGAGAGAGGAAAAGAACAAGAATGGTGTTCTAGATAAGAATATCTCCAACAATACAAAGAAATAAGAAACAGCATAGTTTATTAAGAAACCACAGCTTCAGTGTGTAAAAAGGAAATAACCACTCCTCCTCGCCCCCCGCCAAAAAAAGCCACTGCTGTCGAGTCAATTCTGACTCATAGCAACCCTATAGGACAGAGTAGAACTGCCCCATAGGGTTTCCTAAGCTGTAATTTTTATGGAAGCAGAATGCAACATCTTTCTCCTGAAGAGCAGTGGGTGGGTTTGAACTGCCAAACTTTTTTTGTTAGCAGCTGAGCACTTTAACCACTGTGCCACCAGGGCTCAGAAATAATAATAGGAACTGTAACTGAAAAAAAAAATGAAGGAGGCATATAATTCTTCATCTCCAACTTTGTAACTTTTGGTCTACTTTTATGAGTCCAAGAGTCAGAGTAGAAAAACCTGGAGAGAACTTAAAAAGATAGATTTGCTTCTTGTTGTTGGCTGCCGTCGAGTCGGCCATCAACTCATGGAGACCCCACGCACAACACAGTGAAACACTGCTTGGTCCTATGCTGTCAGTATGATCGGCTGAAGAAAGAACCATTGTGATCTGTAGGGTTTTCCTGGCTGATTTACTAAAATAGATTGCTAGGCTTTTCTTCCTACTCCATCTTAATCTGGAAGCTCCGTTGAAACATGTTTAGCATCATAGCAACATGTAAGTCTCCACTGACAGATGGGTGGTGGCTGTGCATGAAGGGCATGGCCCAGGAATCAAACCTGTGTTGCTTAGTCCATCAACCAAAAGGTCGACAGTTCAAATCCACCAGCTGCTCCTTGGAAACATTATGCGGCAGCTCTACTCTGTCCTATAGGGTTGCTATGAGTTAGAATCAACCCAATAGCAATGGGTTTGGTTTGATTTTAATCCATCAACTTAAGAGGCAATATTGTCAAGTCAACTGAGAATGTTTCAATTTTTAAATCACTGTCAAATCCAAACTTACACATATTTATGTTCAATTATAGTATCTTCCAAGGCCTTGAATGACCCACCCATTGGAATTATCTGTCAGTTTCCTTTTATTACCTCAAGAAAACTGAGAACTGCATCCTATGGGGATGGAAAGAGTCAACGTAAAAAATGTATTTTTTTTTCCTTGTCAGTTTAATGATAAAACAACCATGCATTTGCAAAGTTACAACTCTATATTTTTGGTTGTTTCCTCTCTCCATTTCTCATGCCACCTTATGCCGATGCTAAGAAATACATTCTACAGCAGACAAGTATATAGTGACAATTTCAGTAAAATCCTACATCAGGCAAGGAAGAGAAGAAATTTTTCTAAACCACTGTCTTATGAGCAGACACTCTATGACATCTCACCTGCTTTCTGCTTTTTTTTTCCTAGAAGTTTAAGCAGAAAAAGCAACAAAACTTGAGTGGTGAATAAATGATAAAAAATAAACCTACATGACTACGGAATACACAAATTAAGGGAATTTTGCCTAAAAGTCTCAGAAATGTATTTTACCATCATTAACCCATTAAACTCCTTAGTCTGTCTGGGCAGTGCACAGCACAGGAGGTCCTATCATTTTGTAAATGAGAAACGGAGGCCTTAGGTCATGAGAGACTCAGTGATAAAGACAAGAAAAGCCTTTTTCTATTGTATCATTTACTTCTTTCCTGTTACCCTATTACCAGATGCTTAACATGTGCGTACACATAGAATTTACTTCCTCTTCCTTCATTAAAGAAGGACAGATTCATGACTGAGGCAGTCTGCCATATTGGAAAATGCTTTAGAGTAGAACTCAGATCTGGATTCTGGTACTCTGCCTCTAACCAGTTGGAAAGTCTTGGGCAGGTTCCGTACTCTTTAAATCTGGTTTGCAATGAGGAACACTTCAGATAAAGGATGTAAGGTACTATTTCCAACCACCTTCCGCATACCCTTGCAAACTTATCTGTTATGGAGAGCTAAGATAGACCCAGAATTCATAAGCTTCTCCTACTCCTCCTCTGCTGACCACATTGACTCTTTCTGATGGCCTTGACCTCTAAAAGCCACCTGCCTTCTTACATGCCACTAAAAAGCCAGGGTTAGCAGAGATGCAGATAGCTTGGCTCTCAGAATAACGGGCAAGCCCATGCCACTCACCCACATGGGGTCACTCAGTTCTGAGTCCTGCATGCGGATACAGTCCATGCTAATCTCAATCTTGTTTGTTGCACCGTTTTCAGATGGTTCATCCACAAAGTTCAAATCAATGGGCTGAACTGAACATAGAGGCCTAAAATTAAGGGTAAAAAAGTGTGTTAGGCATGGGAAGGAAATACAACACACTCATCCAATTAGCTATAGTGACTTCTCTCTGTTGCAAAATTGGCAAGACATGTTGCTTGGAGATAGAAAGCCTTGCTCAACCACTTGCCAGATAGGTAATCTCAGGCAGTTCAAATCTAAGCCCTATTTTAAAATGGGAGCCCTGATCCCTGCCCTCTCAAAGAACTGATGGCTGGTAAACAGGAGACAGTGGATATATAAGAGACAGAGTATTTTATACCCGATCCCTTAGGGTCCCCACTGTTCTAATACTCTTCACTTTCTTCCTTATTTACTTAGTTGTTCAAACCTGCTCTTAGAAATGATGGTAATAATCCTTTTCATGGCCAGGTACAAATGACCAACAAAACTTAGTGTTTTGCCTTCTCAGCAGGTGCTTGCATTATAGCAGTGAATGTTGTTACAGTTGTTAGGTGTTGTCAAGTCGATTTTCAACTCACAGAGACCCCACATGACAGAGCAGAACTGCTCCATAGGGTTTGCTAGGTTGTAATATTTACAGGAGCAGACCACCTGGTCTCTCTCCTGTGGAACTGCTGGGTGGGTTTGAGCCGCTAACCTTTAGGTTAACAGTTGAGTGCTTAACCATTGCACCACCAGGGCTCCTTGTAGCAGTAAATATGAGTCTTTAAACCAAAGGAATGCATTTTGAGTATCAGAGTCATTGGGGAAACAATTTTGGATTGGACAGAGTCCTCCCAGAGTCCCCAAAATTATACCACCTTGGAATAATAACAATCTTGTGGTGTTGGAAACTGAATGAATCTCCACTGAATTGTGAACACAGAGATGCTACAAAGGGAATACCTTTTCCCAACAACATGTATGGATTTTTATTGATTCTAGAAACATGCCCTTGTAAGCAGTATTTTGACCATTCACATTTATTCCTTTACCATAGTTTGGCTATATTTCTTGCTTGGTACTTACTGTTCCAGAAAATCCCAGATATGCTGGAAAACCTCGGGACTGAGGAATTCACTTGTCTGTGTGCTCTGGGACATGGTGGATCGGTAGTAGCTTTCTTTCCAAGAGAAATGAGCTGGGGTTTCTACGAACCTTAAAAAGACAAAAACGAAACTGATTATAGTTTCTGTATTTATGACACGGCATATTTAAACTATAGCACACTCTAACAAGTAGAAAATAGCAACCAGATCTTTAAAATCATGCAGATAAATACAGCAGACTTTTACAAGTTTCACCACTGGTGTTGCTATGGGCAGAGTCATGGATCCCACTTGGCCATAAAACCAGACAGACCCATGCTAGACAAGCAAGTCTTCTACCCCAGCTCATCCTTCTGAACCAATAACATTGTTGTTACATGCTACACCTCCACTATTCAACATCTGTGTTCTGGAGATTTCAAAAAGAAAATAAACATCCTCTCATTAAATCTGACAGCAAGTCGGACCTATTATTAAATCTGTTTTATAAGTGACTCAACTGATTATCTGTTCATTCTGCCTCCAGCAGGCAAGAAGTAGAATCAGAAAACCAAAAAGAGCTCTGGAGATTTAAAATTCGTCCTCAGATTAATTACCCCGCTCATAACTATCATCTAAGAATCACGCCCAGAGGAAACAAAGTCTTTTTTTTTTTTTTTTAAATCACCAGTCCCTTAAATTGAAGTAGGTGTGGGTGGTTTTTAATTGGAATGTAGAAATTTATGTTAGACTGAAGGATGAACAAACACCTGAACACTTTGTAAATGAACAATTTCTGTTTCACTTTATAGCCTTTATTTAAAAAAAAAGAAAAATCGTTTATCCTTGATGCCTGTCTATGTGAAGGAAGATACCAGTTTTATCACGTGATGTTTTTACCAAATGTGAATGTCTATGTAGATCATCTTAATATGTGATTCACGGTGATTTTCAGTAGATCGATTTTACTCAAAAACAAATTAGCTAAGCTCTTCATCATTACTGCTAATGTTATGAAAAGTCTATAGAACACAAGGGTAGTAAATCACCTTCTTAAACATGCAAATCATAGTTCTGGTTTAGTTAGATAATAATGGAACATAATCATGTTGGATTAATTGATGAAGATTTCCAAGCTACATACAGCAGAACATTCATTTAATTAAATATACACAGAGCATAAACTATTTGCCAGGAAGCATAATGGACACTGGAAATATTAAAAAAAAAAAAGAATTATGGTTTCACCCTTTATGTTCATGGTGTAGAAGCTAAGACAGGAAAGCCAACCTAAAACAAATGCGGTTACAGTGTGTATGTATGTATGAATATACAGAGACCTCACATGTGCCAGGATAGAACTGCACTCCATAGGGTTTTCAATGGCTGATGCTTCAGAAGCAGATCCCCAAGATTTTCTTCTGAGATGCCTCTGGCTGGGTTGAAACTGCCAATCTTTTGGTTAGTAGTCAAGTGCTTAAACATTTGTGCCACTCAGGACTCCTAACGATATGTATCAAACCAAAAAAAAAAAAAAAAAGAAAGAAACAAAACACCAAACACATGGCCGTAGAGGCGATTCCGACTCACAGTGACCCTATAGGACAGAATAGAACTGCCCCATGGGGTTTCCAAGGAGTGGCTGACATTTCAGTTAGCAGTTGAGCTTTTAGCCACTACACCACCAAGGCTCCAATATGTATAGCACCATTAAAATACAAAAAGAAATATATAAAGAACCCTTAAATGATAAGGCTTAAGAGGAGTCCCTGAATGATGCAAAAGGTTGGAAATTCAAGTCTATCCAAAGGTGCCTTGGAAGAAAGTCTTGATGATTTTTTGGAAAAATAAGCCATTGGAAATCCTATGGAACATAGTTCTACTTTGACACTTAGGGGGTCACCATGAGTCAAAACTGACTCAACAGCAACTAGTTATTTTAATGGTATGGAATGGGTACTCTATGCCAACCCAACAGCATGAAGAAAGTACTAAATGCAAAAATCTCTTGGTGTGTGTTAGGAAATGTCAAGCAACCCTTTGTTACTACACTGTAAAACTCCTGGGCAGAGAATGCTGGGAGATGAAGCTGGAGAGGAAAGCAGAGACTTGGATGCTATTAAAAAAAAAAAAAAATTTGAATACTTCAATGCCTGTGTTAGTATATTTCTTCAGGAATTTTTTAAAATTAAGGTTCTTATTTTTAGAAAATTGTAGATTCACATGTGATTATAAGAAACAGTATAACAATAAAAAATAGAGTTATAAAAAAAAAAAAGAATACAGAGAGATCCCATATAACCTTTACCCAGTTTCCCCCAATAATGAATCATGCAAAACTATAGTACAGTATTATAACCAGGAAACTGATATGAATACAACCCACCAGTCTTATTTGGATTTCCTCAGTTTTACTTGTATCCATCTCTCTGTGGGTATTTAGTTCTACATAATTTTATCACATGTGTAGGTTACTATATCTACCACCTCTGTATTGAAGGACTTGAAATAAGAAGATAACACAGTCAGGATATATTTTATATTGATTAACCTGGAAGTTGTGTGGAGGAGAGATATACACCGTGTCAGTTTATGGGCAAAGTGGTTATTTAGAATGTTGCTTCACTAGCCCAAGTAAGACCATAAGGGGATAGTAGCAGTGGGTGTGGAGAAGATGGGAGAAAGCTCAATTATCACCAAAGAGAATAAAGGGTGAATTTGACATTGGATAGGCTACTAAGTGAGGGAGAAGGGAAAGTCAAGGATGACCTCCAAGTTTCACCTAGCTTGATTGAGTGATTGATGATTCTACTAAGTCAATAAATACAGTTGAAGGAGCTGGCTTGGAGAAGAAACAGAAAAAATAAGCTTTTTCTTAGCTTGTCGAGTTTGTGGTTCCATTGGCTATATAAAAAGTGAAACAGAGGGTTAGATAAACAAGTCTTAAATTCTGGTGAGAGGAATGGGCTAAAAGTTCAGAGACAGGAGTTCTCATCATAGGGGTAGATGAATACAACAATGTGGGTCCTTTTGGAGACTCTATAAATTAATAGACACTGTGATGTTAATGGAAACCCTGGTGGCTGCTAACCAAAAAGTTGGCAGTTCAAATCCACCAGTGCTCCTTGGAAACTCTATGGGGCAGTTCTACTCCGTCCTTAGGGTCACTATGAGTCAGAATCAACTCGATGGTAACCAGTACGGGAGGTGTTAATGGTATCTTGGAAGACAAGAAAAGAGTATTTAAGGAAGCATCGACACAGTTAAATGCAGCAGAGGAATCTAAGAAGTTAAGGTCTAAAAAGCACCAAGTGGATTTAACATGAGTAGTTCAACAGCAACCTTCACACCAGTACTAAAAAAAAAAAAAAAAAAGTACTAATGCTGGCAAAAATGCACATAAAAGTTGTTTGAGGAGTAAATAGAGGTGTAAAGAAAATATTCTTTTTTAATATGTTTATTTAGATGAGGAGAATTTGAACTGTACCTAAAGAGATAAAGTAGAAAGAAGGGAGCAAATTACAAAGAAGGGAGCAAGTGAAGAGGGAGAAATTTAAGATATTGGAAAGAAACAGAAGGACATAGAGGCAGTTCCTGGAAGAAGCAGGAAGAAAGGGGTCAAGTGTATAGGTAAAGATAATGGCCTTGAACTGAAATCCCCCGTCCCCATTCCAGGGTGTAGTAAAGGTAGCAAAATAGTGTGGATATAAATGTGCTCATAGAAGATAAACATAGGACATGAGTGATGGGCTGAATTTTCTTGATGAAGGAAGAGACAAAGTCAACTGCTGAAAATGATGGGGTGGGCACTGAATAGTTAGAAGAGAGAAGTGGGTGTTTGGAAATGTGGGTGAGGTTAGGGAACATTAATTTTTCATGGCCCCAAACTGTATAGTTTGAGGATTCTCTCCAGTTTATACCACCTGAGGATACGGGGAGGAAAACAGGTTAAAGCACTTATCCAGGGCTATTGTTTCCCTGGATGGGTGGATGAGAAGGATTGGGTGCTAGAGGATGGACAGAACCGTGAAGGCTATCTTAGGGTCCAGGCTGGAGAGGGCAGGACAAGGGGCTAGGACAGGGAAAGAAATAGGAGAACAGAACACAACAAAACAAACTAGAGGTCTCTGTGAAGCCAAAATGCAGATGTATATAGAATGAAACGTGAATGTTAAACTGGTACAGATTGGCTTAAGAGTGGGATATCAGAGTTTACAATATCCTTCATAGCTACATCCAGAAAATTTACCTAAAATTAGGAAAGAATATGGAATATTAGTATCTTTAATTTCATATAAATTAAAACTTCAAGTTAAAGTAACTTTTCTTTATTACCCTTTTGGAGTTGGGAAAGACTTGATTTATATACTACCAACTAGTGCAGAGAAAAGAAACACAATTTAATGGATGTAATATTGAAGTAAATGTTATGAAAAATATTCCCATGGGTGAAACTTTTGGTTATGTCTGATTTGCATTAAAAATCTGCTACACATAAAAATGGAGAAGAAAGGAAAATAAAAATAAAAACAACCCTTACTGGAGGAACCCCAAAACTATGGCCCCTGGAAGCTCTGCTAACCAAAAACTGAAACTATTCCCGAAGCCCACTTTTGAGACAAAGATTAGACAGGCTTACAAAACAAAAAATAACACATGCAAGGAATATGCTTCTTAGGTCAATCAAATATACAAGATCAAATGGGCAGCTCCGGTCCAAAAGCAGGACAAGAAAGCAGGAACGGAAACTGGACAAATGGACACAGGGAACCCAGAGTGGAAAGGGGGAGCATGCTGTCACATTGTGAGGATTGAAACCAATGTCACGAAACAATATGTGTATAAATTTTTGAATGAGAAATTAACTTGAGCTGTAAACTTTCACCTAAATCACAATAAAAAAACAAAAACAAAAACAAAAACAAAAACAAAAATCAAAGGTAAACAAAGGTGAACAAGCCCAGAAATGCAAAAAAAAAAAAATCATGTACATTATACCATCATTTGAGTTATAATGTACACGGACCTACAAACACAGTTCCAACATCCAAAGACCTACATCCTATGACTGGGAGCCTGACAGCCAGTTGAACACTAAAGGGTAAACACAGCAACACAAAGCAGACCCTTAGCAATAACGATACTCAGTGTATGAGATTCAATACAAAAGAATATGAGATTTTTTCAATGGGCAGAAATTTAGGGGCAGTTATTAAAGAGATTAACAGTTAACTTCACCTAGATCTTAAATAACAAAAGGTGCGAGACTGATTCAAAAAGAAAAAAAAGTCAGACAGAAGAAAGACATTATCACTTTGTCTAAGGCAGAAGAGGGGAAAAAAAAATCATTGGCTCCCCAGTCAATGTCCATTTCTCCTTCTTTCATTTATCTCCACATGGAATTCTGGTTTCTCTCTGGTCTTATTTGGCTTTCCCTTGTTTTATATCTCCCTCCTATCCTCCCTCCCCGGTTTCTCTCTGGCTTCTAAAAGACCTTTTATCTGTATTTCTGATGCCATTACCAACCAGCTTCAGCTCTCGGGAGGGTAACATGGAGGTAATCATCTCTGCTCTGCTGCCTCTCAGGGCGCCTACTCAATCTTCAGTGCTCTCTTCTCCACAAAGTATTTCTTAGTTCTTTCCTTCAAGTAAGGAGCCCTGGGACAGCCTCGGAAACCCTATGGGGCAGTTCTACCCTCCTATAGGGTCACTATGAATCGGAATGGGCTCAGTGGCAATGGGCTCTGCCTCAAAGTTTCTTGGTCTTGTGTTGCATCCCATCAATGTCAATTTATCCTAATTTGCTTGTACAACAATTAATCTACTGTGGAGGATTTTAAGTCATTTGAGGACAAAAACCCACATCTTTCATCTCTATATTTCTTGTAGTTTTATAATTCCTTGAGGCTAGAGTAGAAGGAACATGGATTTCAGAATGAGACTTAGGTTCAAATCTCAGCTCTACTATTGACCTGCTGTGAGACCATAACCAAGTTCCTTTTAATGTCTTTGCAATTCAGCTTCTTCAACTATCCTTTCTTCATAGAGTGGTTGGGACTTTTACTGGAAATAATGTGCTGGACAATGCCTGGTAGTCAATACACTGGTCCTATTAAACCAAGCGCTTCACAGTATGTATCTAGGCAATACCTGCTGAGTTGAACCAGTTTGTATTTGAAAGGTCTGTTACAGCTGTAAAAGTGCCACATAAAAGTAACATAATTATATTAGCCCTGTATTTCTCCCTCGTTTCTCTCCAGATCAAACTATTCTTCCTCTATCTGTGTCCTTGGGCCAAAAAAAAAAAAAAGCTCCCATCACTTCTCAGTTTCATCTAGACCACTTTTGTCTCAGACTTGCTACATTCAAGTGGGTAATTTCCTCCTTCTGGGCCTTAAACTTCAACAGGGCTTTATCATAAAGCACGAGGTTGGGTTTGGAATAGATCAGTGGTTTTTAAATTGTGTTCCATTGAAATCCCACGATTTCTAGGGTCTCGGTATGTTTACCAGAGGTAAAGGAACGGCCATGCTGTTGGGAATTCAGACACTTCTCTTTCGTGTTACCATGCTGATGCTCAGCTTTTACCTGTTTTATGTAGACTAGGGTTTTGAGCAAATTTCATTTGAAGAAATGGTTATTTCTAAAAAAAAAAAAAAAAAGAAAGAAAGAAAAAGAAAAATCAAGGGTCCAAGTTAGAAGATCTTTAAGGTCTCTTCTTTGCAAACTCAAAGCTGCCACCCATTCTCTGAAAAAATATACAAAACACTATAGAGAAGGAAAGAGATCAGCTGGTGTCATAGGGCTGGATGGGCAAGGAGTGAGGTCAATCCCACCTACCTTCCAAATCTTTGTCTTTGGGTAAATCTCAATTTACATAAGAACAATTACTCTGTTCAAACTTTTTGTCAAACCAGTCACACCCAAAGAAAGGAATCCTGAAATCAATTTCTTTTCATCTTGTTTTTCCTGGACTAACTATCCTACACTGTTTGTACTAACTCAGCTGAAAAGAATCCTGTTCTTGTCGAAGTGACCTGAAAACACCAAGGGGTGTTCTGTCCATCCTCTGCATTCTCTCCTGCTTTTCCTGTTCTTGCCCAAAGATCACCAGTGGAGTCTGTCACACCTTTAGTTTCTTTCAGTGTTCCTGAAAATTTCCCAACTCCTTAAATTTCAGAATTTCAAAAAACATTAGTTTCATAGAAGGATTTCAGAATTAATAGCCCTTGAAGACCATCTAGCTCAGCTTTTCCTATTTAACAGATGGAGGAGCTGAAGTTCCAAAGAACTGGTTCACACCAGCTTTGTCATGCTCAAGCTTGGGTTTTAATCCACAGTCCAATAAAAATAAATGTGTGCATCAGATAATGAACAATCCAACTCTTGGCCCTTTTTTTCAATTCCATTGTTATCGCTCTCTGGATATTTAAACACTCTTTACTTCCCTTTGGAAAATCCAAACTTAAAGCTATATAAAAACTAGAAATATATTTGATATTATACAAGCATTCTCTAATTCACTTAAACTAAAACAGCATTTAGCAGTGTTCCAGACTCATTGGCTACTGCTAGGTTTTCTGACTCAAAGGCCCTCCTCGACAGGATGTCAGTCATTCTGGTAGAAAGAGAACACGACACCACATATTTCCCAAAGAACAGACCTGGAGGCGCCTCCTCATTGCCTTGGATCACACTGCTTCTAAGCCAGCTTGCCAACATACAGCTCACATGAATCGAAACCTTTGAGGAGCCCATGAAGTGTCAAAGCTGGGTATGCCCTTAGAAACTATCCAGTCTTCTTCCCTCATTTCATAGGGAAACTGAGACTCAGACATGAGGAACTTACCCTAGATCCATTGTTGTCTTGGAGATCACTTGTGTTGGCCTACTGTTAAACTTTACGGAGTTTTGCAAGCCACTTGGGAAAAACAATTATTAAAATGTATTATTATATAAGAATAAACTTAAAATTAAATAAATTATATTTTTTAAAAAAGGTAAAAATTACTCAAACAAACTAAAAAGCCCATTGCCATTGAGTCGATTCCGACTCATAGCGACCCTATAGGATAGAGTAGAACTGCCCCATAGAGTTTCCAAGAAGCGCCTGGTGGATTCGAACTGCAGACCTCTTGGTTAGCAGCTGTAGCACTTAACCATTACACCACCAGGGTTTTTTCTATAGTTAACTATTATCTGTGCTCCTGAAAGTCATTAAAAAAAAATAACTCAGTGAAATCTTTCATATTAAAAAAAAAAAATCAAAATCCTTTCTCTCTGCAGATTCATTGCTACCCCTCTCTAATTCTGTATTTCAGTTAAAGGCCTTCTGTGCCAATGATTCAACTATGTATTTATTGAGCACTTATTCTGTGAAAGACCATGTCAGGGATCCTGTGATGAATGAGACACGTTGCTTCCTTGAAGGTTGTTCACAGTTCAGTGCTGGGAAGAGAACGTCTTCAATAGTTGTCTCATTTTAGCTTTTCGTGATAATCTTTTGTGCTTCAACGCCTAATTTCCCACTGGACTGTGACCTTCTTAAGGGCAAGAAAGCGTGGGTCCTTCATTTTGGTTTGTGCTCTACTTGCCTGGCAATTGGCCAGAAAGAAGACTTGACATTGATTAGGGTATGATTTCACTTCACAGGGCCTGCTTTTCCAGTTTATATGTGAGAATCTTTGAGCTCAGAGAGGATAAGGAAGGTATACAAGGTCACTCAGGTAGTAATGAGAGAGCCAGGATTTAAATTTAAGATTGTCCGACTTCAAAGCTCATGCTTTCTCCTATACTAAGTGGCACACAAAACCTTATTAAATTACATATGCAACTTCTAATTCTCATTTATTATAAAAACTGGGCAATATGAAGGTTTTATAATTAGGATTTTTTTTTCTGTAACAGAACAAAAGATCTTACTAATTTTCTCCCATCACAACAGTCACCGTTTCCCCACAAGAAGAGCAGGAAGTGAATTTGGAAACTTAGTACTGATAAAACCAAAAGCCAAACCCACTGCTGTCAAGTCGATTCCAACTCATAGTGACCTTATAGAACAGAGCAGCACTGCCCCATAGGGTTTCCAAGGAGCTGCTGGTGGATTTGAACTTTAGGTTAGCAGCCGACCTCTTTGCCCTTGTGCCACCAGGGCTCTTTAATACTGATAGGTGAATATTATTTAAAGATTCTACTGAGTCTCAATGTTTCCACAAGGAGATGATCCTTAAGAATTTAGTGTAAGAGAAGAAAGCTGAGGTCCCTATTACTTTCAAAGAGGACTTGAGCACTCAAAGGAAATGTCCCCAATCTTCAGATAAAAGTGATGCAAAACTCTGAACATGACTTCTTCATCTTCCGTCCATCCATTGATCCATCCATCCATCTACTGATCCATCCACCCATCCACTGATCCATCCACCTATCCATTGATCCATCGATCCACCCACCCACCCATCCACCCACCCACCCACCCACCCATCCACCCACCCACCCATCCATCCTTTATAATCCAACCTTTATATCCCACCTTTGTATATTTCCCAGAACAAGTCTTCTGGCTGGCCTCAGGAGCATTACATATCATATAATTCCTTTTACTTTTTTAGTTCAGAAAACATTCCTATAAAAAATACTCTGCTATTGTTGCAACTATTATCATTATTAATTTTCGTGCTTAGTTATAAGGACACTAAAGAGCACTTTGATGCCTTTTAGCATATTGCCCAAGTACCCAGGAGGAGTTAATTTATTCACATGCTTGAAATAACTTCACCACCAGAAATTCATTTGCATACTCTAAATCAGGCCTGTTAATATCTTTCCTTTGTTAGGTGGAAATCTTTCCTTTTCAACTCAATGTTGAAAAATGACTGGGCTGTCCTCTTCTCTCTTTATTAAACCCAAATTCAAACCCGTGTGCAAGCTTCACTCTTGGCAAACCAAACTTTAAAAGGAAAAAATTCATTTAGGGTATATTTTATGCCTTAAATTTTTCAACTTGCCAAAATTTGAACACACACAAAAAAATCATATCCCAGAAGTCTCATTTTATATCATATTGCTGAACTCACAGCTAAATTTTTAAGATCTCTTTACATATGTCAACACTCATTTCTCCCCTGTTCCACCATTTCTCCTAGTAATTCCTGCCCACTTGAGTTGACTCCTCTTTCGTCTTCAGAAGTCCCTTCTTTTCCCTCCACTACCTCTCTTAAGAATGATTGCCAAGGACAGCCTGCTTCTGCCATGACCTTTTACTATGCACTCCAGGCCCCAAGAGTCCTTTAAATTTCTACACATCTCACGTCAATTCAGCAGTCATCAATTCTTTGAGAATTACCTTTTCCTCTTTCAAATACCAAGTCATCAAAGTCTCATATTTATGCCCTACCCTCTATCCTAACCAAAGTTTTTTTTTTTGGAACCCAACTAATTTCATTCATTTATGGATTGTATACAGCTGTTTTTGTGCTACAACGGCAGAGTTGAAGAGTTACAACAGCGGCCATATGGTCTACAAAGTCTAAAATATTTATGATCTGGCCCTTCATAGAAAAAGTTTGCCAACCCCAATCTAGACAAAAAGACCTAAGATTTTAAGACAAATTGAAGTTTGACGTTTTTAATATCTTTATACCCCTAAACATAATAGAGTTCCTGACATAGTAATGGGGCATTCATAAACCTTTGTTGAATGAAGGAATGAATAGTCTTAGTTCCCCCAGAGAACACAGGCTGAATTAACTCCCCAGTCATTACTCTTTCTGATACATCACATTGACTTTTTGTCAGGAGTGAAGTGGATATTTCACTATGATGAAGGAGATAGAAAAATAAAGGAGACAGAAAAAATAAGCACAAGAATAAAGATATAGACACACACAGGAGCCCTTTGGTGCAGTAACATAACCCCATAAATAAGGTTCCCAGTGGTGAACCTGAGTCACCAAGTTCACATGGTGCACACTATTCTTCATTTAAAAAGACATCAAAGTATGCATTATTTTCCAGAAATAACTACATTCCAATATTAAAAAAAAAAAAAAAAACTATTTAAAGGGTTATATGCTCAACTCTCCACAAAACTCAATTATCCAGAATGACATATTACCTAACAGATCCTTTTAAAAAAATTTTTTTAATTAAATAATCAGGACACTTTTTGTTCCTTCCTGATCATGATCACACTTTGCCTGCTAGTACATTTTCTTCTTCACAGTTTCTAACGGAGTTTTTATTTATTGGAGGCAAGATCGCCACTTTAGTTTCTGGTTTCTGTGGCTTCAGAGTCCAGTACAGTACCTGGTACAAAGAAGTTGCTAAATCAATGCTTGTTGAAGGAAACGTTTGGAAAGGAAACCACAAATAACAATGCCAACATTTACAGCAGTAACAACAGTTAACATCTGATTGCTTTCCTGGGCAAGTGACTGCAAAGCGCCTCAGAGACCCTGGTTAATTTTTTCAACATCCTATGAGGTAGATAACAATCTTACCCCATTTTACAGATAAGAAAGCTAAAGCCTAATGGTAATGCACCTCCTCAGAATTACAAGGTAATTGAGGAGACTGGGGACTCTAGATCCTTAAGGACTTGGCCTCAGTGTCCCCAGTGTGACATTCACAAGGTTAACTACCTTGGACAAGTTACTTGGCTTCTCTAGATCTTAATTTCAAGTCTGAACAGTGAAGGTGAGAATAGTACCTGTCTCACAGGGCAAAAGAGAACCTTGAACTTTTAGGAGTTCACTTCCCCAGCAAGGAATGGTAGGTGTCATACTTTAAAGCACAGCAGGATCACTTGGGGGTTCGTTTGGGAAATGCCAATTCCCTGTCCCGAGAGTCTCTGTTTCAGATGACTGGGCATGAGCCCTAAGAATCTGCACTTTTTAAAAAATTACACTTGAAAACACATAGCTTTAGGATTCAACTAAAGTCTAAACACTTTGGAGTGTTTACTAAAGACAGAACACCTTGAAAAATCTGCATTTTCTCCAAATATTCGTTTTCAAGTAAGGAAGATATGACAGTCTTGCTCATTAAGATGTCTTTATCACTTGAATGAAAGAGCATGGGATCATAACTGTAACCAACGAGTTGCCGCGGAGTTGATCTTCACTCATGGCAACTCCATGCGTGTCGGAGTAGAACTGTGCTCCGTAGGGTTTTTAATGGCTGATTTTTCAGAAGTAGACCACCAGGCCTTTCTTTCGAGTCACCTCTGGGTGGATTCGAGCCACCAAACTTTTGGTTAGCACCTGAATGCATTAACCATTTGCACCACCCAGGAACTTCATAATAATCATAGTTAGCATTATATAACACATACTACATATTAACCATTGTTCTAAATGTTTTATGGATATTAACTTATGAATCCTCCTAACAACCCATGATAAAGTTATACTATTATAATCCTCATTTTACAGAAGAGGAAATTGAGTCACAGAGGGCTTAAATACCTTCCCCAAAGTTACACACCTAGTAAGCAAGGGGGCAAAGATTCAGCCAGCGGGCTGGCTCCAGAGCCTGAACTGGTGACTGTCACCCTGTGCTGTCTCTCAGAGCTATGTATGGAGGTCAGAGCCCTGTATCACAGGCCTGACTCCTTTACTAGTTGGGATGTCAGGCGAGACCCCACCCCTTTCTGGGATTCTCGTGCTTCTGGTATGAAGTGAGAGGGCTGAATCAGATGATTTCTAAGGCCCTCTGGTCCAAATATTCTATCACTTATTTTACAGGGGACTTTTGACCTTGCTACCTGATGGACTTCATCCCAAGGATTGCTGACAATAAGGCCTACTCCCTGTTCTAGTGATACCCTATTATTTTCCTTTACCTGGCAATTCACAAAACTTCCTTCTGAGTCAGCTGTCCTTTGTCATTCCTTCTTGCTGAGGAAACCAGGTAGCTCTGTCTTCAGAGATTGCCTTCTAGGTCCTGCAGTCTTTGTTCGTGCAGGCTTCCAGAATGCTTCCACCTGAGCTCGTTTTAACCTCATTATTCTCCCAGGAAGGCCCACCGTCTTCTTGCCCCATCCTTTGCTGCTCTCCTCTTGGGCAATGGCACTCTTCTGACCCAATCAATCCTTGGTAACATCTCTCCAGTGTCCTTCTTACCTCTCTACTTCCGCAATCTTGTCCCATTCCAGGATTAAAATATCAGGCTTGCTTTAGCCCCATATTTTTCAATCTGGCTACACTTTAGAATGCTCAGAATACAGATGCCTAGCCCTGGCAATCTGCTCCATAAAGATGACATCCAAGAAAATTTCATAGGGCAATTCTATTCTGTCACATGCGGTTGCTACGAGTCGGAATTGATTCAGCGGCACACAACAAAAACAATAACAGGGGTACTATCACTATCCCAGACCAGTTTAATCAGAATTTTGACAGGTAGGTTTCGGGCAGGAGTATGATTTAAAAGTTTTAAAGTTCCACAAGAAATTCTAATGTGCAACACGGTTAAAAATGCTGGTGTTGTAGCACAGGTGATTTGCAAGTAGGGAGAGTGAGCAAATCAGAAGCACCTGGGAAGCTGAATGCTCCTTACTCCCAGGGAGGGAAGTCTGGGCATGTGAATTACAAGTCAGCAAGCAGGCACCTCCCAGGTGGTTTGGAGAAGCCCCTTTATGAAACAAAGCTCTAGCCTAAACTCTAAAGCAAGAGGAACCGCTACACCCTCATGTCACTCACCTTAACAGAACAGCCCAAGGCTTCTCATTGCTGGCTGCACCAAATTAATACTTTTAATCATGAAAGGCAATGCGGAAGAAAAAAGCACATGGTGGTAAGATTCATATTCTTTTTCTCTCTCGGCACTAACTGGCTAGGTA
Organism: Elephas maximus indicus; assembly: GCF_024166365.1. Classification (NCBI taxonomy): domain Eukaryota; kingdom Metazoa; phylum Chordata; class Mammalia; order Proboscidea; family Elephantidae; genus Elephas; species Elephas maximus. The sequence goes on from NC_064819.1 coordinate 25,315,585, forward strand.
ACTTTGGGGGAATCCCTTTTCTTCTCTAGCTTCGTTTTCCCCTACGTGTAACAGAAGGTTATGACATTACAGCATAATCGCTAAGCTTCCTTCCTATTTTATTATTCTAATATCTTAAAGCCCACAACCTGTTGTTCCTCAGCTATCACACAACCAGCCTCCGTTCTTCCTACATTCAGCTGGCACCAGGCAATTCATCTAGGGAAACCTACTCACAACCCATGGTGAGGACCTTACCTCCTCCCACGGTGAAACAATGCCACAGCTGAAAAACATTTCTTCGAACCTAGTTAGTATACCAAGAACTCTTCTCTGCCCAAACTTCCACCCAGGCCTCTGAATCTCCGTGAAGATCTTTCCTGTCAGTGCCATCTGACAGCAACCCTATCTGATAGTGATCACCTCCTTCGTTTTCTGGGCTTCCCACCTCCTCCAGGCAGGCTGCATTTATGAACAAGGCTCAGAGAAACTTAATTAGTTTATGTATAGCCCACCCAACCCCTCGCCCAGCTAGCTGGCCAGCATTGCTCAGGGTGATTACAGTGAGATTGCTGTGTGGCCCCCAACAGTCTTTTTTGTTTGTTCTTTTTTTTTGTCTTAGTGTGAGAAGGCTCGTCTGTTAGGAGGTTTGTGGGTGTGTAGCAGAGAAGTGGTAATCATGGATTCACCCTTCCCCTCCTTCCAGCCTTTCATCGTCTTTAACTGAAGAGATACACCACGTAAAGAACGTTGGAGAGAAGATGGCCTCTTAGGCCGCTTCCAATGATAATAGATAGGTACTGTGTACAGGGTTTTTTTTTTTTTTTTCCCCTTCAAGTAACTGAAATATACTTAACCCTTTGGTGACTCATGGGCATACGGTATCCCAACAACTTTTTTTTTTATCTGTAATTTTTTTTTTTTAAATAACTTTTATTAAACTTCAAGTGAACGTTTACAAATCCAATCAGTCTGTCACATATAAGTTTACATACATCTCACTCCCTACTCCCACTTGCTCTCCCCCTCTTGAGTCAGCCCTTTCAGTCTCTCCTTTCTTGACAATTTTGCCGGCTTCCCTCTCTCTCCATCCTCCCATCCCCCCTCCAGACAAGAGTTGCCAACACAATCTCAAGTGTCCACCTGATATAATTAGCTCACTCTTCATCAGCGTCTCTCTCCCACCCGCTGACCAGTCCCTTTCATGTCTGATGAGTTGTCTTCGGGGATGGTTCCTGTCCTGTGTCAACAGAAGGTCTGGGGAGCATGGCCGCCGGGATTCCTCTAGTCTCAGTCAGACCATTAAGTTTGGTCTTTTTATGAGAATTTGGGGTCTGCATCCCACTGATCTCCTGCTCCCTCAGGGGTCCTCTGTTGTGCTCCCTGTCAGGGCAGTCATCGATTGTGGCCAGGCACCAACTAGTTCTTCTGGTCTCAGGATGATGTAGGTCTCTGGTTCATGTGGCCCTTTCTGTCTCTTGGGCTCTTAGTTGTCGTGTGGCCTTGGTGTTCTTCATTTTCCTTTGCTCCAGGTGGGTTGAGACCAATTGCTGCATCTTAGATGGCCGCTTGTTAGCATTTAAGACCCCAGACGCCACATTTCAAAGTGGGATGCAGAATGATTTCATAATAGAATTATTTTGCCAATTGACTTAGAAGTCCCCGCATACCATGTTCCCCAGACCCCCGCACTTGCTCCGCTGACCTTTGAAGCATTCATTTTATCCCGGAAACTTCTTTGCTTTTGGTCCAGTCCAATTGAGCTGACCTTCCATGTATTGAGTGTTGTCTTTCCCTTCACCTAAAGCAGTTCTTATCTACTGATTAATCAATAAAAAACCCTCTCCCACCCTCCCTCCCTCCCCCCCTCGTAACCACAAAAGTATGTGTTCTTCTCAGGTTTACTATTTCTCAAGATCTTATAATAGTGGTCTTATACAATATTTGTCCTTTTGCCTCTGACTCATTTCGCTCAGCATAATGCCTTCCAGGTTCCTCCATGTTATGAAATGTTTCAGAGATTCGTCACTGTTCTTTATCGATGCGTAGTATTCCATTGTGTGAATATACCACAATTTATTTACCCATTCATCCGTTGATGGACACCTTGGTTGCTTCCAACTTTTTGCTATTGTAAACAGAGCTGCAATAAACATGGGTGTGCATATATCTGTTTGTACGAAGGCTCTTGTATCTCTAGGGTATATTCCTAGGAGTGGGATTTCTGGGTTGTATGGTAGTTCTATTTCTAACTGTTTAAGATAACGCCAGATAGATTTCCAAAGTGGTTGTACCATTTTACATTCCCACCAGCAGTGTATGAGAGTTCCAATCTCTCCGCAGCCTCTCCAACATTTATTATTTTGTGTTTTTTGGATTAATGCCAGCCTTGCTGGTGTGAGATGGAATCTCATCGTAGTTTTAATTTGCATTTCTCTAATGGCTAATGATCGAGAGCATTTTCTCATGTATCTGTTGGCTGCCTGAATATCTTCTTTAGTGAAGTGCGTGTTCATATCCTTTGCCCACTTCTTGATTGGGTTGTTTGTCTTTTTGTGGTTGAGTTTTGACAGAATCATGTAGATTTTAGAGATCAGGCGCTGGTCTGAGATGTCATAGCTGAAAATTCTTTCCCAATCTGTAGGTGGTCTTTTTACTCTTTTGGTGAAGTCTTTAGATGAGCATAGGTGTTTGATTTTTAGGAGCTCCCAGTTATCGGGTTTCTCTTCATCATTTTTGGTAATGTTTTGTATTCTGTTTATACCTTGTATTAGGGCTCCTAGGGTTGTCCCAATTTTTTCTTCCATGATCTTTATCGTTTTAGTCTTTATGTTTAGGTCTTTGATCCACTTGGAGTTAGTTTTTGTGCATGGTGTGAGGTATGGGTCCTGTTTCATTTTTTTGCAAATGGATATCCAGTTATGCCAGCACCATTTGTTAAAAAGGCTATCTTTTCCCCAGTTAATTGACACTGGTCCTTTGTCAAATATCAGCTGCTCATACATGGATGGATCTATGTCTGGGTTCTCAATTCTGTTCCATTGGTCTATGTGTCTGTTGTTGTACCAATACCAGGCTGTTTTGACTACTGTGGCTGTATAATAGGTTCTGAAGTCAGGTGAGGTGAGGCCTCCCACTTTCTTCTTCTTTTTCAGTAGTGCTTTGCTTATCTGGGGCTTCTTTCCCTTCCATATGAAATTGGTGATTTGTTTCTCTATCCCCTTAAAATATGACATTCGAATTTGGATCGGAAGTGCGTTAAATGTATAGATGGCTTTTGGTAGAATAGACATTTTTACTATGTTAAGTCTTCCTATCCATGAGCAAGGTATGTTTTTCCACTTAAGTATGTCCTTTTGAATTTCTTGTAGTAGAGCTTTGTAGTTTTCTTTGTATAGGTCTTTTACATCTTTGGTAAGATTTATTCCTAAGTATCTTATCTTCTTGGGGGCGACTGTGAATGGTATTGATTTGGTGATTTCCTCTTCGGTGTTCTTTTTGTTGATGTAGAGGAATCCAAGTGATTTTTGTATGTTTATTTTATAACCTGAGACTCTGCCAAACTCTTCTATTAGTTTCAGTAATTTTCTGGAGGATTCCTTAGGGTTTTCTGTGTATATAATCATGTCATCTGCAAATAGTGATAACTTTACTTCTTCCTTGCCAATCCGGATACCTTTTATTTCTTTGTCTAGCCTAATTGCCCTGGCTAAGACTTCCAACACGATGTTGAATAAGAGTGGTGATAAAGGGCATCCTTGTCTGGTTCCCGTTCTCAAGGGAAATGCTTTCAGGTTCTCTCCATTTAGAGTGATATTGGCTGTTGGCTTTGCATAGATGCCCTTTATTATGTTGAGGAATTTTCCTTCAATTCCTATTTTGGTAAGAGTTTTTATCATAAATGGGTGTTGGACTTTGTCAAAATCCTTTTCTGCATCAATTGATAAGATCATGTGGTTTTTGTCTTTTGTTTTATTTATGTGATGGATTACATTAATGGTTTTTCTGATATTAAACCAGCCTTGCATACCTGGTATAAATCCCACTTGATCAGGGTGAATTATTTTTTTGATGTGTTGTTGGATTCTATTGGCCAGAATTTTGTTGAGGATTTTTGCATCAATGTTCATGAGGGATATAGGTCTATAATTTTCTTTTTTTGTAATGTCTTTACCTGGTTTTGGTATCAGGGAGATGGTGGCTTCATAGAATGAGTTGGGTAGTATTCCGTCATTTTCTATGCTTTGGAATACCTTTAGTAGTAGTGGTGTTAACTCTTCTCTGAAAGTTTGGTAGAACTCTGCAGTGAAGCCGTCCGGGCCAGGGCTTTTTTTTGTTGGGAGTTTTTTGATTACCGTTTCAATCTCTTTTTTTGTTATGGGTCTATTTAGTTGTTCTACTTCTGAATGTGTTAGTTTAGGTAGGTAGTGTTTTTCCAGGAATTCATCCATTTCTTCTAGGTTTTCAAATTTGTTAGAGTACAATTTTTCATAATAATCTGAAATGATTCTTTTAATTTCATTTGGTTCTGTTGTGATGTGGTCCTTCTCATTTCTTATTCGGGTTATTTGTTTCCTTTCCTGTATTTCTTTAGTCAGTCTAGCCAATGGTTTATCAATTTTGTTAATTTTTTCAAAGAACCAGCTTTTGGCTTTGTTAATTCTTTCGATTGTTTTTCTGTTCTCTAATTCATTTAGTTCAGCTCTAATTTTTATTATTTGTTTTCTTCTGGTGCCTGATGGATTCTTTTGTTGCTCAGTTTCTATTTGTTCAAGTTGTCGGGACAGTTCTCTGATTTTGGCTCTTTCTTCTTTTTGTATGTGTGCATTTATTGATATAAATTGGCCTCTGAGCACTGCTTTTGCTGTGTCCCAGAGGTTTTGATAGGAAGTATTTTCATTCTCGTTGCTTTCTATGAATTTCCTTATTCCCTCCTTGATGTCTTCTATAACCCAGTCTTTTTTCAGGAGGGTATTGTTCATTTTCCAAGTATTTGATTTCTTTTCCCTAGTTTTTCTGTTATTGATCTCTAGTTTTACTGCCTTGTGGTCTGAAAAGATGCTTTGTAATATTTCGATGTTTTGGACTCTGCAAAGGTTTGTTTTATGACCTAATATGTGGTCTATTCTAGAGAATGTTCCATGTGCGCTAGAAAAAAAAGTATATTTTGCAGCAGTTGGGTGGAGAGTTCTGTATAAGTCAATGAGGTCAAGTTGGTTGATTGTTGTAATTAGATCTTCCGTGTCTCTGTTGAGCTTCTTACTGGATGTCCTGTCCTTCTCCGAAAGTGGTGTGTTAAAGTCTCCTAGTATAATTGTGGAGGTATCTATCTCGCTTTTCAATTCTGTTAAAATTTGATTTATGTATCTTGCAGCCCTGTCATTGGGTGCATAAATATTTAATATGGTTATGTCTTCCTGATCAATTGTCCCTTTTATCATTATATAGTGTCCTTCTTTATCCTTTGTGGCGGATTTAAGTCTAAAGTCTATTTTGTCAGAAATTAATATTGCTACTCCTCTTCTTTTTTGCTTATTGTTTGCTTGATATACTTTTTTCCATCCTTTGAGTTTTAGTTTGTTTGTGTCTCTAAGTCTAAGGTGTGTCTCTTGTAGGCAGCATATAGATGGATCGTGTTTCTTTATCCAGTCTGTGACTCTCTGTCTCTTTATTGGTGCATTTAGTCCATTTACATTCAGGGTAATTATAGATAAATAAGTTTTTAGTGCTGTCATTTTGATGCCTTTTTATGTGTGTTGTTGACAATTTCATTTTTCCACATACTTTTTTGTGCTGAGGCGTTTTTCTTAGTAAATTGTGAGATCCTCATTTTCATAGTGCTTGACTTTATGTTAGTTGAGTTGTTACGTTTTTCTTGGTTTTTATCTTGAGTTATAGAGTTGTTATACCTTTTTGTGGTTACCTTATTATTTACCCCTATTTTTCTAAGTAAAAACCTAACTTGTATTGTTCTATATCGCCTTGTATCACTCTCCATATGGCAGTTCAATGTCTCCTGTATTTAGTCCCTCTTTTTGATTATTGTGATCTTTTACCTATTGACTTCCATGATTCCCTGTTATGTGTATTTTTTTTTTTAATTAATCTTAATTTGTTTGTTTTTGTGATTTCCCTATTTGAGTTGATATCAGGACGTTCTGTTTTGTGACCTTGTGTTGTGCTGATATCTGATATTATTGGTTCTCTGACCAAACAATATCCTTTAGTATTTCTTGTAGCTTTGGTTTGGTTTTTGCAAATTCTCTAAACTTGTGTTTGTCTGTAAATATCTTAATTTCGCCTTCATATTTCAGAGAGAGTTTTGCTGGATATATGATCCTTGGCTGGCAGTTTTTCTCCTTCAGTGTTCTGTATGTGTCGTCCCATTCCCTTCTTGCCTGCATGGTTTCTGCTGAGTAGTCAGAACATATTCTTATTGATTCTCCCTTGAAGGAAACCTTTCTTTTCTCCCTGGCTGCTTTTAAAATTTTCTGTTTATCTTTGGTTTTGGTGAGTTTGATGATAATATGTCTTGGTGTTTTTCTTTTTGGATCAATCTTAAATGCGGTTTGATGAGCATCTTGGTTAGCTATCCTTTCGTCTTTCATGATGTCAGGGAAGTTTTCTGTCAGGAGTTCTTCAACTATTTTCTCTGTCCCCCCTCCCTGTTCTGGGACTCCAATCACCCGCAGGTTATCCTTCTTGATAGAGTCCCACATAATTCTTAGGGTTTCTTCATTTTTTTAAATTCTTTTATCCGATTTTTTTTCAGCTATGTTGGTGTTGATTCCCTGGTCCTCCAGATGTCCCAGTCTGCATTCTAATTGCTTGAGTCTGCTCCTCTGACTTCCTAGTGCGTTGTCTAATTCTGTTATTTTATTGTTAATCTTTTGGATTTCTACATGTTGTCTCTCTATGGATTCTTGCAACTTATTAATTTTTCCACTATGTTCTTGAATAATCTTTTTGAGTTCTTCAACAGTTTTATCAGTGTGTTCCTTGGCTTTTTCTGCAGTTATCCTAATTTCATTTGTGATATCATTAAGCATTCTGTAAATTAGTTTTTTATATTCTGTATCTGATAATTCCAAGATTGTATCTTCATTTGGGAAAGGTTTTGATTCTTTTGTTTGGGGGGTTGGAGAAGCTGTCACGGTCTGCTTCTTTAAGTGGTTTGATATGGATTGTTGTCTCCGAGCCATCACTGGGAAACTAGTTTTTCCAGAAAATCCGCTAAAAAAAAAATGCAGTCAGATCCCTATCAGAGTTCTCCCTCTGGCTCAGGCTATTCAGATGTTAATGAAGCCGCCTGGGGAGGGTGAGGGAGGGAACAGAGAGATAGGAGAGTAGCACCTCAGAATATAGCCAGAGTTGCTTGTCTTGCTTGGAATGACTATTATATCTGAGATTCCCGCGGGCGCGTCGCCTATGTGTGCTGGTTGTGTGGAGATTGCCCCCGGGGGGTCTGGCCCACTGGAGTCACGGTCAGATCCTCCGCTTCCAGCCCCACGCCCAGCGTCAAGGCTCCCCTACTGGGACGGTGCACTCTCGACTCCAAAATCAGTCTCTGCCTCCCGGGGACTTCTCGTCCCTCCAGCCGCATGGCCGTGCCGCCTCCGAGAACCAGTTGGGCCTCCTCCCAGGGTTAGTTCAGATGGGTGGAGCAGGTTCCCGTGCTTGTGCCGTGACCGAGTGTCCCGGCTGGGACGCTGTTCTCCCCGCTCCAAAACCAGTCGCTGCCTCCTGGGGATTTCTTCTACCGGCTGCGTCCCACGCCGCCTGCGCAACCCGGCTGGTCCCCTTCCTGGGGTTAGTTCAGGGGGGTGGAGCAACTCTCCGTGTTTATGGCGTACCTGCGTCCAGTCCAAATCCCTGCGGGACGGTTCCCCGGCTCGGATGCTGCTCTTTCTGCTCCAAGACCAGTCACTGCCTCCCAGAGACTTCTCCTACAGGCTGCGTCCCACGCCACCCGTGGAACCGGCTGGTCCCCCTCCCAGGGTTAGTTCAGGAGGGTGGAGCAGGTCTTTGTGCTTGTGCCGTACCTGACTGGTACGCTGGCTCCAGGCTCTGGAAACAATTGCTGCTTCCCCGTATTAGTTCGTTCTCCGTCTCTAAATCTGTGTTTGTTGTTCAGGGTTCGTAGATTGTTATGTATGTGATCGATTCACTTGTTTTTCCGCGTCTTTGTTGTAAGAGGGATCCGAGGTAGCGTCTGCCTAGTCCGCCATCTTGGCTCCGCCCCCCTCCCAAAAACTTTTTAACGCCGCTGGAGCTCTATGGAAGTATAGTTTTCCCAATGAAAGTATTGCTTCCCTTCAGTGGGGACTTACATAACAGTGAACAGTGAAAGAAATGTTCGTTGAAGCAAAATACCTGGAGTAGGAAGCTTGCAAGTAAGGTAGCACAACCAGGAAGTATGATTGGGTAAAAATATTGTCTCTTTTGGCTTGTTTTTACCACTAGATAAGCCTTGTAAGCATATTTACTGTTTTTTTTTTTTTTAGGTGATAGTGAGCTGTGGTGGGCTTGGTTTTGTTTGTGTGTGTGTGAGTGTGTGTGTGTGTGTGTGTGTGTGTGCGTGTCATATTTAGAAAACCAGAGTTTCTCCCATGTATCCTAACAGAAGGCGCCCCACCATATTTTTAGCAACCAAGTTTCATTGGGACAGACTGTCATGCATCAATCAGCAGGCTGGAGAACACAAAAAGTTCAGTGGTAACCATGTAGTCTCAAATAATAGCTCTCAAAATTCATATTATCAACCAAAAATTTAAACACGCCCCATGACTCAGCATACTTCCATTAATGAAAATACATAGTATAAAAAAAAAATTCAAGCAGAAAATAATAGGGTCACCAAAGGACTAAACGAATAATGGTTAAGGACGATATTAAAAATAATATTTGGGAAAGAATAAAACAAGGAATGTTCACAGACCTCCCCTCCCTAGGTCCAAATTCTCCCTCACTGCCCTGGTCCTTTGACTTTTGAATCTGGGAATAGAGGAAGGAGAAAAAGGAAGAGCCAGGGAACTTAGCAGGGTTATTTTAGTCAATCAACAAAATAAAGAGCTCTGAGAGAGAGGTAGCAGGAAAAAAATGAAAAGTCTTGTGAACTGAGGTTTCTGAGGGAGAATTTGGGGCAGAGTTTGAGGGAGGGCAGATTAACAGAGTATAGTGTGTGTGAAAACTGAAAAGAAGACGAGAAGAAAGAAAATCCATGACTCAGAGCTATGAATTGGGTCTCCTTTAATTAATAACCTTCCAGAGAAAAGAACAAGTGAGAATTTCCAAAGAATGGGGTTGAATGAATAGAAATCTATTTGGTTGTTCTGCGTTTCCTAAATATAATACAACTGAGAGGACAAAGGCAGGCTAGTCATAGATTCCAAGGTACACAAAGCATGATAATAAGATACTTGTAGATTGGTTACTGCCTGTGACATTCTTCAAGGCTTGGGTTGTCTTATTCAATTTTTACAACAATCCTATGAGGTTATATATTTTACAGATGACAAAACTGAGGGTTAGTGATATTAAAGACCTTGTCCTACACAGTACTAAAGGAGATGGAACTGGGATGAAATCCCAGGTTTTCTGACCTCAGATTCCACTATGCTCTCTTAAAAAAAAAAAATCTAAATTGGTGGTTTTCAGATTTAAACAGAATCATTTATGATGCATTAAGAGAAACTCGGGTGTCCAGTCCCTACTCCTGGAAATTTTGATTCTGTAGGTCTGAGCAGAGAGAGAAGGAGACTGTCTGTGTGTGCTTTTGTGTGTGTGTGATTGTGTGTATAAGTTTTATAGATTACTCCTATTTTGGCCACAGTTGTGAACTATAGCTTTACCTTTCAGGAAAAAAAAAAAAAGATGTAAGAATACATGCACCAATGGAACAGAATTGAGAATCCAGACATAAATCCATCCACATGTGAGCAGCTGATATTTGACAAAGGCCCCAAAACAGTTAAATGGGGAAAAGACAGTCTTTTTAACAAATGGTGCTGGCGTAACTGGATATCCATCTGCAAAAAAATGAAACAAGACCCATACCTCATTCCATGCACAAAAACTAACTCAAAATGGATCAAAGACCTAAATATAAAATCTAAAACGATAAAGATCATGGAAGGAAAAATAGGGACAACGTTACGAGCCTTAATACATGGCATAAACAGTATACAAAACATTATTAAGAATGCAGAAGAAAAATTAGATAACTGGGAGCTCCTAAAAATCAAACAACTATGCTCATCCAAAGACTTCACCGAAAGAGTGAAAAGACTACCTACAGGCTGGGAAAAAGTTTTTAGCTACGACATTTCTGATCAGCGCCTGATCTCTAAAATTGACATGATACTGCAAAAACTCAACTACAAAAAGACAAATAACCCAATTAAAAAAATGGGCAAAACATATGAATAGACACTTCCCTGAAGAAGACATTCAGGTAGCTAACAGATATATGAGGAAATGTTCACGATCATTAGCCATTAGAGAAATGCAGATCAAAACTACAATGAGATTTCATCTCACTCCAAAAAGGCTGGCATTAATCCAAAAACACAAAATAATGTTGGAGAGTCTATGGACAGATTGGAACACTTCTACACTGCTGGTGGGAATGTCAAATGGTACAACCACTTTCGAAATGGATTTGGTGCTTAACTACCATACGATCCAGCGATCCCACTCCTTGAAATATATCCTAGAGAAATAAGAGCCTTTACACAAACAGATATATGCACACCTATGTTTGATGCAGCACTGTTTACAATAGCAAAAAGTTGGAAGCAACCAAGGTGCCCATCGACAGATGAATGGATAAATAAATTATGGTATATTCACACAACGGAATACTATGCATCGAGAAAGAACAGTGAGGAATCTCTGAAATATTTCATAACATTGAAGAACCTGGAAGGCATTCTGCTGAGTGAAATTAGTTGCAAAAGGACAAATATTGTATAAGACCACTATTATAAGAACTTGAGAAATGGTTTAAATGGAGAAGAAAACATTTTTTTGTGGTTATGAGAGGGGGGAAGGAGGCAGGGTGGGAGAGGGACATTCACTAATTAGTAGATAAGAACTACTTTAGGTGAATGGAAAGACAACACGCAATACAGGGGAGGTCAGCACAACTGGACTAAACCAAAAGCAAAGAAGTTTCCTGAATAAAGTGAATGCTTCGAAGGCCAGCATAGCAGGGGCAGAGGTCTGGGGACCATGGTTTCAGGGGACATCTAAGTCAATTGGCATAATAAAATCTATTAACAAAACATTCTGCATCCCACTTTGAAGAGTGGCATCTGGGGTCATAAACACTGGCAAGCAGCCATCTAAGATGCATCAATTGGTCTCAGCCCACCTGGATCAAAGGAGAATGAAGAACACCAAGGACACAAGGTAATTATAAGCCCAAGAGACAGAAAGGGCCACATGAACCAGCGACTACATCATCCTGAGACCAGAAGAACTAGATGGTGCCTGGCTACAACCTATGACTGCACTGACAGGGAACACAACAGAGAATCCCTGAGGGAGCAGGAGAGCAGTGAGATGCAGACCTCAAATTCTCATAAAAAGACCAGACTTAATGGTCTGACTGAGACTAGAAGGACCCTGGTGGTCATGGTCCCCAGACCTTCTGTTGGCCCAGGACAGGAACCATTCCAGAAGCCGACTCTTCAGACATGGATGGGACTGGACAATAGGTTGGAGAGGGATGCTGCTGAGGAGTGAGATTCTTAGATCAGGTGGACACTTGAGACTATGTTGGCATCTCCTGCTTGGAGGGAGATGAGAGGGTGGAGGGGGTTAGAAGCTGGTGAAATGGACACGAAAAGAGAGAGTGGAGGGAGACAGCGGGCTGCCTCATTAAAAAAAAAAAAAATAGGGGGAGAGTAATTGGGAGTGTGTAGCAAGGTGTATATGGGTTTTTGTGTGAGAGACTGACTTGATTTGTAAACTTTCACTTAAAGCACAATAAAAATTATAAAAAAAAAAGATGTAAGAAAAAGTTTATAGAAAAAAGGAAAAACATAATTTTGTAGAAAAGGACTCTCAAAAGGGAATTTGGTTCTAGAAAAATAGAAGACTCTCATTAAAACAGAGGCCTACAAACTCCTAACCACAAAAACTACTGTCACCTGTTTTTGTAAATGGAATGTTTTGGCAGCACAGTCATGTTTCTTCTCTGACGTATGTCCTATGGTGCTTTCAATCTACAATGGTGGAACTTGAGAAGTTGCGGAGTTGAGGATTTGTGACAGATTTTAAGGCCTGCAGAGCTGAAAATAGTTACTCTCTGCACTTTTATAGAAAAAAGTTTATCAACTTCTGGTCTAAAAATTAAAATTTTGATGGCACAATCATGAATACTGCAAATTATAATGGAGAGATTGGGTAGGTATGTTGGGAAAGAAGGTAAAATATTTATAAAGATAATTCAGAGGTATAAAAAAAGATTTCCGATACATTAGATGCAAAAAGAACATACATGAAGGACTGAAGTATGGGCAAGTAATCAGGAGAGAACAAAATGACCATTACGGATTCTGCAAGAACAGACTAGGAAGTTCATAACTCAGAACAACTAAAACTCGTTGCCATCAAGTCGATTCTGATTCATAGTGATCCTACAGAACAAGCTAAGGTTTAAAAAAAAAAAAAAAGCTTCAGATTAGGATTAAAGCCTGATGTATGACATAAGCATAAAAGAAAGTTGTGATTACGAGGAGCAGCATGGTGACCCTGAAAAGAAGTGCTATCACTTCCACCAAACCCTCTTGTAGCATTTCCACCATTTTCTAGGAACTGGTTTCTCCCCCTTGCATTCATGGGCTTTTCCTTCTCCACCATCTTTTCTTACCATTCTTTTCCATTTTGCAAATTGAGGAATTTGCTCTTCTCATTCAGTCATGTCTGTGGGATACTATTCTCTGGAAGGCACCTGAGTTTCTCACATAGGACCTTTAAACAGAAGACATTCATTCATCTGCATGTTCTCTACATTCCTGTTTATGCTACATACTCCCCTCTCCAAGGCTGCTAACCTAAAGGTTGGCAGTTCAAACCTACCCAGCAGCTTCACAGGAGAAAGATCTGGCTATATGCTTCTGTAAAGATTACAGTAAAAAAAATCATACGGGACAGTCCTACTTCATCACATGCGGTCACCATGAGTCAGAACTGACTCAAGAGCAGCACCACCACCACCACCACCAGCACCACCAGCACCACCATCCAACGGTATTTTCAGCAGATTTTATTTTAGGTAAATGATTCAGGGTAAATTTCAATGGTTGTTTTCTTTCCTTTTTTTTGCCACAATCTTACCTCACATTCATACTTTGTCTGCCCCCACGGAAAACCAGTCACTACATCACTTGATTAATTTGAAAATGTTAAACATTTCTTTAAGCATGACTATCTTCTCTAGTAACCATTAAATGTCTAAATGATACACCAAGAGTCTTCATCCTTAGTCTGCTTAATGTTGTGTATGCATCAGTCTCAGGTCCGATAATTTTTTCCTTTCAATAATTTACTCCAGGATAAACTCAAAGTGACTCCTATTTTAGGAGTTTATGTCCTCTCCTTCAGTCATGGCTCCCTGGTCATTCACTGCAAAGTTGTCCCTGACAATTTCCTCCAGACACTTGCTAATCAATGTTTTAAAAGCCCATTCCTAGTAGGTGCATGCTGGCAGATCCTCCCAGTTTATTCTGTGAAAGATTAGCACTTTTCACTTTGCCAGTCTGTATCCTCCGCCATCAGAGCACCTCCTTATGTTGTTATCTGTCTTTAATAACTTTGTTTCTGCTTCCTGGAGCCAGAGGGGAACAGCAGATTACACAGCAGCCTTTTGCCTTTTCCCATGTTGTCACATGCCTTAATTCTATCCTTGGGTATAATATGTTCCCCATTACTACCAATTCTATGTCTTCTCTTTCTAAGCCAAGTGTAAAGGCTGTCTTTTGGAGGCTGAATCCAATTTCAGGCTAAAAGACAAAAAAAAAAATTAAGAAAAACAGGACGAAAACGGAAAGTGCTCCAAAGGAAAAGGTCTTATTCAATGCAGAACAGACATCCTCAGCCTAATTTCCATGAGCAATAAACAGCTTAGAGATTGGACAAGCAGGACTACTTTTGATTAATGAGATCAACTTCATTTAACGAGGACACCCATTTGTTTTTTACCCATAGCCCTGATTTTAAATTTTCTCTGTGAACTTCTGGCTTGTGGGGTCATGTTATTACTGTAGTCATCTTAGAAAAACTGCAATCTCTTACAACTGTTCTCACTTCCCATTCAGTCCAGATGCTTCTAGAAGCAAACTGCTATCAGGACCTATATTCCTGCATTTGGGTTTGTTAAAGAACTGTATTCATTTATTTATTTTTCAAAGTTCTTATATTTGTCAAAATATTACACATAGCACCCTCTTGCAACTGAAAACATGACTTAATCAGTTAGAAAGATGAGCTTATTACATTATTTATTATGAGACGGCCTGTTACTAGTCCAGATAAGTGTGTGTATGCGTATGTGGGGAAGGTTATTGATCAGTGGCAATTACTATTTAATTTCAGAAAAATGCTGAAACATGGGAGCAGCTGTAGGGGCAGAAAACTCACCGTGCATGTGTTTTAGTTATCTAGTGCTGATATAACGGAAATACCGCAAGTGGGTGGCTTTAACGAACAGAAATGTATTTTTTCACAGTTTAGGTGGGAAGCCTGAATTCAGCACGCTGGCTCTAGAGGATGGCTTTCTCTCTCTGCCTACCCTGGGGGAAGGACCTTGTCTCTTTTCAGCTTCTATTCCTGGATTCCTTGGGTTTCATGTAGTGAATATCTTCCTCTCCATTTGCGCTTGTTTGCTTGCTTGCTTAATCTGCTTTCATATCTCAAAGGAAATTGACTTAAGACACACCCTGCCCGTTGCCCGTTGCCGTCGAGTCAATGCTGACTCATAGCGACCCTATAGGACAGAGTAGAACTGCCCCATAGAGTTTCCAAGGAGCGCCTGGTGGATTTGAACTGCTGACCTTTTGGTTAGTAGCCTTAGCACTTAATTACTACACCACCAGGGTTTCCAAGACATACCCCTCAATATCATTTTTACCCATATAATGCCCCTTCTACATTTATTTGCCAACCAAACTCTCCTCTGCAAGGTATTTTCAAAAGCGTGTTATGCTAATTTTTTTTTAAACAACATGTTTAAAAAAAAATTGGCATAGCAGTGCTTATGAAAATACCTTGCAGAGGGAGGGCGCGACTGGCAAACATAGAAGGTGCTCATTATTTGCATAAAAATATGGTAATACTGCCTCATTATTATAATAAAGAAAGTTCATTGCCAAATGTAATTCTAACCACAGGTATGTTGTTGTTGCTAGGTACTGTCAAGTCTGTTCCAACTCACAGTGACCCTATGTATAACAGAACAAAACACTGCCCTGTCTTGAGCCCTGAATTCAAACTTTTGCCTACTAGACTGTGAGAAAATAAACTTCCGTTTGCTAAAGTCATCCACTCGTGGTATTAGTGTTATAGCAGCACTAGATAACTAAGACAGTACAGTACCTAGAAGATACTTATAAATGGTAGAAAATGGTTATCACTATTACAAACTGGGAAACCCTGGTGGTGTAGTGGTTAAGAGCTATGTCTGCTAACCAAAAGGTCGGCAATTCCAATCCACCAGGCGCTCCTTGGAAACTCTATGGGACAGTTCTCCTTTGTCCAATGGGCCCGCTATGAGTCGGAATCAACTCCATGGCAATGGGAACGGGGATTCTAAACTGAGATCTAATATGTTAAATCCCCACCTCTCTAAAAACAATGAGTCACAGGAATTAGAATGAGGACGTTGGTTCAGTTCCTGGGAGCCTCAGTATTCATGTAAACTTAAGAGATATTTCTCTGGTAATTTTATGGTGTCTTGATGTGTTTTAGCAAAAGAAAAATCAAATCAGTGCACAGAAATTTATAGAGCAATCAATCTTACTATCACAAATAAAATGCATCGTATTTTATCTGTTTACAGTTCTGAAATTCTTCACATAACCAGCTGCTCTAATTTTTAGCATCATATTTACATTCCAGGTAGCTGTGCACAAAACCACCACAGTGGTAGTCTTAGAATCTGTACCCAGGACCTTACTAAGGGTATACAGCCATTTGCCACCAGTGGCTATATGTAATTGCAATCACATGTTGCTGACATGTATACACCTAAAAGTTCTTAGTGTTCATCAAAGCATGTTCTCTGGAAGAACAAAAGTAGCACATTCATAAAAACCGTTGCCATTGAGTCTATTCCAACTCAGAGCAACCCTACAGGACAGAGAAGAACTGCCCCATAGGGTTTCCAAGGAGTGGTTGGTGGATTCAAGCTGCCAACCTTTTGGTTAGCTGCCATAGCTCTTAACCACTGTACCATCAGGTCCCCAGCACATATCATAGACAGACCAAATATATCATCTCTGAGAACTTCATCTTTTAGTTTATGAGAACCTATTCTCAATGATCCTTTTTTTAATTACAGTAAAGGCTGACTACAGTAAAAACAAATTCTATAATCTCAAAACAAATGCCATAACCAGACCTTATTTCTTGCTCACACAAAGTCCTAGAAATCTATTTTTGTTCAGGCAGCTGTACTGTACAGCTTTCCTACATGTAGTGACTCATAAATGCAGATTTCTCCCAACTAGTGCCTCTGCTATCCTCTAGGGTCCAAAGACCTCCTCTTGGCTCACTATATTCAGCTTACAAATGAAGACAGAGAGAGAGAGAGAAGGATACTATGGATATTTTAGGGCCAAGTCTGGAAGTAGGGTCTATTACTTCTTATATTGCCCTGGTTAAAATTGTCATAGAGTCTCTCCTTAACTTTAAAGGAAGCTGTGCTCAAGACAAAAATAAAATAACCTGATGAATGCACAGCATTGTCTTCACCCCAGTGTCCTCCCACTGATGGAAGAATTATTGAATTCTTGGATTATTTTTGGTTTTTAGACAAAACTTTTTTAGATGCCTCTTATATGACTAAGTGTGTGTATATCTATCTATCTGGAAACACTGTTGGTGTAGTGGTTAAGAGCTACAGCTGCTAACCAAAAGGTCAGTAGTTCAAATCCACCAGGCGCTCCTTGGAAACCCTATGGGGCAGTTCTACTCTGTCCTATAGGGTCACTATGAGTCAGAATCAAGTCAACAGCGATGGATTTTTTTTTTGTTTTAAATCTCTCTCTCTCTCCCTCTCTCTCTCTACCTCTCTATCTTTGTGTGTATGTGTGTGTGTGTGTAAAATGATTCATTAACTCTCAGAAGTGTGCTCTAATTAAATATTTGGGGTTTGATTGCTCCATTCTCTCATACTCCCTCCTAAGAAGCCAGTCACCTCTCATTTTTTAAAGAATTTTGGAAAGATGTAAGGATGCACTCCAACTAAGGGAAAGCTATCAGAAACTGTGGTGTATACCAGCGAGAGATAAAAACTTGAAAAAGAGGTCTGTAAAACAGAGTTCCAGAACACTTAATTATGCTCATGTGGAACCTGTACATAGGTCAAGAGGCAGTCATTCAAACAGAACAAGGGGATACTGCATGATTTAAAATCAGGAAAGGTGTGTGCCATGATTGTATCCTTTTACCATACTTATTCAATCTGCATGCTGAGCAAATAATCTGAGAAGCTGGGCTATATAAAGAAGAGTGCAGCATCAAGATTGGAGGAAGACTCATTAACAACCTGTGATATGCAGACGGCAAAACCTTGCTTGCTGAAAGTTAAGAGGACTTGAAGCTCCTACTGATGAAGATCAAGGACCACAGCTTTCAGTATGGATTGCACCTCAACATAAAGAAAGCAAAAATCTTCACAACTGGACAGAGAAAACATTGTTGTCAAGAATTTCATTTTACTTGGATCCACAATCAATGCCCATAGAAGCAGCAGTCAAGAAAGCAAATGATGCATTGCATTGGGCAAATCTGCTGCAAAAGACTTCTTTAAAGTGTTAAAAAGCAAAGATGTCATTTTGAGGAGTAAGGTGTGCCTGATCTAAGCCATGGTATTTTTATTCGTCTCATATGCAAGCAAAAGCTGGACAATGAGTAAGGAAGACCAAAGAAGAATTGATGCATTTGAATTGTGGTGTTGGCAAAGAATATTGAATACACCATGAATTTCCAGAAGAACAAACAAATCTGTCTCAGAAGAAGTACAGCCAGAACGCTCCTTAGAAGCGAGGATGGCGAGACTTCATCTTAAATCTTTGGACATGTTATCGGGAGGAAGAAGTCCCTGGAGAAAGACACCATGCTTGGTAAAGTAGACGGTCAGCAAAAAAGAGGGAGACCCTCAATAAGATGAATTGACACAGTGGCTGCAACAATGGGCTCAAATATAGTAATGATTGTGAGGATGGCACAGGACCGGGCAGAGTTTCGTTCTGTTGTACATAGGGCTGCTATGAGTCAGAACTACCTGGACAGCACCTAACAAGACACATCCAAGTTGCTTAGACGACATTACCAAAGTATACAGAAAGAAATCTTCTAAGGATTTCCAGGTACTTCATTGCAAACATACACCTTAACAAAACTTTACCAGAACAAGATAGTTTTTTTTTCTGTACATATTCTTTGAATGTTGAGCTCTCTGCATTATTTTCCAGTATTTTCTGTGACTTAGGGCGTAAGCTTGAACTATTCTAATAGATGACTCCTGGGACCAGGGCTGAGACCTCATCTCTGTGTATATGTCTCTGCAATTTTACAGGGTAGACAGGGCACCAGGGCTAGGATGGAACACTGGGAACATGACCATCTTTCAAAACGTCGTGGCAGGGTATAGCTGAGCCAAAAAACATGAAGAGAGAACACTTAGAAATTTAATAGTACTTTTCCCACACTCCTTCTTATGAGAGCCTTTGGTTGTCATATAGTACACACACATACACACACACTTGCATCAACATTGTAGCCTTAATTTACCCACACCAAAACCAAACCAAACCCATCGCATTGAGTTGATTTCGACTCTTAGTGACCCTATAGGACAGAGTTGAACTACCCTGCAGCGTTTCCAAGACTATAATCTTTACAGAAGCTGACTCCCACATCTTTCTCCCATGGAGTGGCTGGTAGGTTTGAAACATTGAATTTTCAGTTAGCAGCCGAGTTTGCTTAACCTCTGCGCCACCAGGGCTCTAATGTTGTTGTTAGGTGCCATCAAGTCAGTTCCGACTCATAGCGATGGCATGTACAACATGAATATCTCATATAAATTGGAAAATGGAAAACTCAACTTTATCTAAGTTGCTTTTAGATTTTAGAGGTGTTAAGGATAAATGGGAACTACTGAAAATATACTTTGGACAGAATGAAGGCAATTTTTTCACCATTCTGTCCATGGTGGATAAAAAGACTTCAAACTTTTAACTTGATCAAATATTTCCTAATTAGTGGTTCGTAAAGTCTCTTAAAAGACATAAAAATTGATTTGGTAGTTAGTTGTTTTACAGTATTATTATTGGTTTGTTTATTTATATAATATGCAATCATAAATAGTATGAAAATACTGCATTTACGAAAAGTGGATTATAAAATTTTCTAGGAAATATATCCTGAATATCATAATATTAGGAATTTAATAATTGGCTCAAGCAATTGGTTCTAGATAGTGAATTCATAATACAATTGTTTGACTGTGATATTTATAAGAGAATTTGTTTTTTGAAGTATGTTTTATTATTTTATGCCATCCAAAACTCAAAGGGTAAACAAATTCGGGAGATGTGAAGCTTAGCTTTCCAAAGGTATAACTGGATCACTCCATGAAGTGGAGCATATTTAAGGCCGCTCCTTAAAAGTTTGGAATAGAATGATCTTGCTTCAAATGCAGGAGACCTAGCTCAGAAAAATAGGCTTATTTGTCAAGGAATTGAGGACCAACAAGAAAGTATTAAAACCTAGCCTTCTCTCCTACTCAAAGCAATAATGTATACAGATTGTTTACTCAAGAGCTGATAACCAGGCTCTTCCCTGCTGTTAGAACAAGTTAGTAGTTTGTCCATTCATTCATCAAACATTTACTGAGTACCTATTACTTGCCAGTCAGTGTGTTAAGTGCCAGAAATACAGAGAATAAACAGAATATTATGAGAGCCCAAGGGTGGGGTTGGAGATGGAGTAGGCATTGAACCCATATTTCTAAAGCTCAATAAAGAGCTGATCCTAAGCCTAATAACCAGAAATTCCAATCCTGACCTATATCTCTATGCTATGGAGGTCTGGGGCTAGCTCTCAGAGCTCCCAGCAAAATCTGGCTCTATCTTGAAGTTAAAGATATGTGTCTTAGCTATCTAGTGCTGATAAACAGAAATACCACAAGTGGATGGCTTTAGCAAACAGAAGTTTATTCTTTCACAGTCTAGTAGGCTAGAAGTACGAATTCAGGAGTCCATTTCCAGGGGAAGGGTTTCTCTCTCTGTCAGCTCTGGGGGGGAGGTCCTTGTCATCAATCTTCCCCTGGTCTAGGAGCTTCTCAGTGCAGGAACCCTGGGTCCAAAGGACGTGCTCTTCTCCTGGCACTACTTTCTTGGCGGTATGAGGTCCCCTGTGTCTCTTCTCCCTTCTCTTTTTTATATCTTAAAAGACACTGGTTTAAGATACAATCTAGAGGGGGTTAGAAGCTGGTGAAATGGACACGAAAAGACAGAGTGGAGGTAGGGAGCAGGCTGTCTCATTGGGGGAGAGCAATTGGGAGTATGTAGTAAGGTGTATATAAGTTTTTGTGTGAGAGACTTACTTGATTTGTAAACTTTCACTTAAAGCACAATAAAAACTAAAAAAAAAAAGACATACTCTAATCCTGTAGATTGAGTCCTGTCTCATTACCATAACTGCCACATATCATAGAGACAGGATTTATAACACATAGGAAAATCACATCAGATGACAAAATGGTGGACGATTCACACAATACTGGGGATCATGGCCTAGCCAAGTTGACAGATAGTTTGGGGGAACATGACTCAATCCACAACAATGTGGCAATAATGAAGCCTCCATAGTGCCTGAGTTTATACACAGGTCTGACCACATCACTTCACAACTCAGTTATCATCAGCTGTTCACACTCAAGTTTGATGTCCAAATTCAATGGAGTGTCTCTGAAGATGTGTTATGAATTCACTCCAAGCTTCTCTCACAATACAATATGATTTGTATCCTAGTTCTCATTTCAGAGATAATCCTTGCACTTTATGGCCTCTCTCTTTGCTCACTCTTTCCTTCAATCTAAAATAAGCTTCCACATTTGTCTACTTATCAACAATCCAGCTATTCTTCAAGCCTCAACTCAAATACAATTCTTCAGAGATGTTTCTTCTCTTCTCCAGTGAAGGTGAATCTATCTTCCTCTATATTTCCTAGATGCACTGCTTGTTCTCACTGAATTTTACCTTGCACAATAGTTAGTTACTTACATGTCTGTCTTCCCTCCATGTAACTGGAGACAGGGACCATGTATTACTGTCTGAATATCTGCCACTGTGCCTATGTAGTGCTTTCTGAAAAGTACACACTCAATAAATGTATATCAGTTGAATTGCTCTGCGTTTTCTTTCTCCAGTTTGGATACTGAAACTCTCAAAAAGAGGATAAATTCAAGTTTTGCCTACCAGCTAGCTACTACTTTTTTTTCAGGGGCCTCCAGTTCTTATCCACTTTAATCCTTCGTCACTCACCTTTGTTGTTGTCCTTAGGTGCCACTTAGTCACTTTAGATTTATAGTAACCCCAGTGACAGAACAGAACAGAACTGCCCCATATGGGCTTCGTTTTTTTTTTTTTTTTTTGGCTATAATCTTTATAGAGCAGATGTGGGTGGCTTTGAACCACCAACCTCTGAGGTAGCAGCCCAATGCTTTAACCATTGCGCCACCAGGGCTCCTGTTATGGGAGCTCCAGCAACCCATCTGTCTCTTCCTCCTCACACTCTTTATCCAAGCCTAGCGGCCAAAATTCAAATGCCTGAAGCACAAGGCACAGAACATCAGCGCAAGAATCTGGTTGTGTAAGACGATAAGTGGATGGATCTGTTGCCTAACATGAAAGCAACCAAGTTGTTGTGTTTTTTTTTTTGTTTGTTTTGTTTTTAATTACCAACCAAACAAAACATTCTGCAGGCTGTATTAAGCCTGTGGGCTGCCAGTTATAAAGCCACCCCTTCAACACAAGGCAACATACCATTCTGACAGCCTACTGAGCTTCTCCATTTGCTGTATCTTTGTTTACATTGTTTGTTTTCTCTACCTGGAGTGCCTCCATTTTATCTATTGAAATCCCCCTTTTTCAAGGCCTGGAGCCAATGCTACATCCTCCTTGAAACTTCTCCAGTCATTCCAGGTAGAATTGACATATTTTCGTCCACTGTGTTCTCACTGCATCTTTTAAAAAAATTCTAGTACAGAACTCATCAGCATTCCCTCACACTAGCTTTATTAGTGTATATTAGCCTTGTCTTACTTATATCATCATCATCCACTCACCCAACACAGCACTTTACACACATAAATTCTCAGCATATATTGTGGAATTAAATCCACTTTTCTTTTATCCCTGCCCTGAGCAGTAGCACCTGGGTTCTCAGTCCTAAATCCCACAAAGTTGCCAAAAAGCATGGTCAGCACTCTAAATATGGATGGAAAAACCTATGCTTCAAATAAATGATGGTCCCCGACTCAACAGGAAGGCTAGTGGCCACATCAAGGTTAGAAGCTTGACCTCTGACAACATATGACCTACAACCATGTTCCCTTAGAAATGGGCACCTTTCCCAATGAGTCTAACATTTCAAATGCTCCAAGAGAACAGAGGGACATTTGAATTGATGAAAACACTCTTGATATTGAACTTATTTATAGTTTTTGGAGGGGAGGGAGGCAGTTTGGTGAGTATGCTGTTAAAACTCTAGGAACTTGGCAGCATTCGGCATACAGGAATTCCCCTGCTCTGCATTTTAACACTGCTGTGATTTGTAGACATCACTATTTAACGAAGCGCACAGCTGTGCAAGAAAAGCAGGAGGTGGAGTTTGGCAGTGAAGGACCAGCAGGAAATCTGGCAGTCCATGTCATCTGGAATTTCCCTAACTCTGTCAAGTTGCTCCTCCTTCCTTCTCCCTCCTCTAGCTCAACCTTCAGTCACTCTCTCAAACCACCATTTTAATTATATAAGTAACCAAGAAGAGAAATCACAGTATAAGTCCTGACCTTTACCTCATCTTTAGCAAGTGTATTTTTGTAAGTCCAGGAACTAGAGTTAGACAAACCAGCTGGATAAAATAAGAAATGATCCAGATCTTAAGCTAAAACTGTAATGGAAACACAGAAGGAAGCTAAAAAAGAAATATCTTGGGGTAACATTATAAATGATTTAATTAAATGAGCCCTGCCCTTTCCTATTTTAGCTGCAAACAGAAGTTTCCAAAGCAGCCATCTAAAAGTTGAGAAAGCCTAGTGGTATTCTGTCAAGGTGGAGTTTTGTAGTTGAGTTAAAATCCTAGCTAAGTAACTTATTGGTCATGTGATTTGGGCAAGTTATTCAGCTTCTTAGAGCTATACTTTCCTTCTCTACAACATGGAGATAATAATGTCTACCCATAGGGTTGTTAGGAGAATTACCTGAGAAAGTATATTTCCAAGGCCTGGCACATAGCGGGAGCTCTGGTGGCACAGTGGTTAAGAGCTTGGCTGCTAACCAAAAGGTCGGCAGTTCAAATCCACCAGCTGCTCCTTGGAAACCCTTGGGGGCAGTACTACTTTGTCCTGTAAGGTCACTATGAGTCTGAATCAACTCAATGAGAATGGCTTTGTTTGCAGGGGCATTTAGGGACACTTGGTTAAGATGTGTTTTCTCTCTTTCTTTCCTCCCACCAATCCTCCTCAACACATACTGATTTCCATGGCATCACAGTATTGGAAACACTGGTGGTGTAGTGGTTAAGTGCTACAGCTGCTAACCAAAGGGTTGGCAGTTTGAATCCGCCAGGCGCTCCTTGGAAACTCTATAGGGCAGTTCTACTCTGTCCTATAGGGTCGCTATGAGTTGGAGTCAACTCGATGGCACTGGGTTTTTATAGTATAATCTAAGTCTAGTGAAAAACAGGCTTCTTTTGAAAACAGAGATTAAAGTAAGTGTTTGATATCTGGGGTGTCATTTAACACATTGTTCTTGCTATTACTAAGTAAATGATGTTATTGCATCTTTACTTCAAAGAATTCAAAGCATTTACTAACACATGTATTTGTTCATTTCCAAAATATTCCTATAAAGTACGAAGTAATAAATGTCCATCTTCTGAACAGAGAAACGACAACAAAGGTTAAGTTGTATGACCCAAGTCTTCAAAGTAGAATTATAAACCTGAATTATAGAATCCTTAACTGTAGCTTTCTTGTATTATCTTACTTCACATGTTTCAGTGTCTTCTTAGGAGTATCAGAAAATAGGACTAAGGATCCCCAGAAACATTCATTAAAGACATCATCAAAAAAAAGCAACTTTAATTTTTAAAGAAAGAAAACATCAATGCTCCATTCATCTCATTTGTCCATTAAGAATAAATAACATGAAGCTTTCTTAAATAATGCAAATTAAAGGCCTATATTGTATCTCAGTTTTAGATTTTGACTTCATAATACAAAAAAATAAAAATAAGTCAATTAGGCAAAGAAATAAAGAATGGATTAGATGAAAATATAATATTGATTTTTCCAAAGTCTTTAAAACATAACTATAATTTATTAATTCACCCCTTTGAAAACAAAGGCTGTTAGATAAAAGTAAACTTAAATCCCTACCAAGAAGGGGAAAGTGGTCGTTTATTTAATACTGCATCGTCCATAAAACCAAAAAATAATTACTGACTTAACCATCTGAGAAAACCCATATCTCATACTGCATGTAAATTTAAGTGACTTAAAAAATAAATAATATACTATAAGGTAATGGATTAAAAGTTAGATGAAAGAAGAAAAATTAGCAGTGCTAAAAAATACATAGATTTTGAATTAAATATATAATGACAGAATCGAAAATTGGATTCTAGCTAAGCAAGAGAAGAAGAAACAGTCAGGTAGATTATTATTTCCTCTAGACTTGTGTTCAGAAGGAAACTCTGGTGGCACAGGGATTAAGAGCTATGGCTGCTAACCAAAAGGTCGGCAGTTCAAATCCACCAGGCGCTCCTTGGAAACTCTATGGGACAGTTCTCCTCTGACCTATAGGGTTGTTCTGAGTTGGAATTGACTCAACGACAAAAGGTTTGGTTTTTGGGGGGGTTTCTGATCAGGAGCAATAGGATAATTTCCTAAGTGAATATATTTCTCATTGCTACTATCACTGACACTGACAAATTTTGCTGAAACAGGTTCCAAATTTGAAGTTTAAAGATGGTACATGTTGATAACAACTTACATTCACTGTTGGTGAATCGTTTTTAAGTTCTACGTGTGTTTAACGCAGCTTTAAAAAGAATGTTTTGTAATCTGCTAATCAGGGCCATAAAATTAATTCAGTAGGTTATAGCCAACTTAAAAAGAAAATAATAATAGAGGACATGAGAATGAAAAAAAAAAATTGGCATGGAACAAAATAGAATATATCAGATCCCAATGCATGTAGAATGGTTAGGTATAATTTTATGAAATTTCAGGGTGATATATTTATATGTATGTGTGTTTGAGTACAATTACGTATGTGTAAATCAACCTGTTTCTATTATAACTAACGTAGAGGGAGAGTGAAAGAGAGGAGGACACTCACTGAGATGGACTGGCATAGTGGCTGCAACAACGGGCTCAAGGATGACAATGATTATGGGAATGGTGCAGGACCCAGCAGTGTTTCATTCTGTTGTTTATAGGGTTGCTATGAGTTGGAATTGACTCAAAGGTACCTAACGACAACAACAACGTAATACATCCTTGCTCTCTGACCCAGCAAACCCATATCTGGAGTTATCTCCAAAGGAAGATTTTCAGAACAAAGAAAATACCCGAATGCACACAGATGATGACTACAGAATTGTTAATAACAACAATGTGTATATTTTTTATATACCTTTTTTTATATATATATGTGTGTGTGTATGTGTGTGTATGTATATACACACACATATATATGTATAGATATATATATACACACACATATATGTATATATATATATATATATATATATATATATATAAAACAAACCTAAAATTCAACACAGAGGACTGGTTTTAGTAAATCCTGGCAAGCCTACATTCCACAGTCTACGTAGTGCAGTCATTAAAACCATCACTATGTGGCAAATTCAGAAAAAAATGCATATATGATATATTTAAGTAATACAATTTTATCTGTGCTGTGATTATAGCTATGCAAAAATTATACAAGCATCTAGCGAGAGACTGGAAGGGAACAGGAAAAACAGAAATGTTTAATTGGCTGGAGTGATAAAATAGTAGTTGCTTTAAAAAAAATCTTTTTAGCTAATTCTGCCATAAAACTGGGCAATTAAAAATAATCATATTTTAGTATGGTTCTAAAATGCAATCAGTGCCAACAGCTCAATAATTATCAGCAAAGCTAAAATGCTTAGTCTGCAAAGATACCACTAAAATCTCAGGAAAATAATAAAAGAAAAACGCCTTACAGGAGCCATAAAGACATGAAGAGTGAAACCTATTATATACAGTTTGGGAGTCTTTTTTGTGTAGAAGAAATTATGCAAGATGTTGAGGATGTTTCCTTTTGAATCTGCAAGGCCTATTGTAGATTAGGAGCCTTGGTGGCGCAGCGGTTAAGAGCTCAGCTGCTAACCAAAAGGTTGGCAGTTGGAATCCACCAGCCGCTCCTTGGAAACTCTATGGGGCAGTTAAACTCTGTTGTATAAGGTTGTTATGAGTCTGAATCAACTAGACAGCAATGTTTTTTGTTTTTGTTTTTTGGCTATTCTAGATTAAGGAGTCCCTGGGGTGCATTGGTTAAGTGCTTGACCGCTAACCAAAAGGTCACCAGTTCAAACCCACCAGTTGCTCCTTGGAAGAAAGATGCAGCAATCTGCTTCTGTGAAGATTAACCAAAAAAAAAAAAAAAAACCCAAACCCATTGCTGTTGAGTCAATTCCAACTCATAGTGGCCCTGTAGGAAAGAGTAGAACTGCCCCAGAGGGTTTCCAAGTAGCACCTGGTAGATTAGAACAGTCAACCTTCTGGTTAGCAGCTATGGCACTTAACCACTACACCACCAGGGTTTCCCTATAAAGATATATATATATATATGAAGGTATATAAAGATTAGAGCCTTGGAAATCATATAGGGGCAGTTCTACTCTCTGCTATAAGGTTGCTATGAGTAGGAATTGACTCAGTGTCAAGGGGTTTTTGGTTATTCTAGGTTCCCCATTTAAGTGCTCTGAATCAGGCAATACTATAAGCCCTCTTTACGGCCTTCTCTTATATACTAAACAGTGGTAACCTGAGCTGCTTTAGTCCTAGAGAGTTCTTACCTTTCACCCAGTTGACACATTGTTGTTGTTATGTACTCACAAGTTGGTTCGACTCATAGAAACCTTATGTACAACAGAAGGAAACACTGCGTGGTTTTGCGTCTTCCTTCCTCACAATCGTAGTCTTTGAGCCCACTGTTGCAGCCATTGTACCAATTCATTGGTTGATACGTAGGATCTAGGTAATTCTTGGTCTAATTTATTGATGCTGGATGGGGAGAAGTATCCAAGCATCAGATGTATGGCTGAATGTCACAAGTGCTGTGACTTCACAGACAGAAAATAGGAAGAATTTTAAGGGCAAAATCCAGAAGTAAGGACTAAGGTCACAGTGGCAAGCTGATTTCTCTATTTTTCATTCCAAAATAATGTTTGTCATAAACCAAAAAAAAAAAAAAAACCCAGTGCCATTGAGACGACTACTGTATGCCAATTATTTCTACGGGGGGGGGGGGGGGCGGGGAGGGAACTAGGAAACAGTGGTAAAATATTACACAAGAAGTCCCCAACTTATAACATATTCAAGTTACAATGAATCACACCGTCTGTTTTATTTCTTTTGTGTGCATGTTATCACTAGTATTACATACAATGGTTGCAGCACGTAATTTGCTGTTATAATTCTCAGATGTTCACTTGCAGATATTCGATGTTATGATTTACAAAGATATTGATAATAAAAGGCAAAGATAATGAAAAATAAAAATGAGGTATTTGACTTACGCCAGAACTGACTTAGGACTGAGCTGTCAGAACAGAACCCTGTCGTAAACTGGGGACTATTTGTAATTTGATGTGGAGGTTCCATACATTGTAGCTGTCCTTTCTTCCAACCAACTGCACACGACTGGCCTGAAGTGTAAGTTAAATCTGGTTGGTATGCAAAAAGAGGGTATGTTTGGATTAGTTGTCCAAATGTCAACTAAGACAAACATTCTCTGGGACAGGCAACAATAAAGTGTCTTTATTTCACACTATGGGAACATTGGAGGTTCAGTGGTAGAATTGTCACCTTCAATGCAGGAGACTTGATTTCGACTGCCAGGCAATACACCACATGTGCAAGCCACTATCCATCTATCAGTGGAGGTTTGGGTGTTGCAATGATGCTGAACAGATTTCAATGGAGCTTCTAGACTAAGACATACTAGGAAGAAAGGCTTGGCAATCTACTTCTGAAAATCAGCCAATGAGCACTGTATGGATCACAATGGTCCAGTCCCCAACCAAACATGGGAATGGTGCAGGGCCAGGGAATGTTTTGTTCAGTTGTGCATGGGGTCATCATGCTTATGGGGCCAACTCCACAGCCACTAATACCAATAGTTTATGCTAAAGTGTAAATGAATGCTATCAGGTCCTTTTCTAAGAGTTTTTTTTTTTTTTTTTTTAGAGATCTTAAGGCTTTATCGTTGATTGTAGTGCCCCCATCACAGGCCAGGATGAGGTGACATAAGATGTAGTGGACAAGCATGCTGAGAATATGAGTTTGGGCCCCAAGTCTCCCAATAACTGTGTGACTCTGGACAGGTCATGGCCACTTTCTGAGCCTTTGTTTCCTTCTCTGTAGAGAAAGGGGTACAAGGTAGCAGAGAGCTGAATTCTCCTAATGTTGCAGATTGAATTGTGTACCCCCAAATATGTGTTGTAAATTCTAACCCCTACAACTGGATAAAGAGCCCTGGTAGTACAAATGGTTAACCTCTTGGATGCTAACTGAAAGGTTGGTGGTGTGAGCCCACTCATCAGCTCCACAGGAGAAAGATCTGACAATCTGCTTCCATAAAGATTATAGCCACGAAAAGCCTATGAGGCAGTTCCACTCTGTCACAGGGAGTTATGATGAGTTAAAAATGACCCGAAGACACTTAACAACAGCACTGTAGACATAATCCCATTTGAGAATAGCGTTTTCTTTGTTATGCTAATGAGGGCATCATCAGTGCAGGGTGTGTTTAAATCTCCCCACTTGTGGTATTTCTGTTACAGCAGCACTAGATAACTAAGACGCCTATGGAACATCAATGAGTCTGTGACCAAAACGGAGTGTTGCTGGGCCTTTTGGTTCGTCTTTGCAGGATGCCATAAAGGACTGTATTTTTAAAACTACTTTTCTTTAAAGCCCTAAACAGCTCCTTCCCTATCAGCTCCTCCCTGTCTCTCCTTTTAACCCCATCATATGTAAATCCTTCTCTCAGACTGGCAAAAAATCCCCAAAACTACCTGCCTTTTCTTTGCCTTTTCATATAGGTAGACTTCTGGTTCAGGTCCCAAGAAAATAGCATCAGTAAGCAGGATTTATGTGTATGGGGTAGGCTTTGGAGTCTGCCCTAGTTTCTACAGCCTGATTCCGGTTCTGGCTGCACCACTCACCAGCTGGCCTGGAACAAATTATTTAACCTCACCAAACCTAGTTTTTCTCAGCCACAAAATGGAAATGACTATGGCACCTACTTTGTAGATCTCATGAGCATTACATGTGATAATACCTATGAAGTACCTAGCACAATGCCCGAGTCATTGCTCAACATCTGTTGCTAAAGATATGATTAAGTAGTGGTTAAGAGCTCAACTACTAACCAAAAGATCAGCAGTTCAAATACACCAGCTGCTCCTTGGAAACTCTATGGGGCACTTCTACTCTGTCCTACAGGGTCTCTATGAGTTGGGATCAACATGACAATTTTTTTTTTACACATACATTATTTCTTATAATGTAAATAACTCTTTACCAAAAAACCCAAACCAAACCCACTGCCTTCGAGTCGATTCCGACTCATAGCGACCCTATAAATAGTTATATAAATAACTCTTTAAGTTAGTAATTATTCAACCTATATTATAGAAGAGGAAATGGAGCATGAGGGAGGGTTATTAAGTTTACCCAGATCACATTTCAAATGATAGAGCTAATACTCAAACCCAAGTCTGTGCTTTTTGCTCTACTCAACATTGATTCCTCACCTGGTTAAAGAGAGAGAAGCAGCGATGGCTAATCCACAGGACTTCTTCACCTTGGCTTCTCCTGTGGCATCTGCCCTGCCCATCACACCCTTGGCATGACCCAGGCTAGTCGCTTTGGGATCTGAGTAGGGGAGAAAGCTTTGTGGAATGTACTGTCGGCGTCCCACTCATCTTCTGAATGAGTAAAGAATTTAAGGCCCTAGGGAAGAGATGACTTACCAATCAAACCTCCCCCTCTCGAAGTCAAGAGACAATGAAGAGATAATCTCTGAGAGCAAGGAAAAAGCTCCCTAATGCCCTAAAGTCCCAGAGAGGCCCTGGGGGGTTTCAAATCTGAATCATTTGGGCTTAGAAGGAAGCTGGTTTCAAATAAACCTTCGGAAAGTTGAGACTCATTGTCAATAAATCTCCCCTACCGTTTCTGTCTGACATTTCACATTCAGTTAAGACCTTTAATTCCCCTAGTGAAGCCACTAAAACAACAAGAGGCCCATGGGAAACTTACTAACCAGCCCCTAATGCAGCTTCTGAACCAAGAACCTCCCAAAGGCCATTTCAGCAGGACCACCCCTCCAAGGCAGGCCTCCCAGTGCTAATTTCAGAAGAGTTCTTTGACCAAATTTACATATTGCTACGGAGCCCTGGCGGCACAGTGGTTAAAGCCTTTGGCTGCTAACCAAAATGTCGACAGTTACAACCCACAGTGGCTCCAGAGAAGAAAGATGTGGCAGTCTGCTTTCGTAAAGATTTCCAGCCCTGGGAACCCTCTGGGGCAGTCCTACCCTATTGCTGAGTCAGAATGAACTCGACAGCAGTGGGTTTATATTGTCACACAATGGTTAAGCCCTCAACTACTAGTGGAAAGGTTGGCTGCTGGAACCCACCCCGAGGTGCCTCAGAAGACAGGCCTTTTAAAACCCTATGGAGCGCAGTTCTACTCCGCACATACGGGGTTGCCGGGAGTTGGAATTGACTCGACTGCAACTAACATAAACCATAGCACACTCTTAGGAAGGTCCAAGGCCCCATAAAATAATGCACACGCATTCGGAAGTTTTCTACTTGCAGAAAAGTTACCCACTTCCCTGAGTGATGCGAATGGTTAACATGCTCAGCTGCTAACTGAAAGGTTGGAGCTTCAAGTCTGCCCTGAAGAAAGGCCTGGCAGTCTACGTTAGAAAAATCGGCCATTGAAAATCCCATGGGGCACAGTTCTCTGATACATGTGGGGTCTCCATGAGTTGGAATCAACTCCTTGGCAACTGTTTTTCGTTGTTGTTTGTTTACTTAGTAAGAGTAAATCATGCTTCTAGTTTTGAGCTGCAGGAGAGAAAAAGGTGATTTAGGAGAAAACAAAACTAGAGCCAAATCAAAAGAGAGCGGCCCTTCAGATTCAAAGAGCATGGTCCATCAACATTATTGGACACAACTGTGTGCCAGGAATTGTCACTCCTGCAAAAGAGGAAAGCACGTTTGGAGACGATGAGTGACCTGTTCAGCATTGTTTATCTATTAAATAAGGAAAGAGACTGGACTCCATATCTGGTAAGTTCAAGTCTAAGCCTCTTTTCACAGGGTCTCGTGGACATTTTTATTTTTAATTGCATTTTCCATAGGAGTTAATATTATCTAAATAGCTACTGTTCTGCATTCCTCCCACATTACCGTCTCAGCTTAAAAAAGTATGTATTTCCTCAGGTTACTGCAAATCCATTCTCATAGACCATTATCTCTGGCTTCTTAAAAGGTGGTTTCCAGTATTCAGTTGGACTTCCCCTGATCTCTTATTCATGTTGCGTATCCCTCACTTGGAAACCCTGGTGGCGTAGTGGTTAAGAGCTACAGCTGCTCACCAAAAGGTCGGCCGTTCCAGTCCACCAGGTGCTCCTTGGAAACCCTATGGGGCAGTTCTACCCTGTCCTATAAGGTCGCTATGAGTTAGAATTGACTCAATGGCAATGGGTTTTTATGCCTCACTTAAATTTCTACTCCCTTTCCCTAAAAGATTCGCCCCTCCCTGGTGGTCCAGTGGTTAAGAACTCGGCTGCTAACCAAAAGTTTGGCAGTTCGAATCTACCAGGTGCTCCGTGGAAACCCTATGGGGCAGTTCTACTTTGTCCTATAGGGTGGCTATGAGTCAGAATCTACTCCACAGCAACAGGTGTGGTGTGTTGGTTTCTTTATTGTGATGCTGAGAATCACCGGGAGAGAATTTTTGTAGCATTCACATCTTCATAGAAATAGACAAATTCTTAACCCCCTTTTGTCATGCATAACTCCTGAGGAGCAACTGATAATAATAATAACAACAATAAATAACATCTACTGAGACTTATTCTGTGCAAAAAAAATTTTTTTTTTTAGGCTCTAGTTGCCTTTATATGCATTTTCTCATTTAATCTTTACACTCACTGTGTGAGGCAGGTACAATTTATTTTCTCCTTTTTGCAATTGCGGACAACGATTCCTAGCTGTTTAATAATTTACTCTAAGCAGCTAGTAAGCAGGAGGCAGGATAAAGCAAGCAATTTTAAATAAGACTAATTTCTATTACCTTTGTTATTCAGTCTCCTTTATTATAAGTAATAGAAAGGTGGTGGCCCATAATTTCATCTTGCCATTATAAAAAATGGTTCATTATAGGTGAACATAATTTCAATCTCTAGTTTCAAAGTCTATCTCTCTTATTAGAAAACTTGGGGATCAATCTTAATTACCCATTACCAAAAACCAAAAGCCAAACCCGTTGCTGTCAAGTCTATTCTGATTCATACTAACCCTACAGGACAGAGTAGAACTGCTAACCTCTTGGTTAGCAGCTAAGCGCTTAACCACTGCACCACCAGGGCTCCTCTAATTACCCTTTAGGCAATCACGAATCACAGATTTTCTGGTTTGGATGGACCCAGGTAATGTGCCTAATCGTGGTACATTAACACCACTTTTGTGAAATCATAACTGTCAAGAAGAGTTGGATGATATTACTATGACCCTAGCCTTCTTATGTTCATAGAATGGGATATTTTGATTATTGCCATCACCATAATACTCCTAAAATTACTCCTGGGGTATTTAGAGTGTGCAAAAGAATTCACTATCTTAAATTCAAGAAGTAGAGAAGTCAGTGCTATCAGACACTCCTGTTTCCAGTTCTCTGTGTGCCACTGGTTTTCTTCAGAGTGCAAACGGAAAGTTTACTCTGACACATCAATGGGTATAAGGCATGTTATAGTGTCATAGCTGCCCAGTCAATAATTCCCATGAATCTCTGATCCTGAATACGATGCCATGTTCTTGCCGTGGTACATATCTGTCTACCTACCCTATAGAGAAAGCCCTTCATTTTGATTAGAAAATCACCATGTGATTTCTTAATATTCCCCATTTGGGACTTCCCTTGTGATTCTGGAAGAGTAGTAATACTTAACCAGCAGGGTTGCAGTGAGAATCAAATGAGACCATGCACACGGGCACCCCAAACTGTGCCTGACCTCAAGCAAGGTGCTCAATGAGTACTCCCTGAAACTGAATCTGTGAATGACGGCACTATTTTCTCCTAACGATCATGTTACTTAAGATGGAGACACATCAGAAAACCACCCTGCTCCTTCTACAGTTGCTGTTTAACAACCTCAATTAGAAAAATCAAAAGCATCATCTTTAGGTGCCTCGGGGCAGGCATTTAACCTCACGTTATTGCACAACCTGTTGATCTACCTTTTACCAAGGCTCATTTCAGACACTTCAGATGCCCAGGCAGATTAAACTATTAAGGCTTCTAAAAAGTACAAGGGGGTTTATCCACTTAGCACTGCAGTCGGATGAGAGTTCTCTAGCCACCAAACAGCACCAGCACACGTAACTCTTCTATTTCTAAAACAAGATACTGCCAACACTGGGATGGCTTAAAATCTATTTCTTTAGTAGCTGAAATCCAAGTGACTAAACATTTGTGTAAGGAGTCGTAACTCAAGTTTAACTAACTAGTCAATGTCAAAATTTAAAACATGAAGAATAGTTTCTTTTTAAGTTTTTCTGTCAGGGAAGAAATGCAAACTCTTTATAATAACAGAAATGACTTTCACTAAAATAAATACAATAATGCATAAAGCTATGTTAAG
Source organism: Elephas maximus indicus (assembly GCF_024166365.1). Lineage (NCBI taxonomy): Eukaryota > Metazoa > Chordata > Mammalia > Proboscidea > Elephantidae > Elephas > Elephas maximus. The sequence goes on from NC_064819.1 coordinate 25,350,234, forward strand.
ATATATAGGTTTACAATGTAGGAAACTCCAAAATTTTTTTTTTACACACATAATAATGCCATTTTTTACTCAAAGATATCATATCTATGTTGATGAAGTACAGCTATACTCTACTTTCCTGATATTCAGTCATCCTGGATTTTTTATGTCTTTGCTGTGAACAAAACAATGGATGGCTATGTGATTAATTCATGGCATTTGTATTCAAACTCAATGTTTTATAATTATTGGAATGCAGTCTCCAGGTTTCTTTCCTACCCCAATCTAAAATCGGAAGGATACATCCAAACTTTGGGTTTGGGTTTTCGGTTGTTCAAATTTCATGTGCAAAAAGTTAATAAAATATTTTCCTGACATCAAGCTAGCATGTAGAATGAGAAGGCTTATCCACAAAGAGCAGTTACTTTGAGTCAGGAGGAGTGAGTGTTTTCAAATCACTTATTAGCTTTGTGACCCAAGCAGTATCTTAACCTCGTCTGCTTCGGTTTCATCAGTAAAACAAGGATATTAAGAATAACCCCAGAGAGCTGCTGTGAGTGTTAAAATGAGGGAATGAGTACAAAACACCTTAGACAGAGGAGGTGCCCAGTGTGATATGTGAAGGAAGGAATTCATGAATTAAAAAACAAAACCAGGAAAATTTATCTTCCTGTCCCACTGATAGGTAGGAAAGTACTTATAAACATACATATACATTTACAGTAGCAACACCACAACCAACAAAAGACATACTTAGGCATGTTATTGTTGTTGGTTACCATTAAGTTGATTCTGACTCACGGCTACCCCATGTGTGCAGAATAGAACTGCGCCATAGGATTTTCAAAGCTGTGAACTCTCAGAAGCAGATAGCCAGGACTTACTTGCCAGGTGCCACTGGGTGGGTTTAAACTGCCAAACTTTCAGTTAATAGTCCAGAGTTTAACCATCTGTACCACCCTGGGACTCATAAAAGGACTCATACTTAGGTATAAATCTAGCAAAATAAGTACAGAATCTATCTGCAGAAAACTACAAAACTGTGACGGAAGAAATGAAAGAAGGTCTAAATAAATAGAGAGAAATTCTATGCTGATGGACTGGGTGATTCGATATTATTAAGCAACAATACTGTTAATATTGTTAATTATTGATAATAACAAAATCGAAATCCAGCAAGCTATTTTGTAGATACTGACAAACTAATCCCAAAGTTTATGTGGAAAGGTCAAACACCTAGAATAGCCAGCACAATGCTGAAGAAGGACAAAGCTGGAGGATTCACACTGCCCGATTTCAAGACTTACTATAAAGCTACGGTAATTGAGACAGCATTGTATGGTGGGAAAAAAAAAAAAAAAAAAAAACCAGATGTATAGAAAAATGGAACAAAATAGAAGGCTAAGAAATAGACCCGCATAAATATAGTCAACTAATTTTTAACGGAAGAGTAAGAGCAACTCAAGCATGATATTTTAAACATATTTGATACAAAAAAAAAAAAAAAAACCCAAACCTGTTGCTGCTAAGTTGATTCCAACTCATAGTGACCATATAGCACAGAGTAGAACTGCCCCGTAGGGTTTCCAAGGAGTGGCTGGTGGATTCGAACTGCCGTCCTTTTGGTTAGCAGCCATAGATCTTAACCACTGTGCCACTATAGTTTCTGATATTTGATGGTTGAACATAAGTACACAAAAAAACAGAACTTAGAGACATAGCTTACACCTTTTTATTAAAAGTAACTCAAAATGGATCACAGATCTAAATGTAAAACACAAAACTATAAAATTTCTATTAGAAAACATAGGAGAAAATCGGCATGACCTTGCATTTAGTAATAAATTTTTAGATACAACACCAAAAACATGATTTACAAAAGAAAAAAACTGATGAGCTGAACTTAAAAAAAGAGATTTCTGTTCTGTGAAAGGCACTATTAAAAAAATGAAGAGACAAGCCACAGACTTGAAGAAAATATTTGGAAAACACATAGCTGATAAAGGACTTGTATCCAGAATATACCAAAAAAAAAAAAAAAAAAAACCTGATGTCATCAAATTGATTCCAACTCAAATTCACAAAGAACTCCTAAAACTCAACAATAAGAACAGAAACAACCCAAGTTAAAAAATGAGGAAAAGGTCTGAACCAAAGAAGTTATACAAATGTCCAAGAAACATATGAAAAAATGTTCAACATCATATATTATTAGGGAAATGGAAATTAAAATAACAGTGAAATACCACTGCACACCTATTAGAATGGCTAAAATTTAAGAAAAACAAAACACCGACAAACCAACTGCTGGCAAGAAAGCAGAGCAGCAGTTAATTCTTATTCATCACTGGTGGAATGCCAAATTGTAGATACATACAGTTTGGTAGGTTCTTACAAAGTCAAAAAATAGTTTTACTGTATGATCCAGCAATCATGTTCCTAAATATATATATTCAGCTGATTTGAAAATTATATCTGCACAAAACCTGCAAATAAATCTTACAGTCACTTTATTCATAATTATCAAAAACCAGAAAAAAACCAAGATGCCTCAATAGGTAAATATGTTGCGGCACCTGCCTGTGATAGATGCTGTATTTTCTCACCATGACCATAACCTATTTTTAACTTGTTTGGATTATAAGTTATACCACATTTCTTTTGGAATGAGGTGCTGCGTGTGTTAAAAAAAATAGAGGGAGGAAAAGAAAAAGGAAAGAAAGGGAAACAAGTTGTAAAGAAAAAGAAAAGAAACAAAAACAGGCCAATGATATAAAAAAGGAAGGGAGAAAGAGAGGAAGGGAGGGATGGGGGAAATTTAAAAAAAAAAAAAAAAAGGCAAACAAAGAAGCATATGTTCTAAAAGCAAAATCCTAAACTGTGTTTCAAAAGCATTTTGTATTTGTTGAAGTGAATGTCAAATCCCTAAGGGGACAACTTTAAAAAAGACAATACCGGTATGTAGGGATGAACTCAAGCGTGTTTTAGAAATAATCAGTCACATTACTTTCAAGTCACAGCTAGTGTTTATCATTGAAACAATATAGAGTGCTAGAAACAATGCTCTTAAGGTAAGATTATAGGTGCTTCCAAGGATGACAGCTCAAACAATAAGAGAACAATTGAATTGTGGAAAGGAAGGTTTGGGAAACCTGTGTGCTGGTCCTGGCATTAACAAGCTTGACCTTGATCAGTCCACTTTCTATTCCTGGTATCAATTTTCACACTTTGAGCATGAATGTCTTGGGCAAGACGATCTCTCTGAATGTTTCCAGCTACGATGTTCTATGTTTTTATGAATCTCTAGTTTAAAGAACTGCCCTGTTTATATAGTAAATAGCAATAGAATTCCAAAGGGTAGCAACAGCACAACAAAACCATGATGGTTAAGGTTATGTGTCAGCTTGGCTAGGCCATGATTCTCCGTGGTTAGGCAGATATGATCCAATCATCCTCTATTTTGTGATCTGATGTGAGCAGCCAATCAGTTGAAAGGGAAATTTCCTTGGGGGTGTGTCCTGCACCCCATATACATAAATGTTCTGGCAAAGCCCGCTCTCTCTGGATCCTGCATCGGATTCATCATCCTCTGACTTCCGGTTCTTGGGACATGAGCCAGTAGCCTGCCATTTGACCTGCAGCTTTTGGGATTCGCCAGCTCCTACAGTCCCGTGAGCCAGAAGCCTGCCGTCTGACCTGCCAATTTTGGGTTCTTCAGTCCTGCAAAACCATATGAGTCAAGAGAAGCCTTCAGCCTGATGTCTGACCAACAGATTTGGGGCTTGCCAGCCTCCACAACTGTGTGAACCATTTCCTTGAAATAAATCTCTCTCTACATGCTTCAGTGGTTTTGCTCCTCTAGAGGACCCAGCCTAAGACAAAAACGAAACAGTCTTAAAGAAGAAACATCTGGTGCAGAGAAGATAGTAGGTAGACTGCGAGAGGATAGTAAGGTAGACTCCTAGACACTTAGACACAGTGTTGGAAGGAAGCTTTCATTTTACAGGTAGGAATTCTGAAACCGAAACAGGGAAAGGATCAGTAGTTCTCAACCAGGGGCAATTTTGCCTTCCAGGGAATATTTTGCAATGTCTAGAGCCATTCTTGGTTGTTAAATTGGGATGGCGGGATGATGCTGGTGGCATCTAGTGGGCAGAGACCAGAGATGCTGCTGAACGTCCTACAATGCATAGGATAAAATAGTCCCCCACAACAAAGAATATCTGCTTTAAAATATCAGTAGTGCTGTTGTTGAGAAGCCCTGAGTTGCCATGCACAATTATTTTTTCTGCATGTTTGGTGGTAAAAGAGAAGGTTATATTATTAAACCAAAAACCCCAACCAAACCCACTGCTGTCTAGTCAATTCTGACTCACAGTAACCCTATAGTACAGAGCAGAGCTTCCCCACGGGATTTCCAAGGAGCAGCTGGTAGATTCGGACTGCCGATCTTTTGGTTAGCAGTGGTGGCTCTTAACCACTACACCACCAGGGTTTCCCTGAGCTATGAGGGTATCAGGATATCACCAAAGACCAATGAAAAGATTATTCTGGCTGGAGAATCATGGAATAACAATGATTTATTCAGACAAACATGAGACCTCATTGACAGCTGGAAGGGCCACAGACTGTTAGAGCTAGGAATGGATTAAAGATTACTTGTTCTAACGGCCTCAACTTCAGATTGGAAAATAGAAGTCCCAATATGGTTGCTGGGGAAAGATGAATGATTCAATGCCACCCAACAAGTTAAGACCAGGGTCAGAATAATCCCATCTCCTGAGGAGTCCGGACCCCATTAAATTAAAAAGAGATGCATATTAAGTAAATACATACTCTACCTACTGTATACGATCTTTCTGGGTTCTTCCTATGTCGTTGATATAAGCCACATAGTAAAAAACATTATATTTCATTCTACTGAAAAGGAGACTGGAAATGTGAAAAGGGAAAGCGGCTTTCCCAAAGTCACAAAGCTAGCAAGTGGTAGATCTTGCATTTAAACCCACATCATCCCATTCTGAGACCAGAAATGTAGTTTGCATTACTCGGTATGGCAGGCAGATAGCAAGGTAGAGGAGACGAGGTAAGGATTCCCATGACACTGAAAATGACAGCGACAACGTAATCTTGAAAACTCAAGGTATTTCCCTGAGATAAATATAGATACAATATGTAAAAGTTTAGAAAATAAACCTGCCTTACCTGTTTTAAATATCTACCCTTCTTTCTACCTTCAATTTGCTGTCCCATAACATCTGAATAATATCTCCAGTGGACCATGCAGTATAAGTATTATTTTAACAGAAGAAAAGAATTTCTGAAAAAAATAAATACAGAAACTCCTCCTCTGGCTGACCTTAAGACCCTTTTTTAAAATAAAATCTCTTAATGGCTATGTTGTTGTTGTTAGTTGAGTTGGCTCCAATTCCTGGTGACCCCACGTACAACAGAACAAAAAGTTGCCTGGTTCTGGGCCACCTTTGTAATTGTTGGTATGCTCATATCCATTGTTGTGGTCACTGTGAATTTTGAGTGCCTTCTAACCTAAGGCATTCATCTTCCAGAACAGTATTGTACAATATTCTTGTGTGATCCATAGGGTTTTCATTGGCTAAGTTTTGGAAGTAGATTACCAGGCATTTCTTCCTAGTCTGTCTTAGCTGGGAAGTTCCACTGAAACCTGTCCAGCACGGGCAGCCCTGCTGCTATGTGAAATTCCAGTGGCATAGCTGCCAGCATCATAGCAATACACAGCACAGTATATGACAGATGGGTCACTGTCACAAGGAGATGATAATCTAGGATGTAGACCAATGTTTCTTATCCATTTTGGGGTCATGACCCTTTTGAACATCCAAAGTTGTCAATGATCTCCTCAGAATGACAGATACATTTGCAAACACGGTTTTTCACACAAATTCAGGGATTCATAGAAACTCTGGAAGCCCAACCATAGATTCCATATTCTTTAGGATAAGAATTTTTGTTTTAAAACAAGCTCTGCCTCTAAACAGATGCATGGCCTACAATAAGTTAACTGAACCTCAGGGTCTCAGGTTCTCCGTCTCTGAGAAGGCTGACTTGAACGTCAGCCACTCTGTGGTTCTGTGTTGCTGATGGAAAAAGCAGAGTATGGTGGAAGTCAGAAAACCCCATTCTGCCACTGCCTGGTGGTGTGATACAGGTAGGTTTGCTTCCTCTCTCTGGGGCTTAGTCTGTGCAACTGTAAATTAAGGAAGTAATACAAGATGACCTCTGACATACATTTCAGCTCTAAGGTTTTGAGATTCTGAACTCAGGGAAGAGCAAGATGGTGCAGTATACTTACTACTTTTTCTCCCTACTAAGCATCTTAAAGTCAGATTCACCTGCTCTAAACAACGACCCCACCATGAATTCTCAATCACTTTGTATAGACAAGACATCATACTTGGCTAAGTCACAGGGTGAATAGGGATGCTATAGTAGGGGATATCAACTTTTTGATCAGCTTCCTTGCCAATCTTTGTGGCCATAAATCCCTGGAGGGTTGAATCCTCTCCTGGATGCATCTTCACGTGCAGAAGGGCACAGTGATAAAGACTCAATTGGGTTTTGGATAAGAATGGGTCAGGAAGTAGCTTCCGAGTCGAAGGCCATGAAACAGCTGTTTCCTGGACATGGGAGCTCTGTAGCTGATGCTCTCAGTGGCAGGAGAGTGTGTGAACTTCATCCCCTGAAGCAACCAAGTGTATGTCTGCAATTAAGAGTCCTTTCTGTGGCACAAGAGAACAAGAATAAATCTTTTTTTTTTTATCTCAGGAAAGATTACAACTTGTACTCACATTCACTGATAACATTCCTGAATTTTTGAGACCTTGAGATCTGGAGATTTGAGTTAAATTATATACTTTTCCTAGGTGTCAAGTTACTCATCTTAAAAATGGGCGGGTTAGACAACACAACACCTTACAGGTCATCACCTCTAAAACATCTTACAGTTTGAAGAATTTAACATTAGTATATTTTGCTCAGAACCAAAATATTTCTTTTAAGCTACCAATTCTTTTTAAGAAGCCAGGCAATTAACCTTATTCCTAGACTTTTTGGATAACTACTGCTTCACTTTGCCTCTAATAGAATTGCACAGCTGTAACAGGTGAAACAAGTAGCAACCTTTCAGACCTCACCACATTGAGGATTTCTTTGAAATGAAAAGGAAATACAGAGCCATAAACACTCTAGTCTTAACAGATGTCCTCCCAAAGAGATCTCTAATTGTTTGCTTCACAGTTAATGTGTTCATTCCTTTATTTAATAAGCATTTATTGGACACCTCCTACATTCTAGAGTATTGTGAAGAAGATACTATTTCTGTTCTCAAGATGCTCCTGGTAGAGAAGCTTGATACAAAGCTTACAGTAATCCCATCACAGAGCTTTAGAATTAGAAGACACCTTACAGGGCAATTGAAGCTTTATATTTTCCTGTAATGGCATTTGATGGTCTTGGTATTGCTTGATTAAAAAAAAAAAACTAAGATAATTGGGAATCTCAGTATTTCTGGAAGCAGTGAGACTTCTCATTTCTAATTGTATTTAAAAAAACAAAACAAAAACCAAACCTGTTGCCATCGAGTCGATTCTGACTCATAGCAACTCTATAGGACAGAGCAGAACAGCCCATAGAGTTTCCAAGGAGCACCTGGTGGATTTGAACTGCTGACCTTTTGGTTAGCAGCCTTAGCACCTAACCACTATATCACTAGGGTTTCCTTTACATTCCTTTGAAATTACACAAGAAGAGCTCAGACTTTCTTCACAAAGGCAGTTCAGGCTTCAACTGAGGCAGAGATGGGAAAGGGGTCATCAAGTCATGCAAATGGCTCTTATCGAGGGTAAAATACAAGCTGATTTTTGAACCAAAGATGAAATAATTCAAACCAGGCTAGTGCTCTCCCCAGGTCTTGTGTGTGTGTGTTTTCTTTTTCATTTCTAAAATGAAAGGTTTGGATCATGTAAAAGCAAAGCTTTGCATTCATGTGAACACATGCCTAGGAAATGTTACAGTGAATGTTATGTTTCATCACAACTGATTCTAATCAGAGTGAAACTGATAAGGGATCGTGGACTCCGAGTGACCCTGGAACTCCAGACCCTAACTGGGCCTAACTGAGGACTCTTTCCTGACCAATAAATACGGGGACTTATTTTTGTCCACCTGTGTACAGTTCCATGGACTAATTCTCTCCCATCCTGAGTGCTAATTTTCAGTCCTTAATTAGCCCCACCTACGTAAACTTCCTCTTTCTAGCATTTAAAATCCCCGACTCTTCCCCTCAATAAATTTCTTAGTTAAAAAAAAAAAAAAAATTCATTTGTGGTGTGTTTCCTTACCTGGAAAGTTCGTAAACTTTGTACTTGTTTTTTAGCTCATGGGTCTTCTTTGATTTATTCTTTCTCAACTGGGTAGACTCTAAGATCCTGTCTAACTCTGGCAGTCCGTGAAGCTATGTTTCTGAGGAAGCCAGAAGCCATTCACCCTTTGAAGGCCAGGATATGAAAGTCTACGTCCCAAAGGACTGAAGGCATTCTGCTGGACCACGTCTCAGTGTCCTTGGATGGTGTTGCTGCCCTCCCTGCCTTTCAGAGAGTTCTCTTCCCAGCCACTCTTGTTTAAATCATGTTGCCTCACTCATGCTCTTCTGATCCCAGCCTCAGGGCTGAGAAGGAGAAGCAAAGACTGATTTAAAAAAATATATATATATATTTAATGCAAAAGTTCTCAGGACACATTCAGAAATCAGTGCCCTAGATAGCGGCCTGGACCCGGACATGTCAAAGCTCCCATTCCTTTCTGCCTTCTTCTCTTCCCCTGGAATGAGTGGTCAGAGCTTTGCACCCACTCTTTCCTTCTACCACAAATCAAGCAACTTAGGGATCCTCCAGCCAAGCTTTTGCAGGTGAAGAAAATGAGACCCAGAAATGCTATCATCAAGGCTGCAGAACTGCTTGGTGGTTAAGTTAGGGCTAGAATATAGCTTGCAATTCCCAGCGCAATGTTCTTCTTAATGCCGCATCCTCCTTCTCCCTGAATTTCCTTTTCCCCATAGTCACTTTTTTCTTTTTTTTTTAAGTTATATTGTTTTAGAGTTGTTGTTTTTTGAAGGAGAAATATATGATCCCCTATTCCTTCCTCTGAAGGGAAAATCACTGGGAAGGCACAAAGGCATTAAATAAATACAATCGTCAAATATCGAGTTCCTAGAAGGTGCAAACGGTTAAGTGCTCAACTACTAACCAAAAGGTTGGCAGTTCAAACCCACTCAGAGGCACCTTGGAAGTAAGGCCTGACAATCTGATTTTGAAAGGTCACAGTCTTGAAAACCCTATGGAGCAGTTCTACTCTGTGCACACGGGATCACCATGAGTCAGAATCAACTTGAAGACAACTAAAAACATCAAACATCTAATTCTACTGAAAAATGAACTGAAAAAGGGAGAGCTTTCTTTTCCTATTTTCCTCCTTCAGGTCCATCCTTGCATCTTCCACTGAATACTCATTTACTTAAAACTGGTCCTGGAAATAGGTTTTATGTTGATTGCTGTATAAATGCTTTCTGCCTTTATGGAGTTCACAGGAAACAATGTGCTGCAAGAGAAGTTCAAGGTAAGTGCTCCAGGAATTCAAAGAAGACCTAAGTACTAGGTGGGCTCTGGAAACCTTCACCTGGACTGGGCCGCAGAGGGAAAGAAGGCAAGAAGAATGCAAAGACAGTGACATTGAAGACAGAGAAGAAAACAGCTTGAGGTATTCAACACAAAGTAAGGCAGAGGAAGACAAAACAGGTAGGGGGGCAAAAGGAGAGAGATAAACTGAAAGAGAGACAAAAGCCAACATCTCCAGATCCTTTGGCTCTTGTTCTTTATATATACTCCAACTCATCCATGCTGCTTAGCCCCCTCTCCATGCCCCATCCCACCTTCTCCCATGTGTTCTCCTTCCCTTTCTGACGTGTCTTCTGCACTAAGACAATCTGATTTCTGATTCCTATCTTTAATTATTTCTGAAATAATTTCATTTTTTTAAAGGTAAGCCTTATCATTTTCTCCAATTCTGTGTGGTTTACCTCGTTTCTACTTTGCATGGGACCTGCCATACTTTATGGTCTTTGTCATGGATTGAATTATGTCCCCCCAAAAATGTGTGTATCAGTTTGGCTGGGCCATGATTCCCAGTATTGTGTGGTCGTCCCCCATTCTGTGCCTGTAATTTTATGTTAAAGAGGATTAGGGTAGGATTGTAACACCCTTACCAAGGTCACATTCCTGATTCCATGTAAAGGGAGTTCCCCTGGGTTATGGCCTGTACCACCTTTTGTCTTACAAGAGATAAAAGGAAAGGGAAGCAAGCAGAGAGTTGGGGAACTCATATGACCAAGAAAACAGCACCAGGAGCAGAGCGCATCCTTTGGGCCCAGGGTCCCTGCGACTGAGAAGCTCCTCGACCAGGGGAAGATTAAGGACAAGGACCTTCCTCCAGGGCCAACAGAGAGAGAAAGCTTTGCCCTGGAGCTGAAGCCCTGAATCTGGACTTTTAGCCTACTTCACTGTGAGGAAATAAATTTCTCTTTGTTAAAGCCATCCATTTGTGGTATTTCTGTTATAGCAGCACTAAATGACTAAAATGGTCTTCCTTATTTTCTTCCACTTTTTTTCTATTATTCTACTCTGTATTTATTGTTTCATTGTTTTTATTATACGCATATGTACTTTATCACTATAAAATTCAAACAATAAAGAAGATTATAGAGTAAAACATGAAAGTCTCCCATTTTCCCGTACTTCCCATCTCTCCTAAGTTAGCACCGTTAACTAATTTTTCCATTTTTACCTTTACATCTATATTTCTTTACACTTCTATTTTCTGAGTAAATACTTGTATAATACCCTAAAGATACATAGATGACATTTATATCACTTAACATGTCTTACAAAGTGTCACATTTGCATCCTTGCCTAATCCACTCCTACTTCCTACCCTTAATTCTAGACACTAAACTACACACAATTCTCCAAATGCAGACTTATTCATACTTTTATAGCTATTTACATGCTGTTTCTGATTTCTGAAATTCCCTTTCCTGTCTTTCCTGCCTTCCTAAAGTAGATTTGGTCACTGTCTCTGTATTACCCTCATAGCCCTCTGTCCAGCCATCCACCATTGTATGTATGGCAATTGTTTAATTGAAAGCTGGACAATGAAAAAGGAAGATGGAAGAAGAATTGGCGCATTCAAATTGTGGTGTTGATGGAGAATATTGACTATACCGTGGACTGCCAGAAAAGGAATGAACCAACCACTCTTAAAAGAAATATACAACCAGAATGCTCCTTAGATGAAAGATGGCAAGACTTCAGCTTCAGCTCACTCACTTCGGACATATCATCAAGGAAGATCAACTGCTAGAAAAGGACATCGAGTATGTTAAAGTCAGAGAAAACAAGGGAAAACTTCATTGAGATACACACAAAAAAACAAACCCAGTGCCATCGAGTCAATTCCTATAGGACAGAATAGAACAGCCCCATAGAGTTCCCAAGGAGCACCTGGCGGATTCAAACTGCCAATCCTTTGGTTAGCAGCTGTATCACTTAACCACTACGCCACCAGGGTTTGAGATAGACTGACACAATAGCCACACAAATGGACTCAAACATATCAACCATCAAGAAGAGGGTACAGGGCAGGGCAACGTTTAGTTCTGTTATGAGAAAGGTCACCACGAGTTGGAGCTGGCTTGATGGCAACTATCAACAACAGCACGATGTAAGGTTTTTGGAGACAAAGAATTTTACCTTGTTCAGCTTTCTATTCCTGTCGCCTAGCAAAGTATCTGGCCTACAGTAGGTATCAAATAAATATTGAATGACTGAATGGAAGAATAAAGAATGCAAGCAAAGCATTTCTTTTGGACGATATGGCCCCATAGTCTTCAGGGGTTGTAAAAATTTTAAAGACAGTCCACATCACGCTGTGGTTTCGTCTTCACTCCCTCACACCCTGTATTACAGTCATAATGATATTTTGCCAACTGCTTTCCTACAGTTGCTGAAGCTGCCGATGTCCAGGATGTAATCACATCTCGTTAGTCCCCAAAACTCCGAACACACAACCTTATAGAACCTATTTTTCATCCTTGGTTACATGTCTGAATTCTGTAGATTTTCCTCTGGTGAGAACATTGAGCGCTTTAACACTTTGAGAGCAGGTGCTGAGCTGCCGTTATTCCAGGTCATGCAAGACAGAGATTCTATAAATTCAGAAGTAGTGAGCAGGGGGCAAGTTGGCGGGTTCCTGAGATGACTTCATGCTCAAGTAGAAAGAGGAGACCGAGTCCCCAGTGAAGGAACAGAGGATGAAATCATCATCTTGGCTGCCTTTGGGAACTGAAGCTGTCCAACTATATGGCAGGACATTCAATATACTAAGTGTGATAGAAGATAGAACCTATTCACTGGATGCTGAGGCAGAAATACAGCTCTTCATGGTTTAGAAATGACATCTCTCCTACTGCTTACTGTGTCTGCTGCTCTGACATCTTGTATTTCAGCAACTGGGTTTTCAAAGAAAGATTTGGCTCTTAGAGGAAGAGAGAGAACTGAGCACATGTTATAAATGGTTACCATAGCATTGCATAGATAGTAGGTGCTTCACAAGGCAGCAAAAGGGTAATGGATGTGGCTGGCTTCCTTCTAGCTCTCTCATTTACTCACTAGGAAGCCTTGGGCAACGCATGTAATTGTGCTGTGCGTATTTTCTCATCTGTGAAATGGGGATAATAGTAGTTATCTATCTGATAGAGCTGTTGAGTTTCAATGAACAGACATATCTAAAGCAACTAATATCATGTCTGGTACACAGTTATATAAGTTATATGTTATTTTGTTTTAGGTAATGTCTTTATAATCGTTAAGAGTTTGAGCCATGGAGTAACATAAACTTGGACTTATATCTCAATTTTACTACTTAATAGCTGCGTGGTCCTGGCAAATTAATTAACTGCTAATTCTGAGATTTTTCATCTGTAAGAGGGAAACTGTAAAAACATTTAAACCATAAGATTAAATCTAAAAGCATTCGGAAGGTGCCTAGCATGATTCCTTGTGCATCGAAGTGCTCATTAGTATCATTTCTAATACTCTCAATGTGCCTTTGAGTAACTGAGGCTCCAGTGGCTCAAAGATCCATTGCCTCCAGGTGCCCAGTCTAGGATGGAAAGTGAGCTTCTGGCTTTGCTGCAGTGGGGTATGTAGAAAAGTCCAGAAGATCACAGAGGCAGGAGCAATGGCTGTGAGACTTGTTGACTGGGAAATTTCAGAGCAGAAAAAAAGGGGGAAAGTCTTTCCATGTAAAATAAATTAGGTAAACCATGGCAGATACGTCATAAATTGATCTTTTTGGGGGTTGATTTTGCTATTATAAATAATACTGTAATGAAAAACCTTGCATACAGTCTATATCTGATTCCCCACCCCCCCCACCCCCCCCATAGGATCAATTCTCAGAAATAAAACTGAGCAAACGGTGGGCTTTTGGCTTAAGGCTTTTGTGACATATTGCCATCCAGGATAACATAATAATTTTAAACTAGCAGTGTTGAAAAGTACCCATTTCCAAGAAATCTCTGTAACCGAGATACCAAACCCATTGTTGTCAAGTTGATTCTGACTCATAGCAACGCTATAGGACAGGGTAGAACTGCCCCACAGGGTTGCCACAATCTTTGGCTGTTAACTGTCACGTCGTTCTCGTTTTGTGGGAGAAAGATGTGACAGGCTAGCTTCCATAAAGTTTGGTAGGCTTGAACGGCCCACCTTCCGGTTAACAGCCAAGCACTTAACCGTTGCGCCACCAGGGCTCCTTACCTCTACAATACTGGCCAATAAATTAAAAAAAAAAAAAGTGCCAGTTTATTCAGGGAAAAAATGACTTCTCATTGTTAATTTGCTTTCTTTGGTTTCGGGCAAAGTTAAATATTTTTCATACTTGCATTGGCCATTTGTTGTCCTTTCTGAGGGAATTGCCTATTCATGTCTTTTATTATTTTTCTTTCGAGATCTTTTATTTTGCCTTGATAAATGAATATACATACTAAGAAAATCAATCCTCTGTCTGGCATATATTGAAATATTTTCCCTAGTTTGCTTTTCCAATTTATATATATAAAGTTATTTCAATGTATAATAAATATTTTACATAATGAAGTCAATTGGTCTTTTCCTTTATGGTTTTTGCCTTCACTTTTACATTTAGCGAGACCTTCTTCAAATTGTGATACATATACAACTATCTGAACCATTTACGTTATTTTATTTGTTTGTACTTTAATCTTTCCATTTTCCTCATTGACATGAGCACTGTTATTCTTTCCTTAATACTAATTTATGCCATTCTTATCTAAATTAACTTGCCACAAATAGCAAGATCTGTTCCTTGGATTTCTATTCTCTTTGCTTGATTTGTCTTTTCTTGCATTATTATTTATTATACTGTTTTATTGCTATGATGTTAAATATGTTTTAATAACCGGCAATACAAATCTGACACTAATATTTCAAATTTTTCTTGTCCATTTACTTCTGTAGATCATTTTGTCAAATTCTAGCACAAAACAAAAGCTCATAAGAACTGTGATTGAAATTGCTTGGCATTTGTACCATTTTATTTGCAGAGAAATGACATCTTTACGTTACTGTGTACTTCCATTCAGACAATGTTGTTTAGCACAGTATTGTGGTTTTCCTCTTATAGATCTGCCACTTTTCTTGCTAAGTTATTCCCCAGTATTTTATGAATTTGCTATCATTCTAAATAAGACCTGTTCCAATTAAAATGTCCACCTGGTTTAGCTGGTATGCCCACTGCCAATTCCGACTCGTAGCAACCCCACAGGACAGAGTAGAACTACCCCATAGGGTTTCCAAGGAGCAGCTGGTGGATGCCAACTGCCGGCCTTCTGGTTAGCAGCTGATCACTTAACCATTGTGCCCTCAAGGGAAAGCTATTACTATTTATTTTATATATATATATATATATATATACACCTGATTATAAACTACTACAATTTATGCAAATGGATTTTCAAAGGATGTAGAGTTCTTTTTCTTGAGTGTGTTAAGGTTTCTGAGCCCTGCTGGAATAAGAGGGAGGTAGGGGAAGACATGTCTTAACTGTTTCTCAGAAAAGCTAATTAGCAAACCAGAAGAGCTTTTTGCGTAAGTACTAAACCTCTGTCTTCAACCTCTTAAACAGATGACACATAAAAGATCAGATGACAAATGTAATGTCATTATACGTCTAGGCTGCAGTTAGTTGGTTTTATTTCAAGGCAGCTAACCCAGGCCACCAGGGGAAGGAAGGACACAACTATAGAATTCTTCCATTTAACCTGTTAACAAGTCAAGGTTGATTCAGGCATCAAGGCAGGGGATATAGATATAGACCAAGTAAACAGTGGAAAAAATCTATGGGCTGGAAATAGGGGAATATTTCCTACCTCTAAAAAAAAGAGTTATGTGACCTGGGGCAAATAGCACTCCCAATCTGGGCTTTATTAGAATGTGAGGTGAGAATACATTTCACATCTCTTACTGAATAGTTATCTTTTATAAAAAAAAAAAATCTTTCTAAAATGTATTATATACTTCCCAACCTTATTAGAGTAATAAAACCTAGCCTAATTTTCCAGACTTGGTATACTAGATAGCTTCCAGTAGTTGACTCATATCACTACAGCCCCAGATACAGAGGGTAGTTTTGCACCAGCTCAGGTTCATCACACATTGTTGGAGCCTCCTCTCAAACACATCTGATGTGTCTATCTGCTTTTTGCTTCAAGGCTTTCTCTAATGCTGCAAGAATCTGCTCAGCCTAGCGTAAGCACAGTCTGGATATGCAGACAGGTGTTGGCAGAATTAATGCTGCTAATCTTTAATTACTGGGGTCTGTGGCTGAATAGGAATCCCTGGCGGCATAGTGGTTAAGTGCTACAGCTGCTAACCAAAGGGTCAGCAGTTCGAATCCATCAGGCGCACCTTGGAAACTCTATGGGGCAGTTCTACTCTGTCCTATAGGGTTGCTATGAGTCGGTATCGATTCAGTGGCACTGGGTTCGTTGGTGGCTGAATACCCCAGCCTTCTATTTTGCTGGTGGAAAATTCTGGGAGGCATTCTGTATGTTTCTCAGGAGACCATGGTGGAAACAAGCCCCCATGGCCTGCAGGGGGAACTTCAACAAATCACTTCACATTGACTTTTCTGCTTCCCTAACTCACTCCCTTTGTTCCCTCTTTCTTGTTACCAAATAAACTACCAGCATCAAAGTTCCTGTCTCAGGCTCTACAATTGAGGAAACATGAATTATGACATTTAAGATTATCATTCCAAACAACCATGGAAATTGTGTTTTTTGGAGAGGGAGCCGTATGCCAATTTAGATGGTATGGACCAGGATAAAAGGAAACCTGGGGTTTGGAGGTTTAGGGTCATAGTTTCATGAACTTCACAGTTAATGGGCCTAATAATGTGTTTAGTGCTTTTGTTCTACTTCCAGTTCATTGCTCAATGCCTAGGGTCCTAAAAGCTTGCAAGCAGCCTTCCAAGGCACAATAAAACCCATTGCCAACAAGTCTATTCTGACTTACATCGACCCTTTAGGACAGAGTAGAACTGCCCCATAGAATTTCGAAGGAGCACCTGGAGGACTCAGAACTGCTAACCTTTCAGTTAGCAGCCATAGCTCTTAACTACTATGCCACCAGGGTTTCACCAAGGCACAATAGTTGGTCTGTATTTGCTTGAAGCAACACAGAAAGAAGAAGCATCAGGAATAGAAGGAAGATATGGAATGTGTTGGTGATTGCCTCTATGAACAACCGAATCCTTTGCCATGAGATCAGAAGAACTGGATGGTGCCCGTCTACCATTGCTGAACATTTTGATCAAATGTTCTATAGAAGAATCCAGATCCAAAGGGGGGATATGCAGAACAGAATTTCATATTCTCATGGACTCCAGACTTCTTGGAGCCATGAAGGTTGGATGAACCCTGAAACAACTGGCCTGAGATAAACTTAAAACATTAAACTAAAAATATCCCCTGAAGTCTTAAAAACCACACAATAGTTTAGCTTAACTAGTAAAAAAAAAAAAAAAAAAAGTCTGCCTTGAGCATTATGCTCTTTTAAGAGCTATCTATAAAAAACTCAAAACCAAATCTGTTGCTGTTGAGTCCATTCTGACTCATAGCAACCCTGTAAGACAGAGTAGAATTGCCCGCATAGAGTTTCCAAGATGCTGCTGGTGGATTTGAACTGCAGACCTTTTGGTTAGCAGCAGAGCTCTCGAACACTGCGTCACCAGAACTATCTGTACAAGATCAAATCGACAACAGCAACTTGAAAGATTAGATAGAAACCTTAGGGGGTAGTAAATTCATGTTAACGGGGGAGGAACAACTCAGAAAAGGAGGGGGAGAAAGGATGCACAACTGGAAGAATGTAATCAATGTTCCTAAATGCTACATGTAGAAATGAATTGGTGTATGTTTTGCTGTGTATATTCTCAACAACAACAACAAAATACATAAAAAAAAAAAAAAAAGAACCCTGGAATTTGCTATCTCATTTCCTTAGGGGGAAAAAAAAAGTTCCGCATATTGGTATACTTTTGGGTCACTTCCCACTTCTGTAGGGATCTGGGATGAAATATGTACATTGGTGTTTCTACTATCCATACATTGTTTAATGACTTTCCACCTTCAGAATTTATTAGCAATTTATTAGTAAATCAAAAGTGGTTTTCTCACCCTTGTGAAAATTAATCTTCACTCATGTTATCAGTTATATTTTGCTGGCTTTATTGTTTTGATTATGAGTTCTTCATCATTAAAGCAATGAGCACAAGTATCTCATTATCAATGTCCATAGAAGCAGAAGTCAAGAAGTCAAACAACATGTTGCATTGGGCAAATTTGCTGCAAAAGACCTCTTCAAAGTGTTAAAAAGCAAAGAAGTCACTTTAAGGACTAAGGTGTGCCTGACCCAAGCCATGGGGTCTTCAACTGTCTCATATGCATGTGAAACCTGGACAATGAATAAGGAAGACCAAAGAAGAGTCAACCCCTTTGAATTACTGAATGAAGATACCATGGACTGCCAAAAGAATGAACAAGTCTGTCTTGGAAGAAGTACAGCCAGAATGTTCTTTAGAAGCAAGAATGGTGAAACTACCTCTCACACACTTTTCAACATGTTATCAGGAGGGACCAGTCCCTGGAGAAAGACATCACGCTTGGTAAAGTAGAAGGTCAGCGAAAAAGAGGAAGACCCTCAACAAGATGGATTGACACAGAGACCACAACAATGGGCTCGAGCATAACAATGATCATGAGGATGGCGCAGGAATGGCAGTGTTTTGTTCTGTTGTACATAGGGTCACTATGAGTTGGAACCGACTCAATGGCACCTAACAACAACATCTCATTATTTTGCAAATGATTATACACAATAATAACAATAACAAAATTATTTCTGTTTACCGAGCTTCTATTTGGTTAAGGCTTTATATCAATTGCTTTAAATATATTGCTAATTTTGTTAACAATCTATCTGTAAAGTTGATTTTAGTAATAATGATGGAGATTTGGAAACCCTGGTGGTGTAGTGGTTAAGAGCCATGGCTGCTAACCAAAAGGTCAGCAGTTCAAATCCACTAGGTGCTCCTTGGAAACTCTACGGGGCAGTTCTACTTTGTCCTATAGGGTCGCTATGTGTTGGAATCGATTCAACAGCAACAGGTTTGGTTTTTTTGGATGGAGATTTAGAAACTGAGGTTAAGATAATCTAAGAAATTTGAACAAGTCAAACATCTGTAGAGGACTGAGCTGTGGTTTTTAACCAGGTATGTCAGACAATAAAATATATGCTTAAATTTCTCTCAGCAATGTTTCAATAGAGAAGTCTTGCTCATCTTTTGTTCAACTTATTCCTAAGTATTTTGTGGTTTTATTTATAATATTTTCCTCAATTTTGTTTTCCAATAGTTTATTACTTGTATATAGAATAAAATTATTTTGCATATTGACTTTGTATTATATGATCTTGCTAAATTTTATTATTGATTCTAGTACATTATCTATCTACCTAATGCAGATCCCTTAGGATTTTTTTTTTTTAATTTATATGTTCACATTATTTTATTTCTTTCTAACTCTTATGATTTACTTACTTACTTACTTAAGGTTTATTGTTCTGAAAGGGGCCTCCAGTACAATACTGAATGTAATTGGTGAGAACAAACTTTCTTTGTTACTAATCTAGGGTGGGAAATGATTCCATGTTTCACTACTAACTATAGCATTGTTGTTATTGTTGTGTGTCGATTCTGACCCTACAAGACTGGACAGAACTGCCTCTTAGGGTTTCCTAGGCTGTAATTTTTACTGGAGCAGATCACCAGGTCTTTTCACCTGTGGAGCTGCTGTCGGGTTCAAGTGCCAACGTTTAGAATAGCAGTGGAGTGCTTAACCATAGCACCACCAGGGCTTCTTAAGTATAACATTCCAAAACCAAACCAAATCCAGTGCCATCGAGTCAATTTTGACTCATAGCTCCCTAGAGCGGTGACCCTATATGACTCGATGGCAACAGGTTTGGATTTTTTTTTTTATTCAGATGATTATATGATTTACTCTTTCATTCTAATAATATAATGAATTAAACTGATCGGTTTTCAAATTTTGAACAAACATTGCATTACCAGGATAAAAAAACTTAGCTACCCTGGTGGCGTAGTGGCTAAGAGCTATGGCTGCTAACCAAAAGGTCAGCAGTTCAAATCCACCAGGTGCTTCTTGGAAACCCTATGGGGCAGTTCTGCTCTGTCCTAGAGGGTCGCTGAGTCAGAATCAACTTGACGGCAATGGGTTAGATTCGACATACTAATGGTTTTGTTAGGATGTTTACATCTATGCTCATGAGGAATACTGGTATGATTTTTTTTTTTTGTAATGTCTTCATCACATTTTCATATCACTAGAGGAATACTGGGATCCAAACTATCAGTTGACCTTAAATACTTCTGATTTTAGTGTGCTATTTATTTATTTTTCTTTCTGGAATACACAACAGTGTGCTTACTGTAGAGATCTGCTTCACTACTCTCTTTCTTCACTGCCTAGAAGAATTTCAGCTTCCTGTAATCGTTCTTCTTCTTTTCATACCAGTTGGCATTACTTTTGTGTAACACTCTTCAGAGACTCTGATTTTTATTAGAGGTATTTACTTCATCCTTTTTCAACCCAAATGGAGTTTTTCTGTTAAACAGCGACATTTTCAACAGTATAAAATCAGATATCTTGGTGTGGTTCCTATAACTATTAGTGTTTCCAAGTGATTGGAAGAATGATGTTTAATTAAATGCTACTCATTTGTTCACAAGTGGGTGCATGCTTACATTTGACAAATATGTTGTGGCTATAAACAACCTCCAAAAATAAGAAAGTTTTAATAAATATTTAAATAACTAGATTCTGATGTCAGTTCCTTTGCTAAAGAAAACTGCATTTTAAGTTAGATGTTAGATATTCATCACAGTTATTAGTCTTTATAATTATATGAATATGTATTTAGAGTGTTCATACTTTTTTTTTTTAATTTTCTTTGCCTGGTCTCACATTAAGGACCTGGGTTCAAATAACACTTTCATAAACTCAAGGCTACAATTAAGTCAAATATCCAGTGCTGTAAGTCAAAGTTGTACTTAAAAATAAAAAAGACAAGCCTTTTTTTAAAAAATAGAAGTGCTAATAAGACCTTAAAGGAACTTTCCTAGCTGTCTTGGGTGTAGAAATTAGCTAACTTTTATCTATAACAAGGGTAATTGGTATTATCAGTTAGGTTGCTTTCTGCTACAAGGAACAGACAACTCAATCTACTCCTTTCAGATAATGTTTCTCATACAACAAGATGTCTGCAGCATCATTCCAGAATTAATTAACACAGTGGTTCAACAATATCATCAAGGTCTCACATTCTTCTCTTATTCCTGTTCTGCCACCCTCCACCTGATGGCTTGTGCCCTCAGACTCATCCCCTCACAGGTGAAAGAGAGTTAGAGTGGCTGCCAGTATCACATCCATCTCATCCTCAAGTGGCTTCTACTTCAGTCTAGGTGGTATTTTTACAGAGAACCTACGGAACTAGGGTCTGATCCTGTACAAATGCAGGTTAGCAGGTGTAAAGACTGATTACAATATCAAACGAGTGTTGACTCTGTGGCTAGCAGGGGTTGATCAATATTTATGATATTCCTCTATTAAGCAGATACATGTTTAACTACTGGCTCTCCTGGAGGGGGGCGGGGGGCAGATTAAGAAGAGATGAGCAATAGCTCACTCTTATAGAATATTTCCACCATAGAGGTCCCATGAGTGTAAAATAACCTGAACCAAAAAAAAAAAAAGATCCACGGCCATCGAGTTGATTCCGACTCATAGCCACCCCACAGGGTTTCCAAGGCTGTAAATCTCTATGGAAGCAGACTGCCACACCTTTCTTCCGTGGAGTCACTGGTGGTTTCCAACTGCTGACCTTTCAGTTAGCAGCCAATGGCTTTAACCATTGTGCCATCAGGGCTCCTTTAAAAAATAACCTGAAGAGCATAGATAATAGTAAAATCAGTAGGAAGTGATGAGTTTTGAGTATTTACTACCTTCATTTTAATATTATTTACTTCGTTACACATTTAGATCATTTATTTTCTAATAATGGCTCTATTGAACAACCAGCTTGCCCAATTCCTGAAAATTTAGTACTGTGCTCTCACGATCTCTAAAGCATACCACTGTCTTCCCACTGGCCATCTCCCTTTTGTCTTTATTAAAATGTTAGCTTCATACCTTGTGCACACATGAAAGGTTACAGATTTTATTAAACATTGCACAAAGAGAAATACTGTTACATCATTCATGATAAGAACAGATGAAATTTTGTGACATTTGACGGCCAAGACAGAAAACTCAGCCATAGCCTGACAACACTAAATTTTTTTTTTTTAAGAAAAAGAAAAAAAAAAAACCTTATAAACAATAAAGTTCTATTGTCTCATTTCACTGACACTTGATCAAGAGAGAAGAAAAAAAATGGCACCTTGAATTAACTGTTGGGCTAGAAATCTTGAATTCTGAGTCACCATCTCTCAGCCTAGGCTTGAGTTTCTGCATGGGTCCGGCCAGGGCTCGTTTCCTCACAGGACATCGTTTTCTTCAGGGAGAAGACATGGAGGCAGGACCAGATCATCTTGAAGGTCTACTCTAGCTTTAACGTTTGTCATTTTGATTGTTAAAAATACCTTTCTGTGTGACTTTGAGCATAGCTCTCTGCACTTCGTATTTCCAGTTTTTAGGAAGAATGAGCCTAAGGAGATAAAGGCCCTCAATAAACTCTTTCTTAAATTTATGTTGAAAAACTTTGTTGTGTATTTTGTTATTGTTGTGGTTGTGCTTTCATGTCTATTATTATTTTACTTGTCTAATCCCCGCCACCCCACCCCCCTGCAAAATGCTCTAAGTTCTTTAAGGGTAGTTCCTATGACGGACTAGGGAAGGTGAAAAACAGAGTCTTGGGGGTCAGGGAGACCTGAGATTGAAGACCAGTTCTGCAGCTTACTATCTATATAACCTCTGACAACTAGTAATCACTCTTTGACTTCATGTTTTCCTGAATTTAAAATGTCTTGAGAATTAAAAGAACTAATGCGTTTACCCATACCCATTGCCGTTGAGTCAATTCCAACTCATGGCGGCCCTATAGGACACAGCAAAACTGCCCCATAAGGCTTCCTAGGAGCAGCTGGTGAATTTGAACTGCCAACCTTTTAGTTAGCAGCGAACACTTGATGACTGCGCTATCAGGGTTCCAAAGCACTTAGTAGGTATTCAATAAATAGTAGCTGTTGTCATTAAAACTATAACATATATCCAACAATGCTTAAGAAACCTAAGGAAAGAACCAAAAATGGATAAATAAAAAGTTCAAAGTAGAGGTGGCAAATAATATGTTATGATATCTACTTAAAAATAATTTTTCCCCTTTTCTTTGACTGACAGAATAAGAGAAACAACTAGCTGAATCATTTAAACTTCTATGACATATGTTTTAAACACAGAGCTAACTTCATGTTCATTTCCAAAAATTTAATTCAAGGTGCTATAACAAGCATGACTCATATAGCTCGATCCATAAGATCTTGCACTCCAGGTTGGATGAAGCCTAACTATGTTCTAACAAACTTTTTCTTTTAGAACACTTTTAGGTTTACAGAAGACTGGTGAAGATATTACAGAGAATCCCCGTACACACCAAACCATGCTTCCTCTATTTTTAACATCTTACGTTAGCATAGTATGTTTGTCACAATTAATGAGTTAATATTGATATATTATTATTAACTAAAGTCCATACTTTATTTAAATTTCCTTAGTTTTTACCTTACGTCCTTTTTCTGCTCCAGAACCCTATCCAGGATACTACATTCCATTTAGTTGTCACCTCTCTACGCATTTGCCTACTCTCAGTATTTCATATAAGTGAGATTACAAAATATTTGTTCTTTTGTGCCTAACTTGTTTCACTTAGCATAAGGTATTCAAGGTTCATTCATGTTGTAGTGTGTTTCATAATTTAATTTCTCTTTAGGCTGAAAAATATTCCATTGTATAGATAAATCACATTTTATTTATTCATCCGTCTGTTGATGAATGCTTGGGTTGTTTCCACCTTTTGGCTATTGTGAATAATGTTGCAATAAACACTGGTGTACAGGTATTTGTCTGAGTCCCAGCTTTCAAGCCTTTGGACTAGATACCTAGAAATGGAATTGCTGGGTTATACAATAATTCTATTTTTAACTTTTAAAGAAACAACCAAACTGTTTTCCACAGTGGCTACACCATATTACATTTTCACCAGCAAGGAATGAAAATTCCAGTTTCTCCTTATCCTTGCCAACACTTGTTATTTTCCATTTTTTCTGATAATATACATTCTAGTGTATGAAATAGTATCTCATTGTGGTTTTGATTTACATTTCCCTAATGATCAATGACCTAATGACCTCAGCAAGATGGATTGACACAGCGGCTGCAACAATGGGCTGAAGCATAATGATTGTGAGGATAGCCCAGGACCCAGCAGTGTTTCATTCTGTTGTTCATGGGGTCGCTATGAGCCAGAACCAACTCAAAGGCACTTAACAACGACCAATGCTGTTTAGCACCTTTTCACGTGCTTACTGGCCATTTGTGTATTTTTTTTTGGAGAAAGGGTTACTTAAGTCCTTTTCCTACTTTTTAGTTGAGTTGTTTGTCTTTTTGTTGTTGAGGTACAGGAGTTCTTTACATATTCTGGATATTAATCCTTCATCAGACATATGGTTCTATCCCCTCCCCCCTCCCATTTTTAGGCTGTCTCTTCACTTTCTTGATAAACATCTTTGGTGCACAAAAGATGAAGTCAAATTTATCTATTTTGTCTTTTGCTGTTCATGCTTTTGGTGTCATATCTAAGAATCTATTGTTAAAAACAAGTTCTTAAAGCTTTATCCTTTTGTTTTCTTCTAGGAGCTTTATGGTTTTATTTCTAATATTTCCTTTTGATTCTTACTTTTCCATTTCTTTCATATTGTTCATCTGTTCTTTCATATCGTCTGTTTTTTCCAACAGAACCCTTAACATATTAATTATTAAAAAAAAAAAAAAGTATTGCTGTCTAGTAGATTCTGACTTATAGCGACCCTATTGGACAGAGTAGAATTGTCCCATAGGGTTTCCAAGGACCGCCTGGTGGATTCCAACTGCCAACCTTTTGGTTAGCAGCCGCAGCTCTTAACCACTGTACCACCAGGGTTTCCATATTAATGACAGTTATGTTACATTCCTATCAGATAATTTTAGCACCTGCACCATATCTGAGTCTATTTGTGATGATTTTTTATCTCTTCGGACTCCTATTTTTCTGCCTTTTTGTATATCTTTGAGCTTTTTATTGAAACAGGATAAAATGTATCATGCAATAGCAACTGAAGTAAACAGACCTTCAGTATGAGGATTTATGCTTGTCTGAGTAGAAGTTGAGCTGTGTTTAATATTTGTGGTAGCTTCAAAGTCCTCTATTGACCTTATTTTTATTTGCTGATTTAAATTTGGGCTTCCCTTAGAGACAGTCTGTACCTTACAGCTCTTTCAGCTATAATACGTTATTATTATACTGGTGTCCAGTTGGTGTCCTGAGATGTTGCGGAGGGGGGATGTGCTTTCAATTAAATCTCAGTCTTTTAGTGAGACTCTGTCTCAGGGCTGTGATTTTCACAAGTGTTTCTACAACGGTATATTTTCCCCCGATTCTTCCACCTTTCCCTGATTGAAGCATTTCCAATTTATTTCCTTGTAATTCTAACCCCAGTTAACTATGTTCCCCCCTCACCTCCTTGCCATAAACCAAACTCATTGCCTTAAAGTTGATTCTGACTAATAGAGACCCTATACGACAGAGTAGAGCTGCCCTATAGGGGTTTCCAAGGAGTGGCTGGTGGATTTGAACTACTGAGCCTTCTTGGTTAGCAGCCAAGCTTTTTAACCACTAAGCCACCAGGGCTCCATTAGATAAGACAATAAGAGAAAAAGGGTCCTGAGTGGGAGGAACTCTCTTCTCCCAACTGGAATAAGCCTCTTGCAAAGCCTTTTCCCTTGTCAGTAGGCCTTTTTTGTGGAGAAAACTCCAGATATAGCTCACAATACTTCCTCTTCCTTGCTCCTGCCACAAGGCATCTTATTCAGATCTTCACAGCGAGAACCTGGTAGGGCTCCTGGAAGAAAAGGTCAGGATGTGTAGAACCCCAACTAAGTCTTAGGCCACCAGGAGTTTCTCAAGATTAAGCTAGTCCACACAACCTCCAACGAACTGTCGAAGTTACTATTTATGTATTCTTACCAGTTACGGTGCCGGAGCTTCTCCAGCTGAGCAGATCTCTGCTGTTTCTCTGGATGTGCCTGTCTCTCCATAGTTTGTAGTCGCCACTTGCCTTGTGACCTCAGCTCTCTTAATGGGCTCCCCAAAAGTTATTGATTTTCTGTTTGTCCAGCTTTTTCTTGTTGACAACTTCCAAGCTCTTGACATGTCGGAACTGAAACCAGAATTCTCCTTAACTAATTTTCAAAGAACTTGACACAGGCAGTTTCTCAGTTCCCATTTACATTGGGTTCTCCCCACCCCAGTGCCGTCGAGTCAATTCTGACTCAAAGCATTGGGTTCTAGTGGGCTAAAATTAGCTAAACAAATTATCATCAATGCTCTTCTCGCTCTAATTCTTTGACTCCATGAACAAATAAGCTATAGCATTTCTTCCTAACTGGTGATCAAGGCTTAAAAAAAAACCAGTGCTGTCGAGTCAATTCCAACTCAAGGCTTAAGAACAACTTATAAAAGGTATTCTAAAATGTTTAAGAACTTCTGCATGACCTTACCACCCAGGAGTTCTCTGTAAAATGCAAAAACTAAAAGTTTGGCTTCTCTCTATGAACCCAGTTTAGATCCTTTCCAGCTGATCAAGCTGAATAACAGATTATATTGAAGAGAATATGGCATAAAAGAGTTAGGTGTGGAAATTTCATGTTGAAATCTGAGTGTGAAGTGTCTCAATACCGAAGAGATTTCTAAGTAACTAGATCAGAAATGCAAATACAAAAGGTATTGGAGGTTTCCCCCCACCAGCTTATTTAGTCTATTGATTATTCTTTCAGTTTGTTTTTTTAGATATTTAGATATTTTTATAAACAGTAATTTAGACATTGGCATATCTAAGAATCTCAGTCACTGACAAGGTAAATAGTAGTAATATCGTATCTGTCCCACAAAGATTCAGCCGAAAAATACTTTCTAAAGTTAATTTATACAAAAACAAAAACATGTACCACAAAAACATGCATACCCTTTAAACCTTAGTAAATGCCCTAAATAGTAATATGGGATAATTTTGTGCCCCACTAACAAAGCTAGTAAACAAAATAATCTTTAATTCTAAGATTAAACTAATCTGCTTGCCCTATAGATGTAGAACATAAAACTTTGTTCCATATACTTTCAGTTTAATAACATACAGTTTTAATTTTGTCAGGACCCCGTCAGCCATTTTGATTTCTTGGAAAAATTGCAAACATTAAAGAGAGAAGGAAAGGAAGGAAAGATGGAAAGAAGGAACAATAAAAGAAGCTTGGTGGTCTTCTACTTAGGTAAATATTTATTTCATATATATATTGCATGCTTTTCCAAAATCCTAAATTTGGACTTTGAAACATTTTGTTGACAAATGGGTCATAGGCTTCCCCAGCTTTAGCTAAGAGGCACAACATAGTCTTACAAAGAAATGGAAGATTAGGTATATAGCATTTACCGTGAATAACATAAACACACATAAAGAAAGGATATAATCATCGTTTGATTCTTTAATCTCTTCAGCCCTATGGAGGATGGGCTGAAATTGAACCATTTCATCCCCAAGCATAAGGACCACATGAAAGACTTGAGAGGTTTCTCCCAAACTAGTTCTTTTGGTACTAAAATAACAAAGGCTAAGGATCCGTTTAAAATTTAATCCCTTAAAAAATATAAAGACCATAGTCAACAAGACAAGCATCTTATTATAAATTAAACCTGGTTTAGAGCAAAAGCTTTAGGAAAATAAAACACTCAGAGAATTTTTGCTTAACAATTACAGCTCATGAAAGCTTACCTCCCATATATTCAAAAAGGTTTGATTTTAGGTAGAACTCAGGTGTATTAAAAACCCGTCAGGTTTTCTGGTACCATAATTGGAGAAGAAAACTGCATGGCTTTTGATTCAATGAGTTTAAATTTAACAGATAACTCTACTGAGAAGAGATTTAGGATGTTTATATAAGACAATTCATGATAGTGACATATAACAGGGACAACTCAGAAACTGAGAAATAAGATTGATTGGCCTACCTTTGTGAGTAAAACAAAAATACAGTGGATTCAACTGATAAAGCCACTACAGACAGAGAATGCTCTCAGACCACGACTAGCCTGAAGAATTTACTGGCTGGGAAGTTGGTGGGGAGGTGTTGTGTTGGTCATTGGTCAGGGCTGAGGAACACGAAGAGAGCAGGTCTCCAGGTCTGTTCTGGCACATGTATGTTCTGGCCTAAAAACAGAAGTATCTATTTTATTCTTTCAATGGGTATATCTTTATAGAGTTAGCTATAGGGAGAGAGATGTGTCAGGCTATCAAATTGTGGAATGGCCTCCCATTTTTCAGCTATGCCATATTCACCTAGTAACATTGTGAACCTAATTTGGCTTCCCCTATGCTTTGGCTTTAGGAGAAGATTATGTTAGTCAACAGAAGTCTAGCCAAGATAGTCATATTTCTTATTGCTATAAGCAATAAATTGACTTTCTTATTTTCATATACCAATCTCTAGGGTTTGGTTAGCCAAGAAATCGATTTTGTGCTGATGTGAATATGTTGGTCTTCTGAACTTCCAAGGTTGAGAGCCAGCTTTGGATTGACATACTGGTTTGACTCAGGTAAGGCCAGGCTGTGGGAACCTACCAGGAATACCAGCTGGCCTTCTACAGAAGACATCTAATCCTGAAGTAAGGTCCATCGCTATAAATTTTAACAATTCTATTGGCTCAACTTTTCAATATGCCCTTGATAAGACCACTTTCCATCACCATCATCTCTCCTATAGAACAATGGCCCCAGCCTGAGACTCTACAGTCTATCCCCTTCGCTGAACACAGCCAAAGTGATTCTTTAAGATATAAGACAAAATAAAATCTCCTGTCAGAGAAAAATCAATCCTTCCTTACACCAACCCTTCTCAGAAGATCTCATTTATTTTTTCCCTTTTCTTGCTCACTGTGTTTCAGCCACTTCGATCTCCTTGCATTTTCTGCCTGAAATGCTTTCTTTCCCAAATTCCTTTCCTATTTGCCTCAGATCTCTGATCAACAGTTACCTCATCTGAGAGGCCTTATTAGATAACCATCCCATTTAATACAACACTTCTAACCCTATTACTATCTCCATGTATCCCTTCTCCTGTTTCATTTTTATACAGAAACTTATAACCACACAACATACCATGTACTTGTTTATTGATTGATCATATAAGCTCCATAAAAGCAGACACTTGGTTTTGTTCACGAGTTCATTAGGGACTTGCTTTGGACACATATGGCCCTCAGTACATTTTTTAAAATATAAATGAATGGTAGCAAGAGTGAAAGATAATATGTAATAACTAACAAACATATGCACACACACAAAAGCTATTTGATTACATTCCAGGAATCTAATTCTAGCTTTGTCATTAACTAGGCATCTTTGTGACACTGAGCAAGTCACTAGCTACCTGGCCTTTAGTTTCTTTACCTATAAAATGGAACTAATAATAGCTCTGTGGCTCCCATGAGGTACTATATGTGAAATCTTTTTTTTTTTTTTTTTTAATGATAAAAACTTAAATTTTGAGGGTTTGGGTAAAACAAGATGTCTAGGCTTACAAACAGAATATGTCATAAGGTTTAATGAGCATAATGCTGACTTCGGAGCTTGAAACCCTGTCAGTGCTGATACTCCCACGACCAGCTCTGTGACTTTAATCTGTTATTCAATCCTTTAAAGCCTCATTTTCCTGCCTAAAGAGAGCACATTTTTTGTCTCTTTTTCAATAATATTTTTTCACTCATTTTTTGAAGAAGTATATTAGTCATCAGTAAAAGTAATATAAACTGTTCAGGCTTTGTTCTAGGTGCTTGGGATAAATCAGGACACAAAATAGACAAATATCCTGGCCTCGTGTTGGTTATATTCTAGTGTTGGAATACAGGCGAGAAACAACAAACCTAATAGGCAAGTAAACTTATGGTATTTTGGAAGGAGATGTGTCTACATAAGGGGAAATAAAAAAACACAGTAGGAACTGGGGATTGGGAATGTGTTATGAATGGCAAGACTATCAAGTTGCAATTAAATATGGGCAATGACATTTGAGCAAAAACTGTGTCTGATAGACTTCCGGCTTCCCTCCTCTTCCTTCTCCCCTCTTTCTTTTTTTTTTATGCTTGAAATTCTAGAAATTATAACAAACTCCCAATGGTGTAGCTGAATGTAGTGCTGTATCTTTGAATACATGGTATTGTAAAAAAACAACAAAAACAAAAATACCTTTGGAACTAGTTTATTTAACCTTTCCATTCTGAAATCTGTCATTTCTTAATTACAAAATGCAGTTTATTTCATAGGGCCTCTTAACATAAGTGCTTAAAGGAATCAACATTTCCATTGCAAATGAAATAAGTAGCAGTATCTTTAGAATTAAACAGAGCCCTGGTGGCATGGTGGTTAAGATTTTGCTGCTAACCAAAAGCTTGGCAGTTTGAATCAACCAGCTGCCTCTTGGAAACCCTATGGGGCAGTTCTATTCTGTCCTGTAGGATCACTATGAGCTGAAATCAACTCGGGGGCAACGGGTTTTTAGAATTAACACATATTTTTTAGTCCACATATTTTAAAAATCTTGATTTTTATTACTGACTTTTGTATTCTGGGAAAATGCTCTAGCAGAGGACAGAGACCTTTTTTGTCTAGAAAATGTCCCCTTCTCTCCTCTTTTTTCTCCAGCCTTTCTAGAAGAGCTGTGGGCAAAATGACCAAGCAGCTGTATCTCCTCAGATGAGGTAAATGATGAAAGGGATGTAAAGTTTCCTGAGAGACACTGTCCACCCCCCTCAGAACAAGCCATATAGACCTTACAATGGCTTTCCAAGCAACACGACTAATTGATACTAACTCTGTCAGCCCTCTGGATTGTAATACGAAATCAGAGTAGCCACTAGGGAAGACTTTGTTGAGTTGGCCCTGTCAGAGAGGGGTTGGTGAAATTAGATTATAGGTCACATGTAATGATTTTGGTGAACTCTTCATCACAGAACTTAGACTTAGGAACCAGCTGTCCTCTTAGCACACATATTCACATTCTTAGAAACTTTTGTGAAGACCTACTTTTTAGGGTCCAGAATGACAGAATAGCCACTGTTAGCTTAAAAATTTAAAGTGAAGGACCATATCAGCATTTGTGTTGTTACCTGGTTATAAGAGATACTTCTCCTTGTCTATCAAAAACATATCCACCTGCAAACTGGCAAAGAGCATTCATGCCCATTTGTCAGGGCTGTTGGAGTTCTTGGAAGTGATAAAGTGCTAGACAAATGCTATTATTTATAGTCTGCCCCTATTCAATGAAAAGGTTCTGTGAGATGCTGCTGCCAAGAGTAGCATTAGTTACCCAGCCTGACAATTTCATATCAAAATTCCCATTGGTTGAAACTAAACAGAATTCTTTGGGCAATGAAAATCGTGGCATTTCTCTATGACTGGAGAAGCCTGTTTCAGACCCAGGATGTCTTTGGTTTCCAGCAGCGTTTGCTCTGCACACATTCTCACACTCTTCAACATGGTGGCGAAAGCTATTTTGTCAGAGAATGAATTATGGGTGTGGCCAGTAAACATCTCTAGTCTCAAACCAGATTCATTTGCCTTTCTCACTTTTATTTTCAACTCTGTCTCATAAGATTTATTTCTGTTGTTATGGGGAGACAAATTCCAATAGGTCAGGCTTCCACCTGCCTAGTATCTTCTATTTGTTTTTTTTATTGGTCTGAAGTGATGTATCATAGAAGGGGAAAGTGGGTGAGAGTGGGAAATAAAAGTAGAGAAATATAGAAAAAAAGCATTTCATCTGAATTAAATATTTATTGAATATCTACTATATACCAGATTAAATGTTAGACATGGGGTACATACTGAAATAATTAAGAGTTTAGTCATTTAAGTAAGTAAATACACACACACACACAAAAAAAACCCAATATAGACACCATAAAAGAAGTATTAATAAAATTCTATGAGATATCAGACAAGGGAAAAATCATATTATTTGTGAAGATAAGTAAGAGCTTCACTTATTCATCCATTCATCCACCCATTCATTCTTTTACTATGCATTTGTAAAGTGCCTACAATATACCTACGAAGTCCCACTGCTGTTGAATTGATTCTGACTCACAGCCACCCTGAAGGACAGAGTAGAACTGCCTCCCAGAGTTTCCAAGGAGCAGCTGGTGAATTTGAACTGCTGACCTTTTGCTTAGCAGCCGAGCTCTTACCTGCTACACCATAGTCCCTCCTCTTGAAAACTGTATAGTCTATTTCTCAAAGTTCAGTGTGCATCAGAGTCCCCTTAAGAGTGTGCTAAAACACATATTTGTGGGCTAGAACACTAGGTGCTGCTACTGCGGTGCTCTCGGGAGTACACTTTGAGGACCCACATACTACAGCAATGTTCCTCAAATTTAATGTGGTCATGAATCACCTTGTCTTCTCCTTAAAATGAAGACTCCCATTTAGTAAGACCGAGGTTGGGCACCCTGGTCCGGATTCTGTATTATCCCATGAACTATACTTTGAGTGGTGAGGTTCTAGTAAATAAACAGAAACTTGTAAATAGACACAAAAGGCATTATGAAATAAATAGAAATTAAGACAGTCCTTGAAGAAAGGATTGGATTTTTACAGGGAAAGTTGTGAAGGTATGCAGAGAGAACAGGTTTAGGGCAGGCTAAGGGAGTAAGAGAGGTTAAAGGATGAGAGACTGTGACCATAAAGAGAAGTGTATGATGGTATGTATGATTTTTGACCTGGAGTAATTTCATGTAACGATGAGGCTCAAGACAGAGTTGTGTGGGTTAAAAACTGGAATGGACTGGAAATGGCAACTCCCGGAGCTGAAGAAACCAAGCTGAACTGTAAGACTCTATGTGTAAAGGTCACCAAAGGGATATTGGAGTTTCCAAGGAGTTGGCAAAGGCTCGGGTTAAAGAGGAAGATGGGGCCAAGTTATAGAGGAGACACTTGTAAAGGTCAATTCACTGTGATGAAAGTTCAGTAAATTATTCAGATGGCATAGATTTCAGAAGACATGAGATCACTGAGTAAGGGTAAACAATGATCAGAAAACAGTAGTATGGAAATATGTTTCTTCGCTTGGTCCCCTGGATCAAAAGCATATGTGTGAAAGGTATTGCTTCTGTTGAAAAACACTGGGCAATATGGATGTTTTTAGAGAAAGATCAACTTTTAGTTAAGGCAAGCTAGCATAAGGAAAGTAAGTGAAAAGATGAAGAGATAGTGCTAAAAGAAGGTGGTGGGTTAAAATATTTCACCGGAAAAAATTTCACAATGAGAATAGAAATGAGGAAACATAGGATTAATTCAGATAGGGTTGAGAGTATGTGGAAGAGGATTCTACCTGGGTTGGCAAATTGCAATAAAAGAATTTAGGAAATGAAGGATTTGTGAGTTTCAGTGACACTGAAGGCTCTTGCTTAGTGCAAACCCAAGATCCAGCACGAGACTCTATAAAAAGTGTGTTAGTGAGAATGTCGAGTCTAGGATGGCCCATGTTCACATCAACACTAACTTGAAGATAAACCAAACCAAAAAACCCAAACCCGTTGCCATAGAATCAATTCCAACTCATAGCAAAACCATACAACAGAGTAGAACTGCCCCATCGGGTTTCCAAGGAGCTGCTGGTGGATTCAAACTGTTGCTCTTTTGGTTAGCAGCTATAACTCTTAAAGCACTGCACCATCAACTTGAAGATAAGCCATTTAGTAATATTTCAAGCTGTAGTGAAAAGGTCTCAATTCAGGCCTCATCAGCCTCTACCAAAAGAAAAAAAAAAACCCAGTGCCTTCGAGTCGATTCCAACTCATGGTGACCCTCTACAGGATACTAAAAAATAGCTTTGGACAAGCACAAAAATTTATCGTATTGTTAATTGCTGTCTAGTCAATTCCAACTCATAGCAACCCTATGTGTCATCAATTAAGATGCTCAAAAACAAAACAAAACAAAATTATTTTGACTTAGAGAAGTCTTTTGACCACCCATATTTTAGTTTGAAAAATCTATCAAGAAGAAAGTTTTCATTCATTGACTAAATATTTGAAAGAAAAATAACAAAATGGAAATATATATCTTCTAACACTTTTTTTTTTTGAAGAAGGTTGTAGTGTCAAGGTGGAAGAAAATTAGTTTCCTCATGGAATGCTTTAATAAATATACTGTAATTATTTACGTAGGTAAGAAGTAAATGATATGACTGAATTCAAGCACAAAAATGGAAGTTTCACTGAGAAAAAAATCAGAAGGAAAGCTAATGATAAATTTCAAGTAAAATACTTAAATTTTGGTATTTTTAAGGAAACTCTAAAAGTTGAACATCCTGATGAAATGTCAGGAGATGATGGGAAGTAAGGGTGGGCGGGTTAAGTGCAATTAAAACCCTCAGGAATAACATACACTCTTAAAGTAAAAATTTCTATTGCAGTGTTACCTCTGTTGTTAACTTGTTCTGTTTGTATTCTACTATTTATTCCAAACTATATCAACATCTGTAAAGAAGCTTACACTAAATACTATCTAGATAACCACGTGGCTGATTAACGTATTTTTACGCAAATAACACGCACCTTCTTCATTTGTTTGCTGGACACGCCCTCCCCCCCCCCTACAGGGCGCCCTCGCAATATCCACCATGTCAATCTTCTTCCACATTTTGCTGTAAAAAAAATTAGCATAGCACACTTCTGAAAATACTTCGAAGAGGGAAGTGCAAGGCCAGCAAACAAATGCAGAAAACGTGAGTTATTTGCGTAAAAATATATTATCACACTTACTTCCAATTTTATATTTCATGACACAAAATGCCTTATCAGTCTTAACACTGTTATGATGCAGGTTTTGCTCTCAATTATGAGAGAGTTGCCTGAGTTAATGGGATTTGAGAATGGTGTTTGCTGTTCAACTTGACAGTTAAGTTTGCTCATTTGAAATGAAAGAGAAAGCTACTGGAATTTCGAAAGTGGCAAGAGGCGTTCAAGCTCTTCCATTTCTTCTAACTTTAATGACTTCATTTTGAACTTCAAAAAGTCTAATTCGTGATACAAAGAGTCAGATATAAGTGGAGAATGGAAGGCAAACAAAGGATGATAGGATGTTAATAAGAATGTGGAGACAATTAATTCTCCCATAAAATTTCCCCAAAATATTATGGCTTAAGGTAAAACAAAAATGTTAATAACTGCCATTTTCAAAACCTTGACTAACCAATAAGTACACTTCACCCCATGTCCATTTCTCATGCTATTTTAAATGGAACAAAGTGACTTTCCGAGGATGGGAAGTGCCTAATTATATAGACCTCGGTCTTTGAACTTTGATCATAATTATAGTGCTTTATTCATCTGTCACTTGTTGCTTGAGGACTATTCCTTGGTGAGTTCTTTAAAGGAGATTGAGACCCTGTCAGAACAAATTTGAGCTGTGAAACAGCTAATCGAAAACTTGGCTCTCTTGACTTGAAACAGAAATTGAAAATTACC
Organism: Elephas maximus indicus; assembly: GCF_024166365.1. Lineage (NCBI taxonomy): Eukaryota > Metazoa > Chordata > Mammalia > Proboscidea > Elephantidae > Elephas > Elephas maximus. The sequence goes on from NC_064819.1 coordinate 25,385,795, forward strand.
CTTTGCATTTCACAATCCATTTAGCTTTTAAGTAAGGTGACAAGATGAAGTCTCTTTTTAAGAACGTGGGTTTTTCTGTTGCTCAGTATCACCAAGAACTTTTTTTTTTTTTGAGCTTCTATTGGACTTTGGGTTCAAGTATTCCTCACTGCAGTTAAAACCCATTGCTTTCGAGCCGATCCCGACTCATAGCAACCCTATAGGACAGAGTAGAACTGCCCCATAGGGTTTCCAAGGAGTTCCTGGTGGATGTGAACTGCAGACCTTTTGGTTAGCAGCCATGGCTCTTAACCACTACGCCACCAGGGCTTCCTCACTGCACTTAGTGCTTCACAAAATTCAGTGTGCGAACGAAATATCTGGAATGATGTTTATTTTGTATTCCTCCCCCGGCCCAGTTTCTCAGAGGGAGGCATCGATGTAATCTCAAACCTAAAATTCACAGGGAATCTTACAGTACTGAATGCTCATGAGCTGCTTTTCTAAACGTGGTCTGAGAAGTGCATGAGTCAGAATTGTGTGGTTTTTGTCTACAATGCAAGGCAAGGCTCCACCTGGACTTTGATGTGACACCTCTCCAAATTCTTGACAGCATCAGCAGGAAGAATGTGTATTCGTGTGTTTCCTAATTGGACTTCAAGGTTTTAGAGTTGTCATCTAAGAACCAAACGTGCCTTCATGTAAAGCATTTTGAGGAACTTCAACAGATACTGCTACTAAAATTCCCTGTGTTCATCTTCTATCAGGAGGGTGGATGAGTCCTCAGCCAGCGTCGCTGGGTGTTATTTCTACACAAGCAGTTCTACTTTGAGGTCTAGGATTGTGTCTCACTTACATCCTCTATCATCTCCACTCAGAATCATAAGAAAATAAACTCAAGGTTTAGTTAAAAAAAAAAAATCAAAGTGAAAAGTAGTTTCATATCTACAAATTGAGAATAAAAACTTTTGACTGCTGCATTAGTTTTTTTTTACAATGTGAATGAGGCAGGGTTAGAGGCAGATACATTAATGAGGAAGAACTCAATCCACAGATTAGGCTGTATCCTGAGTCAGTCTCTTCTGAGATGTAAAAGAGATAGTTGAGCAGAGAGAGAGGAACCTCCTACCACCAAGAAAGCAAAGCCAGAAGCACAGTATGTCCTTTGGACCCAGTTGTCGACACAGAGAAGCTCCTAGATCAGGGGAAGATTGATGACAAGGACCTTCCCTCAGAGCCTACAGAGAAAGAAAGCCTTCCCCTGGAGCTGGCATCCTGAATTTGGACTTCTAGCCTCCTACATTGTGAGAGAATAAATTTCTGTTTATTAAAGCCATACACGTATGGTATTTCTGTTATAGCAGCACTAGATAACCAAGACACCATGTAACACACACATTCATAGATTCTGAGGATTAAGATGTAGACATCTTTGGGGGCCATTATCCCATCCACCAGGTGGGAATAATGAATTGGGAAACACATTATTAATGTAAAATACTATATAAACCAAACAAACAAACAAACAAAAAACTACATAGATCTAATAAAATGCTCTGTTCTATGACTGACAGAGCACTGAATTGGAAGTCAAGACATTTGATTTTAGTCCTGGCTCTGCTACCATTTTGCTGATCTGGACAAGTCACTTAATCCCTCTGGTATTCAGGTCCCTCCATTCTAAAATAAGAGAATTGAAAGAGACAAGCCAAGGTCATATCAAAACCCATAATTATCTTCATTCTTAATTTAAACAATTTAGGACAACAAGGAACGTAAGGTATGCCTATGTGGAGACATAGCTGTTGCCAGAAAGGAAGAACCAGTCTGCCGGAACCCTACATTGCTGTTGTTGTTAATTACCAGAGTCAGCTCCAACTCATGAAGACCCCATGAACAACAGAACAAATGTTGTTTGATCCTGTGCCAGCTTCATGATCATTGATATACTCAAGTTCATTGTTGCAGCCACTATGTATTTTGAGTGTCTTCCATTAACATATAAAGCAATATTCTGTTCTGATCTATAGAGTTTTTATTGCCTAATTTTCAGATGTTATTGCCAGGCCTTTCTTCCTATTCTGTCTTAGTTTGACAGCTCCATTGAAACTGGCCCACCAAGGATAACCCTGCTGGTATATGAAATACTGGTGGCATACCTTCCAGCAACATAGCAATATACAAGCCACCACAGTATGCCAAACTGACAAACAGAGTTAGGACCATTATTCAGAATATTTAATGGGAAAAAATTTTTTTTTTTTATGTGCTAAATTTTAGATTCATTTGAGTATTCGTTTAATAAAAAATAAACAGCAAACCAAACCCCTTGTGTAGAGTTTTCTTTTACAAGGAGATGGAAAATTAACCATGTACTCTTATTTATTGATCTTGCATCATTTCATCCATGGTTCAATATTTTAATTAAAATTAAATTAGTAATCAAGTGATAAGGCTTGGATTTCGACCACGTTCTCTTCTTTGCAACAGTCAATATCATCAAAAGGAAAATCTAAACTCTATACTTTGAACCACTCTTTTGATTGCAAAAAGGGTCTTTGCAAAGACTGAGGTAAGTTATCAGCACACCTAAACGCATACGTCAATAGGTTCAGATGCAAAGGGAAAAGACAGAGGGTGAGATCTCAATTTTGACTGAGAATGATTTTCATAGTCCTTTAAAATGTCTTAAAACAAGTCTGTGTGAAAATGCATTAACATTCAGTATTAAATTGTAACAACATCTCTCATCTGTTCTATTCTGTGATAAAAGGAAGTTCATGCATTAATGTAGCCTGGAGTTAAAAAAATAACATGATACGCTGTTCCTTTCCTTTTCAAAAAATTCTCTTTCATGGCTTTTTTCTAAAGAGAAGATCAGGAAAAGACAAATTTAACTCTGGAGATGACTATGATTATAGAATGGTTAAATGTAGTCTTTCTTAAAATAGGCTTTGTAAACTGAGAACCACAAAGATTGTCTGCTTAGAAAATCCACCTCAAACCCATTCACTCATTAGGTATCAAAGAGAAAATCATTCGAAAATATACAATATCATATAGATTTCCTATGGTGATGTTTCACTCATTCATTCATTTATTCACTGAGTTAGCTAGATAGAAAGATCGATATAGATAGGTATGAAAATACCATTCAGTTCTTAATATATGCAACAAAAAATTAAAATAGTTGAAGAAAATATATCTGTTATTAGATATGTAAGTGCCAGGGAGTTAAACTAATGAACATCACAGCCATGTCTTATTCCTCTCTGTACTTCCAGTGCCTAGCGCAGAGCAGATGCTCAGTGACAAACGCCATTCACCTCTTCAGTTTACTTGCTGGTTAAGTGTTCTTTACAAGTGGGAAGTACAGGTTCTTACCTACAATAATTAATTTGGCAAATAAATTGTCCCTTGACCATCTGTTACCATAACCTCACAGCTCTCTAACATTCCTCCCTTTCTTCCCTAAAAATGAAACACACCATGACTGAAGCTTAGAGCATTCTAGGAAATTTAAGAACCATTTTGTAGCACTATTATTGTCTAGAATTTTACAATCTGTCAAAAGCTGAGATGATATTTGCTCCGTGAATTATCAGGCTTCAGGGTAATATGAAAAGCAATCTCCTTATTTATCTACAGGCTTCCTTCTTCAATCACTGGAAATGTCTCTAGACAGAGATGTATAGGATTGATGTGTGGGCTGCTGGTCAAGAGAAGAAAGTTTCTTCTAAAGCTGAGGTAGATGCAAGCACCTACTTTAAGAAAGATACCCTTAGGGAAGCATTATAGGGCTCATATTTCATCAGAATTATGTTCTTAGAAAGATCATTTTAGAAGATTTTAGTAAATAGTGAGCCTGGAAAAAATTTAGAGAACAAGAAAATCTTTGGCATTTGTTTTTTATCGATCCAAAAATCTCTAACTCCAACTAAATGTGATTTTCAAGTTAGCCAAGAAAATAAACTCCAGAGCAATTTATTTCTGCTAATATTGTTGTTTGTGGCAAACAGCAAGGCATTTCAAGACCATCCACATTTCCCGTTTCAACCTGGGAGACCACAGGTCTGCTTCACTCTGTCTTTTTCCTTTTTCTCCCTCTCTTTTCTTTCTTCCCACCACCCCATTTCCCTTTCTGCCTTACTTTTCCTCTTTTGCTTTCTCACACAGTCCACTAGCAACCTCACAGGAAGAGAAACAGAGTCTATGTTGTCCACATTAATATTCAACATGGTGGCAAATTATATTAATGAGAAAAGATCACACATCTTTCCTAATACCCTAGGCAATTTGACAGTAACTAAGCCCTGTCCAGACAGCCGACTTCACTTCTGGTCTGAGGCTCCAATAGACACTGGTGGTGAATGACAACTTAACCCCTTTGTAACCCCACCGTTTTCAACACTTGGAGATCCTCTCGCACTAGTGTTATAAAATAAAGTATGAAATTCCAACATCAAACCTCACGCTGTTAAGTTAACAACATCACACTGCTACATATGACTTGAATGGCTCCCATAGCTTGGTGACTGGAAAAACACTGTTCAGATTTCATTTACCAGTTTAAAAATAGCAAACTCTAATTTGAAACACACACACACTGCACACCCATCCATACACCCTCAATGATCCTCCTTCTCAGTGCTAGGCAATGTTCCTACCTACAAACATAAATAAAATTCGGCATAATCATAGGTTTTAAAAGTCAGATTTGTCAAAAGATGCTGTTTGTTATGGAACAAATCGAGAAGAAAAAATATTCCTTAGAGCCAAAATGACAAGCCACAATCTGTGCCGTGTAACAATGGCTATTTACCTTTTTTTTTTTTTTTTGTCAAGTATGTGATTCTGTGTTTATTTTGGCTTGAGGATCATCCTCACATTGTTATTACACCCTCTTCCAATGAAATCTCTTCTTGGGTGGGTAGGTGCAGAACAAAGCAAAGAACAGATTTTAAACATCTTAAAATGGTGTTATAATTTTTTTTAAAGGGAAAATTGTTTTTAAATGTTGTCACTTTGTAGATCCAGAAATGATGGTTAAAAAAAATTAGAAAAGATGCTCAGACCACTTGAAGTCCAGAGAAAAGCCAAAATATTATCCCTGTGTTTACTCAACAAGGTTCCTCTTTATACAACTGCCAAAACACACAATACACAGGCACTCCGATTAAGTTTTGGTAGAAGTTACTTCACATTTCAACTCACCGCTGGATGTAAGGGTCGGGGCAGTATTGAAGGGTTGCGCACCGGGAAGTTTCAAAATTCATTTCCTTCAACTCTCTTTGATATCACCAAATGGAGAATGATGATACAACATATACACATATATACCTGTGTGTATATATATATATATAAAGCCAGGAGGCTAAAGGCAGCAGGGTCAAATGCTATCAGACATAGAAATTTAGACACCCCCTCCCCCCCACACATATTTGCAAAGAGGCGGAGCGTTTCTTGATTTTAGCCAATGAGATTCATCGAGTGACTAAAATATCATAAACAGTGGATTCTTACCAGCCGGGCATCTTTTCTTAAGTTGTTCTTCTCTCTCTACCTCGTCTTCAGAGCCCTTGTCACATAGTAGCCACACTTGTTGTTGGAAACTTGGTAGCATCTCTGAACTTCTGATCTCTCTGGTGATTGGATGTTGGCATAAATGGCATCAGAGTTTAATTTCAGCAGCCTGGGCTTTTATAACAGAACTGAGCTCTGTTGACTGTTCACCCTGCTCGGGCTAATTAACTTTTCTTTCTATCTGGAAGCTATCTTGATTTGAGAACCTCTGTGACTGCTTCTGGGGCTGAAATGTTTTGCTGAGCTGCTTAGGAAAGTGTTGTTATTTTTTTTTTCTCGCTCTCCCCTGCCCCCCCGCCCCGTTCTCCCTTTCAGCCAACCGCCTGTTGTGGTCACAATCTCAAATAGCAAAGACAGGGAAATTCCTTGATTATATTTAACCTAGAACTCACTGTTGGTCTCAACCAAGAGAAAAAAAAAAAATTCATTCACATTCCCTTAGAAGTTTTGCCTGCCCCACATAAAAGAAAATGAGCTTTAATGATTATGTCAATGCCTTAGTACACATATGTATAAGAATTTTCTCAAAGTGACATTAAAATGGGAAAATCATACATTATTTTAGAATATTCTGAAGCATATAAAAATTATTTTGAATTGTCTGTTAATAAAAACATTCTGATTTATTTCTGTTTCTATCGGTCTCTTTCACTCTCCAATGTATGTCTTTGTTTTGGTTCAACTACTGGCCCTTGGAATAAAACTATAAAATTTTTCAGATATACAAAAATTAATATAAATTCTGGAAAAACCTACTTACAGAATATTACCTTTCCTTTCTGAGTACAGGCTGTAAATTTGTCACAGTTTTGTGGATATGAAGAGTGGATGAAATATGATTCAGAAGCTAAATTAAAATACAATTTGTGTGCCCAAATGCCACTGACATGGCATCTTCAGATTGTCCCTCACCCCTTACCCACTGGACATCGGTAAACTGGTGACATTGGCTGATGTCAAAGTAGAGAGACAAGCTGAAGTCCTTTTCAGAAAAAACTTGACATTTCTCTAAAAGAAATTCTGGTTCAAAATATATTTCATTAAAAAAAAAAATAGATTTTATTTGCTGCTTCAGCCAGGATGGAAGAGGAAAGCTATTTAAAACTTGACATTCTCTTCCCTTCCTTAGCCTGAGAGCGTCTAACATCTGTGAATTGTGAAATTCACACACTTGCCGGCCTGAGCCCCAGCCAAATCAAACAGCTTGTTCTCCCAAACGTGAAACCGGAAGATCGTTTGACTAATGAATTAGAGATTGGCTCATTGGAGTTCAAGCATTGGGCTTCATTCCCTGGGATTGGCAGATGACCTGAACATACAAAGTGTCTGGATTGAAAACATTCAGCGTCCTTTGACCAGGACTGTGTTTCTCCCCTTTATAAACGGGGAGGTGAAATGATGCTCTCGATTCTGCACGGCTTCTCAAATTTTACTGTGCACCTGGGATCCAGGGAAACCTTGGTGGCGCTGATTCTGGTTCAGTAGGTCACATCGGGCCTGAGACTCTGCATTTCTGACACATTTCCAGGTAAAGCTGGTGCTGCTGCTCCTGGGACCACACTTTGAATAGGAAGGCCTAGTGCTCTTCCCAGGTCTGATATTTATAATTCAATCATTCTAGAAAATAAGCTGGAACTCTTTTAAATACTTTGGAATTACCAGCAAAGTTAGTAGACTCCCGATGAAATTAGCAAACATTCTTAGCACGTTCTAATTTTAAAATGTTTAATGGCCTAATATATTAATAATAATAATAATATCATTTCAAATGTGCCTTGACATCAACAGTTCTAAAAAATTCAAAATGTACTTAGCTTAAAGACAGATATTAAATGGCAAGTTGTATACAAATAATTAGAGAAAATATTGGCACTATTGTATTCAGGAAATACATCCAGAGAGCTACTTTGGCCAAGGACAAAAAAACAAACTCTCTAGGATCCAACACACATCAATAGCTGGTGGTGCAGTGGTTAAAGATGCTTGGCTGCTAACAAAAAGGTTGGCAATTCGAATCCACCAGCTGCTTCTTGGAAATCCTAAGGGTCAGTTCCACTCTGTCCTACAGGGACGCTGTGAGTCAGAATCAACTTGAGGGCAATGGGTTGTACTACAACTACTTACTTTAAAATGTTAAAAAGCAAAGATGTCACTCTGAGGACTAAGGTGCACCTGACCCAAACCAAGATATTTGCAATTGCCTCATATGCACTTGAAAATTGGAATGCATATGATGCCTTTGACTTATGATATTAGCAAAGAATATTAAATATGCCATGGACTGCCAGAAGAACAAACAAATCTGTCTTGGAAGAAGTACAGCCTAGAATGCTCCTTAGAAGAGAGGATGGTGAGATTGTCTCACATACTTTGGACATGTTATCAGGAGGGACCAGTCTCTGGAGAAGAACATCATGCTTGGTAAATGTAGACGGTGAGTGAAAAAGAGGAAGACGCTCAATGAGTCTGCACACCAGCTATTCTGCTCTCGTCTTTGTCCCGCTGCCCCCCATACCAGGGTTAATTTGATACTTGCAGACTGGCAGCTGGCAAACCAGATTGGGGTCAAATTCTGGGAGGTGACCAGCAACAAGCATGGCACCAATCCCACTGGCACCTACCATGATCACAGGAACCTGCAGCTGGAGCGGATTAACGTGTATTACAATGAGGCCACCAGTGGAAAGTACATGCTGGTGGACCTGGAGCTGGGCACCATGGACTCTGTGTGCTCAGGGCCCTTCCGGCAGATCTTCCTTTGGTCAGAGTGGTGTTGGGAACAACTGGGCCAAAGGGCACTACTCAGAAGGTGTGGAGCTGGTCTACCCGGTGCTCAATATCGTGAGGGAGACTGAGAGCTGTGACTGTAGGGTGGGGGCGCTGGGTCTGGGATGGGCATGCTCCTCATCAGCAAGATCCTGGAGATGCATCGTGACAGGATCATGAACACGTTCAGTGTGGTGCCCTCCCCCTAGGTGTCAGACATTGTGGTGGAGCCCTACGAGCCACCCTCTCAGTCCACCAGCTCACAGAGAACACAGATGACACCCACTACATTGATAACGAAGCCCTTTATGACATCTGCCTCAGAACCCTAAAGATGACCCCACCCACCTACGGTGACCTAAACCACCTGGCGTCGGCCACCATGAGTGGGGTCACCATCTGTCTGGGCTTCCCGGGCAGCTCAACACCGACCTGTGGAAGCTGGCCGTGAACATGATGCCCTTCCCCTCCTGTACTTCTTATGCCTGGCTTCACTCGGCTGACCATCAAGAGCAACCGGTAGTGCCTTGCCCTGACCGTACCCAGACTCACCCAGCAAATGTTTGATGCCAAGAACATGATGACCGCCTGCGACTCCCACCACCACTGCTATTGATGGTGGCCACTGTGTTAAGGAGCTGCCTGTCATTGAAGGAGATGTACCATCAGATGCTCAATGTGCAGAACAAGATAGTTTCTATGATGTTGCTTGTGAAGACTTTTGATTTGAATGTAAGGGAGGAGGAAGTAAAGGGCTCAGGGAAGCAGCAGCAGAGAACATTGAACATAATGTCAGAGAAGGGAACACTTATTCCTTCCCAGCTTCTAGCAGTGGAGAATATGCACCAAACTCAGGTATTCATATGACAAACCCTTCTCACATATGTTGTTGTTGTTGTTAGGTGTCCTTGACTTGGTTCCTACTCATAGTGACCCTATGTACAACAGACTGAAACACCGCCTGGTCTTGTACCATCCTCATGATCGTTGTTATGTTTGAACCCATTGTTGCAGCCACTGTGTCAATCCTTAAAAAAAAAAAATCAATTCTCACATATATTCATGTGAGTTATCTTACAACAGCTGTTTTATGAGCTTTATGCACCAGGTTACTTACTTTTCTGGGAACTCTCTGCCTGAGATCGTATCATTCCCTCCAGTCAGAATGTTTTTGAAGCCCCACCTGCACAAATCCACATCCTACAGATTCTTCAGAGACAAGTAAGCCTCCTTCATCCCTCCAGAGAGAAGGTACCTCCCTCCCCTACCTCTAATATCCTGAATCACTATACTTGTCCTTATTATGTAAAGGAAGCTACTATTTCTATGTGGATTCTAGTTATTTTTTATATACAAATTCTCTCCACTACCAGACCGTTAACAACTTGAGGGCAGATTTGGTATCTGAGTCATCTCTGTATCTCTAGGACTTAGTAAAATACCACGCCCAGGCATTGTGCAATGGAGGAATAACCTGTTTGTATCTTTACAAAAATCATCTAATAATGAAAAAGTATTGTAATGAATTAAAAAATAATTTCCATGAAACACTCTTTTAGAATCAACTTTCTTGAAGTATAATTTGCATAAAATGAAATTCGCCACTCTATGTAATCATTCGAGGAGCTGTTACAAACTGTGCGCCACTATATACCATATAGCCTCCATCACAACCAACATGTAGGACTTCTCCAACACCTTGAAAATTCCCCCATACCTTTCTATAGTCAATTCTCTGTTAACTCTGCCCTAGGCAATCACTGATCTCGGCTTCATATCATTATAGATGAGATATGCATCTCTAAAACAGTGCTACCCAATGGCACTTTCTTTGATGCTGGAAATGTTCTACGTCTGTTCTGTTCGATATGGACATACCACAATATCCTGACTACTGTGTTGGCAAACACAATGCTAGAATATCAGATAAATGGAGGCACACATTATGTACTCTTCAGTGTCTGGGTTTTTCGCTCAGCATGAAGTTTTTGAGATACGTTCACACTGTTACGTACATCTTTCTTTTTATGGGGCGGAGAAGGCTATTGAAATGTAGATTGTTTCCAGCTTTTTTCGCTATTAAGAACAAATTCTGGTCTCAGTTACACAATTATGGGTCAGAGACAGAAGCCCAATTGACTTTCTACCGGCCAGAACTTGTTCTTGGTCCTATTGAGTCCTATAGTGGTGGGGAGTAGCTGCTGTGGTGTGAAGAAACTGCTCACCCAGATTAAGTCTGAGCTCTGGTCCTAATTTACTCCATGTTGTTAGTCAGGTAGATGCATCTCTTTGACCCTTAGATTCTTTATCTTTAAGGAGAAGGATATATTAATTTTCTTTTGTTAGAAGAAGTAGAAACTAATTCTAGCTAACTAAAACCAAAAAATACAAACATACATAGGGTCACTCATAGAATGGAAAAGAAAGCTGAAAAACCAGGTTTTGGAGAAGGCTAGACCCATGATAGCTTCAGGGATCTAGGTAATAGTAATGAATAGAAAGTCACTTTACAGTGCAAACTGTAGGCACAAATCAGGCCCAAGAGTTTTTTTTTGAACTTGAGTCACTAGCTTAAGCTTCAAGTTTCCAGAAGGAAGATGGTATGGCTAACCAGAAGAAGTCTGAACACCTTAATTGAGAATCCCACCAAGACAGGGGCAGAGAGTTTCTCAAAAGCAAGTGGAGGTTGTATTAATCAAGGAAAAGGAAATACAGACAGAGGAGTTGAAAACAGATGCCACCACAGGGGGCTTAAAGTAGATGGTCTCACATGTTTGTGAGGGCTGTGGCAGTCTGTGGCTGTGTAACTGGAGAAACTAAATCTCTTTGTGTCAGGGTAACTGAACTTCAGGTCTGGTCCTCTCCAGGTTATCCTGATCTGACCTTCCTTTTATACTATGGAGACCAGGAAAGAACATTCTAGCATAATAGGTGGTGGAGTAAATTCAACAAGTGTCACCCAAATCAAAGGGACTGAGGAGTTTAGTTATTTTTCTTTTAAAAACACTTATCTGTCCATAGGGAGTCCCCGAGTGGTGTAAACGGTTAACATGCTCAGCTGCTAACAGAAATGTTAGAGGGTTTAGTCCACCCAGAAGTGCCTCAGAAGAAAGCCCTGCCAATCTGCTTCCGAAAGATCAACCACTGAAATCCCTGTGGAGCACAGTTCCACTCTGACACACCTGGGGTCACCATGAGATGGAATCGACTCAACAGCAGCTGGTGTCTATACATGACCTCAGTCCAACTTCACAACTCCTTCTTTACAGATAGGAAACCAGAGACCTCTTTGTTGAAGGATTCTACTAACCCTTTCAACTTTGTGCTCTACGGATCTAAAATTTACTGAAGATCTGAGATCTAGCAGGAGTAACACTGAGTCCAGAAGGCAAGTGTGCTGAATTGTGGTCAAATGCTTGTTTTTATATCTATGAAAACACACATGTATTGCAAGCTTAGTTGTGTGCTTCTTTGGAATGGGTTTGAACTCCACTTCCTTCAAGTCACTGGACTTTCAAGGAAAAAAAAAATTATATATATATATATATAAAAAATATATACACACACATATATTGCTTAAGCTAACCTCTCACAGTCCACAAAAAAGAAAAAAGATGCTTTGTGGGGATGTCCTGAGGAAATGGACACATTTCTACCCAGAGGGCACACAAGGAAACACAGAGGCCAATTGTGGGGGGACGAGGTTGACAGTTTCCCTCACAGACAAACCTGATACTCTCCGAGTCACACCCAGTGTCCAAAAGCAATGTGGGTGGGCTTCTTTTCCAGACATTGCGGAGCAGCTGTGTGGGGGCTGCTCCTCACTCCCACCCTGCCTTTGCTCAAAGCCCACGTGAGTAAGAGATAAATAAGGAAACACAGGAAGTCCTTATTTGGCACTGCCCAGGTCCCCCCTCCCCACCAGAACAGTGAATAGTCTATTGTAGATATAATACTTCTTTACTCTAAATGCTTGAGTGTGTATTTCCTAAAAATGAGGAAATCTCTTACATAATCACAATTCAATAACGAAAATCAAGAAATTAATATTGATAAAACACTATATTTACTCTACAGGCCTTATTCAGGTTTTGCTAATTGTCTCAATAATGTCTTTTATCACGAGAGAAAATCCTTGATCATACATTGCATTTGGTTGTCATGTTTCCTTAGTCTCTTTTAATCTGAAACTGTTCCCAGCCTTGCCTTGCGTCTCATGACACTGAAGTTTTTGAAGAGTACAGGCCAGTTACTTTGCAGACTGTCCCTCCATTTAGGTTCGCCTAATGTTTCCTCATGATTAGCTTCAGTTGTAAATTTGGGGCAGGAAGATCACCGAGGTGATGTTGCGTTCATCTCAGAGCATCATACCAGTAACTGCTTGGTTTTTGAAACCCAGCAATGGGTTTTTCCCAGTCCTTTTCTCAGATGCAGAATTACTGAGAACCTAATAAAGTTTAAACCTCAAGGCCTCTCACTTGTGTGGCCCCCTTCCAAGGCCCTGGGAAGTACCTTAGCAATATGTTTACTTGGTCATTTGTTTTGGCAAAATATGCAAATGTGAGATATTTTAACCACTATCTTTTAAGACCCTTGCTATTCTGACTTCCCCTCCGTCACCCTTCATCTCCCGTGGAAAACCAAACCAAACCAAACCAAACCCTTTGCCGTCAAATTGATTCGACTCATAGCAACCTCTTGGACAGAGTAGAACTGCCCCATAGAGTTTCCAAAGAGCACCTGGTGGATCTGAACTGCCGACCTCTTGGTTAGCAGCTGTAGCACTTAACCACTAGGCCACCAGGGTTTCCATCTCCTGTAGAGTGGTGCTGAAGTGGCTGTGGGATGTTTAGAATCCAGCAAGTTGAATTAGGGATACTTTTAGTTTGGGCTTGGGGAGATATATTTATGTGGTTTACAGTCATAGTTGTGTATTGCTAAATGAGTGCAAGTCATCCTAGTGTAGAAATGGCTTCCAAGAATATCCTTGCCCATGTGTTGGCTTGTTAGGTGTGGTGTCACTGAAGACACAGGGCTGAAGGTCGCATCACAGTATCAATATCCCCTATGGTACCTGGCACAGGAAGTGCATGCACGGGGAAGAGAAACAAGGCTTGAAATGCACAGAACCATAAGCTAATCTATGGAAACATTTCCTCCCTTTATCAGACATACAAGATTGTGAGCAAAGGATTTGGTATCATCAAGAATCAAAACCAAGGTTCTCCACTCTCTGTTATTGAGCATACACAGTTATAAATGTGCTGTACATGATTTGGTCATATGTGATGGGAAATACATGAAATAGGATTTATTTCTGTGTTTGTAAGAACACAAATATGTAGTGGTGCTACACAGAGCAAGTACGTCTGTCTGCGAAGTTCCATGATGTAGTCCTGGCAGTATATCAGCTCACACCGTGTCTTATCCAATGCATTCTGATCTTCCGGAAATTTGGCCATTCAAGATGGGACACACAGCAAAACTGCCACCAATGAAGTGAAACAGCCTGCAGGAAAGAGTGTTGCAAAGACAAAACTCCTAGACAATTTCATGAATGACTCAATAGTGTAAGAGCAGTATATGACACATTGATGGAGCTCAGTTCAACACAGTGACAATTTTAATATACACTTTAATTGCTTTATAGCCTTTAATGTCAGATACTTTTTCACAATTACTGAAATATGAAATATACCAAAATTCCCAAATATGATAGGAAAGAGTTTTCCTAGTGGAAGTCAAAGATGTAAGAGAAGAAAATGTTTGTATTGGCATCTTAAAATTTGTAATCTGTTGCAATCTTTTTTTCTTTTCTAAGTCAATGTTCATGTCTATACCTATGTTTGCATTTATGATATTTTGTTATTTTTTTAAGAGCCCCCGCCCACCCCAAAGCTTTAGGCCCAACAAGACCTGACTTGGCCCCCCTTTCCACACAGGCGTCCCATATTCCACGCGACTTGCGCTTTCTCTGCCTGTGCAGCCACCTCCAGGGCCCAGGTATATCTGTAAATCCCTCCTAGGACTTGCCCACAAGGGCCACCCAAACACTTTGGAAATATCATCTCTTTTCTATCTGTACTTGCTGGAAAATTCCTTGATTCTGCCACAGCCCTACATATGACTTTAAAGAAGCCATAACTATAATGAAGTCTTATTCCAGTTATTTATTTTTATTTTACTTCTTTCCAGCTAGATAAACTATGCTGTTGTGTGCCATGGAGTCAATTCTGACTCATAGGGACCCTATATGACAGAGTAAAAATGCCCCAGAAGGTTTTCTAGGCTCTAATCTTTACAGGAGCCGATCACCAGGTCTTTTCTCCCTTGGAGTCACTGGGTGGGTTTGAATCCTGACCTTCTGGTTAGTAGCCAAGTGCTTAACCACTGCGCCACCAAGGCTCCTTCAGGTAGACTATCAGCAACCTTCAGGCAGGGATTTGTTTACCATTTTATCTTCTGGATGTGAGCCTGGTACTTACTATACATTTGATTAGTCATTTAATTAACTTCTTCTCCTTAGTTTGGGCTTCAACCAGAAAACAAATAAACTGTGTTTCTAGAGTTGTGCATTTCCCTTCTCAGCTCCACCTTTCTAATAGTCTATAATTAACCCCTCAAGTCTGGATGCCACATGCCCATCTGGCTTTCAATCTGCAGGAAAAAAATATAAAAGCTACTTCTATTAGTAGCTTTTATTTATTTAATTTTCTATTAGCCTGTGATACAAGTCCCTGTCTCTCTACTCTCTGGACTGTCGTTTATAACCACATGGGGGAAAAAGGCCCTTTAGCGTTTATACACTCTTTAAAAAAAAAAAAAAAAAATTTATGGTGCTTTAATTGAAAGTTTACAGTGCAAATTAGTTTCTCATTCAAAAATTTATACATAAATTGTTTTGTGATATTGGTTGCAATCCCTGCAGTGTGTCAATGCTCTCCCTCTTTCCACCCAGGTTCGCCATGTCCATATATCCAGTTTTCTGTCCCTTCCTGCCTCCTTATCTTTGCCTTTGAGCAAGTGTTGCCCATTTGATCTCGTATATTTGATTGAACTAAGAGGCACGTTCCTCACGTGTGTTATTGTTTGTTTTATAGGCCTGTCTAATCTTTGGTTGAAAGGTGGACTTCAGGAGTGGTTTCAGTTCTGAATTAGCAGGGTGTCCGTGGGCCATAGTCTTGGGGGTTCCACCAGTCTCTGTCAGACCAGTAAATCTGGTCTTTTTTTGTGCATTTGAATTTTGTTCTACATTTTTCTCCTGCTCTGTCCAAGACCCTCTATTGTGATCCTTGTCAGAGTGCTTGGACTTAGTAACTGGACACCACCTAGTTCTTCTGGGCTCAGGTGCTGGAGGCTGTGGTTCATGTGGTATGTTAATCCTTTGGACTAATATTTTCCTTGTGAATTTGTGTTTTTTTCATCTCCTTTACTCTGGATGGGATGAGACCAATAGCTGGATCTTAGATAGCTGCTTACAAGTTTTTAAGACCCCAGACGCTACTCACCAAAGTAAGATGTAGAACATTTTTTTTAATGAACTGTGCTATGCCAATTGACTTAGATGCCCCCCGAGACTATGGTCCCCAGCCCTGAGTCCCAGTAACTCAGTCTTTCAAGGTGTTTGGATGTGTCTAGGACTTCAACACTTCTTCTATGACTTTGTCTTGGCCAAGTTGTGCTGACCTCCCCTTAATTGTGTGCCATCTTTCCCTTCACCAAAGTTAACAACTGTCTACTATCTACTTAGAGGTTTCTCCTTACTTCTCCCCTCCCTCGTAACCATCAAAGATTGGTTTTGTTTTTTCTGTGTGTAAACCATTTCTTGGGTTTTTATATAATAGTGGTCTCATACAATATTTATCCTTTCATGATTGACTTATTTCACTCAGCATAATGCCTTCCAGATTCATCCAATTTCTGAGATGTTTCACTGATTCACCACTGTTCTTTATTGTTGCATAGTATTCCATTGTGTGTATGGTACACATTTTTTTATCCATTCCTCTGTTGATAGGCACTTAGGTTTTTTCCCTCTTTTTGCTATTGTGGATAATGCTGCAATGAACATGGGCGTGCATATGTCTATTCGTGTGACAGCTCTTACTTGCCTAGGACATATTCCTGCAAGTGGAATTGCTGGATCCTATGTTATTTCTGGAAACCCTGGTGGTGTAGTGATTAAGTGCTACGGCTGCTAACCTAAAAGGCTGCCAGTTCAAATCCGCCAGGCACTCCTTGGAAACTCTATGGGGCAGTTCTACTCTGTCCTATAGGGTCGCTATGAGTCGGAATCGACTCGACGGCAACAGGTTTTTTTTTTTTTTATGGTATTTCTATTTCTAGCTTTTTAAGGAGGTGCATATTGTTTTCCATAGTGGTTGTACCATTTTACATTCCCACCAACAGTGTGTAAGAGTTCCAATCTCCCCACACCCTCTCCAATATATATATATTTTTTGATTCATGCAAGTAATGTTGGGCTAAGATGGTATCTCACTGAAGTTTTGATTTGAATTTCTCTAATGGCTAATAATCACAAGCATTTCCTCATGTGTCTGTTAGTCGCCGGAATGTTTTCTTTGTTGAAGTATCTGTTCTTGTCCTTTGCCCATTTTTTAAATGGATTATTTGTCATTTTGTTGTTGTTGAGGTGTTGAAGTGTTTTATAGATTTTAGAGATTAGACTCTTGTTGGATATGTGGTAGCCAAAAATTTTTTCCCAATCTGTAGGTTCTCTTTTTACCCTTTTGATGAAGACTTTTAATGAACCTAATTGTTTAATTTTTAGAAGCTGCCAGTTATCTAGTTTATCTTCTGGCATTCAAGCATTGTTTGTTATGTTTTTTTTTTTTTTATTTCAGCCATGTATTAGGGCCCCTGGTGTTGCCCCTATTTTTCTTCCAAGATCTTTATCATTTTAGGTTTTATGTTTAGGTCTTTGTTCCATTTTGCATTAGGTTTTGTGTATGGTGTGAGGAATGGGTCCTATTTCTTTTTTCACAGATGAATATCCAGTTTTGCCAGCACCATTTGTTAAAAAAGATTGTCTTTTCCCCATTTAATGGACTTCAGTCCTTTGTCAGCTGACTATAGGTGGATGTATTTATGTCTGGGTTCTCAATTCTGCTCTATAGGACTATGTGTCTGTCATTGAACCAGGCTGTTTTGACTGCCATGGCTGTATAGTAGGTTCTGAGATCAGGTAGTGTGAGGTTTTCTACTTTGTTCTTTTTTTTTTTCAATAATGCTTCACTTATCCAGGGCTTCTTTCTTTCCCATATAAAGTTGGTGATTAGTTTTCCATCTTGTTAAAGCATGTTGTTGGCATCTGGATGGAGATTGTAGTATATCTGTAGATCATTTTGGGTAGAATTGACATTTTCACAAGGTCGAGTCTTTCTATCCATGAGTATGGTATTTTTTTCCATTTTGGTTTCTTGTAGTAGTGTTTTGTAGGTTTTTTGTACAGGTTATTTTATTCCTAAATATTTTATCTTTTTAGGGGCTATTATAAATGAGTTTTTTTTTTTCCTTTTCAAAGTCCTTTTTACTGGTGTATACGAATCCAACTGAGTTTTGTACGTTGATCTTGTATCCTACTACTCTGCTGACCCTTTCTTTTAGTTCCAGTAGTTTTCTTGTGGATTCTTTGAGGGTCTCTATCTACAATATCACATCATCTGTGAATAGGGGTAGTTCTACTTCTTTCTTTCCAATTTGGATGCCCGTTATTTCTTTTTCTTACCTTATTGCTCTAGCTAGGACTTACAGCACAATGTTAAATAGGAATGGTGACAAAGGGCATCCTTGTCTTGTTTCTGTTCTCAGGGAAATTCTTTCAGCCTCTCCATTGAGAATGATGTTGGTTGTTGGTTCTGTATAGACTGAGAACTCTCCCTTCTGTTCCTATTTTATTGAGAGTTTTTATCAGGAATGGGTATTGGACTTCATCAAATGCCTTTCTGCATCAATTGAGATGAACACGTGGTTCTTTTCTTTTGTCCTATTTATGTGGTGGATTACATTGATTGACTTTCTAATGCTGAACCATCCTTGCCTACCTGGTATGAATCCCACTTGGCTGTGGTTTATTTTATTTTTTTGATATGATGCTGAATTCTATTGGCTAGAATTTTGTTGAGAAGTTTTGCATCTATATTCATGAGAGATATTCATCTGTAATTTTCTTATTTTGTGGTATCTTCACCTGGCTTTAGTATTAGGGTTATGCTGGCATTACAGAATGAATAAAGGAGTATTCCTTCCTTTTCTATGTTCTAAAATAGTTTGAGTAGTACTGGTGTGAGCTCTTCTCTGAATGTTTAGTAGAATTCTCCAGTGAAGCCATCCAGATCAGGGCTATTTTCTGTCGGGAGTCTTTTTTTTTTTTTTAATTACCTCTTCAATCTCTTCCCTTATTATGGGTTGGTTCAGATTTTCTTTCACAGTTTGTGTTAGTTTACGTAGGTAGTGTGTGTTTCTAGAGATTTGTCCATTTCCTCTAGGTTCTCAAATTGGTTGGAGTACAATTTTTCAGGGTAATTTGTTATGATCGTTTTTATTTCAATTGGGTCTGTTATAATGCCCCCCTTCTTATTTGGGTTATTTGCTCCCTCTCCTGTTTTTTGTTTGTCAGTTTGACCCATGGTTTGTTGATTTTGTTGATCTTTTCAAAGAACCAACTTTTAGTCTTACTGATCCTTTCTACTGTTTTTCTGTTCTCTATTTATTTCTGCTCCAATATTTATAATTTTCTTTCTTCTGATTCCTGTGGGCTTCTTTTGCTGTTCTGTATTTCTATTTGTTTGAGTTGTAGGGCTAACATCTTGATTTTGGCCCATTCTTATTTATTTATTTGCTACAAATTGACTTCTGAGTACTGCCTTTGCTGTGTCCCAAAAGTTTTGGTATGATGCATTTTCATTCTCATTTGATTCTGCGAATTTTTTTATTCCATATTTCATTTCTTCTATTACCCAGTTATTTTTAAGCGTTATTTTTAAGCAAGGTGTTGTTTTCCATCTATTTGATTTTTTTTTCCCCTTGTTCTTCCTGTTACCAATTTCCACTGTTATGTCATTGTAATCAGAGGGAATGCTTTGTATTATT
The DNA here is from genome assembly GCF_024166365.1 of Elephas maximus indicus. Classification (NCBI taxonomy): domain Eukaryota; kingdom Metazoa; phylum Chordata; class Mammalia; order Proboscidea; family Elephantidae; genus Elephas; species Elephas maximus. The sequence continues at coordinate 25,405,235 of NC_064819.1, forward strand.
TTGATATTTTGGATCTCATTGAGTGTTGTTCTTTGGCTTAAAATGTGCTCTATTTCTGTGATTGTTCCATGTGCATTGGTAAAGAATGTATACTTTGCTGCTGTTGGGTGGAGTGTTCTATATGCCTACAAGGTCAAGTTGGTTGATTGTGGCCTTTAGGTCTTCTGTATCTTTGTTGAGTTTCTCTGGATGTTCCATCCTTTACTGAGAGTGGTGTGTTGAAGACTCCTACTATTATTGTGGAACTGTCTATTTCTCTTTTCAGTGCTGCTAGAGTTTGTTTTATGTATTTGGAGCCCTGTCATTGGGTGTGTAGATATTTATTAAGGTTATGTCTTCTTGATGGATTGCCCCTTTAATCATTTTATAATGTTCTTCCTCGTCTTTTATGGTGGATTTTGTCTTAAAATCTATTTTGTCTGAGATTAATATTGCTACTATTACTCCCTTTTGGTTACTGTTCGCTTGCTATAGTTTTCTAATTCTTTGATTTTGAACTTATTTATGTCTTTGTGTCTAAAGTGTGTCTCTTGTAGGCAGCATATTGAAGAGTAATCTTTTTTTTTTTTTAATCCATTCTTCTATGCTCTGCCTCTTGATTGGTGCATTTAAACCACTTACATTCAGTGTGATTGTCAATAGGTATGAGTTTATTGCTGTCATGTTGTTGTGCTTTTTTTCTTTGGTGTGGTGCTGACGTTTTCTTTCTTCCTCTTACTTTCCCATGCTGAGTCCCTTTTGGGGGGGGGATTTTCCCTTCATTTCTTTTGTTATCACATATTTTGTGGTTACTGGGTGTTTATATTTTTCTTCTTTTTTTATTTTGATGAGTAAGTTTGTTAACTTTCTTTGTGGCTACCTTGAAATTTACCATTATCTTCCTAAATTTGAACCAGTTTTTTATTACTTGATGGGAGGGAGAAAGAAAAGTAGTAAGGAAGGAAAAAAGAGAAAAAAAAATGGTGGTGTAGCAGGGGTCGGCGAGTGGGGGCGGGTGTACCCAGGGGTCAGAGGGAAGAGAGGGGAGGTGGTATATAGGACTAGGTGGACAGGAGAAAGAAAAGAAAAAAAAAAGTGGCAGTGTGGCAGGGTCGGTGGGTTGGGGTGAGGCAGACTCAGGATGGAGGCAGCCAGTGGCTCTCTAGCTGTGGTGGAGCTACAGAGCTTGAGAAGGCGGGGGGGGGGGGGGTGGCATATGGGGCTAGGTGGGAAGGAGAAAAAAAACGAAGAAAGGGAAAAAATGGTGGCATAGTGGGGGCCAGTGAGTAGAGGAAGGGTGGTCCCAGGGGCCAGTGGGGAGGGAAGATGATGTCGGGGGCTAGGTGGCAGAGAGAAAAAAAAGGAAGAAAGAAAGAAAAAAGTTGCATGGCAGGGGTTCCAGGGTGGACCTGGGGAGGGGGCTCTTATTGCGGACCTCGGTGGTAGGGGCTGTTGGGATGGGGGGCGTTATTGCTTCTACTCACCAGAAGGGTGAGGAGTGGGAAAGAATGTTTCTCTGGTTACCTGGTGCTCTGTCTCCTATTGGGAGCTCCATGAGGTTGCCTTCCCTTATTCCCTGTGTGGGGTCATTGTTGGTTGTGTTTTAAGATGGCGACAGTGTGCTGTGTTAGTTGGCAGGGGACCTCACCCCATATCTCTCCTCATTCTCTGTTTTCCATCAGTTTCTTCTTCCATTCAGTGTATGATCTAGTTCTTTATCCCGTCATTTGCTGCTCGAGTTTCCAGGATTGACATTTGTATCTGTTCTACTTAGCTTTTCAGTTATTTGCTGCAGAGAGACAGCATGATGCATCTGTCCAGGGTGTCATGTTGGCTCCATCTCCTGCACACTATCTCTTAAATCCCTTAACCACTTTCATTCAGAGCCCACTGGCCAAAACTAGTCATATACCCAGTAAATGCAAGAAGCTGAAAAATGTCAGGAAACATAGTATTATTAGGTGGGTTTTTAATACCTCTGCAACAAGGTATCACTCTTATGAGTTTCCACATAGATAATACCCAATTTCCCAGGTCCAACTTAAATGGAAATTTCCCTGTGAAACTTTTTTCTGATTTAAAAAAGTATGAAATAATTTCTCCCTTTTCTATTTCTATCATATTTTCTCTGTATACATTTAGATAAGCACTTTTGAACTAGTGTGGTAGTATGTGTGTGTATGTGTGCATGTGTGTGTATGAGAGAGAGAGAAATGGAGAGAGACAGAAAGAGACAGACAGAGACTATGTGTATGTTTGTGTTGCTAATATAATCAAACATTAGATTGGGGCCATGGAAGCAAAAGTTTTAAAAGATTGTCTATATGATACTAAAGATTCTATCCAACACAAGAGTCTATCATGCCATGACTGTAAACTACTTGGGGTTATATTTACATATGGCCTAACTGTCCCATCTAGTTTTCAGCCTGTATAACACCACTTTGTTCCAAAATGATTTCAGGTAGCTTGTAAAATACTTACACTTCTTATAAGAAGATTTAAAAATACACATGTAGGTAAATAAGGAAATCAATAATCAGCATAAACATCAAGGGTTAGAAAAATAAGATGAAACCAATATATAAAATGTATTACATGACGGTCACAAAATATATTTGTTTACAAAGTGTATTACATAAGATTCTATACTTTTGCTAAATGACCATGAATGTCTGTGAACTTCTAGGCAGCTGGATATCTGTTGAGTGAATAAGGAAAAAAAGATTATGTATGTTGAGTCTTCCAAATAAATTAACCTTTAGCTCCTAATCTCTGAATCTAATGCATTTATTTGCTTGCTTATTACCAATAAATTATAATGGGTGATGCTGTGATGAGACCTGAATTTCTAGCAGGTTCTCAGTATAATTCTCTCATAAGACTCCTTGACATTTGTTGATTTGATGGTTGACAAATAGAGTCACCACACATATTCACTGAGAGCCTCCCATGTGTGCCTTTCAGTGCACTGGGTGCTATTTGTAATGGACGAATCAATCCAATCCAGTCCCTAGCTCAAATAGTCCCAGTAGGGTTGAGAATTACTTTCTTTTCCTTTTTGCATCTTAAACTTCATAGACAAGAGAATGACTATGGTGTAGCTAAGCTCCTAAATTACTAGTAACCAATTTCCCTGTTGGGTTTTAGATTAAGGGTATCTGGTGGGGCTGCTAACCAAAAGGTCAGCAGTTTGAATCCACCTGCTGCTACTTAGAAACTCTATGGGGCAGTTCTACTCTGTCCTGTAGGATCCCTATGAGTCAGAATTGACTGGACAGCAAGGTGTTTTCTTTTCTTTTTTTTGGTGCCTGACTAATACTGATAAGAATATGTTTATTAGTATTCATGAAGCATGTGTGTAGGTGGGAGAGAATAAAATGCAACGTTCTCATTTACTCTCCATGGCTACTTTGAACCCAAGAGAGACAGCTGTGGCTGAGCCTCTCCCTAAGACCCACATTCGCAAATTTGTGCCTGATAGTTGAGTATTGCTCATCAGAAACTCCTAAAAGCCATAATTTGTGGAAGAATGGGAGACTGGTGTGAACCAACAAAACAAGGCCAGATCTATATAATCCAAACCGTATGTTTTCTTAAATAGTCAGGTTCTTTTCTGGTATGTAGCTTCCTGCAATATAGTGTTTATCTTCAGAGTACAGCTCCCAGAAGGGGAGCTAGACATTTATAAATGCGTCTTTTGAAAATTAGCTGTCTCAAAGTTAAAAAGGGAATTTAGAGATCATTTACTTGGAAAAAAATCCCAGGAAACGGAATGACTTAAAAATAACAACCCTTCGTATAGTGGTTTAGATTGTGTAGAACACTTTCACAGACATTATCTCATCAAAGCCTCCCAAATGTCATGTAAAGTAGATGGCTAGGACAAGTGGTGTCATTACCTCCATTTTATGTATGAGGGAGCTAAGACTCAGACAGCTTCAGAAATAAACTCATGATCACATAACCATCAGTCACCATGGCCTAGAACCCAGCTCTACTCACTCCCAGACCTTAGACCATCCCCTTAATAACATAACAGCAATTAAATACTATGATATGCCTGGTGTTGTGCTAGGCTCTGGGAAAATGAAGATAAACACAGAGCCTCTCCCCCTTTTCTATAATATTACATTTTCAAACATTGAATTTTTATAGTGTTTGGTGTTTACTAAATATTTCATGTCCATTACCTATTTAGATAACCACTAAAAACCCTAGGAGGTAGTCAAATTATGTTTTGTTATTTCTGTTTTACAAAAGAGGAAATGATCAGTGGCTCTGTATTAATCATTCAGTTTCATGGAGGTAGGAACCAAGACCAGAGCCTGCTAAGCCTAGGTTCCCCTGAGGTAATTACCACATCATCGCTGACGAAAGAAGATTCAGAATCTATTTGTGTATATTTTTACATCTTAGAGCCCTATACAGCATCTTTATCACATGCCCCAGTGTCTTTTCTATAGTTGAGTGAGTGTGTGATAACATAGGTTCCACCAATGTCAGTCCCTCAAGGAAGGCATGAGCTCAGGACTCACACCCACATTTGGGCCAGGAATCAAGAATATTAAGTCTGTTGATTTTGAAATCTGGGTTGTGCAGTGTTTAAGCATGTGGGGGTGGATGCACTGATAAAATGCTCTGTGGGATGGAATTGATATTCTGGGCACCCTTACAAGGGAATCCACCTGGGTTGACACCTGAGTGGGTCTTCTTTATGACACATTCTCAGTGCCAAGTCATCCAAAGAGTAAATTTAAAGTGCTACCTTAATAGGAACACACACTTCACTAAAGAAGATATTCAGGCAGCTAACAGATACATGAGAAAATGCTCTCGATCATTAGCCATTAGAGAAATGCAAATTAAAACTACGATGAGATTCCATCTCACTCCAACAAGGCCGGCATTAATCCAAAAAACACAAAATAATAAATGTTGGAGAGGCTGCCGAGAGATTGGAACTCTTATACACTGCTGGTGGGAATGTAAAATGGTACAACCACTTTGGAAATCTATCCGGCATTTTCTTAAAAAGTTAGAGATAGAACTACCATACAACCCAGAAATCCCACTCCTCAGAATACACCCTAGAGAAATAAGAGCCTTCACATGAACAGATATATGCACACCCATGTTTATTGCAGCTCTGTTTACAATAGCAAAAAGTTGGAAGCAACCCAGGTGTCCATCAACGGATGAATGGATAAATAAACTATGGTATAGTCACACAATGGAATACTACACATCGAAAAAGAACAGTGACGAATCTGTGAAACATTTCATAACATGGAGGAACCTGGAAGACATTATGCTGAGTGAAATTAGTCAGAGGCAAAAGGACAAATATTGTATAAGACCACTATTATAAGATCTTGAGAAATAGTATAAACTGAGAAGAACACATACTTTTGTGGTTACGAGGGGGGGAGGGAGCGGGGGTGGGAGAGGGTTAGTTACTGATTAGTTAGTAGATAAGAACTACTTTAGGTGAAGGGAAGGACAATACTCAATACACGGAAGGTCAGCTCAAATGGACTGGACCAAAAGCAAAGAAGTTTCCGGGATAAACTGAATGCTTCAAAGGTCAGCGGAGCAAGGGCGGGAGTTTGGGGACTATGGCTTAAGGGGACTTCTAAGTCAATTGGCAAAATAATACTATTATGAAAACATTCTGCATCCCACTTTGAAATGTGGCGTCTGCGGTCTTAAATGCTAATAAGCGGCCACCTAAGATGCATCAGTTGGTCTCAATCCACCTGGATCAAAGGAGAATGAAGAACACCAAGCTCACACGACAACTATGAGCCCAAGAGACAGAAAGGGCCACATGAACTAGAGACTTACATCATCCTGAGACCAGAAGAACTAGATGGTGCCCGGCCACAACCGATGACTGCCCTGACAGGGAACACAACAGAGAACCCCTGAGGGAGCAGGAGAACAGTGGGATGCAGACCCAAAATTCTCATACAAAGACCAGACTTAATGGTCTGACTGAGACTAGAGGAATCCTGGTGGTCATGGTCCCCAAACCTTCTGTTGGCCCAGGACAGGAACCATTCCCGAAGACAACTCATCAGACATGGAAGGGACTGGACAATGGGTAGGAGAGAGATGCTGATGAAGAGTGAGCTGCTTGTATCAGGTGGACACTTGAGACTGTGTTGGCACCTCTTGTCTGGAGGGGAGATAGGAGGGTAGAGGGGGTTAGAAACTGGCAAAATTGTCACGAAAGGAGAGACTGGAAGGGCTGACTCATTAGGGGGAGAGTAAGTGGGAGTATGGAGTAAGGTGTACACAAGCTTATATGTGACAGACTGACTTGATTTGTAAACGTTCACTTAAAGCTCAATAAAAATTATTAAAATAAATAAATAAATATATAAAAAATAAAGTGCTACCTTAGAGTTGAAAAACTGAACTACCCTTTACTGTCTTTGGGTACCAAAACCAAAACCAAACTTGCTGTCAAGTCGATTCTGACTCATAGCGACCAGTGACACAATTTCACATTCTTTTTCCATGAACCCACTGATCCATTTCAACCATCCGGATTCCTATCCAGAGTTTCTAAGGTTGTGCTTCTGAACAGAATAAATAATTTTCGCCATGGACCGGGACCACACTTAATGACATTATGATAATGACTGTAAGGAATATAATTTCAAAATAAGAATTATCCTGGTTTTTCATAAGACACTGACTATACACACATAGAGATATGTACATATAAAGAACATGTATAGGTAATAGACAGAGAGATGACAGATAGAATGATTTTATTTATATAGAGACACGTGGATATCTATATGTATATGTGTGTACATATATAAATAAATATACATTATATAGTGTATATAGGGTCGCTATGAGTCGGAATCGACTCGACGGCACTGGGTTTGGTTTGGTTTTGGTTTCATCTATATATATACATGTAAAAAGAAAGAGAGAATTTACTAGCCAACTTTCTCCTGTAATTTCTCCTCCAATGCTTCTTTTTCTGCTAATGTCATCTAAATAATTAAGGCAAAGTTGAAAAACAAACAAACAATAAATCCTCTAATGGAAGAAACAAAACAATCTATACAATATATTCTCATATTGTGGAAAAATTTATATAGACACACCTTCACCAAGGCAAAATAAAAGAAAATTCACAAACTCTTAATGGTAATTATTTCTGGTGATGGGGTTATGGAGTGAAGCAAGTATTCTTTATACTTTTCTGTATTTTTTAAATGTTACAGTCAATATGCATCATTTCTGTATTCATAAACAACCCACAAGAAACATAATTAAGACTGCTGGATAATTTTTTTAGTTATGGAGTTATTTTTAGTTACGAAAAAGATGATTTTAGGTGGTTCAAACCTATAAAAAGCTATAAAATTGTAAGAGATTGTCTCTGGACAATGTGCATAATAAAGAGGTGTCATAAATTATGTCAGTATAAGTAGAAGCTAAGAGAATATATCTTAGTTCCTTGACATGTTGTCTTAAGGCTCTGCATGGAAATTTTATACTAAGGAATGGGGAAGCCTACACTCACCTTAATTTGAAATATACCCAGAAATGAGGCACAAAGAGGTTAAATGGGAATTTAGAGTGTTTCTGTTGAGTTGGTTGGATGAGGGTGGAATTGTGTGACCTAGGGTCACCAGGTAAGAGGAAAGTATTTCACCACACATTCTCCCCACAGACAACCACTGGCTCAAGGAAAGAAATGGCCCTTGTGAGGTATTTGGATTGGGAGCATGGCAGCCATGAAAGTACATTGTTCCTTCTGTGGTTGTGAGGAGCATAACTGACTGACAGCCACAGCTGCTGCTCCTTGGGTCCACATTGTATTCTTCCTGAGGCCATGCTTCTTCTGGGCTGCTCCCAGCCAGTGACTGAACATGGTGAAGCTACTAAAACAGGCCCATTCTTGTGAGGGACCTCATGCCTCCAACAAGTGGTTTTGACTTAAGATCACCTCAAGGGTCTGACCTAACTTTTCTTGACACTGTGCTTCTCCTCTTCATCCTTGACAGATCGTCTCCTTAATAAATCATTTCCACATCTAATTCCATCTTAGGGTCTGTTTCTTGGAGGATGCAAGGTAGTACAAGTGGTACTGAGTGTGGTCCCAGAAAATAGATGGAGGCTGGGGTTTTGGGACTCCTAGCCAATCAAATATGATGCCACCCTGAGTGGTCAGAGTATGGCTACTTCCTGGCTCAAGGCAGGGGCTCACCCACTAGAGATTTCCTAGATGGTGATCTGAGAAAACATCCCATTGGAAGGGTAGACCCTCTCAAGTGCAAAGATTCAGGCATTTATAAGATATGGTGGGAACAATGCCTACAAGGACAGAAGAGTAATATGCTTCCTACTAAATTGTATTGGTGCTCTACAGAGGGACATTGAGAAACCAGGGCTTCAAATTGGTTATTTTCAATTTGACCCCCTGCTGAGAATTTGAATTTCGACCTGGGTAATTCTGCAGATCCTGTTAAAATGTAGATTCTTATTCAGTATATGTATACATAAGAATCATCTGGGGGTCTTGTTAAAAAATATATAGATTCTGATTCAGTATATCTGTATCCAGTGCATGTATATGTAAGAATCACCCTGAGGTCTTGTTAAAATGTAGGTTCTGATTCAGTATATCTGTAGTCAGTATATATACATAAGAATCACCTGGGGTCTTGTTAAAATGTAAATTCTGACTCTGTACACATGGGGTCAAAATTAAAATTCTTAGCAGGAGGTTGAGCTGAAAAGACCCAGTTCAAAACGCTGTGAGAAACTGAGGGCCCTTAACAAGCAGTTAAAGACTAAGTATGAGAACCAGATGGCTTCTCTGGTAGCCTAGAGATGGTTAAGGGCTTCTTTGCAAGAACAAATGAGTGAAGCCAAAAAGTAAACAGAGAATTTGGTACTTGTAGTCTCAGAGTGGCAGAGACATTTAAACACTCAGTCAAGGCTGTGTGGAAAAACCTGGGACCCTGAAACATGGGATAGGGATACTGAATGGAAGCCTCTGATGATGTTCATTCTGTAGACTCCCTTAAATCATCAGATCTTATATAGATGGACCAGACCATCCATTCCTAGTAAGAGAGATCCCTTCTCTCATGCTGGAAGATGCTACAGAGTCCTCTTTCCCACACAGCAGCAGATGTCCTTTCTCAAAAGTGCCTTCACCCCCTCTCTTGGCTGCCAGGCCCCTTTTACGCCCCTAGATAGGGTAAAATCCCAGCATAACCCAAACTGGGAATGCACTAGAAATTGTAAGTGAGAAAGTAAATTATATATCAAAGGTGTTGCAAGATTTAGCTAAGATGTACGAGCAGAGGCCATGGGAATATACCTGGTATTAGATTTTTGAGGCTACTTGATTGAGGGATCTGGAATGTAAAATACATAAAGAAAAGTTCACTGACTTTGGGGCACTTTCTCACAAGAGAGGATTTAACACCCTGGCAAGGACTCAAGTAGATGGGGCAATGTCCCTGCTAGGGTGGCTCATAGCAGCCTGAAGAAAGCAAGCTCAAAAACGGCCAATGCTAAGTAAGGGGGAATTACCTGTTTCCCTGGGTGATAGTAAAGGAAAGTATCAAGAGGCTAAAGGAAATGTGCACAATGAAATGAATATATAATGTGAGGCCATAGGTCTACCATGGGAATATGCTGTTGTCAAGTCAATTCCAACTCATAGTGACCCTACAGGGCAGAGTAGAACTGCCCCATAGGGTTTCCAAGTTTGTAAATCTTTATAGGAGCAGACTACCGTACCTTTCTCCCACAGAGTGGCTGATAGGTTTGAACCACAGACTTTCTGGTTTGCAGCTGAGAGCTTAACCACTGTACCACCAGGACTCCTAAAGAGGGTGCTCTGAGGACACATTATTCACCAAAGCCATGAGAAATGTGTTTGTGAGAGGGGCAGCAGACAGGGGTTCAAAACTGGTCCATTCAATTTGAAACCTCAGCTGAGAATTTGTATTTATAAGAAGTTCCCAGGCAATGCCAGTGCTGCTGCTTAGGCATCAATTCGGAGAACCAATAGTAAAGCAGTGGTTCTCAAAATTTCTTATACATAAGAATCTCCTGGGAATCTTGCTAAAAGATAGATTCTAATTCAGTATAACCGGGGTGGTAATGCAAATTCACAGCAGGGGTTCCAACCGGAACAAACCGGTTCTTAGCCCTGGCAGCAGGATCAATAAGAAGTAGGAGAGTAATCACAGAGCTGGGCTGGTGAATAGCCACGGTAACCATGACCGTCTTCTCCCAGGAGAGGCAAGGTGGTGGCACTTACATTCCAAAGCCAAGAGGTAATTACCATAATGACCAGTAAGGTCAGAGGTCATCCAAGGGGACTTGACCAGCATGGAGTTGTAGAAATGGCTACAGAGCATGATATCCCTAGGGTCAGAACAGATGGAAGCCAGCAAGGTGCTGTTTAACATCTACTGCCAGGAAAAGTAAAAATGGGGGAGCAGGAGGCTGAAGTTGTTGACGCCAGGAAAAGTAAAAATGGGGGAGCAGGAGGCTGAAGTTGTTGACACCGGTACAAAATGCACAACAGAATGAAACACTGCCAGGTCCTACATCATCTTTAAAATCGTCGTTATGCTTGAGCTCATTGTTGCAGCCACTGTGTCAATCAACCTCGTTGAGGGTCTTTCTCTTTTCCTTCTCCAGAGACTGATCCCTCCTGACAACATGTCCAAAGTATGTAAGATGCAGTCTCGCCATCCTTGTTTCTAAGAGCATTCTGGTTGTACTTCTTCCGAGACAGATTTGTTCGTTCTTTTGGCAGTCCATGGTATATTCAATATTCTTCACCAACACTACAATTCAAAGGCATCAATTTTTCTTTTAGGCTTATTCACTGTCCAGCTGTCACGTGCATAGGATGCGATTGAAAATACCATGGTTTTGGTCAGGGGCATCTTAGTCTTCAAGGTTACATCTTTGCTTTTCAACACTTTAAAGAGGTCCTTTGAAGCAGATTTACCCAGTGCAATGCATTGTTTGATTTCTTGACTGCTGCTTCCATGGCTGTTGATTGTGGATCCAAGTAAAATGAAATCCTTGACAACTTCAATCTTTTCTCCGTTTATCATGATGTTGCTCATTGGTCTGGTTGTGCGGATTTTTGTTTTCTTTATGTTGAGGTGCAATCATACTGAAGGCTGTGGTCTTTGATCTTCATTAGTAAGTGCTTCAAGTCCTCTTCACTTTCAGCAAGCAAGGTTCTGTCATCTGCATAACGCAGGTTGTTAATGAGTCTTCCTCCAATCCTGATGCCCCGTTCTTCTTCATATAGTCCAGCTTCTCATATTATTTGCTCAGCATGCAGATTGAGTAAGTATGGTGAAATGATAGAACCCTGACCCACATCTTTCCTGACTTTAAACCAATCAGTATCCCCTTGTTCTGTCCGAACAACTGCCTCTTGATCTATGTAAAGGTTCCTCATGAGCATAATTAAGTGTTCTGGAATTCCCATTCTTTGCAATGTTATCCATAATTTGCTATGATCCACACAGTCGAATGCCTTTGCATAGTCAATAAAACACAGGTAAACATCTTTCTGGTATTCTCTGCTTTCAGCCAGGGTTCATCTGGCATCAGCAATGATATCCCTGATTCCATGTCCTCTTCTGAAACCAGCCTGAATTTCTGGCAGTTCCCTGTTGATATACTGCTGCAGCCATTTTTGAATGATCTTCAGCAGAATATTGCTTGCATGTGATATTAATGATATTGTTCCATAATTTCCACATTAGGTTGGACCACCTTGGGAATAGGCATAAATATGGATCTCTTTATTTTCTTTTTTTCCAGTCAGCTGGCCAGGAAGCTGTCTTCCATATTTCTTGGTATAGATGAGTGAGCACCTCCAGCGCTGCATCCATTTGTTGAAACATCTTAGTTTATAGTCCATCAATTCCTGGAGCCTAGTTTTTCACCAATGCCTTCAGAGCAGCTTGGACTTCTCCCTCAGTACCATCAGTTCCTGATCATATTCTACTGCTTGAAATGGTTGAACATCAACTAATCCTTTTTGGTATAATGACTCTGTGTATTCCATCTCCCTTTGATATGGAAATTCCTGTGTCATTTAATATTTTCCTCATAGAATCCTTCACTACAGCAACTCAAGGTTTGAATTTTTTCTTCAGTTCTTTCAGCTTAAGACATGCTGAGCATGTTCTTCCCTTTTGGTTTTCTATCTACAGCTCTTTGCACATGTCATTATAATACTTTATTTTGTCTTCTTGAGCCGCCCTTTGAAATCTTCTGTTCAGTTCTTTTACTTCCTCATTTCTTCCTTTTGCTTTAGCTGCTCCATGCTCAAGAGCAAGTTTCAGAGTCTCCTCTGACATCCGTCTTGGTCTTTTCTTTCTTTCCTGTCTTTTCAATGACTTCTTGCTTTCTTCGTGTATGATATCCTTGTTGTCATGCCGCAACTCGTCTGGTCTTCGGTCACTAGTGTTCAGTGCGTCAATCTATTCTTCAGATGGTCTCTAAATTCAGGTGGGATATACTCAAGGTCATATTTTGGCTCTCATGGACTTGCTCTGATTTTCTTCAGTTTCAGCTTGAACTTGCATATGAGCAATTGATGGTCTGTTCCATAGTCGGCCCCTGGCCTTGTTCTGAGTGATGATATTGAGCTTTTCCATCATCTCTTTCCACAGATATAGTCAATTTAATTCCTGTGTTTTCTATCTGATGAGGTCTATGTATATAGTCGCCATTTAAGTTGGTGAAAAAGATATTTGTAATGCAGAAGTCGTTGATTTTGCAAAATTCTATCATTCGATCTCCGGCATTGTTTCTACCCCCAAGGCCGTATTTTCCGACTATTAATCCTTCTTTGTTTCCAACATTCACATTCCAATCACCAACAATAATCAATGCATCTTGATTGCATGTTCGGTCAATTTCAGACTGTAGCAGCTGATAAAAATCTTCTATTTCTTCATCTTTGGCCCTAGTGGTTGGTGCATAAATTTGAATAATAGTCATATTAACTCATCTTCCTTGTAGGCATATGGATATTATTCTAACACTGACGGTGCTGTACTGCAGGATAGATCTTGAAATGTTCTTTTTGACGATGAATGCAACACCATTTCTCTTCAAGTTGTCATTTCTAGCATAATAGCCTATATGATTGTCCAATTCAAAATGGCCAATACCAGTCCATTTCAGCTCACTAATGCCTAGGATATCGATGTTTTTGCATTCTATTTCATTTTTGGCAATTTCCAATTTTCCTAGATTCATACTTCATACATTTTCTGGTTCTGATTATTAATGGATGTTTGCAGCTGTTTCTTCTCATTTTGAGTCACGCCACATCAGCAAATGAAGGCCCCAAGAGCTTTACTCCATCCATGTCATTAAGGTCAACTCTACTTTGTGGAGGGAGCTCTTCCCCAGTCGTCTTTTGAGTGCCTTCCAACCTGAGGGACTCATCTTCCAGCACTATATCAGACAATATTCCACTGCTATTCATAAGGTTTTCACTGGCTAATGCTTTTCAGAAGTAGACTGCCGGGCCCGTCTTCCTAGTCTGTCTTAGTCTGGAAGCTCAGCTGAAACCTGTGCTCCATAGGTGACCCTGCTGGTATCTGAATACTGGTGGCATAGCTTCCAGCATCACAGCAACACCCAAGCCCCACAGTACAACAAACTGACAGATACATGGGGATGATTCAAAAAGTAGGGGAATTGTTATATATTGAATGCTGTCAGGAAGTGGGACAATTCTATGATTGGATATCTTGTTGTTGGTGTTAGGTGCTGTCCAGCTGGTTCCGACTCATAGTGACCCTATGTACAACAGAATGAAACACTGCCTGGTCCTGCACCATCCTTGTCATGGTTGTTATGATTGAGCCCATTGTTGCAGCCACTGTGTCAATCTACCTTATTGAGGGTCTTCCTCTTTTCTGCTGACCCTCTACTTTACCAAGCAGAATGTCTTTCTCCAGGGACTGGTCCCTCCTGATAATATGTCCAAAGTATGTGAGAAGAAGTCCCACCATCCTTGCTTCTAAGGAGCACTCTGGCTGTACTTCTTCCAAGACAGATTTGTTCATTCTTCTGGCAGTCCATGGTATATTAAATGTTCTTTGCCAAGACCGTAATTCAAAGGCATCAATTCTTCTTTGGTCTTCCTTATTCACTGTCCAACTTTCATGTGCATAGGACGCGATTGAAAACACCATGGCTTGGGTCAGATGCACCTTAGTCCTTAGAGTGATACCTTTGCTTTTTAACAGTTTGAAGAGGACTTTTGCAGTAGATTTGCCCAGTGCAATGTGTTGTTTGATTTCTTGACTGCTGTGTCAATGGGCATTGATTGTGGATCCAAGTAAAATGAAATCCTTCACAGCTTCAATCTTTTCTCCATTTACCATGATGTCATTTATTGGTCCAGTTGTGAGGATTTTTGTTTTCTTGGATATCTTAATGAATCCTGCCTATATAGCAGGACAAATGAAGTAAAACTAAAGCTATAGTTGGATAAAGACCATCAGTCATTCATATTAGCTAGGATAGGGAATGTCTGGTCATTTTTGTAGTTTGAACAACATTCATCTTTTTGATTGTGTTAATAACTGGTTACAGAATTGTCTTATTTTAGTCCTGATGTATCATACTCACCATCAAAATCATTATTACAAGAGGCCTTGCCTGATGATGACATTCTGTGAAATTGTTCTTATGCTCAATAAGACACAAAGAACTAGCTGAGTTCAACACCGCTTCTACTACTGCCAAGGCTTAGCTTTCAGGGGCTGCTTTTCTGTACTTCAAGGTCAAACTTGTTTTATGGATAAGTTGTCTCAGTAAGTGGATGCAAGCCAAAAATGGACAAAGGCTCTCTCCCAGCCATATCTGAGGATGGCACTGAAAGACATTGGAGAGGGAAAATATTCCCAGTGGATGGAGTTGTGAATGATACACCTTGTTATCTACTTTGTGTGGAAGGAAAATTGGCCTAGATAGTGGTCAATGGCCTGGCCATCTTGTCAGGGACCTGGAAAGAAAAGAAGATCGGAGGTCTAGAGTAGAGTCATGGACATATGGCATATGGCAGAGAGCACAAAGTATGATTTTTGTATCACATATTAACTCCCATCAGAACTCAGGGAAGAGGACCCAAGTAAATACATATGATTATGTAACTGTGACAAGTGCCATAAAGGAATCAAAAAGAAAAAAAAAAAAAGGCTTAAATAGTGAATAATGGGAGGAGTGGTGGTGGTGGTAAAGCTACTTTAGTATAAGTAATTAGGAAAGGCCTTTCTCAAGAGGTTGTTTAAGTGAGAACTGGAGGTTAAAAAGGAGGAAGCCATGTGAAAAGTAAGGTTAAGAGTGTTCCAGGTAGAAGGAACAGCATATGTACAGCCTTGAAGTGGGGAGGCGCTTATAGTGTTCAAGGGTTTGAAAGAAGACAGTGTGTCATGACCAGAGGGAGTGAGGGGAGATGACACAAGAGAAGACTGACATAGGCAGGAGCCATATCATACCAGGCCAGGAAAGGAGTATGAGTTTTATTCTAAGAGTAACGGAAAAAATTTGAAAGATTTTAGATAGAGATGTGACATGGTCCAATTAATACTTTTAAATGATTACTCTGAACTGCGGGTGGAGAAGGGACTAGAGGTGGAACAACAGTGGAACAGGAAGATTAGTTAGGAAACTTCTACAATAATCATGTGGATTATTAACAATCCAAATTAAGACAGGACCTAACCCTACCTCATGAATGGGTTACATTGTCTATCCTTGAGTGGGAAGTAGCTGTGCAGGTGGATGACACAGCCTCCTTATTACAACTAACATTCCAGTGTCTGATATTTGACCAACTCTGCTCCCAAAATATGTGCTATGGTGTGCACATAGTTCAGCAGGATCAGTACTGGTTTAATATTAAGACCTCAACCCCTGCGCCAGATTCTCTCAAACACCCATCTTCAACATCGAGTTCTTTGAAAGCCAACTCCTACAGTAAATTTCAGAATAAATATACTACATATCAGTCTCTGCCTCTGCTCCTACACTGAAGTAAAATAAGAGAACCTAAGTAATGAAGAAAACCAAGAGTGCGTGTACATGTATCTGTATACCTAGTGCTTGTTACAAGGGTCTGAATGCAATAAAAAAAAGAAAAATAAGTTCCCACTTAACCTTGTTGGTGGAAACCCCAGTGGCATAGTGGTTAAGAGCTATGGCTGCTAACCAAAAGGTCCGCAGTTTGAATCCTCCAGTCACTCCTTGGAAACCCTATGGGGCAGTTCTACTCTGTCTTAAAAGGTTGCTATGAGTCAGAATTGACTCTACGGCAATGGGTTTGGTTTTTTGGTTTAAAGTTGTTGAGCTAATAAGTTGTCTGGGATACCATCAATACAGGGCTATATTTCCCAAAGGAACACAGAGTCCTCAAGAACGCTTGTTAACCCTAGATATAGTCTAATGCCCTGATCGTTGCCTATTTCCCTGTCTTTCTTACTGTGAAAGACATCGTGGCCTTCAGTAACCCTGGGTGACCGTATGTCCAAGATTTCAGGTCCATGACCTGAAGAATGAATCACAAGAAGGCTCATTTCTATAACTCTGATGACAAATGAGCTGGGAGGATGAGAGTTAATGAACTGAAGTTCTTAAACTAGACTCTACCCACTGCTTTTATTCCTTCTAAACCCTCTTCACTCAGCCTAATGTTATTCTTAGTCTTCAAAAAAAAAAAAAAGCCAGTGGATGATAATAACAAACTCACAACATTGAAAGCATTACAATTTGATTCTTATTTACTCTCTATTAATGGTATCAACGGAGTATTGCTATTTTCAAAGAGAAAAAAAAAAAAGGAAAATTCACTTTGCTTCTCTTTGGCTCACAATTTACAAGATAAACTTGGCTTACAATTCCCTCTTCATGAAATTTACTTTTCATCAACGTATGAACAGAAGTCTAAAAGGACTCTTTAAGATATGATTAAAAGTTACACTAAAGTAATTTCTCACGTAAAAAAAAAATTTTTTTTTTTTTAGTTCACTAGTATTATTCATTGGGAACCTGAACTTAACGAATATAAATCCAGAAAATATAAGAACAAAATGATACAATCAGGCTGGTGGTATCTCAACTAGATAGTAAGAAAAAGACAAAGAAAAAAGAAATCATTATATGTAACAACAGTATTTTTCCCCCAGAATCCTAAGATTGAAACTATTTGTGTCCATTCATTAAATTCATATTTTATGCCCCAAATCTTGGGGGTGGGGGTGGGGGAGTATTGCATATTTCTGAGAGGCAGAGAGTTTTGTGAAGTTAATAAAATGTACTTTTTAAATGTTAGTATTGAAGGGCTGATCATGTGGGTTTCTTTGGAAAATTATTAAAATATTCTTATTCATAATCTTGACAGAATAATAGGGGCTTAGTGTTTGGATAACAAATTATGGCATTGCTGATTGGTGCTCTAGTTTCTTGTTGAAAACAATAAAGGGCAAAATAACTTCAGAGGCAATTTATATAAATAGCTGATAATATACTTAAAGCACATTCTGCCTTAAATTTGCTTGGAAATGAGGTACAAAATGAATAAAGCCAAGTAAACTGAATAGTCAGAGAAAGTCAAATACATAACACTATTTTATATCATCTGCTGCCTGTGAGATTTTGATTTGTCATGGTCTAATGCCCTGATCGTTGCCTATCTCTGTCTTTCTCACCGTGAAAGACATTGTGGCCTTCGTTAACCCTGGTTGACCATATGTCCAAGAATTCAGGTCTACGACCTGAAGAATGAATTACAAGAAAGCTCATTTCTGTAACTCTGATGACAGATGAACTGGGAGGATGAGAGTTAATGAACTGAAGTTCTTAAACTAGACTCTACCCACTGCTCTTGTTCCTTTCAAACCCTCTTCACTCAATCTAATGTTATCCTTAATAAATGTCTCTCACTAAGATATTCTCACGCGAACACACACACACCTTACTCCTCCACTTTAATTAGAAACTGAAATCTGATTACCTCCATAACTTATTTTATTTAAAAAAAATTTAGGTTATGGTAGTTAATGACCTCATAACCTAAGAATCTGTTGTGATCAGAGATCATTATATCTTGAGCAATTTAAGATTCTTTCCCTCTTTTGATAAAGGCTAACCCTCCCAAATCTACAGTCTTTAAGTCAAATGAAGTTTTGAGTTATGTTGGCTAGCCTTTCGTTAAGTTTTACTACAAATATCAGAGTAGTATAATCATATGAGTTTTGAAGACTGAATGTGGGTGGTATTCAAAATTATTTTATGCTCAGCTTAAAAATTATATAAAACATTAAAATGAAAAATATTATAATTCTGCTATCCGCTATTTTATATTTTGGTATTTCCTTCCAGACTTTGTCTAAAGGCATATAAATGTAAGGATTTGGAAGACTTTTGGGAATATATATATATATATATTCTCTCTCTTTCTATATATATGTGCATGTATGTACATATATATGTATATATATATAATAGGAAATGGAAAATATATATGTACATACATATATACAGAGAGAAATGCAGACTATTATTACATATTCTATTTTTTCACTTAACAGTATACCAGAAGAAATTTTCATATACTCAAAATAGTCACAAATATCATCTTAAATTGCTTTATGTCTATTGAGTTGAAATGCACCCACTTAGTCATTTTTTACAATAAAAAAATTGTAACTTTTAAAAAATTTTTTTTTCACAATTTGGAAATAACAGTAAGAAGGCTATATTCTCCTGGATAACTTTTCTCTCTAGAATTAATTTTTTAAATATATTTTGGAATAATTTTTGACTCATAGAAAACTTGCAAAGATAGTATAGAGAGTTCTATATACCCTTCACCAAACTTTTCCCATTGTTAACATCGTAAATAACTGTGGTACATTTGTCCAGACTAAGCAATTAACATTAACATCAACTAAACCACAGACTCTAGACAAATTTTACCAGCTTTTTGACTAGTGTATTTTTTCTGCTCAAGCATCTAATTCAGGATATCACATTGCATTTACTCTTTATGTTTCCTTAGTCTGCTCTAGTCTGTGTTGATTTTTCAGTCTTTCCTTAAATTTTTTTTACTTTGACTCTTTTGAGGTGTACCCCTCAGATATTTTGTAGAATGTCTCTTATTTTGAATTTCACTGCTGTTTTGTCATGAATAGACCAGGGTTATGGGTTTTTGAGAATATCAAAAAAGTGATGTGTTGTTCTGTTCGCATTCTATCAGGCAGTACACAGTAATAACATGATTTATCAGGTGATGTTAACCTTGTAAATGTTGAAAATGAGGTTGGAAAACTCAAACTAACAATTTTTTGTTGTGGTGGCAGATAATAGCTTGGCTGAAAGAATTCAGTGGGTGGTAGAGATTCTGATATTCTAGACACTGTCCTTATAATTGGCATAATATGTAGATTTTTTTTCAAAGAAGGGGGAATTCCAAAGATATATTACATGGATATATCAGCATTTTAAAAAGTGGAAGAAGGGTCTTAAACGCTAGCAAGCGGCCATATAAGATGCATCAATGATTCTCAACCCACCTGGATCCAAGGAGAATGAAAAACATCAAGGACACAAAGTTTTTATGAGCCCAAGAGACAAAAAGGGCTACATGAACTAGAAACTACATCATCCTGAGACCACAAGAACTAGATGGTGCCTGGTCACAACCAATGACTGCTCTGACAGGGAATACAACAGAGAACCCCTGAGGGAGCAGGAGAACAGTGGGATGCAGACCCCAAATTCTCATAAAAAGACCAGGCTTAATGGTCTGACTGAGACTAGAAGGACCCCAGTGGTCATGGCCCCCAGACCTTCTGTTGGCCCAGGACAGGAGCCATTCCTGAAGCCAACTCGTCAGACATGGAAGGGACTGGACAATGGGTTGGAGAGAGATGCTGATGAGGAGTGAGCTATTTGCGTTAGGTGGACACTCCTGTCTGGAGGGGAGATGGGAGGGTAGAGGGGGTTAGAAGCTGGCAAAACGGTCATGAAAAGAGAGACTGGAAGGAGGGAGTGGGCTGTCTCATTATGGGGAGAGTAATTGGGAGTATGCAGTTTTGGGTTTTTTTAGTAAGGTATATATAAGTTTATAAGAGAGAGAGACTGACTTGATTTGTAAACTTTCACTTAAAGTACAATAAAAATTATTTTTAAAAAAGTGATAAAACCCAGAAAAAAAAGTGATAGAAGGTATTTTATCTTGTAATCTTACTTCATGGACACTAGTAGTTTACCTCTCTTTCTTTTTTGTCCTTTCTCCATTCCTATTATAAACAAACTTTCATAAATTATTTTAAATTTTCTCCTGTAAACAGTAACAATTGGTTTTGTAGATGACAGTGATGTTTAATACACCACCATTGTTCCTCTGAAGTTTTATTATAATGTATCTAGATGTGAAATTGATTTCTTTTTATTTATCCTACTTGGAATTTGTTGAGCTTCTTGAAACCATTTGTTGATGACCTTCATCAGTTCTGGAAAATTATCAGCCAATATCTTTTAAAATATTGATTGCATTCTAGTCTTCCTTTCTTCCAAACACTTTTTCACATTTTCGTCTCTGTCTCATATACTGCATTCTTGGTCATTTTTTCAAGGTTATCTTTTATTTTATTCATTCTCTTATCTGCTGTTAAACCCACTGAGCAATTTTTTTTTAATTTTGATTTTTTTTTTATTCCTAGAAAGCTTTAGTTAGTACTTTTTTAAATATATATATATGGTTATTTTTTATAGTGCCTTATCCCAACATACATATTTTTAATGTTTGCCTTTCATTTCATTAAATATAGAAATGTATACATTATCTACTTCTGCATAAAATTTTACCTTAAAACTTAGCTGCTTAAAACAGCTGAGGGCTTAACCATTGCTCCACCAGGGATCCATAACCCACCAGCCACTCCCCAGGAAAAATATGTAGAAGTCTGCTTCCGTAAAGATTACAGCCTTGGAAACCCTATGGGGCAGTTCTACTCTGTCCTATAGGGTGTCTATGAGTAGAAATCGACTTGTCAACAACAGGATTTCATGGCTCAGGCAGACATATATTCCTATCAGAGCACAGAAGCCAAAAGCACATTTATTTTTTTCCTAGTTTCTGTGGGTCAGGAATTCCTGTACCACATAGCTGAATTATTTGCTTTGCATAGACTTTCACAAGATTGCAACCAAAGTGTCAGCCAAGACTATAGTCATATCAATTCTTGATTCATGTTGTTGATGATTGCATTTGGTTCCTTGTAGCCTGTGGGATTAAGAGCATCAGTTTTTCAGTACCTGTTGGTTGGAGGCCATATTCAGTGCTTTGTCTTGTGAAACCTTCCAACATGACAGCTTGCTTCATCAAAGCAAATCGAGAAGGCGTGAAAGAAAGAGTGTTAACAAGACAAAAACTACAGACTTTTTTCAACCTAATCACAGAAGTGGCATTTTATCACTTTTGACTTATGTTTTATTTGTTAGAGTAAGTCATTATGTCCAGACCACACTGAGGGAAATGGAATTACATACTAGGAAGGGGATATTATTGGAGGGCATCTTAGAAAACTGTCTATCTCAAGTAAACAACATTTTTATAGACTATGTCTAATAATTCCAGTATCTGGAGTCTCTGCAGACCTAGTTTTGCTCTGTTTTTACTGGTTGTCACTCATGGTGCCTATTTCCTTGTGTATTTTGTTATTTTTGATTGTGAACTTTCACTTAAATAATATTCATTTCTGGAGATTTTTGAGCCCTGGAATAAGGTTAGTTTCTCTAGGCAGGATTTGCATTTGCTTCTACTGCTGCCTGTGGGTATTACCTGTCAATATGAAGTTAAGTTATAATTTTGAGATGTTTAAACCAACAGGGTAGTATGAATTTAGGCTGAAAACTTGCATAACAATTACTTGCTATTTCAAATTATAAGTCTTGATGTTTTCTTCCTTTACTCTGTGTTTAGGTTTGTGACATTTGATTTTCCTTAGTATTTCCTGGAAGTCTGCTTCTGTAAAGATTATAGTCTAGGAAACCTTATGGGGTAGTTCTATTCTGTCACATATATTGTTGCTGTGAGTCAGAATCTACTTGACAGCAACGGGTTTGCATATATACGCAGATCCTTGATGAAAGTACACTTATGATAAAATGTTTACTAACACTGTGGAATTTCTTGTCAAATTTAAGTAAAACCGTATATCTACTGTAAGTTAATTCTTTTCTTTCAGAAGTAGACTGCCGGGTCCTTCTTCTATCTCAAGAATAGATTTGACACATTGAACACTAGTGACCAAAGACCATAGTGGGATGACATCGAGGACATCACATATGAAGAAAGCAAAAGGTCGTTAAAAAGACAGGAGAGAAAGAAAAGACCTAAATGGATGTCAGAAGAGGCTCTGAAACCTGCTCTTGAATGTTGAGTAAATAAAGCAAAAGGAAGAAAATGATGAAATAAAAGACCTGAACAGAAGATTTCAAAGGGCGCCTCAGGAAGACAAAGTATTATGATGACATGTGCAAAGACCTGGAGATAGAAAACCAAAAGGGAAGAACATGCTCAGCATTTCTCAAGCTGAAAGAACTGAAGAAAAAATTCAAACCTTGAGTTGCCATACTGAAGAATTCTGTGGGGAAAATATTAAACAATGCAGGAAGCAACAAAAGAAGATGGGAGGCACACACAGAGTCACTATATCAAAAAGAATCGGTCAATGTTAAACCATTTCAGGACGTAACATCTGATCAGGAACTGATGGTACTGAAGGAAGAGGTCCAAGCTGCACTGAGGCGTTGGCGGAAAACTAGGATCCGGGAATTGACAGAACACCAATTGAAACGTCTCAACAAATAGATGCAGCACTGGAAGTGCTCACTCATCTATGCCAAGAAATTTTCAAGACAGCCTCCTGGCCAACCGATTGGAAGGGATCCACATTTATGTCTATCCCCAAGAAAAGTGATCCAACCAAATGCAGAAATTATCAAAAAATACCATTAATATCACATGCAAGCAAAATTTTGCTGAAGATCATTCGAAAGTGGCTGCAGGAGTATATCAACCGAGAACTGCCAGAAATTCAAGGCAGATTTAGAAGAGGACGTGGAACCAGGGATACCATTGCTGACGTCAGATGGAACCAGATTGAAAGCAGAGAATACCAGAAAGATGTTTACCTCCTAAGGCATTCTATTTTGTGGATCATAACAAATTATGGATAGCATTGCAGAGAATGGGAACTCCAGAACAATTAATTGTGCCCATGAGGAATCTGTACATGAATCAAGAGGCAGTTGTTCGAACAGAACAAGAGGATACTACATGGTTTAAAGTCAGGAAAGGTGTGTGTCGGGGTTGTATCCTTTCACCATACCTATTCAATCTGTATGCTGAGCAAATAATCCAAGAAGCTGGATTTTATGAAGAAAAAGGGGGCATCAGGATTGAAGGAAGACTCATTAAAAACCTGTGTTACCTGCATTATGCAGGTGACACAACCTTGCTTGCTGATATTAAAAAGGACTTGAAGCACTTACTGGTGAAGATCAAAGACCACAGCCTTCATAAAGAAAATAAAAATCCTCACAACTGGACCAATAAGCAACATCATGATAAATGGAAAAAAGATTGAAGTTGTCAAGGATTTCATATTACTTGGATCCACAATCAACACTCATGGAAGCAGCAGCCAAGAAATTAAAAGATGCATTGCATTAGGGAAATCTGCTGCAAAAGACCTCTTTAAAGTGTTGAAAAGCAAAGATGCCATCTTGAGGACTAAGGAGCACCTGATCCAAGCCATGGTATTTATCAATCGCCTCATATGCACATGAAAGCTGGACAATGAATAAGAAAGACTGCAGAATTGATGCCTTTTAATTGTGGTGTTGGGGAAGAATATTGAATATACCACGGACTGCCAAAAGAACGAACAAATCTGTCTCGAAAGAAGTATGACCAGAATACTCTTAGAAGCAAGGATGGTGAGACTGCGTCTTATATACTTTGGACATGTTATCAGGAGGGATCAGTCTGCTTGGTAAAGTAGAGATTCAGTGAAAAAGAGGAAGACCCTTGAAGAGATGGATTGACACAGTGGCTGCAACAATGGGCTCAAGGGTAGCAATAGTTGTGAGGATGGCGCAGGACCAGGCAGTGTTCCTTTCTGTTGTGCATAGGATCACTATGAGTAGGAACCAACTCTCCAGCAACTAACAACACTGTAGGTTAGGTGGCTGAATTTTTTTTTTTTTTTTTTGGCTTTAATATTATCAGCAAGCAACACAGGTATTTTTGTTTACATCTTATTTGTAGGAAATTGAGCCACAGGAAGGTCACATGCCTTTTTTTCCCACTCCATATATGGTCTCAGTGAGAACAAGTTATGCCACTAGAAAACAAGCGTGCTGTCAGAAAGCTCTGAGATCCTCAGTGAAAGTCACTGGGGAACAATACAACAATGGAGCTTGCTCATTGGCATTACTCAGGAGGAAGAGAATTAAGATGTCAGTAGATGTATGTTCAAGGAAAGCCCCTCTGCTTATTTCTTGTGTGGCTTAAGAAAACGTTATTTGCTTTGGTCCTCAAATAAATAAAACATGTAAAATGAACTTCTTATCTGTGTCTTAGGATTTTTAGAGGATCAAATAAGGTAATTAATACAAAAAAAAAAGTACTTTATAAACGGAAAAGGTGGTTTTCTAAGTTATGTTTCATATTATTTTTCTATAAGGTAACATAACAAGATATAATTTAATTAAACTGATATTTCCCATATTTAGTCTTTACTTTTTTCCCTCACTCTCAAACAATCTAAAGGCTCATGGTTAAATCATGTATCTGCAGCAACCTATAAGCCTGTTATACCACGATTTTAGACAAGACCTTGTTCATATCTCCCTAAAGATTATGTTGCTGTTGTTAGTTGCCCTCAAGTCAATTCCAACTCATGGTGACCCCTGTTTGCAGGGTAGAACTGCTCCACAGAATTTTCAAGGCCCTGGGGTGTAGTGGTTAAGAGCTTGGCTGCTAACCAAAATGTCAGCAGCTTGAATCCTTGAGGGGCTCCTGGGAGTTCTACTGTAGGGCAGTTCTACATTGTCCTATAGGGTCACTATGAGTTGGAATTCACTCAATGGCAATGGATTTGGTTTGGTTTTGGTTTTAACCTATCAAGCAGATCTCAGGCCTGTTACTCGACGTGTTTTGCTTGGAGTGGGTTCCATTTGCCAATCTTTAGGCTTGTAGTCAAGTGCTTAACCATTTGCATCACCAAGGGACTCCCCAGAGATTATACTCTGCTAAATATCCAGGAAGAAAATTTG
Source organism: Elephas maximus indicus (assembly GCF_024166365.1). Lineage (NCBI taxonomy): Eukaryota > Metazoa > Chordata > Mammalia > Proboscidea > Elephantidae > Elephas > Elephas maximus. Next base: position 25,430,615 of record NC_064819.1, read on the forward strand.
CAGAGACCTAGCTATCTCTTTTCTCCACCTTGTGTTGATATAGAACATGTCTAGCCCTCTTTTTAATTTTTTAAATTTTTCTTGAGGGCGCTCTTAGTTTGTCTAGGTGGGTAGAGATTTGGGGCAGAGGGTGAAGACAGTGAGAGTGAATTAAAAAAAAAATTCTATCAAATAGTTAGATATTGTTGCTAGGTGTCATCAAGTTGATTTTCAACTCCCAGCAACCCCATATGACAGAGTAGAACTGCCCCATAGGGTTTCCTAGGCTATAATCTTTCCGGCAGCAGATCATCAGATCTTTCTCCCAGGGAGCCACTGGGATGGGGGGGGTGGGGGAGGTTGAACTGCCAATCCTTTAGTTAGCAGCCAAGCGCTTAACAAATGCACTACCAGGGCTCCTAGATAGTTACAAAGATGAGAGATAAATAGTAGATAGATTTAATGAAAGCCTCTCTTCCAAACACATTATATTTATTAACACTAATTGTTCCACTCACTTTGCAACCTAGGTTTTATGTTTCATAGACGAGAAAACCAAAACTCAGAGAAGTAAAAAAATTGTCCAAAGTCATACCACAAGGAGGTGGCAAGTCTAACATTCAGACTCAAGACTGTCTAACTCTAAAGACCATGTTCTTTGTATAATGCTTCCCTATGATATATAAGATTATTATTTTTTGTTAAAAAAATAGATTTGTGTATTTCAAGTACTCTATTAACCCATTTATTCATTTGCTGACCATTAATTCAAGATAAATTATAGAGCCTTGGCTGAAAAGTCAGTTTTGGGGGATAAACTTAGAGAGGTATTTTTTGTTTGTTTTGGTTTTGATTTCTTTTTGCTTTGATTTGCTGATGGGAAAATGAAAAGACAAACATTCTCTTTCCTAGATGAGGGCTGAAATTCTGAATTTTTAGGTGAAGTATATGCTTTCTTTATGGTAAAAATGATTTCTAGTAATACTGAAAGGAAAAATATATGGGTGATATGCCTAAGTAAGTCAGAGGACAGGAAAAAAATTTTGGAACTCCAGGACTCTGCTTCTCTTGTCCATGAAGGCAATAACAACTAGGATAGAACACAATCTCTATAAGTGAACACCTGCTGCTTACTTGGGGTGTCAACATGGTACCTTTCAAAGGAGAAACAGAAGTCAGTGTGTACCTCGGATCTCTCTCTCCCCTCCCTTGGCAAACAAACAAAACTAAATCCTTAAAGGAAAAAAAACAAGAAAACTTTTCTGCCTCCCCATGCTCCTCTCAGGAATTGTTGCTGTTACCGTTAGGTGCCGTCGAGTCAATTTCAACCCATAGCAACTCCATATGAACTCCATGTGACAGAGCAGAACTGGCCCAGAGGGTTTTCTAGACTGTATTTTTTTTTTTTTTAATCTTTATAGCCAGAATGCTCCTTAGGCGCAAGGATGGCGAGGCTACATCTCACATACTTTGGACATGCTATCAGGAGGAATCAGTTCCTGGAGAAGTACATCATGTTTGGTAAAGTAGAGGGTCAGTGAAAAAGAGGAAGACCCTCAACAAGATGGATTAATACAATGGCTGCAACGATGGGCTCAAGCATAACAACAATTGTGAGGATGGTGCAGGAACGGGCAGGGTTTCGTTCTGTTGTATATAGGGTAGCTATGAATCAGGACTGACTGGGTGGCACCTAACAACAACAACAACAATCTTTACATAGACAGATTGCCAAGACTTTCTCCCTCAGAACTGCTGCATGGGTTAGCAGCCGAGAGTGCTGGATGAGTTGTACCACCAAGTCTCCTTTCTCAGTAATTAGTATATTTGCTACATAGGAAAACAGGTCATATGGTAAAATCATGGAAAAAAGAAAACAAGACTAAAATGGCCTACACTGATCTTACAGTTAAACTTATTCACCCTATAGGTAGGAAAAGAGAGGCCCAGAGAGGGGCAGTGATTGGCCCAGAAATTAGAAACCAAGTTGTAACCAGAACTTCAATCATTTGCTTTGAACCCACTTCTTGTTCCACCACACAATGTCACAGGGTTGCTTATGTATAAACCCATTGCCTTTGAGCCAATTCCTACTCATAACAGTCCTACGGGACAAAGTAGAACTGTCCCATGGGGTTTCCAAGAAGTGGGTGGTGGATTCCAACTGCCGACCTTTAGGTTAGCAGCTATAGCTCTTAACCACTGGGCCACCAGGGCTACTGCTTATGTACAGGGGAAGAGAAATACACATTTAACATTGTGGGAATCAGCATGTGTGCCTGTCCCACCATATAACTGGAGTTCAACGTTCTTATCGTCCTAGCAACTGAGGCCTGGCGTAGAAGAGGCCTCAGATGTCTCTCCGTCACAGTTTATTTACTCATGAAGCTGAAAAACCTACAAATGAATTCTTAACCCAGGAGGGGATCTACTGCAGCACGCAGGTTCTGGGCTATTAAAATGAAGCATGTGCCTGCATCGTAACAATAGAGTGCTCGTTATGAAATAGCAGACTCTACGAGCTATATAATCTAATACAGGGCAATCCAGAATTTGTGAACGGAACTTCTGGTACAAAAAGAGAGTGTGTGAAAGTGGTGTCATGATGCAACGGCTGCTCTCCACAGCCCAAAGAAGAGGCTTACAAGTCCAGCCAAAGAGAATTCACATTTTCTGGAGCAGATGCATCGCTGGCTGCGCAAGGTGAATTTACTGTGCATTATGCTTTAATTATAACTGCACTGTAGCCATCTGCTCCACTTCATTCCCTAATTATAGATGCAAAAAGCATTTCACAACTCCCACCCATAAAAAAGATCTGAGGGATTTCATGGCAGGCTTGCCCGGAGCTCCTCCCACTTTTCTTGGCCTGTGGACTCTCCCTTCAATGGTACATCTGAACCAATGAAGAAAACGTTCGTGACACAGTGATCACCCCAGAAGGTCTGGGGTGTCTGAGCTTGCTCCATCTATTAATAACTCTCTTCTGCTGTTTTTATATTCATTTTGGCCAGCCCTTCCTGTGCCATGGTCAGATTTAACTTCTGTTTATGTACACTTTTTTATATCTAGCCTTTTCCCAAGAAAACATTTACCAATTAGTTCTTTCATTTTATTTTGTTTCTTGTGCTATCACTGAAACATCTCTCTAAATGCTTCTGAGGACCCAACAAAATAGGTGTTATTGTCCTCACTTCTCAGTAGGGAGGAGAGATTCTGAGAGTTTGAAGGTTTTCCTTTGGGTGACACAGTTGGTCAGCAGCAGAGGCAGGCTCGAAGCCACATCTCAAGATACTGACTCACTCTTTCCACACACATTACCAGGATGTATCAGTCGAAAGTGGCCTGTAAATCCCCACCAGTACAGTTGAGGTGTGCTGGAGCCAGTTAACATTGCTTGACAATTGCGATTTGTGGGCATCTCTTTCAAACCCCATGGCCAGTGACTCATGTTGGTAGCTTGAAATTGGCTGCCATGGGAGGATGAAATTGACAAACAAATGCAGAGTTTCCTCTTACTCTTCAAGAGCCAAATGTTAATCATTTACCAGAATGCCACTGTACATGGGAAATAGATGTCTTTACTCTCAGTAAATAACATCATTAGAAGCACAAGCCTCTCTTCATTTCTCAACTTGAATAGTGTACATATGAATATCACTTTCAGATGAAGAAAAGCTGGATTATTCAACTACAGCTTCTCATAAATTGCTGTTTTAATACTCGAAAGATAGGATAGTAACCTGATAGAATGGGGGCTCTTTCTCTTACTCTTTCAGAATTTTCTAATGAACTCTTTGGCTTTAAAATTTTTCATAGTTTAATATTGGAGTTCAGGTACTCAGGGAGGCTCAAGATGTTACACAGAATCCCCAAAGCAGGAGGTTCCAGGAAGACAACTGGTTCTTGACATCCAAGTTTACTCCTACCACATACTGGCAGGTGAGGGAATGCCTTTGTGGAAGCTAGATATGAGCATTTCTGAAGAAGATCAAACGGCTACACATGATTTTTTTCCCCCGGGTGCTAAAAGTGAAACAATTTGTTGCAGGAACAAGAGAAAAATGAAAATTCCACATCCGTCTCTCCCCCCAAATATCTTGGGCTTTCAAAAACCACAGATTCTAGCTATTCGTGAGATTTCAGATCAAATCCAATAGTAAAGTCATTAAAAAAGAGCACATCAAGCCTGAACTAAAAAAAGCAGTTTAAAACATCAAGTATGGGACCAAAAATAAGGACTGACTTTCTAGGCAGAAAATGAAACATAAGCTTTTCACTAAACATCTAGTGCAAATCTCAAATCCCAAGGTAACAGAAGCACAACACTAAAATTCAGCACATGTTATGCTGATTAGAAATTCAGATTGGTTCTCTATATAGCAAAGACAGCTGCATTGGATGCTATGTATGCTTCTTAATGGACATTTGAAATTATATATGTGCTGATCACAAAAAAATTTATTTGTGGTGACCTCAAAAGTAGTCAAAGCTGAGAGGAAGATTAAGTAGTAATAAGTAACTGTCAGATTCCACTGTTGGCTTTTTTTGCAAACCTTAGTGGATCTACCTTCAGAAAGTCTCTAACAGGCGAGGCTACTCAGCTAAGGGAGTACTGACTGACAGTCAGGAATTTGTTGCCCCAGGTCTATGTAGAGCAAATAATCCAAGAAGCTGGACTATATGTAGAAGAACAGGGCATCAGAATTGGAGGAAGACTCATTAACAACCTGCAATATGGAGATGACACAACCTTGCTTGCTGATGGTGAAGAGGATTTGAAGCACTTACTGAAGGAGATTAAGACTACAGCCTTCAGTGTGGATTGTACCTCAACATAGAGCAAAAATCCTCACAACTGGACCAATAAGCAACAACATGATAAATGGAGAAAACACTGAAGTTGTCAAAGATTTCATTTTACTTGGATCCACAATCAACACCCATGCAAGCAGCAGTAAAGCAATTAAACCATGTATTACACTGGGCAAATCTGCTGCAAAAGACCTCTTTAAAGTGTTGAAAAGCAAAGATGTCATGGTGAGGACTAAGGTGCATTTAACCCAAGCCACGGTATTTTCAATCACCTCATATTGCATGCCAAAGCTGGGCAATGAATAAGGGAGACCCTGAAGAAGAATTGATGCATTTGAATTATGGTGTTGGCAAAGAATATTGAATATACCATTAACTGCCAGAAGAACGAATAAATCTGTCTTGGAAGAAATATGGCCAGAGTGCTTCTTCAAAGCAAGGATGGTGAGACTTCATCTCACGCAGTTTGGACATGTTATCAGGAGGGACCCGTCCCTGGAGAAGGACATCATACTTGATAAGGTAGAGGATCAGCGAAAAAGAGGAAGACCCTGGAAGAGATGGATTGACACAGTGGCTGCAACAATGGGCTCAAGCATAGCAATGATTGTGAGGATGGGGCAGGACCAGGCAGTGTTTCGCTCTGTTGTACTGTTGTACGTGGGGTCGCTATGAGTTAGAACTGACTTGGAGGCACTTAACAACAACAAGATCTATGTAACATTAACTAGAAGAAGGGTCACGAGAACATATAAAGCAGTGGGGAACAGTATAAAGAGGCAGTATATTATAGTAATTAAGAGCAGCTCAACTGCCTGATTTGACTTCCACCTGTGCTGCTTTCTAGCTGCCAGACCTTGGGCAAATTACTTAAACTTTCTCTTCCTTGGTTTTCTCATCGCCTATATATGTACAATTATAGAACTGCCTTCTTCTTAGGATCGCTATAATGATTAAATAATGATACATGTAAAATGCTTAGAATGGCACCTGATTTCTAGTAAGTGTTCAGTAAATGTTAGCTTTTAGCCCAGTCAACATTTTCATTTCATAAGACAAAAGAGCTAAATCCTACAGAGGTTAAATGCATTATCTAAAGTCACATGGCCAAATTAGAGGTAGAATCAGGATTAGAAATTACAGCCTTTTTTCCATTCTCTCACCCTTTCTCTCAACATTGTGGAATAGGTTATTTGTATTTATTCAATTCAATAAGTATTATCACATCCTTCTTGAGGTTGGGGTATTAGGCTAAGCATTTCTTCCTTTACAAAAGTAAGGAGTCCCTGGGTAGCTCAAATGATTAAGCGCTCAGCTACTAGCCTAAAGGTTTGGCAGTTTGAGCCCACCCAGAGATGACTGGGAAGACAGGCCTGATGATCTGCTTCCAAAAGATCACAGCCTTGAAAATCCTATGGGGCCGTTCTACTCTGCACACATGGGGTCGCCATGAGTTAGAATCAACTCGACAGCAATTGATGAAAGTGCTAAATGACAGGTTTAATTCTCAAACAAGGTCTTCTGACTCCAAATGAAGTATTCTCATCTCTTCAACATGTGATTTCTCAATTACATGTTTTTAGAATTGTATCTTATACATTTGTTTGTAAAACAGGAAAAACCATTCCTAGAACAACAACAGCAGCAGCACCAGCAGCAACAGAAAAAAAATCCCACGAAACTTATGGTTATGAATAGTGTAAAAGTGTTTGAATCCATTGCTGAGGAAAATAAGTACTTTCCAAATACAAAGAAAAGGAAAGACCAAAGGAAGTAGGAAACTGGGTGAACAACAGAACTTTCAAGTCCACTAATTTACCCATGCAATGACAGAGCCAGCTTCCAGAGACTGACATAAGGACTGGGTCTGTATCCCTAAAGAGGGGATATTCTTCTGAAAAAAAACTATAAAATATGGATTAGCACCATACGATCTATTAATGGTTTGTCTTTAGTTATTTCTTTAATCTGCAACCCTAAAAATAACTCAAAAGGAAGAGGCTGTCAGGCCTCATTGAACATTATTATCACTACCGTTTTTACTGCTGCTGTTGCTGGTGTGGTCTTCCATCATTATTCACTTTGGGTGTTCTTCCATTCCTGAAAGAGTATTAATACATTATTTTCCCAGAGTACTCCATGTTCAAAATGAAGATAGTGGTGGGGTGGAGAAGGTTGCTGAGAAATCAGGCTCTGGTTAGAAGTCTAATACCTTGGTGACTCCTGGAAATTAATAAGTCCAGAAAATTCATAAAGTCTGAAATTCAAAGCCATTGATTACCTTTCCAGGGCCAGTTAGGATATAGGCATGAGTCCAAGACAGTGAAGTGGCTGGTAGTAGCACGAACTTGGTCCAAAAGTAAAGAAACAGGTAGACAAATTCTAAGAACAAAGAGATATGTATAGGTGCAAAGATTGAAGTACAGCAGAATGGAGGTAAACTGAGAGCTGGAAAAATGAATGTAATATTGAAGCAATTTCCATAATTAAAGACTGGACAATTGGAAGAAGATCTGAGAGCTGGAGGGACTATGAGGTAAGCTTATGCATTAGCCAAACCTGCTGACACACTTCAGTTTCTTTTTTGCCAGCATTGATGTTTGGTACCATACAAAAATCCTTAGCAGTTATGCCTTAAAATCTTGGCAAATCTCTCTAGGATTCACCTTCTACGTGGTGTCCTCCAAGAGTTGACTGTCTGGTGTGTCCTGATTTCATCTCGTAGATGGAAGAATCTCTATGATTCTGGTTTCTGCTTTTGTCTAGATTGTTCAGAAGAAATCTTTACCCCTCAGTATGGTCTTTAAGATTTTCTTTGACTTTATATACCTCAGGCCAAAGGCCAGACCAAACCAATACCCTCCACAGGCCCTCTGACTGTCTTTAAGGTCCATCCCTCTGGTTCTTACTAAATGAGATTCAGTTGGACATAGTGGTTTGCTAGTAGTGTAGCAGCAGCTCTTTATTAGCCAGGCTCACATCCAGGTCTCAAAAATGACATGTAACGCTGTACAGTGTTGAAAGAAGCCTATCTTCTATGAACCCTATGCTTCCCTTTTTGTCAATTAGTTACTTTTCTCTAGCTTTTTCCTGCTTGAGATCGTAGAGTTTCTTGCATTTGTGATGTTATGTTGTTCACCTGTTTTAGAAAATGTTTGGCCAGAATTTTTTCAGACGTTGCTTGCGCACCACCCTCTCTCACTGGTCCTCCTGTACTCCAATTATATGTACGTTAGATATGTTTTTTTCTTTCTTTACACTGTTGCATATATCTCTTAGTCTTTTTTTTTTTTTTTTAATCATTTTTCATTTGTTGCTTCAATCTGGATATTTCCCACTGACCCGTCATTTAAAACAACAACCTTTGTTGTTTGGTTTCTAATCTGCTACCAATTTTGTCTCTTGAAATTACAAGTTCAGTTTAGCATCTTATAGTTCTACAAATTTCCAGTTAACTTGTTACAAATTTTAAGTTTCTGGTTAAATTATTTATCTTATTCTCTATTTTCTTAAATCTTAATCCTGGTAATTTTTAAGCCCCAGTCTGATAACTGGAAACCCTGGTGGCATAGTGGTTAAGAGTTATGGCTGCTAACCAAAAAGTTGGCAGTTTGAATTCACCAGGAGCTCCTTGGAAACTCTATGCAGCAGTTCTACTCTATCCTATAGGGTTACTATGAGTCAGAATCGACTTGACAGTGAAGGGTTTGATTTTCAGTTTTGGTCTGATAACTATGCCATCTGAATCATTTATGGGTCTGTTATAATTAACTGCATTTTTCTCTAAGGTTTAGATCATTTGATCCAGTTTTACCATGTTCTGTAATTTCTAATTTGATGCCAAATATTTTGGATGAAATATTTGAGAGGTCATTATGTTATATTATAATGAGTAATGTTATACTCCTCAAATACTTCTTCTGGTAGGCAGGTAGAGTACCAGCAAATCACCTTGATCCTGACAAGGGCTGGTTTTGGTCTTATTTCAGGACTATTTCAGCTTTGCCTATGCTTTGAATACCTAGCCTTTATATCAGCACATGGTCCTTTCTCCTAGGGCATTGTGCCCTGCTGGGGTCACAAATAAAAGCTCTGAAAATTTACCAAGGCCCCTCCACCTGACTTGAAGTCCAACTTCTGCTGTGTCTAACACTTCATGATTACTTCTGCTCATGTCTTCAGCCTACATGCCACTGCTTCATCTGGATTTCTTTCTTCTATATTTCTAGCCGGGCACATGCCCAGATTTGGAGTTGGACAATAACTCAAAAAAATATTTATGCATCTTTTGGAGCTCACTTAATGGGGCTTCCACCTCTCTGGGATTTTGCACCTAAAGTCTTAGCCAAGGTGGTAGCCAAAAACTCCAACCTTTGGCCTTGTAACCAGTAAGACTGTTGCTTTCTCCTTGGGCTCTTCACCCCCTACCCAATGCTGCCTTACGTGAAAATCGGAAAATTCTCCCAGAGAAAATTTAGGGGTAAATTTAGAGCTCACCACTTATGTTTTTATTTTGTCAGAATTCATAGCCCTCAACTCATATCTGCATTTTTGCTCTAAAATGCCTTAAAATACTTGTCTACATTTTTAACAGTTATATTTGCCCTCAGTATAAAAGTTAGCACACTACAAACTATTCTGTCCTGCCTGAAATCCAAGTTTATGAGTATCTTAAATATGCAGATTAATGCTTATTTTATAATCCATGGATAATCGCTTATTCTCAATTGTAATTAATTAGATTCTGAGCAGTTTACAAAAATGCCATTTGTGAGATTGGTTTACTAAATAGGAATAAAAAATTTAGTATCAAGCAAAAGCAAAGTAAGCAAACATATAAACCAGAAAAGTTAATATGGTTCTGTATATGAGCTTCATATTTGGATCTGAATTTCCAAGCAGCCTAGGCAAAAATAAAAAAAGGAAACATAATCCAATACATAAATCTCATTGTCAGGAGGACAAACATATGTCAGACAGAAAACATAACTCTTTCATAATATAAATTTTTAAATAAAAATATTTTGTATGAGACTTTCTATAGAGGTTTTCCCTCGAATACTAAATTAAACACCAAGGTGATATCATTAAACAATAAAGCAATCTATATTTGTTTGCACTGACACCAGACGAGAGCCAAACATTTACCAAAACCTAAAGGATAATATGCGTTTCTGCTACCTTTTTCTTTTGTTATATTTTCCTTCTTATTTCTTCAGAAATACCAGTCAAAAATGAACAATAAACAGAAATTCCTATTTTACTTCTGTGTGTAGTTAATATTTTGCAGCAACCTTTAAAAGAGGCATTGAGGAGATTTCCCCAATCGTATATATTTTCTGAACTCTAGTTTAATAAATTTAGAAACCAGAGTGTAGGTATTGCTACCAGAATAATTACACAGACAGGATGTGTTCAAACTTATTATATGTCATTGTAAGGCAGTCCTGCCTGTTAGAAGATGCAGCTGAGTTTCAGATAAGTGTCCTTGTGTTTGCTGAATGAATGAATGATTGAATCAATCAATGAAAAAGTACATTGATTTTTGCCCCAGACTTTAGGACAGTGATCACTTCACAGACAGGGTTAAATGACCCCAGCTACAATATTTGGAGGGATTGGCAGGTGAGGAAGCAGGCATCACAGTATCTACTTTCCAGATTCATCGGCATGTTTTATAAGCCATCTGTAACACTGCTGTGATACCTCAATTAACGAGGCCTTTGGAAACAAAGCTCCTTTATAATCCAGTTGGCAGCATTCACAATAGCTCATAAACATGCAAAGCATGCTACCCCATCTCATTCAGCTTGGTGACAATGTACCAATTAAGTTGCATGTGTGCACATAGCAAAATCACTGTCGTGCGCGGCTACCATTGGCATACAGTTAATAGGACTGATCTCAGTATTCCTCTGGCACTGTTTAGCTTGTCCTCTCCTCTTGGCATCTTTTTTTTTTTTTTTTTAATCACCTTTCCTCATTTAATGGAAATATTTCCTCCCACACTAGTGCCTTACGTCCTTTAGTTCCTCAGCTAGTTATCTCCAGATCTATGGAAATGTAAAATGGAGGTTCTGTGTGTTTCCACTGGGGGTTGTCTGACTTCTCAAATTTATGTGCGGGGTAGTAAGCATCCTAACACCACACCTCCCTATAGTGCTGGAATGGATAACAAGCATTTGAAAAAGAGCACTGGGCATTCTATGATCTAAGTTCCGAGTGCTCCCTTGCTGACCTGTCTCATGCCCTTCAATAGTCAGTCTTTTTGGCTGAGCCTGTTTCCACAATTATGAAATGAGAGTGTTAAGGATCTCTAAGATCCCTCCCAGATCTAAATTTCTATTGTTCAAAATCCATGACTGAAATCCCAGGGAAAGAATTTATTATCTCTCTCCCAACTCTAAGAGTTGGGGGTTCTGGTTGATGCTTTTTTTGGGTATGAATGAATGGGTATGGGTATGAATCATGTAAAACATATTTCTTTGATAATATTTTTCTTGAAATATAAAGGAAAATCTCTCTGTGATACTTAGTAATCTCACACACAAAAAAAAGGTTCGAGAACTAAAAAACTAAGTGGTGTAACACCACCTCTATCTTCTCGGAATCTGGGCAGAAGTTTCAAGAGCCAGGATATGATTCATCAAGTTATTTCTTCCTTGTCTCTGCAATCATGGAAGCATGTATCAAAATGTAGCCTCCATCAGCCTGTGTCTCTGAGTTTCTCTGATGAGCAGAACTCTCTTTTCCAATCAACTTTGGACACATACTAAGAGAGGGAAAATTTTTGTAGTCTTAAACTACTGAAAAACAAGCGAACAAATCTGAAGTGTAAATTGTCAAACCCAACTTCCTCCCACTCTGGTTCTCCTTCCTTCTTCACTAGCCCCAGGCATTTGGAAAGGAGAAAAAAAGCAAGCAAAGCATATAATTTGGTGTTAACAGATTATAACCATTGGTAAGGTAACACTGGGCATTTTGCCTGTAACTCTTCAGAGAGAATATACCAGAGCCCAGAATTTTGCTACCATGAGCAGTGGTGAGGGACTTAAAAGGTGGAGTAGCACTTCTTCACTGATGCTAAAACATGTAAATGTATTCTGTCTGCTCCTTTCCTGTTTTTCTGCCCTTACAAAGTCCTGGAACCTAAGATTGATGAGGACCTTATAAGAAATTTTGTCAAACGTTCCTCTCAAGCAGAATCTTCAACACCCCTTCCAACACCACTTCAACACCCCATGCTTGGATTTCACTTTCATACATTCTCTTTGATAGGAAAATCACCTATTAACAAGGCAGCCAGCTCCTTGCTTTATAAATAGCATCAACTCTAATAAAGTTCTTTTCTCTATTTTGAGGTGAAATACGATTCACTATAATGTCTACCAAATATGATTCTTAATTCTACCCCATAGGGCCACACTTTAATTCTTCTTACCCTGCTAACCCTTAAAATATTTGAAGACATAGCACAGCCTCCAAAATGAAGTTCCTTTCATTGAAGGAAAGTTCTCCCAAAGAAGGAAATTGAGTCACAAAATGGGTTCACAGAGGAGATGATAATGAGGATGTAAAATGATTTCCAGGTGGCCACAACATCATTATTATTATTGGTGCAGATGGAGTGAAAATTAGGTAGCAGGGAAGAAGCAAAACCTTCAGGTCCTCATATCTTCAATCAGTTTGACTTATCCAATCAGCAAGAACAAAAAGCAGTTGGCAAGAGTTCTCTTATGGTAGGAGAAAACTCAGTCGCACATGCCCCTTTTCTACTTCTGTCTCCTCTGACTCCCTTTGTTGCTAATGGTCTAAAGTGAAAGTCTTTGCTGCAAGGTTACTGTGGACTAGAAAGACAAGAGAGATGAACCAGTGAAGTTACTAAAGATAAGCACAGTAAGGATAGCTAATACACAGAGGATGACACATCCCAATAGCAAAGGAACCCTTCTCAGATAGAGAAATGAGCAACATCTAACATTACAAAACCTAAAACGGACAAAAACACTGCTCTAACTTGGATCATAAATAAAGCACAAAGTGAGGGTGATGAGATCAGCAAAAGCACAGATGAAGTCTTGGGCTTTTTTTACCAGAGTAGTGTGGCTACTAACAAGATAGTACAAATATAGGCTACATTTATGGAACAGTATTTCCAAACAGAGGAAGTATACTGTGCTGTGGTCAGGTCACACCAAGAGTACGGATTTGTCTACCACGGTTTTCAAGAAAAGCAAACATCCTGGAAAGTTTTAGGATGAATGTGGCTCAGGTGATAAAGCAATGCAATAAGAAAGGCAAATGAAGGCTTTTGAGGATATTCAACCTGGATAAGAAAGAACCCATGAAGAAATGTGAATGTCTCTTCTGGGGAAAAAGAATTAGAGCAAATACAAATGGGAGCACATTTCAGGAAGGCAAAATATGGCTCAATATGAAGAAGGACTTTAAAAACAGTGAGGGCTATCTAACAATATAATAGGATATCTTAAACTGTATAAAAATTAAAGCTGGACAGTCTGGGAATATTAAGGGGGCAATTCAGGCATTTGATGAACATTCAAGATTGGTTTAGTCCTTGAAATATAAAAACTGACCTCAGGATCCAGATGGTACCTTGAGATTTGAGTTTACTGTGGTCTTAAGACACGATACATTTAAGCAGGAAGGGTTCCAGACTACAGGCCTGAGTTCTAGTTAGTGCTTTCCACTAAACAGTTGAGTGGCCATAAGCAAATTATTTTTCCTTTCTGGACTACAGTTTTTCCTACTACAAAAGGCAAGGATTTGGACTTAAATCAGTGTTTTTCAAACTTAAGTTACTGCCCAGAAGTAGAAATAATCAATATAAGTTGAATTGTTAAAAAGTACTCAAATTGAAGCTGGGGTGAGGAAACCTCTTCTCCCCAAGGCTTCTTGAAGTAGTCTTTGAGGAAGCTCTTCACAGTTCCTCACATTGTCCAAGGGGCATGTGTTATGGACTGAATTGTGCCCCCCACCCTGCCCCAACGAAAATGTATGCCAACTTGTTTAGGCCATGATTCCCAGTATTGTGTGGTGGTCCACCATTTTTTGATCTGATGTGATTATCCTATTGTTGTCCCTAACCTCTAGGGTGTTAATGAGGCAGGATTAGAGGCAGTTATGTTAATGAGGCAGGAGTCAATTTACAAGATTAGGTAGTATCTCCAGTCAATCTCTTTTGAGATATAAGAGAAAGAATCCAGCAGAGAGACTGGGAAAGCTCATACCACCAAGAAAGCATCACTAGGAGAGAAGCATGTTCTTTGGAACTGGGATTCCTGTGCAGAGAAGTTCCTAGTCCAGGGAAAGATTGATTACAAAGGCTTGCCTCCAGAGCCAACAGTCAAAGGCTTCCCCTGCAGCTGACACCTTGAATTTGGACTTCTAGCCCTCTAGACTGTGAGAGAATAAACTTCTGTTTATTGAAACCATACGCTTGTGGTATTTCTGTTATAGCAGCACTAGATAACGAAGACAGCATGAATTGCAAGCTATTGTCTCACTGATCTGTGGCAGACTAGGATTTGTTGTTCTAAGGTGACCCAGCATTTCCTATCTCATAAAAAAAATTTATGAGCCTACAAAAGGATTCAGGGCTTTGAAAGTTATCAGAAAAGTTAATTGAGGATTTGAAATTTTTAGCCCACATTCAAACATCATTCCCTGAACATGTTCTGCATCTTGCTATTTCTGGGCCCTTGTTTATTCTCTTTCCCAGGTCTGGAATATCCTCCCACTTCTTTGCAATGACCCAAATGCTATTTAAAAAAAAAAAAAACATTGCCATGGAGTCAATTCCAACTCATAGCGACCCTATAGGACAGAGTAGACCTGCCCCATAAGAGTTTCCAAGGAGCGCCTGATGGATTTGAACTGCTGACCTTTTGGTTAGCAGCCGTAGCACTTAACCACTATGCCACCAGGGTTTTCCCAAATCCTACACACCGTTTAAAATCCAGCTCAAATTTTCTCCAGAAAGAATTCCTAAATAGCCCCATTTCCAACTTTATTGAAATGTCTTGGAACACTATATTATACATGTTTGTTTTGTTATTCCACAAGAACTATGAACTACTTGACATAACAAAGTATAGAACTGTTTGCTGCCTGGGGTTAGGAGTCACAGTTCCATCACTTGGTAATTGTCTGACCTCGGGTGGGCAACTTAACTTCTTTGAGCCTCAATTTTATCATTTGTAAAATGGCAATGGATCGGCCTCCTCAAAAGTGTTTTTGTGAGAACCAAATGAGATAACACCTGAAAAACATCTGGAACAAAGAAACAATTTAAGTTATTAATTCCATCCATCCTTCTCTTTGGCCAGATAAAAGGAAATTTAAACATTTAGGCGGGGTGGGGGGGAGATCTTTTCCCTTTTTGTGCCTTGGATATCTCTACTGCCTTTCTTCTTTTGACTCAGCCATCAAGAAATTAGTTAAGGAGGAGAAGGCAATATTTCTTTCATTAGTGATGCTTTATAGAATGCCTGCTTACATATCTGATATCATTTGATCCTCACAACAACATCTTTTGGTAGTTATTATTCTCTTTCATTTATAGCTGAGAAAACGGCGGCTTAAGGATTAAGAGGCTCAATCAAAGTCACTCTCTGGTTGGAGAGGAACCCAGGCTCAAAATTCCTTATGCCAAAACTCATGATTTTTCTATTCTGTCTTGCTGCGTAAGTGAAGCCTTTTTGGTTTCTGTCCTTGGAGAAGTCTTAATGCTTCTTTTTGGTGTGAGTCCTGGGGAAAAGGAAGAGAGAACTCACTCTAGATCAGAGAGGGCAAAGAGAAGACAGGCCTGCTTCATCCTGACAGGAAACAGCCTGACTCGATCTCGCCTTATCTGTGAGAATCCTCCCTCACAGAGCTACTCTGGGACACCAAGATTTACAGCCGTAACCTATGGGAATAGCCATGTTCCTCCCTCACCCTTAAAGCCTGTTTCTGAGGTGTTAAACTCTTCTTAAGTGGAGTTCTTTATTTTCTCCAGCCTTGCCCTTGCTTGTTTCTAGATCACTCCACAATTTACCTCCCCTTTTCCCCCCATATCCTGGATTTCTCAGTCACATGGGGCTGTCCCCGAAGTTCATTAAGGGCTGTTTCCCCTGGCACAACAGTTATAACGGCTCCTAGGCCCTTGGCTGAGACCCGCAGATCCAGAGTGATCATTGAAATAAACCCAGGCAATTCAGCAATCCTAAATTTGGGAGGTCTGGTTATAGGAAAACCCATAAAACTCCTGATGCAACAGTTGCTGACATATTTTGCTTCCCTCCCTTCCCCACACACCCAGCTGCCCACA
Source organism: Elephas maximus indicus (assembly GCF_024166365.1). Taxonomy (NCBI): domain Eukaryota; kingdom Metazoa; phylum Chordata; class Mammalia; order Proboscidea; family Elephantidae; genus Elephas; species Elephas maximus. The sequence continues at coordinate 25,446,741 of NC_064819.1, forward strand.
TCTCACCCTGATATGTAGTACAGCAGAGTCACGCATGTGTTTCTAAGGGGAGGATCTGGCACCAGCCCCTCGCTCCCCAGGGCATGACTCGGGATTAGGTATAACCGGTAACTCACCACTGAAGGCGCTTTGCATGAAGGTAACCATTTCAGGCAGAGGGCTGTTTCTTCACTCCAGCTGACTTAATGACAGACGACGGACTGCTGGTGCCACTCTGACCTCGACAGGAACACACTGACTTTCCTTCCTCTACATGACAGACAGAAACACGCCTAAACCCAGTGCCGTCGAGTCGATTCCGACTCACAGCGGCCCTATAGGACCAGACGCTGTCAACAAAACGTCACCAGTGGTTTCTTCTTTGTCTTGGTTTTGAAGTTCCTGGGTGGCACAAACAGTTAAGTGCTCGACTGCTTAACCAAAAGGCTGATGATCTGAGGTCACGCACAGGTGCCTCGCAAGAGAGCCCTGGTGATCCACTTGTGAAAAATCGACCGCTGAAAACCCTACGGAGTGCGGTTCTCGTCTAGGCATGTGGGGTTCCCGTGAGTCGGAATCGATCTACTTGTGAAAAATCGACCGCTGAAAACCCTACGGAGTGCGGTTCTCGTCTAGGCATGTGGGGTTCCCGTGAGTCGGAATCGATCTACTTGTGAAAAATCGAACACTGAAAACCCTACGGAGTGCACTTCTAGTCTAGGCATGTGGGGTTCCCATGAGTTGGAATCGATCTACTTGTGAAAAATCGACCGCTGAAAACACTACGGAGTGCGGTTCTCGTCTAGGCATGTGGGGTTCCCATGAGTTGGAATCGATCTACTTGTGAAAAATCGACCACTGAAAACCCTACGGAGTGCGCTTCTAGTTTAGGCATGTGGGGTTCCCATGAGTTGGAATCGATCTACTTGTGAAAAATCGACCGCTGAAAACACTACGGAGTGCGGTTCTCGTCTAGGCATGTGGGGTTCCCATGAGTTGGAATCGATCTACTTGTGAAAAATCGACTACTGAAAACCCTACGGAGCGCGCTTCTAGTTTAGGCACGTGGGGTTCCCATGAGTTGGAATCGATCTACTTGTGAAAAATCGACCGCTGAAAACACTACGGAGTGCGGTTCTCGTCTAGGCATGTGGGGTTCCCATGAGTTGGAATCGACCTGACGGCTACTGGTTTTTGGTTTTGTCTTGATTAGGAAAAAAAAAAAAAGGCAATTGAAGTTAGGATTCAGACAAACACATAGGTTGTGCAGGAGTTACCAAAACCCAAACCAAACCCATTGCTGGTGAGTTGATTCAGACTCACACGATCTTGTAAGACAGAGTAGAACTGCCCCACAGGGTTTCCAAGGAGCAGCTGGTGGATTCGAATCACTGACCTTTCGGTTAACAGCCAAACTGTTAAGCACTGCACCACCACGGCTCCTATGCAGGAATTACTCCCCCCTAAAAAAGCTAAGTGCACCCTAAGGGGGGCGTTCCAAAGAGAGTGGCAGAGAAGAAGCATTGAGTATGTTTCTTTCTACCTATCCAACATTCTCAGCAAAGTTGCAGGAAAAAAAAAAAAAAAGAAAAGAAAAAATCAGGGGGAGCGCCGGGTTCCTTGCCCTCTAAAAAGTGGAGGATTGAGAAGCATTTTTATCTGTGCACTCTGAGGCCATACAGAGATTAACTTTCATTGCTTGGGTACGCACTGTGTGTCAGGCATTATCCAAGTGGCTTGCACATTTGCTTCATTTCATCCTTACAACAATATGGTAAAAAACATATTATAACGATCATTCTCAGATAAGGAAATTGAGGCTCAGAATGCCGGAAAGTCAGCAAGTGGAAGAATCTGGATTCAAACCCTGCTCCCTCTAACTACAGAGTTCTTTTGACTATTCCATGCTGAATAAGTAGCTGTCATGTTCTAGACTTCTAGTCCTTGCTAATCTGTTCCATTCCATGTCTTTCAGAAGGTCATTTTAGTAAGGTTATACTGAGCTTCGGTTGAGCACTGTCCACAAAACCAGCACTTGAGAGAATATAATAGAAGGCAGCTAAGGGCCTCTCCTTATGAAGTTTCAAAATTAATTTCAGTGCATTAAGCAAGTTGATAAGTATGTTCAAAATTATGTAGATAGATGCAGATTGGACTTAAGAGCCAAGGAGACTCAATAAGGGAATGATGGCCGACTGTAGGTCCTTCATCTGGAGAGTCTTCATGGAAGAAATGGTCTCTGAAACCATGAAGACTATCTAGGGCAGTGTACTGGGGAGGAGGATGGTTGAGGGTCCATTGTATGCATTACTCAATTATTTTTCCCCACTAAAATTTTTTGTCAAACAAATTCCTTATTTTGCAATGCACAGTAATCACAGAAATAGTTCTTCAGGGCATATCCAGGCTCTTCAACAAACACGCTTGTGTACTCTCTAGTACTTAATTTAGAGAACATGCTATGGTAGGTAGATTCCCATTGCCATCAGGTCGATCCCAACTCATAGCAACCCTCTAGGACAGAGTAGAACTGCCCCAAGTGTTTCCAAGGAGTGCCTGGTAGATTTGAACTGCCAACCTTTTGGCTAAGCAGCCATACCTCTTAACCACTATGCCACCAGGGTTTCCCTAGATAGATTACTAGAGTGCAAATTGAGGCTCTCATTTTGATGCATCTGCTTTGACGATGGCAAGTCTTTTCCTTCTTTGGCCCTCAGTTTCCCCAAAAATTATAACTCAGAAAGGATAATCTGTGAGGTTTCTTCTAGTGTTGGCATGCTATAGGTCCTCTCTCCAAAAGTTCATGTTTCTTAGTAAAAGGAACAGTAAAATGGGAATCTCAGGCCATTGGCCCCAGAAATGACCAAACCTTAGCCAGGTATGTGAACTTAAGTAACTGTTTCCAAACTATAACATGAACAGACTGGAGAAGTCCTCTAGAGTCTCTTTCAGTCTGACATTTGATGAATCAAAATATTCTATCTTAAATTATACCTAATAAAAGTACCCATTTAGATAAGAAAATGGAAGAAACAAAATAGACCTCCCGAAGGCACCAAATTGATAATATTCATTTAAATTAGTTTTGACTGGAATATCGCATCTTTTGCAAAAAAACAATGACTCACAAAATTAATTAGCCTCTGCTTTAATTAAATAATAATTCTGTTTAATGCCAATTAAAATACCACATCGGAGTCAATTCACTGTAGCAAGGGGTAGTTAAGGCAGGAAACATGCTCATTTGCCCTGTGGAGCTGGGTTGATGACTGAGACACTGGAGCTCCTGATTTCCAGATAGGCACCCAAGGCTCAGAACCACAGGAAGAAAATTCCCAGAGGCCATGGGTGCAGCCTGCTCTGATGAAATCTTGCATACCTTAGCTTTCTTCATCAGATTATTTTGCAGGTCCTATTATTAAAGACACAGAGAAAAATCTGGTAACATTGCTGAGTTTTTCAGATGCAGTTCCAGAAGCCAGACCGTTTTTGTCCAACGAGGCATTCTTCCAGATAACTCCCGTTATGGCTGGACCGAAGAGACTCTGATTTCTCTGAAATGGAGTGTGGTGTCACCCATGAGAGCCCTGAGTAGTCAAGACAAGGGAATAGTGAAATAATAATAACAAAGCTTTCTCTGCTGCTGCAACCAGACGCAATCTTCTTCTCCTTTGAAATGGCATGACTTTAGTTTATGCTAGTTTAAGGCACCCACCATAAAAAAAAAAATAAATAATGACCCTAGAGGACAGAGGGGCCACCATATTTCCTGTTACGTTTTATTTTATTTTTAAAAATAATTTTTATTGTGCTTTAAGTGAAAGTTTACAAATCAAGTCAGTCTGTCACATATAAGCTCATATACACCTTACTACATACTCCTATTTACTCTCCCCCTAATGAGTCCCTCCTCCCAGTCTCTCCTTTCGTGACCGTTTTGCCAGTTTCCAACCCCCTCTACCCTCCCATCTCCCCTCCAGACAGGAGATGCCAACACAGTCTCAAGTGTCCACACGATGCAAGTAGCTCACTCTTCATCAGCATCTCTCTCCAACCCATTGTCCAGTCCAGTTCATGTCTGACGAGTTGGCTTTGGGGATAGTTCCTGTCCTGGACCAACAGAAGGTTTGGGGACCCTGACCACCAGGGTCCTTCTAGTCTCAGTCAGATCATTAAGTATGGTCTTTTTATAAGAATTTGGGGTCTGCATCCCACTGTTCTCCTGCTCCCTCAGGGGTTCTCTGTTGTGCTCCCTGTCAGGGCAGTCATCGGTTGTGGCCGGGCACCATCTAGTTCTTCTGGTCTCAGGATGATGTAAGTCTCTAGTTCACGTGGCCCTTTCTGCCTCGGGCTCATAGTTATTGTGTGACCTTGGTGTTCTTCATTCTCCTTTGGTCCAGATGGGTTGAGACCAATTGATGCATCTTAGATGGCCGCTTGTTAGCATTTAAGACCCCAGACGCCACACTTCAAAGTGGGATGCAGAATGTTTTCATAACAGAATTTATTTTGCCAATTGACTTAGAAGTCCCCTTAAGCCAGAGTCCCCAAACCCCCGCCCTTGCTCCGCTGACCTTCGAAGCATTCAGTTTATCCCGGAAACTTCTTTGCTTTTGGTCCAGTCCAGTTGAGCTGACCTTCCCTGTATTGAGTATTGTAAGTTTCATTTTTTATGTAACTGTGTTACAGCTCACATTGTTGTTACTGTTAGTTGCTGTCGAGTTGATTCCGATTCATGGCAGACCCCACGTGTGTAGAGCAGAACTGTTCTGTGGGGTTTCCAAGACTGTGACCTTTCAGAAGCAGATCACCAGGCTTCCTTTCTGAGGCACCTCTGGGTGGGTTTGAGCCTCCAATTTTTTGGCAAGTAATTGAGTAACTAGCAGTTTCGATCACCCAGGCTGCTATATATGTCACATAGAAAGTTTTATTCTCTTGACTTAATAAGGGTATTAATAAAGGCTTTTTTGTTGTTGTTGTTTTAAAGTAATTTGTGATATATAAGGTTTTCCCATATATTTATACTGGTGGATTTGAACTGCTGACATTTTGGTTAGCAGCTGAATGCTTAACCACTGGCATCACCAGGGCTCCCTGCACACAGTAGGTGATCAATAAAGATCCAGTTGAAAAAACAGACTTCCTAAGAGAAGTCCCACGTGAAGAACAGAATTACAACATTAATAGTCTCTCCACAAGTGCAGTTATTGATTGTTTGATGGTAATATATGAAAGAAACCACCAATAAAGAGTTAAACAAATTTTTTTCTAGACACAAAGCTAAGTGTGGTAGATTCAGAATGGCCACAAAAAAATTGCTACTTCTCCCATTGAGAGGTGGAGACTAATTTTCCTCTCCTTGAATCTGGGCTGGCCTTAATGGCTTGCCTGCTTAATAGAATGGAACAGAAGTAACACTGTAGGATTTGCAAGGCTAGGTCATATGAAGTCTTGCAACTGGGCCTCATAGAAAGTTGCCATGTAAGAGAGTCAACTACCCGGAAATTACCATGCTGGAAAGACCATGCAAAAGTGTTCTTTTTGGGAGTCCCAAATAATCCCAACCTTCCAGCCATTACTGCCAAGGGACCAGACATGTTGATGAGGCTAAGAGACCCTAGACTAGACCATCTGCCAGTTGAATATTCTTCAATGATCTATCAATGCCCTTGGAGCAGAGTTTCTCAGCAGAGCCTGGCCAGAATTCCTGACCCATAAAATTGTGAGCTATAATAAAATGGCTGCTGTTTTAAGTCACTAAGGAGCCCTGGTGACACAGTGGTTAAGTGCCTGGATGCTAACCAAAAGGTCAGCAATTTAACCACTACAGCCTTGGAAACTCTGTGGGGCAGTTCTACTCTGTCCTATAAGCTTACTATGAGTCAGAATAAAATCAACTTGATGGCAACAGGTTTAAGTCACTTGCCTTTGGGGTAATTTGTTACGCAACCATAGGTAACTAGAACACCAAATTATAAAGAAATAGGAAAGAGAATGTGATGCAAAGAACTCACTTTGGCCTTTGTCTTTGTTTCCTGAAAGACAGAGCTTGGAATTCCCCAGCAACCAAGATTACTTTATTATGTAAAACCTCCAGAGAGCACTTGAGAAGGTGTACCAAAGAGTGTGGGCCACAAAGACCACACCTGGCAACTAACCTCAGGAAGGGAGGGGGCATAACTTTAAATATGCATATTCAATTATTCAATCAATCATGTCTATGCGATGAGGCCCCACTCATGACTGTGCAATGAAGCCAATAAAAGGCTTTGAAATGGAAGTTTGGAGGCTTCCTGGTTACTAAAAGACCTCAGTGCATATGGGAGGGTAGTATAGCCACTAGGACATGGAAGCCCTGTGTTGGGAATCCTCCTAGAGCTTGTGATTCTTCGTATCCATTTTTTGGTTATATTAAAATTGTTATAGTGCTTATAGCTCTTTCCATGAGTTCTGTGAGTCAGTCCAGAGGATTATCAAATCTACAGGGGGCAGTGGGAGGCAATAGGGGCTGGTGTCTGCCTATTTGGCAGTGATAAGGACAGAGTCCTTCTAAATTGTGAAGATCCACCTCTGGGTGGCTGGGGGACAGAGATGGGCTGCACAGACAGATGCTCTGAAGGACAGAGTCCTTCTAACTGGTAAGATCTGACCTGGGTCTGGCTTGTTAAGGTTGGAGAGAGAAAGTGCACAAGTGTGGCTGGCGTCAAAGATAATGGAGAAGAGAGAAAGTAGGGATATGAGTAATGTTTGCATTTTGAGAATTGGACTTATCTCAATTTTTACTTCTGAAGGGAGTAGCTGTAATACCTTATAATGTGCTGTTTATTTCCTCAGTGAAATCAGAAGCTGAAATTTGCAAATCATAGCACCTTAACTAATCTTCAAGAAGTCTAGAAATCAACTGCAACTGCTCAAGTCAAGTCCCTCTTTTCTTTTTATAAATTTAGTAAACCTACTGGGAGTACCTACTATGTGACAGACACTGTACTAGCTGGTGACTGTGAGCCTCTAGTTTCATACGGGAGAAAAACATGTCATTTCCACGATGGTTAGATGCATGGACTCTGAAGTCAGACTACTGTTCAGCAGGAAAGACTCCATCCCTGCCCCTGTGGCGACTCTACTTGTCCCTGGAGTGGCCAATGACAAAGGCTGACTAACTTCAAATGGCCAAGTTATTTTAACTGCTTGGTTCTTCAGTGCTTCTTCCATGGTGGAAAGTTTCTAGGGGATGTTAATATGTGATACCAAAAAAAAAAAAAAAATCACGTTTTGTTGCCACTTCCATATGTCCATGCATATACCACTACATCAGATCTTCTTTTCTCCAATATTCTTGTCTTTTTCCTACCCTAACTTGTCTGGCCATAACTAGGTGTGTGATCTGGGGTAACTGTTTCTCCCTCTCTGGGTTTCAGTTTCCCCAAGCGTCTGACCAGACATCCAGACCATTGATCGTTACCCAGGATTCTGTATATATTCTCTCCTTCAGTTATATCTCCTTCCATGAAAAATGGATAACCAGGTTCACTGCTCACAACTCCATGTTTTGGGAAGATTTTCCTTCTCAACTGTCTTTTAAGGCCACCCATGAACGTGGTATAATGAAGCACCATCCATTTTTTTGCTTGTACCCATATAGCAAGGTAATCCATCTGCAACCCAAGTCTGAGTTTTTCCCTTTTCTCAGGATCCCCCGCTTAATCATAGACACAGGCCAGGGTAGGGTCACTTGTACAACTGTGGTGATGACATGAAGGTTTGGACTACATACTCATACAATTTATCATGCCCTCTGGTCCTGCTTAGGCTCAAGCCCAAATACGCCATTTCCAGTTTGCAATGGGCTATTGCTGGATCCATCTGACTTTATGACATGGTGTGTCTCTTAAGAGCCCAACTCATAATGAACAATTCCAGACTCATGTCTCTGCCAGGGCTCAATCACATAACAAGAACTATTTCTCAAGGGATGTATATTTCTCTACTGCTGACAGCATAGTCTTGTTTTAGAATCTAAGGAGACTGCACTGCAATTCTCTAACTGAAGCTTGCCATGAACTCCATACTATATCTTTTCCCACCATCGACACCTCCAAAATCATAAAGTCTGCTGGATCATTTGATCCAAGTGGCAGAACTGATTTTACTGTGAATTGGACCTACTGCAGAACTCTTTCTGTGCTGCAAGCCCCATCAAAAGCTGGTAGTCTTGCATGCCACCCAGTGTTTGGGTCACAGTAGTATTCATAAGTGTGTAATTTGGTCCCAGAACCCAAAGAGATCTACCAGGTGCTGTGTTACCTTATCTGTGGTAGAGGGCATAAGATGAGGCAATTTTTCTGTTGCTTTGGAGGGGATATCCCAGCATGACTGTATCACAAAATGACAAAAAGAGGGAAGAAAGGAAGGTTGGCTGGAAGTATGCAGTTCTAAGAAAGTTCTACAAGGCTGTCAGGAATTCTTGAGAGCAAAAGTCAGTTTTGAGAGTAGTCCTCATTGTCCTGGATCGAGTCTGCCTTAGTGAGCCTCAAGTGCACCATCACTGGCTGAGAGAAGCCATGAGAAGCATAGTCTCAGTGCAAATGCTGTAATGGATTTCAGAGCAGAGCAGTGGAACCATAGGTCCATCGTGCTGTCTACAGTCAGAAATCATATACAAAAATAGCCTCTGATTGTTAAATAATTTCAAGCTGAACTAAATTCAGAAACAGATACCAAGTCACATTAGCACACTATGACTGCAAACAACAACTCATGCAGGAATTGTTCATATATTTGTGGAAGGGATCTCCCAAATCCCCTAGACTTTTTTCAACCAATGCTTGTACCATATTCTACGCCATTAGTTTTTGTTATTGCTGGCAGACAAGTACAGGATTTGCCTTATGGGAATTTCAATCTAAAAAAGAAAGGTGGTATTTTCTACTACTTCCAAATTTATCACTTGAAAATCATTTCAAGCTTTGTCCTATAGTGTGGGTGTCGGCAAAACTTTTCGATAAAGGGTCAGATAGTGAATAGTTCCAGGCCATACAATCTCTGTTGCAACTACTCAACTCTGCCATTGCAGCACAAAAGCAGCTATAGATTAAAAAAAAAAAAAATTTTTTTTTTTTTTTTTTATAGATAAGACATAAAAAAATGGACATGGCTCTGTTCCAGTAAGACTTTATTCATGAAAACAAGAAGCTGGCCAAGTTTGTCAACCTCTCCTATGGTACCCAAAATTGGGGCTCATGAGTTCTGTTCTTAACTTTTATCATCAAACACGTTACTTTGGAAAGACTGCGTTTTCCCATCTTGTTCTTGGTTTCCCCATCTGTAGAACATCCTGTGTTCACAGACCCTAGCACAGTGTCTGATGCATGGTAACCTGTAAGATTTGCTGAGTCAGCAAACGCAGAACCACATGATAGACTTTGGCTGGATGACTGCAAGTCTTCTTCCAACTCTAATAATCTCTTAATATGTCAGCTAATCCAGGGAGTTAAATTTACCTCTAGACCTCTCCAAATCATGGATTCTGCATGTACCAATGCTAGTGAGATTAAACAAAAATGCAAAGGGTTCTAGTCATCTAAATCAAGCATGTGTGGGCCCACATTCAAGGGCATTGTTGAAAAGCTTGGGATATCTCTCTAAGCTGCCAATCATTCTGACTTAAAGGAATCCCAAAGGACAAAATAAAAAGTCCAGCTTGGAAATCAGCAAGATCCTACCCATATATTCATTGCTTTGCAGCCATTATCTTATATTTGGTGACACACATTATCTTGATTTCTGTGAGCTACTATATAAGCCCATCTCCATTTTTCTCCTATGTAACAAGAGAACTTGTTATACTATTATCAGTATTTTACCCAAGTCACACACACACACAAAAAAAGGGCATAATAAGCAAAACACCATAAGAATTTTAAGAATTCTGCTGCAGACCTAAGAGAAACAAAATCGTAGAATGAAAGAATGGTAGGGACCTAATATGTCATCTAATCTTTATTTTACTTTGGGGAAACTAACTCAGAGTAACCTTCTAAAAAAAATGTGCAGCAGATCAAGTGACTTCTCTATTTAACATCCTACAATAGCTTCCCAATCATAAATTCACTTGACAGGTATGTATCTAGCATCTGGATTATACATTGAAAACTTAGGGCTGCACAAAACATACTTTGTCTTCCTTTGTGAAGCTTTCTTGTGGGGAAGAAAAGTATTAAACAAATAATTACAAAATATAATTATAAGCCCTGAGAAGTGCTATAAGAGGAAGGAAGACTGCTATGGAAAACAGGTGGTACCTGATTCAGATTGGAGCAGGGAGGACCTTTCATTTGAGCTACAATCTGAAGGTATGAGTAGAGGTGTCCTAGGCAAAAGTTGAAGATAAGAACACATGAGGTGGAAGGAGTAATAGCATATGGGAAAGTCCTGAGAAGAAAAAATTGGTTGCCTTCTAGTAACCAAGTTTTGTTTGTCAGGGCGAGGGGAAAAGCAGTATAAAATGAGATTAGTGAATTAGACCAGAGCCAGATCATACAAGATCTGAAAATCATGTTAAGGCTGTAAACACAAAGAAAGGTTTTAGCTTGAGACTATTATGGTCAAATTTTCCTTAAAAATGGCCCCTTATTCTCCTCTCCTTTTTTAGAGAGTCTATTAGACAGAGGCAAGAATAGGTGCAAGATGGTGAGTTAGAAAGCTATTGTAGTAATCCAAGGGAGAGATGATGGTGGCTTGGACTGAGGTCATGGCAAACGAGATGGAGAGTCATGGGAAATGTGGGATACATTTGGAATCAACAGGGCTTAGTGAATAATTGGAAAAGTTGAAGTACACTATATATGTACTTAATATGAGATAAATAATATTTGTTAACTCAATGACTGAGGTGAAGTGAGTTCGCATGGTCAAGGAAGACAGAGCTCAGTCCACAGCCTAGGCTTCTTAACGCTCATGAAGTGCTCCTTCCAGCTTACTATTCTATCCCTCTGCCTTACCAACAGTAGAACTTTGGCTTGCTATTTCTCCTATACAATTGAAAACTTGCACAGTTTATTGTCAATTAGACCAGAGTTCAAATTCTGTTCTCTTGTTATCTTATTCAAATATTTTTTCAACCTCTCAATGATTTGATTTTCTCATGTAAAAATGAAGAGAGCTTACTGAACAAAGATTTATTGAGTATTAGTTGCCAGGCTCGGTTCTAGTGCTAAGAACATAACAGTAAACAAACTGTCAAAATCACTTCTATCGTGGAATTTACTCTTTACTGTTGTTGTTGGGAAGGCATAAATGTGCCAGTTATTTTCTCTGCTCCAACCCTGTGCCTCCTATGCTCTTCTCTGTAACATATGGGAGTAAGAGCCTATATTTCCCTTACTGCCCTGCTACCAACTGACATCTGGCTAGATTCTGCGATTGGGAAGCACTGGCGGAAGACTGGAAAGCAGGAGGCTGGAAAGGGCCCTTTTTCTCCCTGTTTTTGGAAGCGTCTCAGGCAGTGGCAGCAGGAGTGGCAACAATATGTATTTCTGGATTCATGCTCAGGCAGCGGTCTCTAAACCATATCAGTGGTCTCTAAACCATATCAGGGTCAAATCAGGAAAACAGGAACTATTCTAGATATTTCCCAAAATTTGCTGTTAGGATTTGGTTATAAAAATATTGAAACAGCTGAAAGATGAAAAGAGAGATACTTTACTCAGAGACTAGGAACTACCATCCCAAGGATCAGAAAAGCACACAGGAAAATACTTCTGCCCAGAGCAAATGTGCCACCAACATTTGCTGGGTCGCTGGTACTCCTGGAGCCTCCAGTGTTGCTGCTGCTCCTGTTGGAAGTTCTACAACTGATGCTTTGCATGAAGCTAAGAGCTTCTACTCCTGCTTACACTGTAAGTACTTCAGAGCCCAAAGTCTCTCATCATTGTTGCCTCTAAGACATATTCCATGAGCACTATGCCATCTAGACGGTTGGAGCCCCACTGCTCCTTCTGTTGGAATCATACTTGAGGTATGGCTACACACAAAATAAAGTGGTTTCTCCTTTCCTTCTTTATTCCAATATCCTGATAAGTTCTCCCAATGACAGAATCTATCTTACAGCTAGATGATAAAGAAGTCTGGGAAATGTAGGTTGTAGGCTTCCAGCCTTCTGCCATATAGAGGAACACAGAAGGGCAAGGATGGAATTGTAAGTTAATAGATAAATAACCAGCTCGGTAAACAAAATGCATCAGCAGATCCTATGCTATGTTAAAAGGTAATAAGTGTTATGGAAAAGTAAAGCAGGGAAAGAAGATGAAAATTACCAGGGCACGGGGGTGGTATTTAAACAGGATGGTCAGTACGTGCTTATTTGAGAAAGTGGCATTTGAGCAAAGGCTATAGGGATTATGGAGTGAGCCATGTTGACATCTGGTGGAAGAGTGCTCCAGGCACTAAGGACAGTAAGTGCAATGGCCTTGAGGCTGGAGTATGCCTGGAGTTTTGGAAGAACAGCAAGAATGCCAGTGTGGCCAGAGCCCAATGAGGTAAGAGGGTGTAAGGTAGGATCAGAAGTCAGAGAAGTAATGAGAGTGTGGAAGAAGGAATAGGATCACATCGGGCCTTATAAACCATTGCAAGGATTTTTCCTTTCACTCTGAGTTAGAATGGGGCCATAGGTAGATTTTGAGCAGAAGAGTGGTATTATATGACCACTTGGATAATAATATCTATCGCATAGACTGCTGTAGAATTAAAATAAATGAAGACATACACTGTCTAGCACAGTGTAGGGAACACAGTCCACAGATTATTGCCAATTTGCTTATCATAATGAGCGCTAAAAAAAAAACAAAACCCAAACTTGTTGTTGTCAGGTTGATTCTGACTCATAACAACCCTGTAAGACAGTAGAACTGCCCTGTAGGGTTTCCAAGGAGTGGCTGGTGGATTCAAACTGCTGATTTTGGTTACCAGCCAACCGCTTAACCACTGTGCCACCAGGGCTCCTAATGAGTACTAGAAACTGTAATACACCCTTTAATGGAATTTCCCTGGCTCTACCTTGAATACTCTTGGGTATGCAAATATCTCCTTTCAGTCCAACTTAACATTGGGTCTGGAAACCCTGGTGGCATAGTGGTTAAGTGCTATGGCTGCTAACCAAAAAAGGTTGGCTGTTCGAATCCACCAGGCGCTCCTTGGAAACTCTATGGGGCAGTTCTACTCTGTCCTATAGGGTCGCTATGAATCGGAATCGACTCGACGGCTCTGGGTTTTGTTTTTGGGTAACATTGGGTCATTTTGCTGAACAATTGGGCTGTAGAAGAGTTATGAAATAGAGATGAGTACTTCAGGTGATCAGAAAAATTCTAATCTTGTTAAGAAATCTTTTGAGCTATTTCCTCATCAGAGGCTTAATAAATTGTCCTCACATGCCTCTGCCACCTTTTAGAGGCAGGCTTATTCCATTTTTTCCTGAAGGTGTAACAGGTCCACATAATCCCCTTCTTGAGGGACTCAGTCTAGATTAGAAATCTACAGATAATGAGTTGAGATATAGTTAATTAATTTCCATAACACAGGTGAATAAAAATTACTGCAAAGACCCAGAGAAGAAAGGGAGAGTTACCACGGAAGTGAGAGGTGAACTGGATCTTGGATGATAATCATGATTCTAACTGTGAAGAAAAGAGAGAAGATATTTGAAGTGCCCAAGTGCAGAAGTCTAGAGGTGTGAGGGCAATATGTCATGTCAGGGAAGGGCACCTCTGTAATATCTCTTTGTGCCTGTATGGTATTCTATAATCAGCTATCCAGCACAGCTTCCTTCAAATAAACCTTTGGTGAGCATCTACTATGACCACAGAGAAACTGTTCTAATGAAGAGTGAACAGCCATGGACACCATTAGACCAGGATTATTGCAAAATCAAAGAGAGAGACAATAAGGACCTGGATAATGGAAGATGCTGCAGATGTGGACAGAAGGAACTAAATGCAGATGAAATTGTGTAGTTAGACTCCATGGACCTTGGTTATTGAAAGGACGTGGGGTAACCCCATGTGAAGGATGTATAGGGGCAATTACAGAATTAAAAGCAAGTTTAAATTAGACTTTAAGTTGCCTTCTTGGCTTGAGGAGCTTTACTTCTTGAGAGAGGGCTGAGGAACAACTCTCACACTTACCATTTCAGGTGACTCCCTTGGTTTCTGGCTTCTGTCTCACTCAGGCAGCTTTCTGTACACCTCCTGTCCTGGGTGCTGGGAAGACCAGTAAAAGCTTATTCTCTAAGCCTGTAATGCTCCTCAGAGGATGGAAACAGGTTTGCAGCACAGTGCAGTGCAGCTTGGTCTTGCACTGGGAAAACTTAGCTTTGAGTCTTGATGCCAATGTTCCCCGAATGTCACCACAACCGAAGTTCTCAAGATAATGGTGAGGGTAAAAGATCATGGAGAATAAAAGAATTTGTAAGCTGTCATGTATTGTACAAATACCACTAATCTTTATAACCTTTCTGGCTTATTTAATGTTTTATTTAGAAAGCAATACAAAACACTTTAATAAAAAATAAGCAATATAATGCTAAATTTGGATCCACTAGTAATGACTGACCAAACTGAAGTGGTTTTTTCAGTCTTGAATTAGTCTTGACAGGTCACCCTATGGGCTCAATAGACCCTTTTTAGCTAACAACAGTAAACCACGAGTTTTCTGATTTAGGCTCCTCCAAGGGTGGCTAGCGTAGGAATTGTTACATGACAAAGTAGCAGCACTGCTTAGAAGGGAGCCAACAGAGTCGCTGCTGGCTCCAAATGAAAGGCTGCTGCACCCAAGCCCTCCTTATCATTTCCTTTTCTCAGGGTACTTTTCTTTGCCTCGCAAGAGTCAAAACAATAGTAGCTGAGAAGCTGGCATCAGCTTGAGTGACAGCAAGTTTTCCAAGACAGCTAGTTGATTGATTGATGGATGATGATGAATGTTGTCTAAAAGAACAGAAAGCTGTGTTTCCTTTTTAAAACCACTCAAATTTGGACAACATGGGCCAACAGTCAGACATTTCTAAATTTAATGTGCATTTCATTTCCAAATATGCAAACGACGATCAAAACCAACGCCCACCAGGAACCACACACATTAATAAGTGTCAAAGAAACTCAAACATCAGAAAGCTCCTTTTCCACCTGCACAGGTGCCACAAGTCCCAGTTGATGAACTGACAGTAAAGAGAACACGGTTATGCAAATTCTAGCTGATGAAAATCATAGCAAAACTTCTCATCTGTAATTTCTCTTACTTTGTCCTATTGAAAACTCTACAGTTGGTAGCTGGGGAAGGGGCCTTCAAGATGACATAATCCAGACCTTCTTTTTCTCGTAAGTAGAGAAAACCAAAGTCTTAATAGGGAAGGTGGTATACCAAATTATTGGCAAAGACATGGGTACTTTTGCTCTCCATCCTCAAAGCCCATTGTAATTTTTGTTGTACCACTACAAAAAGGTACAAATGGCCCACTCCAATTAGGATAATTCAAGTTGGGTTTATCTACAAAACAGAATAAATAGAAAGTTGTGGGTGGGAGACATTAACCTGGAGGAAAAGAACACTACAGAGCTGCTGCCTATCTTAAAGAGATTTCCTAGGGCATGGGAACCAAAGAAATAAAAAGTCTAACTTCATTCTTCTCCTCACTTCTGATCTCCGTTGGCTGAACCCAACTAGAAGGTAGAAGGCGTGTTGATGTGGCCCCTGAGTCAGGTTCCTGGGGCAAAAGCAGGTGAAGAGTGGATATGGAAGGGGAAATGGTAATCAGGCCAAGAGATATCTGTTATCATATCTCATCTCACAATGGACATGACAGCAAGAAAAAGACAACAGGAAGGGATAGAAAAAAAAGAGTGAGAGAACAGAATATAACTATCTAAGGCAGGCTAAAAAAGAAAGCTGTGCAGGGGGACTTATGGGAATTTCCCATTGACCATCTGCTGTTAAATGTGTCTGGGGAAATTTTAAGAGGCTTTAGGATGCAGGGGCTAGAGTCAAAAACAACCTTAAAATTGCAGCTGCAGTTTATTTTTGTTTGAGCAACTTGATACACATATTCCAACCAATGGGAGGTCTTGCAGGCTGCCACAGACAGTGCTATGGAAAAACTTCTAAACTATGCAATATTGTGATGCTCTCACAGTTTAAGTTGACACCTTCCTTAGAGGCTTCCGTATCGTAGACAGAGAAGTATTTAGCAAAAATTTTTCATTTAAATAAAACAGTCCTGTGAGACATCTGAACCAGGTATTTTCATTTTATTTTGTTCCCATTTATAGAATGGGAAATAGGGTTAGGCGTCAGGATGTATGATTTGACCTGCCCAAACTATCTGATCTAGTCAAGTGTTTTATATATAGGCAATAGTCTGTACAATCTATCAAACTTTCATATGATCCTAGCAGGGAATTTGGGCTAGCAAGTCTCAGCTTGGAGCCACCATTTGGAAATACGAGAGAGGGCATTTTGGCTGTCACAATGATTGAGGCATGATATCGGCATTTAGTTACTGGAGCCTGGGATTCTAAACATTTTCTAATGTGAGGCTCAATATTGTAAAATCAAGAATTATCCTGTCCAAATAAATACTAACCAGCTCAACCAGCCCACTGCTGTTGAGTCAATTCTGACTCGCAATGACCCTACAGGACAGAGCAGACCTGCCCCATAGGGTTTCTGAGGAGCGGCTGGTAGCTTTGAACTGCCAACCTTTTGGTTAGCAGCTATAGCTGTGCCACCAGGGTTTCAATAAATACTAAAAGCCTCTGTAATCAGAAATTCTTAAATTAAGATTGTCTCTGTATAGTTAGCCATGACATTATTTAATAATAATTTAATCATTATTTTATATATATATATATAATATATAGATTCATATATATACATATATATGAATCATCTGAAGTATGCATAAAAAATGTAGATTACTTGGCTTCCCTCTCACCCAAAGATGCTGATTCAGTAGGTGGAGATGTGGCTCAGAATCTACATTTTAAAATGTGTATCCCCATACAGGTAATCTTCAGATAATTCTGTGGGAAATAATGGCCCAAGTTTTTCAAGAGGGAGCATACCAAAGACACCTATTAAAATTATAGACTTATAACCCTCTTATCTCTCACTTATCTACCTATCCATCCATCCACCTACCCCTCCATCCACCTACATCCATCCATCCATCCATCCATCCATCCATCCATCCATCCATCCATCCATCCATCCATCCATCCATCCATCCATCCATCCATCTTTCCTTTCATCCTTCAAACTAATGTACATTTCCATTTAATTCTGACATTGAGAACCTGTTTCTTTATGACAATTATTTTTTCTTATCACCTCTACTACCCTCGGTCCTTTGATATTCAGACCATACCAATTTAATCAGAATAGCTACAGGTGAGTTCCAGAGATCAATGTTTCATAAGACTGCCCAGGTAATTTCAAGGTAAATCCAAGCTAGATAACCAGGAGTTTAAATCCTTGCTACTCAAAGTGTCGTCTGCAGACCAGCAGCATATGAATCATCTTTGGATCTTGTTAAATTTCAGATTTGGATTCATTTTCTCTGGGGTGGAGCAGAGATTGGGCATTTCTAACAAGCTCACCAGGTGATGCCAGATGAGTCACTGAGACTCCACCTTCAGTTTCTGCTCCTGAACCTTATACTTGGGCTTTGACCCTGCTCAACCTCACTGTTTTTTAGGGACCCTGGCTGTAGCAAGCCTCCTGCTCTTAGGTTCAAGAATGTCTGCTGTGGAAATCCCCCCATCCAACCTCAACCCTGCAGAGGACTATTCTAGGCACTGGGTGAGAATCCACAAGCTGAGAGGTTTTTGCTTCGTCTGGCAGCATTAGAAGCTACTGCTGATTATCCAGTAGGCACATATCTGTTGTGTGCTTTATGTTTTTTTTAAGTTCAAACTACCACTGTGTGAGCCAGACTGTTAACTGTCTGCCCTGTCTACTTGCTGAGCATCTGCTGATTGTTTTCTGCTCGTGTCAAGCCTGATGATTGTCAAACCTCTGGCCACCAGTGGAAGGGTCATGAACGGAAGGAAACTGGTACCACCAGCTTTCAGTTAGTTCTCAGTATCCCAGTCCTTTCACCCCCAGTTAATCATACTCTGCATCCTCCACTGCTTAGAAAGCTCTTGAGACCTCTATCCTCAAATGAGGCTTTTGCCCCTTTCAGTGCTGTTTCCTTTACTTGGACTGTCCTTCCCTAGCTTCTTCACTTTTTGAACATCTTCATCCTCCAATGTTCAATTTGATGTGATCTTCACTCTCCCTCTTTCTGACTCCTCTCCACCATGAAAAAGTAATCATTCCCTGGAATCTAGGTTCTAGACTTGATGCTGTTACCACAGTACTTACAATATTATATGAAACAGGGTGTCTATAAAGTATGTAAACATAGATGATACCACATTACTGGTTTTACAGATTGATGAGGTACTTGACAGTATACATTATTAATGATACATCATTGACATTGTTGATGACGTCCTAGATTTAATGGATACTCCATATTTGTTCATGCAAACTCCCTGTTGATTCTATGTTACCTGAAGTCACTGAGCAAGCAAGCAAACAAACAAACAAACCCATTGCAACTGAGTCAATCCGGACTCATAGCGACCCTGTAGGACAGAGTAGAACTGCCCTTCCCTATAGGGTTTCCAAGGCTGTAATCTTTACTGACACAGACTGTCATATCTTTCTCCCAAGGAGCAGTTTGTGGGTTTGAACTGCCAACCTTTTGGTTAGCAGCCCAGCACTTAACTACTGTGTTACCAGGCCTCCTCCCCTGAAGTCACAGCTTTGTCTGATTCATTTTTCTGTTCTCAGCATCTAGCATAGCTACTGGCACATTTGTGAAGTTTAGTACAGGTTGTCAAATAGAGACGTAAGTTGATTGCTATTAATGATGCCTTTGTCAATAGATTCTACTGAAGAAATAATGGGGAGATTGTTATACTATAGAACAGAGACCCTACCAAAAGATACTTTACATTTATATGCAGAAGAGGTCTTCCCAATATCTTAGGTAGCAAACTCCACAGTCTCTTATCTCCAGAAGTAACTTCCGTATTTCCTCTTTCTGGGATACCTATAAAGCCCTCTTCGGGATACTCTTAAAGGGTAGAAGGTCAAAGATGACTGAAATACGGAACTATGCTTTGAAATCAGAAGACTGAGCCTTTGTGGCTAGACACTCTGATGAGTTTTCTAAAGAAGAGTGGAAGCCCGGGAGGTCGGGTTCCCCCAATCCCAGCTTATAAACTGATATAAACGAGAGAGAGTGGTCTCCCAGCTGTCATTCACAACCTTTCACTTGGGGAAAGTCACTCTTAACTTGTTAAAATAAAACCTCCTCCAGGGTACACAGTCACAGCAGAAATGCCTGTGGGTAACCAAACCCAGAGTTACACCTCCAGTCAAATGAGTCAGTTTCTCTATGCATTTCCACACCAAGGTGCAGAAGAGAGCAGCCAGCTACGGACTGCTCAAGTCAGCACAGTATTTGTATAGCCAGAAAAATGCAAAGGCAAGGAATTCTCCTCTCTCCAGGAGTGCCCTCTGAGGTCATGCTTGCCCTACTCAGCTGCAGTTGCTTCCAAATGCATCTCTAAGCAAAACAGCTGCAATTCCAAAGGATCTGAGTACTAACAAGTCCTTGGGTCACCTGATTATGAAACCCTTGAAGTGCTGAAGAAGGTAGTGTAGGCATAGGTTGACAGCTTCTGTTATACAAGTAACGCATGCTCAATGCAGAAAAGTTAACAAATACAAAGAAGCAAAAAAATAAGACAGTAAAACCATCTGAAATAAAACCTCAGCATTTGCAGTATATCCTGCAAAATTATATTATGTGTGTGTATATCTATACATTAAAAAAAAAAAAAAAAAAAGCCCGTTGAGTTGATTCCGACTCGTAGTGACTCTATAGCACAGAGTAGAACTGCCCCATAGAGTTTCCAAGGACTGCCTGGTGGATTTGAACTGCCGACCTTTTGGTTAGCAGTCATAGCACTTAAGTACTAAGCCACCAGGGTTTCCCTATCTATTTATCTATCTATCTAATCTATCATACCCATATACACATATTTTTGTCAAAAAATTAGATCATATTGTACAGTTTTAAAATCTGCTGTTGTTTCACATAAGAATATATCATGAAAATCATTCCATAAAAATTAATACTACTTCCTTATATGATTTTAATTGTTTCTTACTATTCCTCATGTAGGAATGCAATCTATTTAACAAATTCCCTTGTGGTAGACATATAAATTGTTAAAAAATATTTTATTATTATAAAAAAAGCTGTGACATTCTTTTAGCACATGTGGAACTGTGAAATCAAGAAACACAAAAGGCACTGTCAAAGTGCCCACCAGAAAGTGGGCCTATTTACTCCCATCAAGAGTATTTGAGAACCCCTTTATTTTCTGGGGAAACCCTGGCGGCATGGTGGTTAAGAGCTACGGCTGCTAGCCAAAAAAAGTTGGCAGTTCAAATCCACCAGGCGCTCCTTGGAAACTCTATGGGGCAATTCTACTCTGTCCTATAGGGTCGCTATGAGTCAGAATTGATTCGACAGCAACGGGTCCGGTTTTCAGTTTCAGTTATTTCCTGGGAGCCCTGGTGGCGCAATGGTTAAGAGCTCAGGCTGCTAACCAAAAGGGCAGCAGTTTGAACCCACCAGCCACTCCCTGGAAACCCTAATGGGGCAGTTCTACTCTGTCCCATAGGGTTGCTGTGAGCCAGAATCAACTCCATGGCAACAGGTTTGGGTTTTTCTTTTTTTTTTTTTTTTGGATTTATTTCCTGATATCACTTTCCCCAAGATTGCCATTTAAAAATCAGCAAATTTAAAGTGAATATGATACTTTTTTTTAATTTTGGTTATTTTAATTACTGGTAAGATTTTACTTTATTGACCATTTAGATTTCTTTGTGAAGTTTCTGTTGGTAATTTTTGCCCGTTTGTTCCCTGGGGTGTCATCTTTTTCTTAGAGATCTATAAAAATCATTTATAGATTATAGCCACTACCCTTTTGAAATATACGTCACATATATGTTCTAGTTTATCATTAGCTTTTGAGCTTTGCTTCTTGTACTACATAAAGATTGCTTTTCAGTGCAGTACATCTATCAATCTTGTTCCTGTGGTTTCTGCCTTTGGAGCTTAATTTATAGAGCAGGATAGTGATGGAAGCTGAAAAATGAATGCAAGAAAAACTGCCGTTTTTAAAGTATTGCCTTGTTTTGAGAAAGTTGCTCCAGTTGACTGATTAATTACCCAATTCATGGTTCACAGTTCATGGACAGGCACCTCCCATTGGAAGGAAGTGAATTGGCACCTGCAAGCAAGTGACAGGAAGAGGCCAAGACAAAGATACCAGGAGGAAAACCCCTGAATAAGGCCTGGGCTTATGAATTACCACATAGCCCAGTGATGTACTGCTAAAGGTTTAACAGCTGGCTCTCTGGGGGAAGATGTTATGCATGTTCTTAGGTATGTAAGTTTAAGTTTTAGTGATATATGTTTGTGTAGCACACATTTACAAATAATAAAATATACAATATTTTTATTGTAAATTCCACATAGCCACTTGATTCTCACAGAATATTTTCATTGATTTTTCCTCTAAATTCTTATCCATAACCAATCTATTGTTGCAATTGATGAATGAATATAACTTCAATATGAATGGTGGCTGATGCTTTTAGGTAAACCAGTAAGACAAAAGTGAGACAACAAACTTTGGTTTGTCAAAGACCAAAGCTACTTATTTGCTGAATCAGATAACAGTTTTTAAATACTGAGATGATATTTCCTCAATTTTGGTGTTATTCATGCTATAATGACTCCAAGTATGATACAATTGAAATTCAGTCTGCATTTTTAACATTTCATCATCACTTTCTTCACCATCAACAAAACAATAAATCAGCCCTGACTTGTGGAATTTGCTGAATTTCGTGGGGTAAATATTTTCAATATGGCCAATTTCAAGCTACCAATATGATGTCACTAAATGTGGAATGAGGAAGAGATGTTAAGCTCAAGAACATAAATAATAGTAAATGTAGTAAACCAGGAGTGACAAGTTTTGAGAATTGGTTATTTTTGTTTCAATATAATTTAATTGTAATTTATATAATTTAACTTCAGATAAGAAGTGTGTTTATTGAGTTTCTGGGTGATAAAACATTTAAGGGTCTTGGCTGCTAATTGACAGGCTGGAGGTTCAAGCCCACCCAGAGGTGCCTCAGAAGCCCTGGTGATCTACTTCCACAAAATTAGCCACTGAAAATTTTATGGAGCACAATTGTGCTCTGACACCTTCCAGCCTTTCTCCTTTCTGCTTCCTTTGCATCTCTTGAGATGCTCATTTGCTTTTTTTTCCCCTTTTAGTTGGTTAATAGGGTGAATTGTGTTGACTGTGAATTATGTGAACGATAAACCTGTCTTAGATTACTAGGAAAAAACCCACTTGGTCACAGGGCATATTCCTTTTTATATGTTATTGGATTTGCTTTGCTAAAATATTTCTTAGAATTTTTGCATCTATATTTATGGAAAAATATTGGCCTACAGTTTTTTTTCCTGGTACTGTCTTTGGCTGGTTTTGTGACCAGGATAATGCTTGCCTTGTAGGATGAATTAGGAAGTAGTCCCTCTTCTTCACTTTTCTGGAAGAGTTTGTGCAGAATTAGTACTATTTCTTGCATGTTTGATAGAATTCAATGAAGCCATCAGGGTCTAGAAAAAAAATTTTTTTTTTTTGGTGGCAATGTTTTTCACTAGAAATTCAGAAATATACACACATAAATATATAAACTTCACAGCGCATTTTTAAATTATTTTTGCTTAAATACTTTATTGTAACTTAAAGAGATTTAAATAAAAGTCCTTATAATTACCATTTTTAAAGCTCTTCGCGTCTTTGCACAGATACGCGTTTTCATTTGGTATCACTTTCCTTTAGAATTTCTTGTGAGCAAGTCTCTGGTGATGAATACTTTCAGACTCTGTACATGTGAAAAGTATTTTATTTCACATTCTTTTTCAAAAGATATTTTCTCTGGGTAAAGAATTTTGAGTTAGCAGTGGGTTTTTTGTTGTTGTTTTCTGTCTGTCATTACTTTAAAAATACTGTGCCAGTCTTCCAACTTGTATTGTTTCTCATGAGAAACCTTTTGCCATCCTTGTCTTTGCTCCTTTTTATAAAATGCACCTTTTTATTCTGCCTTGGTGCAGTTTTCTTCATATTTCCTGTACTTGGGTTCATTGAGCTTCTTGAATCTTCTGAGATTTTTTTTTCCCAGTATATTTCCACTCTGTGTTTCATTTTGCAGTGTTTTTTTTTTTGTTTGTTTTTTTGCTATTTCTTCAAGTTCACTAATTTTTATTCTGAAATGTCTAATCGATTGTTATATCCCATTTAGTGTAGTTTTCTTTTCAGATATTATATTTTTTATCTCTGAAGTTCAGTTTGGGTCATTTTTATATCATCCATGTCTCTGATTAATATGCTCTGCCTTTCCTCTAGCTTCTAGAACATATGAATCAAAGTCATAAAAACTCTTTCAATATTTTTGTCTAATAATTCTTTCACCTGTGCCATTTATTGGTCAGTTGGGATTGACTGGCTTTTCTCCTCAATATGGGATGTATTTTTCTGCTTCTTTGCTTGTCTGATAAATTTTTATTGTAAATTTTACCTTGCTGGGTACTAGATAGTTTTGTACTCCTATAAATAGTCTTGAGCTTTGTTCTAGTGTGCAGTTAAGTTACTGCAAAACAGTTTCATCCTCTTTGGTCATACTTGCAACAGAGCATTTAGTCTGAAGTTAATTTTTGCTCACTACAGAGGCAGCACCCTTCTTAGCATTCTGATATCCTGCACCATCCCCAAATTATGAGGCTATCCATTCTGTCAGTTGGGAACAGGCACTGTTTCTCACTTAGTGTGGGCTCCAATGACTTTTCCCTGTAATACTTACACATGTTTTCCCCGCTGGCTTCAAGAAGTTTCCTCACACACGTGTGCTAACCAGTACTCTGCGGAATACTTTAGGATAACCTCTGTACTTCTCCAAAGTTCTCTTTTCATTCAGCCTTCTCCTCCCTTCTATACCCTGTTCTATGACCTCTAGCTTCCTTGGCTTCCCAGGCCCCAGCTGCATCTACTCAACTTTTGAACTCCACCTTGGAAACTCTCTTAAGGCAGTAAGCTGGGGTAATTACAGGTCTCGCCTTATGTATTTCCTGTCTCTCAAGAATCAGGTCTCTTCACTGCCTGACATCCAGTGCCACTATGTATGTACTTTGTCAGATTTTTATTGTTGTTATTTCAGGTTGTATGTAAAATGGAGTAAATCCAGGCCATTACTGCATTTTGATCAGAGGCAAAATTCCAGAAAATATTAATTTTAATGTCATGTAATATATCAATATATTTCTTATAGTTCTTTTAATATATCTTTCTCTATTTTCTAATACAGGTTTTAAATGTCAGCCATTAGCATTTAAGTTTTTAATCAACCTAGATAAAATTTGCACATGACATGAAATAGAGACTTAAACACATTTACTTCTCTCATAGCCAACTTGTTTTCTCATTGCCATCTATTCAGTGGAGACTAATTTCCTCACTAATATGAGTCGGAATCGACTCGACGGCACTGGGTTTTGTTTTGTTTTTTTATGCATAGACAGCTCTGTCCTATATCAAGTTCTGATATATGAAAATATCTAGTTTTGGGCTTTCTGTGTTGCTCCATTTGGTCTATTTTTCTATTATTGATATCCTTTTGTATTGGAAACCCTGGTGGTACATTGTCTAAGAGTTTGGTTGATAACCAAAAGGTAGGGAGTTTGAATCTACCAGTCGCTCCTTGAAAACCCTCTGGGGCAGTTCTACTCTGTCCTATAGGGTTGTTATGCATCGGAATCAACTCCACGGCAACGGGTTGTTGTTGTTTGTATATATTAAGTATTTAAATTTAAAATGATAAATAATAATAATATATTTAGTGTGGTATCATTTTGAGAAATTGTCATCGGATTTATATAGCAAAAAAAAAAAATCCAGAATTACTTGTATCACATTTCCCAGTGCTATCCATCCTTCTTGTAAATTCTTTTCTGAAAATCTTCCTAGTAAAACCTTTAAGGGAAAAGATGAGGGAGATGTTTGTTGATCTCTTCATTAGTCAATTACCTCTAAATGTTCCTATCTAATAGGTTTTAATTACTTCCAATGAAGCCCAGCAGGCCCAACATACTTCTCAATTACCAACACCTTCCATACATCTCCAAAGTCTGCAGTTTTGGCTCTTATTCCACTCTCCATTCCCAGTCTGCTTTTCAGTCATGAATTTATTTTTATCTCCTTCCTTTATTTTTCAGAAGGATGACACGGTTGGCTTCTTTTCATTTCCATTTTTATTGGGAAACATTTCAGATGTACAGAAAGTAGTATAAGAAATAACGATATACCTGCTATCCAGAACTCATCAATGTTGAGGTTTTGTAATATTTGTTTCAGATTTCTCTCACTCTTATTTTTTTTAAAGGTGAAATAATATATGGAAGTCAGTCTTTCCCTCCTTGCCTCTGTGGAGAAAACCAGTGTCTTGATATCAGTATGTATCTTTCAGTCTGTACTTTCTATCTTACTAAATATATGCCTCCACAGTCATTTTAGTGTTGACTTCTGTGTTTAAAAATTATGTAAATGGTATCCTACTGTATGAATCATTTGGTAATTTACTCTTTTACACTAAGCTTTTAGTGTAGAAATCCATCATGTTGATGCTTTTATACCTAGATGTTTTATTTTGCCTAAATGCAAATTAACTGCCTTATCTGCTGTTCATTTGAAGAAACAGCAATCTCTTCCAGCTCTAGGTGAAAAACTGGATGCTTTGGAGCTCTGCATGATGGAGAGATGGTAGACTACTCTGCAGTCCTGTAGGACTTTAAAGGATAAGTTTTGACTATGGGGTGTGTCCCTGGGTAGTGCAAACGATGAATGCACTGGGATGTTTCCAAAAGGTTGGTGGTTTGAGTCTACCCAGAGGCACCTTGGAAGAAAGATCTGGTGATCTACATCTGAAAAATTGGCCATTGAAAACCCCATGGAGCACCGTTCTATGCTGACACATGAGTTCATCATGAGTCAGAGTAAACTTGACGGAAACAGGTTTTGTTTTTACTATGGATGATTGTGGACTTTAGAATTTAATTTCTGCCTAAAATGCCCTATGTTTATCCTGAGTAACAGATTAAATGTGGATAGAAAGATGAGTCTTGGGATTTACAAGTTCTGACTTAGATAACTGGTTAGATGATGGCACAGTTATTAAATATAAGAAATACATGAAGAGGAGAAGGTTTTATTGAGATATTAGTAAGAAAAAAGAAACAGACTCTGGCAGGAGCTGGTATACCTCTTCCTGGTAACAGGAGGTAGAGGTGCTGCCATTAAAGTGACTAAGCTCCAAAAATTTACATTTTCTAATTTTTCCATTCAGGTTTCAAGTCCCTAGCAAAGAGAATGTGAATGGTGCTGCTTGACCCTAACAACTTTGTCCAGTCAATCAGAGGGAAATGGCACAGGCCACGCAGTCACCCCAATTTTCCTCCACTTAAGGGGAGAGGATAATTTAGTTTTCTGACATGTTAAATTTGAGATTCCTACAAGGGAGACCTCCAGGAGGACTGTGGCTAAATTGACTGGAGTTAAGGAAAAATCATTGCTAAAAATAGAGATATTGGAGTCAGCTATATACAGAAACCACAGGGAAGGATGATTTGTGCACGGACTGAGAAAAGGGCTGTAGATAGAATCCTTGAGAACACTTTAAGAAGAAGGTAGAGGAAGAGGAGGAAGGTGCCCAGAAAGACTGAGAACTGTCTAAGAGCTAAAGAACAAAGAGCCTGCGAGGGCTAGCGTGCTTATCACAATGCAACAATGATCCAGAAATTTCTCTTCCAAGTTTTATAAGAAAAGGAATATTACAGGTGAAGAGATCATCATCTATTTTCTAGAAAACTTGTAGCACGGTGGTTAAGTGCTACGGCTGCTAACCAAAGGGTCAGCAGTTCGAATCTACCAGGCCCTCTTTGGAAACTCTATGGGGCAGTTCTACTCTGTCCTACTGGGTCACCGTGAGTCAGAATCGACTCGATGGCAATGGGTTTGGTTTGGTTTATTGGTATATCCAAAGAGCAATATTACAAGTATCATTCTCAAGATAAACAATGAGGGAAAACCCAAGTTTTTGACTTCTCAGGTTCTAATCAGCCACAATCGTTCTAACACCATTCCTTTTGGATTAGCTTTTTTTTTTTTAATTCTATTGTGTGTTTTAGGTTAAAGTTTGCAGGGCATATTAGTTTCTCATTCCAAAATTTATACACAAATTGTTTTGTGACATTGATTGCAATCCCTGCAATTTGTCAGTACTCTCTTCCTTTCCCCTTCCACCCTGTGTTCCCTGTGTCCATTCGTCCAGTTTTTCTGTCCCTTCCTGCCTTCTCGTCTTTGCTTTTGGGCAGGTGTTGCCCATTTGGTCTTTTATACTTGATTGAACTAAAAAGCATATTCCTCACATGTGTCATTGTTTGTTTTATATGCCTGTCTAACCTTTGACTGAAAGGTGGATTTTGGGAGTAGCTTCAGTTCTGTTTTTTTTTTTTTTTTCAGTTCTAAGTTACTAGGGTGTCCGGGCACCACAGTCTTGGGGAGGATTTCTCTTTTGACAAACATTCACAAGGGAAAATCGGAATAAATTTAAAGGACTGATAAGAAAGTATGGAGCTGAAATGCTTTATCCAAAGAAAAGGCAAAGTTCTCTAGCCAGAGAGTAGGCACCTGGGAGAGTGTAAAAATCTCCAGTGAAAACCTCTGAGGATTTATATAGGCATGGAGGACAGCGTCTTATGAACTAAAAATTCTACAGGTTTATTTTCCTGGGTGGCTCTAGGGGATGAGAGTCACGTATCCTGAACTGTGGGATTCTGCTGACTTTTTACGCATAAGGAAGTAGGTAGCAACAATTGTGACCTAAAGCTTTGTTCTCCTATAGGAAAGTCACAGGCATTTAAGAACTTGATCTTGGCTTTTTGTCACCAATCTGGAAACAGACAGAAGTTAAGTTTTAACATTCAACCAATATATCATTTTTCACCATAAGCAGCTAGCCAGTTGTCTGACTGGATTTAACTACCTTCATGTGTCTGTTCTTCATATAGGCTTGTGTGTGTCAACACAGTCATGTCAGCAGAAGAAAATCTGACACAATCAAAATAGTCAAATGGATTAAAAAGGAAACTATAAAAACTCAACCAATCCCAAATCTCAAAACACAGTATTTATAGTAGGAGAAAAAAAGAAATATTAATATTCACTCTTAAATTCGAGGTGAATGTAGGATGTGTGAAAAACCTGACTACACCTAAAAGTACAAAGATAAATAGCAATTCTGTGAAAAAAAACTTTCATTTTCTTGGTGTACTTTTTTTTAAGAGCTAAAAATACTGTGAAACTTACTTCTTACGTTGTTGGATGGGACCTATCCCTGCCTGTAAGATAAATTTTCCCTCAAAATTACTATAAGAATCCATTGTTATCGAGCGGATTCTGACTTATAGTGACCCTATAGGACAGAGTAGAACTGTCCCATAGGGTTTCCAAGGAATGGCTGGTGGATTCGAGCTCCTGACCCTTTGGTTAGCAGCCTAGTTCTTAACCACTGTACCACCAGAGCTCCAAAATTACTGTAGGAGGTTACGATGTTTTGGAAAATCTGATTTAACCTATAACGTGAAACAAATAAATACCATATAATGCCATAATGGAGCTCTAACATATTACCTTTGATATATGCTGAAATAAAGGATTACTGATATTATTCTATTGATACCAAAATTAAACAATGGAAAACAGTGGATCTTGAAACCCACTGCTGACTGGATGGCTAATATTTTAGGTAGATCTTTATTGATTAGAAATTATGTCTTCTATCAATTGTGAGTTCAATTTTGAGAACTGAACTCACTAGTAAGGCCATTTAACTTATCTTTGTTTTTGCCTACATACAAATGTAAATATTAACTCTGCCCTGCTGTCTTGCAGATACTCTAGATACACAGGGATAGAGGAAGGGACCAGGAAAATAGGAAATCCATGCCATAGTTAGGAAAAAATGCATTTATACTTGTCAAATGGTGGATATATATAATACCTCCTTTGCAGAGAATAAAGTTCTGTAAGTGAAGAAGAATAAAAAACGGTTTTGGCTTGACCAGTGTCACATAACCAGTCAGGAAGAGAGCTGAGACTCCTAACTCCTTGACCAAGTGATAGGTTTCCACTGAATCACTGCTTTACTCAGCGATTGGTATATGATAGAGGCTTACCTGAAGAGCAACATGGCATAATGGAGAGCAGAAAAACCACATAGACTTCAGAGTAAAAAACAAACAACTGGATCGGAATCCTAGCTCTGACACGTAGTAGCTATTTTGCTAAGCAAGTTATTTACCATCTCTGTGTCTCCACTTTTTAGCTATCCATTCTCCAATTTTAAGTAATAATAATGCTTATCTCAAAACTCATTGCTGTTGAGTCGATTCCAACCCATAGGGACCCTTTAGGACAGAGTTGAACGGCCCCATAGGGTTTCAAAGGAGTGGCTGGTAGATTCGAACTGCTGACCTTTCAGTTAGCAGCCACAGCACTTAGCAGTAGTAGCACTTAACTACTGGAAACCCTGGTGGCACAGTGGTTAAGTCCTGGGGCTGCTAACCAAAAGTTCAGCAGTTCAAATCCACCAGGTACTCCTTGGAAACCCTATAGGGCAGTTCTACTCTGTCCTATTAGAGTCACTATGAGTCAGGATTGACTTGATGGCAATGGGTTTTGGTTTTTTGGTTTCTTATCACATAGCACTGCTAAAGAGACAAAATGAGATGATGTATATGAAGTGTTTTGTACGATGGCCAGCATATAGTAGGCCCTCAACAAAAGCTACTTTTTTCTCGCTCTAATAATATATATATATATATATATAGTTTAATGGAGCTGTGGTAGAACAATGCTTAAGTGCTTGCTGCTAACCAAAAGGTCAATGGTTCGAGCCCACCAGCCGCTCTGCAGGAGAAAGGATCTGGCTATCCGCTCCTGTAAAAATTACAGCCTAGGAAACCCTATGGGGCAATTCTGCTCTCAGTTGGAATCAACTTGATGAGGCACAACAACAACATGTACTGCTTAGCATATTAGTCAAGACATTTGGCTGCTAATGACAGAAACCCAACACAAACCAAACAGGGTAAAACGAAGTACTTACTGCTCAGATAATCAAACTGCAGGAAGGGCAGGGTACTCAGAGATGATTAGGAGCGAAGACTTGTGTACTGCCAGGACTCTTTGCATATCTCCTCATCACTTCTCTTTGATTGCTGCCCTATTCACTCAGATCCCATCACCCTTTACCTTGTTAGAAATGTGGCTTATGGCAAATCCCAGCCTTGAAGTACCTGCTTTTCCACTATCGGGGTAACTAAGCCTATTTCCCTGGTCTCAAATTAAAATATCTGATTCTCATTGGTCATTTCCACTCCTGGACTAATCAACTCGGAGAAAGTAAGCAGGATACCATTGTCGCTTCAGCTTGGATATTGTGTCCCCTTAAAAAATGGGACTTGGGTCATTATTAAGCTGAGAAGCACACACTAGGAAAGCTTAATTAGCCATAAAGTTGGGTGAAATAACAAGCTATCAAAAAGTACATGAGATATGATACAAATTATGTAAACTTTAAAGATACACAAAATGTTGTTGGTGTTAGATGCCTTGGAGTCGGGTCCCACTCATAGCGAACCTATGCACAACGAAATCAAACACTGCCCGGCCCTGCGCCGTCCTCACAATCGTTGCTGTGTTTGAGCCCTTTGTTGCAGCCACTGTGACACTCCATCTCGTTGAGAGTCTTACTCTTTTTCACTGACCGTCTCCTTTACCAATTATGATGTCCTTTCCCAGGGACTGGTCCCTTCTGATAACATGTCCAAAGTATGTGAAACAAAGTCTCACCATCCTCACTTCTAAGGAACATTCTGGTTGGGGTATTTATGGACATATACATGAAGTAAAAGTATATGTAGAAATGTATACACTGAATGCATACGGTGTGTATATATAGGAAGGACATACACTGAATTCAGACAGTGGTTTCCTCTGGGAAGGAAGATAACGGAGAAGTTTAAATGTATCTCTGATGTTTTAGTTAGTTAAGCAGTAGGAAAGGAAGGAAGGCATGAGGAAGGGAGGGAGGGAGGGACGGAGGGAGGGGAGGAAAGGAAGGAAGGAAGGTAAGGAGGGAGGGAAGGAAGGAAAGAAGGAAGGAAGAGAGGAAGAGAGGGAGGAAGGAAGAGATGGAGGGAGGCAGGTAGGGAGGGAGAAAGGAAGGAGGACAAAAGGAAGGAAAATGAGAGAGAATGATCTGAAAAAACTACAACAAGGGTTTTTAATCAAGCCAGAGTCTCAAATTGCAATATTCATACTGAAGGAGAAAAACAACATAGTAACATCTCTTAAAAAAAAATCGTTGTTGTTGTTGTTTGTTATCATTCAGTTGATTCTGACTCTTGGTGACCCCATGTGCACAGAGTAGAGCAGCTCAATGGGATTTTCAAGG
The DNA here is from genome assembly GCF_024166365.1 of Elephas maximus indicus. Lineage (NCBI taxonomy): Eukaryota > Metazoa > Chordata > Mammalia > Proboscidea > Elephantidae > Elephas > Elephas maximus. The sequence continues at coordinate 25,478,481 of NC_064819.1, forward strand.
CTGTAACCTATTGGAAATAGATCGCCAAGCCTATCTTCTGAGGCACCAACCTTTTGTCTAGTAGTTGAACTCTTAACCATTTGTTCCACCCAGGGACTCCAAAAGAAACCACACCCAGAAGCATTTGCAGAATTACTGAGATGAGTGCCCACTATATTTAAGTTCTCATTCATTTTCTATAAGATGCCATGTTTTTTTGAATTTAGCTCAGGTATCTTTAAGGTATTACAAACTCTTCTTGATACAGTCCTACTTCTAAATCAACTAAGGAGTTCCTTGTTGTTATCATACAAAACACTCTACTGAGTGTTCAAATAAAGGCTGATTTGTTGACAAGATGTTAAAATAATTAGCAATCTCTTGAGACAACACCACCAAAAAAAGAAACACTCGGTCATCAATTACTAAAGAATATAGAAGACAATGTTTCTTTGTCAAAAGATCTGGAGCCAGGTAAATATAAGAAAAGATGCAGTTCTCAGATGAGTTTTAAAAATCACTGCTGTCTGTCAAAAGAGAGAAAACATACAATGCGCTTTCTTTATCATGAAAAAAAAACAAAGGGAAGCAGGAAGGAGGCTTATACATGAGTGATACTTGTACATCTTTTATATGGTTTAACAAAATGTAGAGATGGGATAAGTGGAAAACAAGTCTTGTGCTTATGATATGCATGAAGGACTTGGTACCCCTCATTTTAAGCAAACATGACACAAAAATAAAAAAGTAATGAAAGAAAAGCTTGTGCTTTATTTGTTCTATAGAAAGACTCGAAGTAAGTTTTTTTTTTTTTTTTAGAGAGCTTCCTTAGTGCATTGGAAGTCATTTTAAAAACAATTTATTGGTTATTTATAATCAGCCCGGCTCCATGGACATGTAGATATTCCCTGCCATCACCTCTAATGGCAGAGACAAAGTTAAAATACATGAAACATCAGATCTGAGCGGAGGGTAAAAAATTCTTAGGGCTTATTGTGTGTGGACTCTGTGATTGGGATGGATGGGGAGAGGTTGAGAGACCACAGATTGAAGATCCAGAAGGAACAGAGGCACCATTGTGGAATGATCAGGGTAGTTGTTCCAAAAAAAAAAAAAAAAAAAACCCAAACCCATTGCTGACGAGTTGATTCTGACTCATAGCTACCCTACAGGGCAGACAGGCAGAGTGGAACTGCTCCATAGGGTTTCCAAGGAGTGGCTGGTGGATTTGAACTGATGACCTTTTGGTTTGCAGCCAAGCTCTATACCACTGTGCCACCAGGGCTCCGTTGTTTACAATCCTATTAAAATATGATTCAGTGTACAAGAATTTGTGTTAAACATTCATTTTGTCTACTGTATCTTTTTTTTTTTTATCTTTAAACACAGCAAAAGGATTAAAAAATGTATTCAAAGAGCCACTGGTTCCCTTCCATGTTGCTTACCACAGGCTTTTTGTGGGGTGGTGGGGGGCAGAGAGGGAATGATCCATAATTCTTTTGAAAAGAACTTTCTGCCCCTCATAAAGAAATGATTGCTGGTCTGCAGTTTTAATTTTGGAGCTACAGTTTTGGAGACTCATGACAGATCTTGTCCTGCACTGCATATCATCAGTCTGAACAAGCCTGTCTCTCCTTATGAGCTTCCCTGCGGTGGTTAGGGGTGAAGAGTCTATCCACTTCTCAGGGTAAGGTTCAAATATGTCTTATTTTTTACTCTATCTTCAGAGTCTAGCACAGTGCCTGGCTCATGGTAGGTGCTATATCAAATCTGTTGAATTAATTAGTTAATTGATTAAGGCACAAAGCAAAAAGAACCAAGAATGATTTTTCAAATCTCCTATTGAAAAAAACTCTTCCTTCGGCATCTATCATGCACCAATTCAAGAAGGATTTCATTAATGTACATTACCACATGGCAAGGCATTTTGTAATGTGATAAGGGGACTTTTGCCTCAAAGACACCTGTCTGAATCCATCCCAAGTGGCTAGAGGCTGAAAGTTACTGCTGCCAATATGAAGGGAGCCGGCAATGGATTAGGGTTTCGATCCCAAGGAACAGGTGTCCTTGTCATAAAATCAGTCACAACTATGAACCAGAGAGGTTAGGGACTGGATGAGCCACTAAATAAAAACTTGCATATAATCTAGGTAAGTCCTATGGAGGAAGTTCATGGTCCCAATGTAGCAGCTAAATATGGGGCATGGAAGATGCTTAAAGCACTGAAGACATTAGGCCCACGTTTGAGCCCTGATTCTGGCATGACATGGCTTCTTTGCTTTGACAGAATGTTCCAGGAGCATCATCTACATTTTCTGCACCCGACCTCAAATTAACCATTCTTTTAGTGGGAAACAGTATTTCAGCACCACTATTTGAGTGCTAGCAATGTTCAGTGCTACTTGATTGGGCATTGTTTCTAGGCCTGTTCAACTGAAAGAACTAAGAAATATGTATTTCCTTGTCTTTCCCATGGAAATATATATATTTATATTCCTAGGAAATATATATAATATTTATATTTATGTTCCCTAGGAAATATATATATATATACAGATTACATAAAAACCCATCCACTGCCGTCGAGTCAATTCCGACTCATAGCGACCCTATAGGACAGAGTAAAAGTGCCCCATAGAGTTTCCAAGGAGTGCCTGGTGGATTCGAACTGCCGACCTTTTCGTTAGCAGCCGTAGCACTTAACCACTACGCCACCAGGGTTTCCGGTATTTATTACATATATATATATATATATATATACACACACCCAAGTTCTTTCTATTTATGTGTATTTTTTATACATATACATATATATGTGTATTTACATGAAAGCCCTGGTGGCACAGTGGTTAAGAGCTCAGCTGCCAACCAAAAGGTCGGCAGTTCAAATCCACCAGGCGCTCCTTGGAAATTCTGTGGGGCATCTCTACTCTGTCCTACAGGGTCGCTATAAGTTGGAATCGACTCGACGGCAACAGGTTTGGTTTTTTTATATACATATTTAAAAGAAAATATCTTATGGATCCAATATTAACACTTGCAATTCAAACTCAGGGCTACAGAGTTTGTTTTGTTTTGTTTTTTATCCTCTTATGTATTATGTCCGGGAATCCCTGGGTGGCATAAATAGTTAAGCGCTCTCAATTAACCACAAGGTTGGCAGTTTGGATCTACCTACAGATCCCCTGGAAAAAAGGCCTGTCATCTACTTCCAAAGTAACCCAGCCATTGGGAACTCCATGGAGTGCAGTTCTAGTCTGAAACACATGGGGTCACCATGAGTCAGAATCAACTCCACCATAATTGGTTACTGGTCTGGTATCAGGTCTGTATCTCCTTTCTTCCAAAATGAGGACACTGGTTCTCAAGGACATAGGGAATGACAGAATTAGAATATCTCACAATTATTTATTTCCTTTATGCCATATTGCATATATGACGATTTCAGAATAATAATCCTAATTATACCACTGCCAATCTAATTACTAAGGACAGGTTATATGTTTTGTCTATGTTCTCTCCATTCTCTTCCCAATTTTTATGGGTGTGTTGGATCTCTTCTGAACATACGGCCATTACATACTATATACTCCCACTTTTACCTCTTGTTTAGTATTAGTTCTCCAACTGTATATTCAAAAATCAATGCCAGGCCTTATAATGATGTCTCTATAATCATTTGGATTGTCTGAAGCTTGTTGTTGTTGTAAGGTGCCATTGAGTTGGATCCTACTCATAGCGACCCTATGTACCACAGAACAAAACTCTGCCCAGTCCTCACAATTGTTGTTATGCTTGAGCCACTTGTTGCAGCCACTGTATCAACCCATCTCATTGAGGATCTTCCTTTTTTCCACTAATCCTGTATTTTACCAAGCATGATGTCTTCTCCAGGGACTGATCCCTCCCGACAACATGTCCCAAGTATGTAAGACACAGTCTCGCCATCCTTGCTTCTAAGGAGCATTCTGGTTGTACTTCTTCCAAGCTTGGCCTCTAGCAATTCCTTAGATTGGGTTCATGGAGAAACTATTCCTTGCAGTTCTTGCACATTGATAACTTCATGTTTTCCTTTTCTATTTGAAACTCTACCTTGCCTAATATAAAATCCCCAGTTCATATTTTATTGATTATCTTAAATATACTACTCTATTTTATTTTGCCATACAGTATTGCTGTTGAAAAGGATGATGTTAACCAAGTTTCCTTTTCCTTATAAATCACTTATTATTTTTCCCTCCCACTGCAGTGGAGTCAGTTCTGACTCAGCAACCCTACAGGACAGAGTACAATTGCCCCATAGGGTTTCCAAGGCTGTGTATCTTCACGGAAGCAGACTGCCACATCTTTTTCCCATGGAACAGCTAGAGGGTTTGAACTGCCAACCTTTCCCTTAGCAGCTCAATGCTTAACCAGTGTGCCACCAGGGCTCCTTTTTTTTTTCCTCCTCTAGATGGCCAAATAATTTTTTTGTTTACAATCAAACAATTTTACTAGAATTTGTCTTCATGTGGTCATTTTGGGTTGATATTCTCAGACACAGTGAGCACTTTCAAAATGTAGTTTCGAATCACTTTAATTCCAAAAAAGTTTTGTTTTTCTTAGTTTTTAGTATTTGTTCTGTTCCCTTAGGATTTTGTTGTTGTTGTTTGTTTCTTCAATTTTTTTTTGTTGGCAGTTTGAATCCACCAGCTGCTTCTTGGAAACTCTATGGGGCAGGTCTACTCTGTCCTATAGGGTTGCTATGAGTCGGAATCGACTCAACAGCAAAGGGTTTGTTGTATTATCTGTATGTTACATTTTCTTTGCCGATTTTCAATATTTTAATCCCCTTTTCTCAAGTCATATTTATGTTCTTGTTTCTTTTTGGTTTAAAATGTTTTCTCCCTATTACCTCCCAATTTTCTTAAGGCAGTACCTGTTGTATCCTTTTGCTTTTGTGTTCCTTTTAGTTTATTCTTTATTTCTGAAATGATATTCTTATTCCTAAAACCTCTAATTCTTTCTTAAATTCCATTAGGACATTTCTGAGTTTTTCTAATTCTGCTTTCTGGTGTTCTTTCATGACTTGTTATCATCTTTCTTCACGTCTTTTAGGTTTTCTTGATACAGAGGATCACACTTCTGGCTTGTTCACACCCATGTCTTTCCAACTTGTTTAAATTGTTTTGTAGGGATGTTATTCTATTTATCTTTTTTCTTATAATAACGTTGTGTGTAACTTGACCTCAGTACTTTTGGACATATTTATGTAGAATTAATTTTTTTTTTTCTGAACTTTAGAAAGAGGCTTGCTTCTGGGAAGCTTCTTTTAATTCACAGAAGCCCCTTTTCTGTTGTTCTCTTGTAGTGTTCAGTAAAATTGTAGCTTACTTTCTGAGACTTCCTGCCTCAGCTTCTCTCCCCACCTTGATCTGCCTCTACTATTCCCTTGTCTTTACTGTCCCTATTTTTGCTCAATTTTGAATGTAGTTTCATCTTTGTGTGAAGACTGTCCTGGAAAGGAATGCTGGCTGGTCAATTTTGCAAATTTATAGGGGTCAGACTGCTTCAGAGCCTTCTGACCTGACCACAGGCCACACTTACTTGTCTGATATTGAACAAGCAAACCCCTCCCAGTTTCAACGCTGTTCTTGACTTGGCCTGTTATGATTTATAGTAAATATCTATTGTCTATTTGGGTTTTTTTGTGTGTGTTCAAGTCTGCAAAACAGGCCCTGATGATTTCTTCTGTTTTCATCTATGCAGAGGCTGGTGCCATGCTGGCTGTTGGTGTATTTGGGGATTTGTAGGCATTCTTTGTCACCTAACTTAATTGTAAATGTTATTTACAAATTTTTTGTTTTTGTTGGTTTGTTTGTTTGACTTTGGTGTTGCTCTCTAGTTGCTCTGTTTTTATATGTGAAGTCAAGAGACTGAAAAACTATGTTGCCACAACCATCTTTCTACTAAAGCATTAATCTTAAATGGCTTCGGGGATTTTAAAAAATTCTGAAGACATATTACTATCCTTTCCTCCAAACTGTGTTGTGGTAGCCAGCTTCCTGAGCTAGAATCAGGGTAGAACTTGAAAATGCCTAGTCATTGGATTACTGAACAAAGCTAGAGTCAATGGAAAAGCTTTTCATCTGTAGCAGACATAACAATCATATCACGTCGCTCATGCTCTGAGTCAGCATGGGATACCGTGGAACTACACAGACAAATCCAGAATAAAGGACATTATACAGAAGAACTGACCTGGTCTACGCCAAAGAAATGGTATGTTAAAAAAACAATAGGTGCAGGTCGGTGGAGCCAAGATAGAGGAGTAGTCAGGCGTTTCCAGTGGTCCCTTTTACAACACAGACCTGGAAAAACAAGTGAAGCGATTATACTTATGACAAGCTAGCAGTACTGAACATCAAAGGCAAAGTTAGAAAACAGACTGAACAGCAGGGGGAGGGAGAGATGATTCAGAAGCGGAGAGGAGTTGCCGGACCTGGGTGGCTGGGAATCCTTAGGCACCACTCCCGGGAGTGACTGCTGCAGGCTGGTGGTAGCGTTTGGCCACAGTTTCCTCAGGGAGAAAACAACCAGCCACACAGCCTACTCACAACTCTGGAACAAGAGAAGAATGGTGCTCTCGGCAAAAGCTAAGTACTTGTGTATATTTTACCACGCCCCCAGCCCCCAAGCCGGCTTCGGTGGCTGTTGACGTCCCTGGACCTGAGATAGGCCCTGCTGAGCACACCGAGCCGTTCTCCCAGCCTTGGAGAAAGAATAAATTCACAACTGGGGAAAGATAATCTGCCAGCTCCACTAACCTAGGGAGCTCAGGACAGAAGCTGCTCCTGTCCAGGCATAAATGGTCCGTGATTTTGAATACCTTTCCCCCCTGCATGAACCTGCGTGGGCCTATTTCAGGGGAATAGGCCCTTGTTGGCAGACTGCAACTGTTTCAGCTGTGAGGTGGAGAGATGGATGTATGATGTTTGACACCTCTTTGCCTATTAAACACGGTCCTCACCTACCCACATCAGGGGCCTAAGGACTCGTGGCTCCACTCAGGTCACCCAGCCACCCACGACAGGGGTCCAAAGATAACTGGTACCTCCCATGATCCATCTGCAGAACCCACCCACCTGTGTGCTCTAGGGAACAGGGATGCGCTTTCCTCACAGACATGGGGTGCCCATGGTCCATGTGCAGAACCCACCCGCCTGCATGTTCTAGGGAACAGGGATGTACTTTCCTCAGACACTCGGCGGACAGTTGTCAGCCCCCTGCCTTGTTCAGAGCATGACCCTCTGCTGTAACCAGATGCCGGTACCTAAACCAACCACCCCTGCCCCTCTAAGTCTGGAGGACAGAACCTGTACCACACACTTGATGACCAGCTACCTGGACACCTGAGCTGAATCCATACAAGAAAAGTGAATGGACTCCAAGGCTGATATACCTGATAACAGCTCTAGCCATGTGGTGACAGGACGTTAGAGCTTCAAAGGCAAAAATAATCAAGCTACCTCACTCAAGCAACCTATTTGGGCATATCAAAACAAAGCAAGAAGCTAGGATATAGTAAGCAAACATAAAATAAACTAATACAATAACGTATAGGTGACTCAGAGACAACAGTCAATATCAAATCACATAAACAGACCATGATCACTTCAACAAGCTCTCAAAACAAAGAACCAAGGGATCTTCTGGATGAAGGTGCTTTCCTCGAATTACCAGATGCAGAATACAAAAAATTAATACACAGAACTCTTCAAGACATCAGAAACAAGATCAGGAAGCAGATCAGACAATACACAGAACAAGCCACGGAACATACAGATAAAGCAGTTGAAAAAATTAAAGAGCTTATTCAAGAACATAATGAAAAATTTAATAAGCTGCAAGAATCCATAAAGAGACAGCAATCAGAAATTCAGAAGACTAACAATAAAATTACAGAATTAGACAATTCAATAGAAAGTCAGAGGAGCAGAATTGAGCAAGTGGGAGGAAGAATTGGTGAGATTGAAGATAAAGCACTTGGCAACAATATATCTGAAGAAAAATCAGATCAAAGAATTTTTAAAAAAGAAGAAACCCTAGGAATCATGTGGGACTCTATCAAGAGAAATAACTTATGAGTGATTGGAGTACCAGAATAGGGAGGAATAACAGAAAATACAGAGAGAATTGTTGAAGATTTGTTGCCAGAAAACTTCCCTGATATCGTGAAAGATGAGAAAATATCTATCCAAGATGCTCATCGAACTCCACATAAGGCAGATCTTAAAACAAAGTCACCAAGACATATTATAATCAAACTTGCCAAAACCAAAGATAAAGAGAGCATTTTGAGAGCAGCTAGGGATTAACAAAAAGTCACCTACAAAGGAGAGTCAATAAGAATAAGCTCGGACTACTCAGTAGAAACCATGTAGGCAAGAAGGTAATGGGATGACATATAAAGCACTGAAGGAAAAAAATTGCCAGCCAAGAATCACATATGCAGCAAAACTGTCTCTCAAATATGAAGGCGAAATTAGGACATTTCCAGATAAACAGAAGTTTAGGGAAATTGTAAAAACCAAAACAAAACTACAAGAAATACTAAAGGCAGTTTTTTGGTTAGAAAATCAATAATATCAGGTATCAACCCAAGACTAGAACACTGGACAGAGCAATCAGATGTCAACCCAGATAGGGAAATCACAAAAATAAATCAAGATAAAAAAAACGCTCAGACTCTCAAAACAGGAAAATAGCGATGTCATTATGTAAAAGCAGACAACATTAAAACAATAAAGAGGGACTAAGAAATGTAGTTATAGATCTTTCATATGGAGAGGAAGACAACAATATAAATAAATAAAAGGTCTAAACTTAGAAAAACAGGGGTAAATATTAAGGTAACTACAAAGGAGACTAACAATCCTACTCATCAAAATAAAATACAAGAAAAAAATAGAGACTCAGCAGAAACAAAATAACAACAACAAATAAGAGGAAAAGACAACATATAAACAACTCAGCACAAAAAATTAAGTGGGGAAAAAGAAGCTATCAATAACACACCAAAAAAGACATCAAAATGACAGCACTAAACTCATACCTATCCGTAATTACACTAAATGTAAATGGACTAAATGTACCAATAAAGAGACAGGGAGTGGCAAAATGGATAAAAGAACACGATCTGTCTATATGCTGCCTACAAGAGACACACCTTAGACTTAGAGACACAAACTAAAACTCAAAGGATGGAAAAAAATATATCAAGCAAACAACAATCAAAAAAGAGCAGGAGTGGCAATATTAATTTTTGACAAAATAGACTTTAAAGTTAAATCCATCAGAAAGGATAAGGAAGGACACTATATAATGATTAAAGGGACAATATAGCAGGAGGCTATAACCATATTAAATATTTATGCACCCAATGACAGGGCTACAAGATACATAAAACAAACTATAACAGCATTGAAAAGTGAGACAGACAGCACCTCAATTATAGTAAGAGACTTCAACACACCACTTCTGGTGAAGGACAGGACATCCAGAAAGAAGCTCAATAAAGAAATGGAAGATCTAAATGCCACAATAAACCACTTGACCTCATAGACATATACAGAACAGTCCATCCAACAGCAACCAAATATACTTTCTTTTCTCGTGCACATGGAACATTCTCTAGAATAGACCACATATTAGGTCGTAAAGCAAACCTTAGCAGAATCCAAAACACTGAAATATTACAAAGCATCTTCTCTGACCATAAGGCCATAAAAGTAGCACTCAATGACAGAAAAAGCAGGGAAAAGAAATCAAACACTTGGAAACTGAACAATACCCTGCTCAAAAATGACTGGGTTATAGAAGACATGAAGGATGGAATAAAGAAATTCATAGAATCCAATGAGAATGAAAACACTTCCTATCAGAACCTTTGGGACACAGCAAAAGTAGTGCTCAGAGGTCAATTTATATCAATAAATGTACACATACAAAAGGAAGAAAGGGTGAAAATCAAAGAATTATCCCTACAACTTGAACAAATTGAAAGAGAGCGATAAAAGAAACCCTCAGGCACCAGAAGAAAGCAAAAAATAAAATTAGAGCAGAATTAAATGAAATAGAGAACAGAAAAACAATTGAAAGAATTAACAAGACCAAAAGCTGGTTCTTTGAAAAAATTAACAAAATTGATCCATTGGCCAAGCTGACAAAAGAAAAACAGGAGTGGAAGCAAATAACTCTAATAAGAAATGAGATGGGCGATATTACAAGAGACCCAGCTGAAATTAAAAGAATCATATCAAATTACTATGAAAAATTGTACTCTAACAAATTTGAAAACCTAGAAAAAAATGGATGAATTTCTATAAACACATTACCTACATAAGCTAACACAAACAGAGGTAGAAGAACTAAATAAACCCATAACAAAAGAAGAGATTGAAAAGGTAATCAAAAAACTCCCAACAAAAAAAAGCCCTGGCCCGGGCGGCTTCACTGTAGAGTTCTACCAAACGTTCAGAGAAATACCTACTACTAAAGGTATTTCAGAGGATAGAAAAGGATGGAATACTCCCAAACTCACTCTATGAAGCCAGCATATTCCTGATAACAAAACCTGGTAAAGGCACCACAAAAAAACAAAATTACAGATCTATATCCCTCATGAACTTAGATGCAAAAATCCTCAAAATTCTAGCCAATAGAATGCAACAACATATCAAAAAAATAATTCACCATGACCAAGTGGGATTCATACCAGGTATGCAGGGATGGTTCAACATTAGAAAAACAATTAATATAATCCATCATATAAATAAAACAAAAGACAAGTACCATATGATCTTGTTAATTGATACAGAAAAGGCATTGGACAAAGTTCAACACCCATTCATGATAAAAACTCTCAGCAAAATAGGAAGAGAAGGAAAATTCCTCAACATAATAAAGGGCATTTATACAAAGCCAACAGCTAACATCCTCCTAAATGGAGAGATTCTGAAAGCATTCCCCTTTAGTTTGGGAACCAGACAATTACGCCGTTAATTACCACTCTTATTCAACATTGTGCTGGAGGTCCTAGCCAGAGCAATTAGGCTAGATAAAGAAATAAAGGACATCCAGATTGGTAAGGAAGAAGTAAATGTATCTCTATTTGCAGATGACATGATCTTATACATAGAAAATCCTAAAGAATCCTCAAGAAAACTACTGAAATTAATAGAAGGATTCAGCAAAGGATCAGGATACAAGATAAACATACAAAAATCAGTTGGATTCCTCTATACCAACAAAAAGAACATTGAAGAGGAAATCACCAAGTCAATACCATTTAGAGCAGCCCCCAAGAAGATAAAATACTTAGGAATAAATCTTACCAGAGACGTAAAAGACCTATACAAAGAAAACTACAAGACACTACTGCAAGCAACCAAAGAGACCTACATAAGTAGAAAAACATACCTTTCTCATGGACAGGAAGACTTAACATTGTAAAAATGTCTATTCTACCAAAAGCAATCTATAGATACAATGCAACTCTAATTCAAATCCCAATGACATTTTTTAATGAGATGGAGAAACAAATCATCAACTTCATATGGAAAGGAAAGGGGCCCCGGATAAGTAATGCATTACTGTAAAAGAAGAACAAAGTGGGAGGCCTCACTCTACCTGATTTTAGAACCTATTATACCATCACAGTAGTCAAAATAGCCTAGTACTACTACAATAACAGAAACATAGACCAATGGAACAGAATTGAGAACCCAGACATAAAACCATCCACATACAAGCAGCTGATACTTGACGAAGGCCTAAAGTCAGTTAATTGCGGAAGAGAAAATCTCTTTAACAAATGGTGCTGGCAGAACTGGATATCCATCTCCAAAAAAATGAAACAAGACCAATACCTCACACCATTCACAAAAACGAACTCAAAATGGATCAAAGACCTAAATATAAAATCTAAAACGATAAAGATTATGGAAGAGAAAATAGGGACAACACTAGGAGCCCTAATACATGGCATAAACAGTACACAAAACATTACTAACAATGCACAAACCAGAAGAGAAACTAGATAACTGGGAGCTCCTAAAAATCAAACACCTATGCTCATCCAAAGACTTCACCAAAAGAGTACAAAGATTACCTACAGAGAGGGAAAAAGTTTTTAGCTATGACATTTCCGATCTGCGTCTAATTTCTAAAATCTACGTGATACTGCAAATACGTGATACTGCAAAAACTCAACTACAAAAAGACAGCCCAGTTAAAAAATGGGCAAAGGATATGAACAGGCACTTTAGCAAAGAAGACATTCAGGTAGCTAAAAGATACATGAGGAAAAGCTCACGATAATTAGCCATTAGAGAAATGCAAATCAAACTACAATGAGATTCTGTCTCACTCCAACAAGGCTGGCATTAATCCAAAAAACACAAAATAATAAATGTTGGAGAGGTTGTGGAGAGACTGCAACACTGCTGGTGGGAATGTAAGATGGTACAACCACTTTGGAAATCGATTTGGCACTTAACCTTAAGAAGCTAGAAATAGAACTACCATATGATCCAGCAATCCCAATCCTTGGAATATATCCTAGAAAAATAAGTGCCTTTACACGAACAGATAGATGCATACCCATGTTCACTGCAGCACTGTTTACAATAGCAAAGAGACGGAAGCAACCAAAGTGTCCATCAACAGATGAATGGATAAATAAATTATGGTATATTCACACAATGGAATACTACGTGTCGATAAAGAACAGTGAGGAATCTGTGAAACATTTCATAACATGGAGGAATCTGGAAGGCATTAGTCTGAGTGAAATTAGTCAGTTGCAAAAGGACAAATATTGTATGAGACCACTATTATAAGAACTCAAGAAACAGTTAGAGAAGAAAATATTCTTTGATGGTTACAAGTGGGGCGGGGGGAGGGACAGAGACGGGTAGTACTAATTAGATAGTAGACGAGAACTATTTTAGGTGAAAGGAGACAACACACAGTACAGGAGAGGTCAGCACAACTGGACTAAATCAAAAGCACAGAAGATTCCTGAATAAACTGAATGCTTCAAAGGCCAAAGTGTAGGGGCAGGGGTTTGGGGACCATGGTTTTGGGGGACATTTAAGTCAACTGGCATAATAAAATCTATTAAGAAAACATTCTGCATCCCACTTTGGAGAGTGGTGTGTGGGGTCTTAAACACTAGCAAGCGGCCATCTAAGATGCACCAACTGGTCTCAACCCACCTGGACCAAAGAAGAATGAAGAACACCAAAGACACAAGGTAACTATGAGCCCAGGAGACAAGAAGGACCACATAAACTAGAAACTACATCAGCCTGAGACCAGAAGAACTAGATGGTGCCTGGCTACAAGCGATGACTGCCCTGACAGGGAACACAACAAAGAACCCCTGAGGGAGCAGGAGAGCAGTAGGATGCAGACCCCAAATTTTCATAAAAAGACTTAATGGTCTAACTGAGACTAGAAGGACCCCAAAGGTCATGGTCCCCAGACCTTCTGTTAGCCCAGGACAGGAACCAATCCCAAAGCCAACTCTTCAGACAGGGATTGGACTGGACTATGGGACAGAAAATGATACTGGTGAGGAGTGAGGTTCTTGGATCAACTAGACACATGAGACTCTGTGGGCAGCTCCTGTTTGGAGGGGAGATGAGAGGGCAGAGCGGATCAGAAGCTGCCCAAATGGGCATGAAAATAGACAGTGGAGGGAAGGAGTGTGCTGTCTCATTAGAGGGAGAGCAACTAGGAGTATATGGCAAGGTGTACATAAATTTTTGTATGAGAGTGACTTGATTTGTAAACTTTCACTTAAAGCACAATAAAAAATTAAAAAAAAAAACTATAGGTGGGAAAGAGTCACTACGCTAGTAAAAGAGATAACAATCAGAAGCAAAGTCACACTGCAATAAAATAGCTTTTTACCCCAAGTACTGTGTGAAGGCCTAGTTTAATGTGTTGTTACTGTATTGTAGATGAGAGACAACAAAAAGAAGAAAGGAGACAAGTCCTAGCCCACGATTATTATCTTGGGGACAGACACTTTGATTCCCTAACTGCTGTTGATGGGAAGTAGGGGAATGAATACCAAAGGGCATGTATAAGGTGGTTAACTTCTGGGTGTCTTTTGTCAGATATTTTCTCTATATGTAGTTCAAAGAGACATGTCTGAGGAGGTCATCTAAAAAAGAAAAGCATTTTTTCTTAAATTTCTGACATAATTTCAAACTTACAGGAAAGTTAAAAGAATGGTATGCAGAAGTTTTTCTCTGAATCATGAGAGAGTAAGTTACTATCATGATGCCCTCCCAACCCTGAATACTTCATCACGTAATTCCAGCAAAGGCAATCTCATATAACAACATACACACACACACAACAGCTGCCATCAAGTGAATTCCAGCTCATGGCAACCTCATGTGTTTTAGAGTAGAACTGCACTCAGAAGTTGACCACCAGCCCTTTCTTCCAAGGCGCCACCAAGTAGATTCAAGCCACCACTTTTTCAGTTATTAGTCAAGCACTTAACTGTTTGCACCACCCACAGGCTTCATATAACCACAAAACAAACAAACAAACAAAAAAAAAACCTAAACCTGTTGCTGTCAACCTGCCTCCAACTCTTAGCGACCCTACAGGACAAAGTAGAACTGCTCCATATGGTTTTCAAGGAGTGGCTGGTGGATTCAAACTGCCAGACTTTTGATTATCAGCCGAGGTCTTAACCACTGCACCACTAGGGCTCCATAACCACAGTAAACCAAAACAAACCAAACTCTTTGCTGTTGAGTTGATTCTGACTCACGGCAACCCTATAGGACAAAGTTGAACTGCCCCACAGAGTTTCCAAGAAGTGCCTGGTGGATTTGAACTGCCACTCTTTCGGTTAGCAGTCATAGCTCTTAACTGCTATGCCACCAGGGTTTCCATAACCACAACAGAGTAATTTAAATCATGAAATTAACATCAATTCTTTAATATCATCTAACCCTCAAACCGTACTCACCTTTCACCAATTTCCTCAGTAATGTCTTTCAATGTAAATATATCCAGTCTTTTACATGTAGCATTACGTTGTCATGTTTCTTTCAATCTAGAACAGTTTGACAGTCTTTCTTTGACTTTCTTAACCTTTGAAAAAAGAGGACGGTTTCAATCCATGGCTCTGGGCTTGGCCATTGAATAGATAAGATGTCTTGGTAGGATAACTTCTCCATCTGAGATGTTATTTTCTCCATTTGTAAAAGGGTTGAACACCTCCAAAGCCTTTTCCCGCTTTAAAATTTCTAGAATCTGTCCTAAGCTGACTCTGCTGCATGAAACCAACTTAATACCTAAACCCAGTCATTCACTTTACAAATGAAAAACTTGTAGATGGTTAAGTTTAAGCCTACTCACATTGCCAGAAGGTCGCATCAATGGCAGGTCAGCAGCCTCACATTTAAAGGATATTATAAGCGTGACTTTGACCATTTCTTAATGAAAAGAAGACAATGTCAAAAGCAGTAAGAGGCAGAGAGTAAAGTTTCATAACAAAACCGAATCAACAAGTTCAAGCCCAAGAAACTCAAGGCACTATTGAGCAATCACAACCTATGGACTACAGCTGAACTCCAAATAAGCCCTTTACATGGACGCTCTACTCTTTCAACCAGAGTTGCCTTTAACAGGAAGTCTTCATATTCTGGGACAAACATGAAATCTAAAAGAAGTCAGCCCTCCCTTTTCCCTCCATTGATTGTTTCGAGGACTCTTAGGATTGCATTCAATCTGGGTTCCAGGAAGGAAGCTGCCTCCTCTTCAAGTAGAATGCTCCAGGCCCCCATGCCCCCTCACCTTACTTGGACACAAGTTTTATATCAAACATTAGTGGAAAGCAAACAAAACCAATTCTCAGACTGCTAGCTTCCTTTTATGAAAGTGAACTGAGAGCAGGCTATCCTGTTACAACTCTTAAAAAAAAAACAAAACAAAACAGTCTAATTCAAATCAATCCCCAACCCACACACACTCCCTCAAACCATAACACTGTGTTAACACAATCCCAAGGTGGTCGAGTGGTTTAACCACAAATATTCTGGTGGCCTTGTGATCTGACTCTTAGTTTACACAGCTGAAACGGGATGGCTGAGGTCTCTAGTCAGCACAGAGAAGGAAGGAAACTGTGATGGATAGGTGCCCACTGTGGTCAAATGTGGTCAAATCTGCCTTTGGACAGATATAATGGGGTTTCCATGCCTGAAAAGAAAAGAAAAGCCAAAGAAAACAAGAGGGAAAACCATTCATTCAGCAAACATCTAGTACATACTGGAAATTGCTGAGTTGTGGAAGGGTAGTAAAAGGAGGGAGAATTCAAAGAACTATTAGCCTCTAGGCTAGGCATGACACTACATAAAAATAGTTAAGTGCGGTAAGAAATAGAGAAAATTCTATAGAAAAGGAATAATATCTGATATTAATGGACTGTCAGAAATGTATGATAAAAGAAAGGGAAAGAAGGAATGGAAGAAAGGAAAGGAAGGAAGGAGGAAGGGAGGGAGGGAAGGAAGGATGGAAAAAAGGAAGGAAGGAAAAGAGGACAAATAAAAGTTCTTAGTTCTGGTTTTGAAGGGGAAATGTAAGGGAATTTACACAAAGAGATAAAAGAAGAAGAATAAATTAGACACCCTAAACAGTTGAAGAGGAAACTAAACAAATTTGGGTGAAGTTATTTAAAAAAAAAAAAAGTATATACAGCCACTTAGTTTGAAATGAATTATCTTGGCTCTGTGTCCTACTGGATAAAATAGCTTGCCTTCCTACAAGAGAAAGACCAGTCCATAGACATGACATCTTTTTCACTCAGAAACCAGCAGAACTGATTTATTTTAAGGCAGCAGCCATCTTGACTGAAAACTGTGTTTGGCTCCTAATATCCTGATAATCCAGCCCCAAGGTGTCAAAAGATAGGTTACTGTTACCAGGCTAGTCAATCACACTCACTCTTCTGGAATGACCTACATTTGCCTGCTTTGGAACTGCTCACCCTGCACCATACTCCTGGGACTCCATCACTACCATCTCTACAAGTCCAAATCCTACCCATGCTTTAGGACTTGGTCCATGGTCACATACTGTTTCAGGCTTCTACAGCTCCAACAGGAGATGATCATTGTCTATTTAAAATTTTCCTAGGACCTTGTCCCTGCCTTAGGGCTCTTAATACATACCACCTTGTTTCATGGCTTTTGGTACATGCCCCATCTTCACTGTAAGCCCCGGGGACACAGAATCTGTCTTACTCATTTTTACCCATTGAATCATGACTAAACAGGGCTAAGGGTTCAACAATTTGGTAACAATTGGATAACTCTGCTGGTGTCATAGAATGAGTAACTCTGCTAAATGCATAGCCAGTATAAGCTAGGTTGTGCCACTGTATAAATAATACCAAATTGCAATGACTTAGACTGCAAAGGGTTATTACTCATTCATAATGCAGTTCCATGATAGACTGATTGGAGGCTCTTCTCCACATCATTCTCTCTTAGGTATGCAAGCTAACAGAGCTTCTATAACCTGGGACTGTGGCAAGCAGAAGTGAATGAGATGAGTCACATGGCCAGTTTGTAAAGACTTTTGTTTGGAATTGACAGGCATCAATATCTTCACATGCCATTGGCCATATGAAATCACAAAGACATGTGTTATTTCAAGAGGACAAGGAAATGCGATTACAGCATGTAATGAGAATATTCAGTGGATAGCTCTAATGATTGCCAAGAAGATCACACAAGGACTTTGAGTCTGCAAGATTGAGTTCCTCATTGTGTCACTATGGAAGGATCGTGGCTCCACCAAAAACCAGCTGTAAAATAATTTAGCTGAATCCCTGAAATAGAAGACAGGCAACATGGGATTCCATCTTAACCATCTTCCCTATTATAGGTAGACAGACTGCCAGATAGGTATAGATACAGATATAATTATAGATCTTTTTCAACAAATGGGATCTGAAAATCAATTACATATATTGTTTTTATAAGGCAGTGTGCTACCACTGGGGGCGTGGGAGGGGGGAATCTGTTGCCATTGAGTGGATTCTGATTCATAGTGACCCTGTAGGACAGAGTAGAACTACCCCATAGGGTTTCCAAGGAGCGGTTGGTGGATCTGAACTGCTGACCTTTTGGTTAGCAGCCAAGCTCTTAACCACTGTGCCACCAGGGATAGAGGGATATATTTTTGCTCTTAGGAAGTGAAACGCATGAAATCATAAGAAAATACTGTATCTAATAAAGAAATAAGTAAATCAATTAAACATTATTTAATAAATGCTACGTTTTGGTATGCTTTTTGCTAACAGCATAGACATTCAGGGAAGACAGAAATGTAGGAAAAGATAGTAGCTTTCTATGTCAAGCAAAACCTGGTAGCATAGTGGTTAAGTGCTACGGCTGCTAAACAAAAGGTCAGCAGTTTGAATCCGCCAGGTGCTCCTTGGAAACTCTTACTGAGCAGTTCTACTCTGCCCTATAGGGTGGCTATGAGTCAGAATGGACTCGACAGCAGCAGGTTTGGTTTTTTTTTTTTTTTTTTCCTTCTATGTCAATGAAATTACGCTAAAGCTGAATGATTTAACCTTTGGCAGAGAATACATTGTTGTTGTGTACCATCAAGTCAATTCCAACTCCTAATGACCCAATAGGACAGAGTAGAACTGCCCCATAGAGTTTCCTAGGCTGTAATATTTATGGAAGGTCACCAGGTTTTTCTCTAATTGAGCGGCTGATGAGTTTAAACCCCCGATCTTGTGATTACCAGCCAACCGTTCAAACACTGTGCCACCAGCGCTCCTTGAGAGAGAATATAGGTCTGTGAAAAAAGGGCCCAAGATAAAGGATATTCTAACTGCTTTGAACTTGTAAGTAAATTGTTAACCCTTTAATTAATATTGGTATAACGGCATACCAGCCATTTTTTATGCTTCTGGACCACCTTGGCACTAAATGTATTAGAATTGGAATAATGTACTACCTACAAGGTCCAAATCGTACGGGGCAGTTCTACTCTGTCACTATGAGTCAAAATCGACTCAACAGCAATGGGTTTTAAAAGGTCCAAAAAAAAAAATACAAACCCATTGCTGTCAAGTCAATTCCGACTCATAGTGACCCTGTAGGACAGAGTAGAATTGTCCCAGAGGGTTTCCAAGGAGCACCTGGTAGATTCAAAATGCCAACCATTTGATTAGCAGCCAAGCTCTTAACCACTGAGCCACCAAGGTTTCCCCTCCAGAGCCATAAAAAGTTGCTGATATACAGTTACTCTAATGGTAACGGAAGAGTGCATTCAGCGTCAAGGTAGGTCTCTTTTGAAATGGGTGAAGCTCAGCAGAGCAGAGTTAGAGCCTCACTGTAGTGTAGGTTGAGCATTCTATTACGTGATGCTTCCTGGATGTGTTAATTTGGTAAACTTTTGCCTTGTTTTCCCTTTATTTCTGTGAGATGAGGCTTGCAAGCATAATTACAGCTTTCCTGTGTGATAGTTAGGGAGCTCTGATGGGTTTGTTTTGTTTTTTTCTGTGTCATATCTGCAAAACCAGAGGCTCCCCCGTGCAACCTAATGGAAAGACACCTGCAATAAATTCTCTATTTAATTCTTATTGGTATATTGTCACACCACAGATCAGTCATGCAAAAGCACCACTAGCCTCATTGGTGGATTGTATTATCAGGTCCTATTTCTCAAAATCCATATTGCCAACCCAAAATTTAAACAGACTCAATTAGTAAGCATGCATTCCAATACTGCAAACACATGCCATCAAAACATTAAAAAACAACAACAACAAAATTGGTAACTATACTGGAACGCTGGTGGCACAGTGGTTAAGAGCTTGGCTGCTAAACAAAAGATGGGCAGTTTGAATTCACCAGCAGCTCCTTGGAAACCCTTGGAGTAGTTCTACTCTGTCTTACAGGGTCTCTATGAGTTGGAATGGGCAATGAGTTTATACTATTTCTAAATATGTACCTATCAGACAAAGATTCCTGAGATTTCTCCGATATTTTACCTTTATCCAAAAGAAAAATACACATAAATATGCATGTCTGTCTCTAGAGATGTGGAAAACAAAAATGGAGGGTGGGAAGACAAGAGGGGAAAAAAAAGATCAGAGATAGAAGCAAGGCACTGGAGTAGCAAGGGCAATTGGTTCAGGATCTAAGGCACAATTCAGTTACTGTCACCAGGGCACCCTAGACAGCACTCAGAGCAAAGGAGGGTATTTATTATACAGAACCTTGGAAACATGTGTACCCTCAAAGGAGCTTAAAGGGCCAGAAAATCATTCTTAAAAAAAGAGAGAGACAGAAAGAAATATAGGCTTGGTGATCAAAAGGCTTTGCATCGCACTGATTTACTAAGTCTCCTGTAAGATCCTCAGGTCAAGATACCATCCAAGGATCTCCGGAAATTTATCAATGTCTCTATAAACAAAACTACCCTTTACTCTACCCATGGATTCAGGTAATTCAAGAACAGATAGATATGGAATCTCTTCAGCTACACTCATTAAATGAGAATTTTCATGCCTTGGGTCTCTCTGGAGAAGCCCCAGAGGCCACAATGGGGCTACTCTGAAGAACCTGGTCCCTACCTCGGAACCCATCACCCACCATTTTTACCTTTTGATATGCTGAGATTTTTCTGATGATTTATTTTAAAAAAAAATCTGAATCTTTAAAGTTTTAGTACTGATGCTCTAAAACATCGTTTAAGGCAAATCGATTTCTTGACTCAGAAAGATCACAAGGAAGATGAGCAAGAAAGATGTTGAACGGAAGGGCTAGAGAGTTTAGTCCAGCGGGTGGCTCCACTTTCCTCTTTCCTATTAGGCCATGTTCCAAGTATAGGTCGTTTGAGAACAATGATAGCACTCAGATGCGGCTGTAGGCATTCTGAATGGACCTGGTGCCATATTACTTCAATGCAGTGATTCTAAGCTCACGTGATTTTATGAACCATAACATCAAATAGCAATGACAAATGGGGAAACAAATCACAACCAGGGACACGAGTCAAATAATTTACTGGGTCCCTGACTATATAAAGAAATGGATTTTAAGAATATGTTACGAAAGTCATAGACCCATGTGAGGTATAGTGATTTACTGATGAAGATTTGGAAAGTCAGGCAGAGAAGAGATAGTTACATACTTGTTTACGGTTCAGTCACTGCATTTACAGATTCTTATGTGTATGTCTGACTCTCCTCAGAGAAGCTTCAGACCTCTAAGTGGAAGATTTGGCAGGTTTTGGATACTAAGGCCATTGATAAAGACTTCTGCTTTCCTTTCTTGTCACCTAGGCCAACAAGAAAAAAGAAAAAAATCTACATCACCACTATCTTCTTGGCAGGAAACAGTCTTTCTTTTTCCACAGCTTTCATTTTTACCACGTTGGCCATTTCAATTCATCTGCATGTGATGGACGAACTACCTACCCTCTATGCTACCATATACCTCACTGGTTTGAATAAGAAGACTCTCCTACTCTAAATGAAATGCTTCTAATAGAACTCATTCAAAAAAGAAGAAATAATATTACTGGGCATGTCATTTTTGTCAGGTACCTTATGTGCATTTTGGTCGTTTGATTGTCATAACACTTGATAACACTCTTGAGTTGCACCCTCAGTTTGTAGACGAGGGATTTGAAGCTCAGAGAATTTCCTGGGCCAAGGTAGGTCTGCTCTTCCCTCTGGACCACTGCATTTCTTCAGGTCTTTGTAGACTTTTTCCCTCAATTTTGAGGAGAGAGATTACAGTTAACTGTAGATGCACTGAAATCACCAGGAATTGTGCAACTACTCGACTAGTATTTTTAGTTCTTTGTGGTTGTTTTAATGCAAATCAACTCTTGTGTAAAGAATTTATATTCCTCTGTGTGTGTGTCTGTTTCTGGCTTATAACGAAATTCTTGGAATACACTGTATGCAACTCTGTCGTAGACAAAGCCATACTCGAGGCTGGAGTTACAGAAATGACTGTGCCTACCTTGAAATAAGAAACCCTGCTGGTATGGTGGTTAAGCGCTGCAGCTGCTAATCAAAAGGTCGGCAGTTTTGAATCTACCAGGTGCTCCTTAGAAACTCTATGGAGCAGTTCTAGTCTGTCTCATAGGGTCACTATGAGTTGGAGCTCTGGTGGCACAGTAGTTAAGGGCTACAGCTGCTAATGAAAAGGTCAGCAGTTTGAATCCACCAGCTGCTCCTTGGAAACCCAGGGCAGTTCTACTATGTCCGATAGGGTCGCTATGAGTCGGAATTGACTCGATGGCAATGAGTTTTTTGGTTTTGGACCTTGAGGTAATAAGCAGAGAACCCATGCTTGTTAATAAGTATCAAGAAAACATATCCAAAGACCCTCACAGAAGATGCTCTACTACATAACATGTTACCTTCTCAAAACCTATAAGCCGGAATTATAGAAAACAAAAGGTCTGAACATGACTAACTCTGAACTGTGTTAGGAGAGACAACTTTCCTCTGGATACATTTACCAGCTTTATTTCAACCCGGAGCAGATTATGCCTTCTTCTTTATATTTCAGTTACCCAGGTAGATTTCCACAAAAGTGTCTATGACTGGAAAATACTTTTAAACTACAACTATAGATACACTCATACACACACATATAAATGTACACACACACAACACACACATATCCCTACTGAATTTCAGTTCTGGCCTTAATTTCATTCACTTTTATTGCTTGCTAGTTTTAAATTTTACTACATCTTGAGGTTTTTCTAGGGTACCAGTGATGCCCGTCTATCCATTTTGGTGAAGAAATGGCTCTCAATTTGCTTGGATTCACAGGCCCCTGACGCACACAGTTCTACTTATCCCCCTTTGGACTAGAAATCTCGACTTTCCTCAGTCACTGAGACGTGTTCAGCACCCCAGTGTTACGCAGAAATTTTAAATACAAGTCTTTAATTTAGCATATCCACCCACAAGGTTCCAGAAGCTTAAGTCAGCACGAGTGTTTGGTAAAATATCACTCTGGAAAAAAATAGTACATGTGAGAAAAATACTGTGAATTTAGAAGCATTTGTTTTACAAACTGCAGATGCAGAGTGAAAGAAAATGACATCTCACATGGATATTAAGCATTCCTACATAACACATCCATCTGCAACATGTTTTACAGGCACTTACACGCTCAACCTCACCACACACAGATTTGCACAGGAGGCACAAAACAGCTGACCCCGTTTTACAGATGGAGAGAAGAGAAACACGGAAAGATTACATGAATTTCTCAAAGTTCCCAATCAGTCTTCAGACATCTGTCATTGGGCAAGAGTGAACTAAGTAAGCCAAACCAGCATTTATTAAAGCTGAAAAAAGAAACCAGTAGACGAAATAGCACTGGCTCCAGATTTTCTCTGTAAGAGGGATTTGTTGGCTGTGACCTGGTTAAAAGGGTAGAAAGTGGACTTGTCTTGAAGTCGTGTTTATATAGCAAAACAACAAAAAACAAATAAAACCTGTCTTTAATTAGATTATATGCTCATTTGGAGAGGAACAGTAAAAAACACTGGAGACGTTTAATTCAAAGAATAAATGAAATTGGGGGACAAGATGGAGATGGACACTCTTTAATAGCTGAAGAATGGAAGGTCTTCCATCTAGTAAGGGCAGAACTTGGAACAAGAGGCAAAAATAACAGGAAGGAAGATGTTTGGCTTTTCCTCCAGCAATCATGAGTTTTTTGTTACTAAGTTTGTGCAGACTGAGCAGATTCAGGAGCAAGACACAATAGACATTACTCAAAATGTTGAAATAAAATGCTGGCAGTTAAGCTGGAAGAGTATCGGGGTGGTGGAGTTGTGTACTGGTTACACTTTGTGTCCTGCTTCTATGCCCAATTCATTCTCCTCAGTTCTCTGCCCTGGTCTGTACCTTGGGAAGTTGGCCTCCCCAGACTTTGCCACCAAGGCACCCTTGCATAATGGATGATGCAAGTAAGAGGCTGAAGAATGAGAAAAGACAACCCATGGTATACATTCCAGCCCTACTGTTGCCTCCCTAGATCTACAAGACTGTAACAGTTCTTGTTGTGTGACTCCACTTTTAAACTCCAACTCTTATCAGATCCTGTAACATCATTACTTCCCCGTGCTCCACTGGGCCTGGGATGGTAATCACTTTCAATGTTGATCATTCTAATTCTGGGCTGCTTCTGCCCTTGTCGGTCCTCCTAAACCTGCCCACAGGTGTACAAACCATTCAGTAAAGTCTCCCCAGTTACCCTGCTGTTTGTGTCATAGGATGAGCTGGCTAATTTCCTCAGGGCAATGGTTCTCAATCTTTAGCCTGCACCAGAATGACACAGAGGACTTGTTAAAGCACAGATTGCTGGGTCCCACACCCACAATTTCTGACACAATGGGGTGGGGTTCAAGAATTTCAATTTCTAACTCGTTCTCAGGTGATGATGCTGATGGTCGGGATGCCATACTTTGAAAATAATTGCCTCATAGTGATTCCCAAGCATGGCCACACATCAGCATCATGTCCTGAAATACATAAAAATACCTACGGATTCCTGGAAGCCACTCTGGATCTACTGAAACAGAACTTGAAAGATCGGAGCTTTAGGATGTGTATTTTTTAAGGTTTCTCAGAAGATTATGATGAAGCTGAAACTTCTTCTCCAAGAGCCTTGCAATTCTGAGATAACACAAAAGCAAGATGTTATTTATTCTATGCCTGTTGTCTTAAAGATGATGAGATGACTCTGACCCTGCCTGAAAAAGGAAGAGGAACCTTGTTCCTCCTCTTCCTCCAAGATCCAGTTCAGCAGCTTTACCTTTGGGGAGGGGCAGCTGCTCTGAATGCCCCAAGGAGAGGTGATCACACATTCCCTTTTGTTTTACCTGACAAACACCTTTAAGAGTACAATGCCTTTGCCTTGTTGGCTCTCATATCTGACACCCCTGGTGAGCTCCTTGAGGATAGGGATTTGATCTTTACCAACTTTGACTCACCAGCACTTAGCACTTAAATCTTTAGAATTTAGCACCTGGCCTGAGCAGAGTAAGCCCTAGGGGTGAGGGTAGTAGTGGGAGGAAAGATTGTTGAATAAATGAAAGAAATGATGGGATGAATGAATAAATGTTGTTCTTCCTTGCACTGGGCAAATCTGCTGCAAAAGATCTCTTTAAAGTATTGAAAAGCAAAGACGTCACTAAGGTGCATTTGACCCAAGCCAGGATATTTTCAGTTGCCTCATCTGCATGGGAAAGCTGGACAATGAATCAGGAAGACCAAAGAAGAATTGATGCATTTGAATTAGGGTGCTGGCAAAGAATATTGAATATAGCATGGACTGCCAATATAATGAACAAATCTATCTTGGGAGAAGTACAGCTATAGTGCTCCTTGAAAGCAAGGAGGGTGAGATTTCTTCTCTTGTACTTTGGATGAATTACCAGGAGGAACTAATCCATGGAGAAGGACATCATGCTTGGTAAGTCGGAGGGTCAGTGAAAAAGAGGAAGACCCTCAATGAGATGGATTGTCACAGTGGCTGCAACAATGGGCTCAGACATAGCAATGACTGTGAGTATGGCGCAGGATCGGGCAGTGTTTCATTCTGTCGTACATAGGTTCATTATGAGTCAGAACCTACTCAACAGCACCTAACAAGGACAACTGCCTCACCTTTCCCATTGTCAGCACAAAATAATCATAAACTTTCATTTTGCCCTCAGACACTGATTTTTACAAATACCTTTGCTGAAGCAGAGGCTGTGAAGTGAGTTGGATGGCCTCAGAGATCTTTTCTGTCTCTGAACTTCTTGGTTCAACATGTAATTGAAAGGACTCAATCTCCCGCTGACTGACAGCTTTGACAGCTGCTGTTCTCAGGATGTCAATGTATAATCTGTTATTCTACTTACCAATTTAAAACTGAGCAGAGACATATGCACTGTCAGTCTCGTTCTTCTCGTCTTGCCCCTGGTTTCCAGTTCCCCCTCCTCTGCCCTGTTTTATCCCCACTCTCCCTCATGTCAATGAAGTGCCTTATGATTCGGAGCAATTCCAAAGCTCCTCTGCCCTGAGCTAGAAACTGGATTAGCGCTCATCTCCCCCAAGCATTATTACGGCATGTTCATAGTGGGAGCTCAAGTTTAGCAAACTAAAAAAGCTTCATAAATTTGAGACTGTTCAAATAATAAATGGATTTTTTTCTTTCTGCTTAGCCAAAAGAAGGAGATATTAAAGTGAATAAGAGTAATAATAAAAAGCCTGTTAGCAGCACGGGTATAATTAAACTGAATAGCTCACACAAAGAATAAAGCTCTGAACACTGACTTCCTCCGGGACCCACCCCACTACACCCAGACCTCGCCTTAGAAAGGTATGCACCGCTTGCCATCCTGATGTAAAACAAACAGCTACAGTCACTCTCCAGTCTACAATGGGGAGAGGAGTTTGACTTCCTGTCTCAAAAGCTCGTCCAGCCTTTGGGAGCAAAAAACACCTAATTTTCCTACACTCAGTGTTCCAGACACCAAAACTTTAGTTCCTTGAATTGACAGGATGGCGGACACTAGGTGATGAAGCTCTGAAGCTGGGACATCTGATGTGCAGTCAGTTTAAAAGTGCATTTTCATCTGTGCCAGAGAAAACAGCCAGCAGCACCTTAGGGGCACTTGGGTTCCCAAAGCTGGTCTGCAGATCACCTGGAGGGCCCTTCCTTTGGGAGCATACATTAGAAAGCTCCAGGGGGAATCTCAGGAACAACAGGTAGGGCTGTTGCCAGCTTCACTTTCTTTCCTGGAGCCTTTTTTTTTAAAACCCCACACAGAACTGGTCACCCAGACTAGGCTACACCAGCCTTCTTTTCTCACCAGCTATGGGTCCAAGTCTGGGATGAAGATTGGAAAGTATTTCTTCATTACACTTGATCAGCTCAGCTGAGTTTCTACGAGTTGAAATCAACTCTATGGCAATGGGGTTTTTTTGTTTGTTTGTTTTCCTACAAAGAGGCCATTCATACAGAGGCCTCTCCTAGGATCCTCCCCTTTTAGGGAAACACACAAGATTCACTCTACGATGAATATTTTTAGGTATGATTTTTGTATTTTTAATCTCAGTAGCTTCTCTTGTTCTTTATTTCCCTTTGTTGTAATTTTGAGACTCACTGTCTAGAGAAAAGGAAAAGCCACCACACTTCCACAAGCATGGGGGATTAATTACATCTCCACTTTTCAGCTGCATTTACTCTTACCCCTTCTCAACTTGGAAAAAAAAAAAAAAAACTCTTCTGAGGTGGAGCACCAATTCATATGCAGTTCTCCTTCCATCTATTCTATTACAGTCAACCGGTTGGTCTTCAGCTTTGAAACTAGTGGCTTTACCAGTTTTATAGGAAAGAAAGTCCTTTAAAACAAGACAGAGCCTTAAATGTCATTTACTGTAATGTCCCCATTTGAGAGTTGATAGAGTAGAAAAGCAGAGAGAGGAAGAGATTCATCTGAGATCACTAAGAAAGCACATGTCACATATTTTCCATCTTTGTTAGAAATTTTCTTTTTTTCTCTAGTGTTAGCACAGTTGATATTCACGATGCTAACCATATTTATCATGGTATTCTGAAAATACTAAGTCCATGATAAAGCAAAATTAATTGCTCATGGTAAGCTTTCCATACCATATGAATGAATTTGACAATTCACTTGCCTTCTCTAGGTCTACCTATTCATTTTAATAGAAGTATTGAGTGGTGATATTTAATGTACCTTCAAGCTCTAATGTTCTCTGTTGTTATACTCTCAATTGCTAATAGTTATCAAGGTGGTTACTGTCCTCTATTACTGAAGCCTCCACCGAGGCTTTCTCCCCTGCAGCCCGCCAAGCCATGGCTTCTAACTGTGGTTTGGCCCGACCACACTGTGGCCCTAACCGCAGTTTGAATTTGGTGCCAGCATCCAGCGCAGGCACGAACCAGGATTTTGAAACACGTGCAGGACCTGAAGAGCTATGTCCTCAGTCTGTCCTTGGACCTGAACATCACCGACATGATTCAACATCCGGACCTCCAAATACGGACATGGGAGGGCTGAGGGTGGAGAGCTCCGGGCACCAAACCCCGAGACGCTATTTGAAATAAAAAGCTCCCCAACCCCCTCAGACAACGAACACATGGTCTTTTGGCTGCTAAGCCCCATTTTGCTCCTTGTTTGTACAGACAATAAATTTCCACTTTCTGTTTCCCTTGCAACTGGTGGGATTGGCATCCATCCTATTTCAATCGGCTAGTAGGACAGGACAAGAACCCCCGTTTGGTTACATTGCTGTGGATTATCAAGAGTTAAAAGAGCATATTTATGCAAAAAGATTAGTATGCATCATATATTATACACATAAGATTGGTCCTAAGAACATGTTGGAATTATTCCCTTAACATTTAATTAATTTTATATCACTATGTTTTATTTCATTTTATCTACCAGTCATCTGTCAAAATGTCCTGTCACCCATGGTGGACAGGTTTCAGTGGAGCTTTCAGATTAAGATTGGGAAGAAGGATCTGACAGTCTGCTTCTGATGGAATTACCAGTGAAAACATTATGAATAGCAGCAGAAAACTGCCTGATATAGTGCCTGAAGATGAACACCTCAGGTTGGAAGGCACTAAAATACAGCTGGGAAAGAGCTGCCTCCCCAAAGTAGAGTAGGCCTTAATGACATGGATGAAGTACAGCTTTGGGGGCTTTCATTTGCTGATGTGGCATGACTCAAAATGAGAAGAAACAGCTGAAAATATCCACCAATAATTCGAGCATGGAATGTACAAAGTATGAGTCTAAGAAAATTGAAAGTTGTCAAAAATGAAATGGAAAGCATAAAGATCAATATCCTAGGCATTCCCAGCTTCAATGGATTGGTATCGGCCATTCTGAATCAGACGACTACTATTCAAATTTACACACCAACAACTAATGCCAAAAATGAAGAAATTGAAGATTTTTACTAATTTTTGCAGTCTGAAATTGATCGAACATGCAATCAAAATGCATTGATAATTACTGGTGATTGGAATGAAAAACCTGGAAACAAAGAAGGAGGATCTGTAGATAGAAAATATGGCTTTGGTGATAGAAATGACGCTGGAGACTGCATGACAGAATTTTGCAAGACGAAGGACTTATTCATTGCAAATACTTTTCTCATCAAAATAAACTGCAACTATACACTGGATCTTGCCATATGGAATATACAGGAATCAAATCGACTGCATCTGTGGAAAGAGATAATGCAGAAGCTCAATAGCGTCAGTCAGAACAAAGCCAAGGGCTGCTTGCTGAACAAACCATCAATTGCTCATATGCAAGTTCAAGTTGAATCTGAGAAAATTAAAACAAGTCCACAAGAGTCAAAGCACAACCTTGAGTATATTCCACCTGAATTTAGATACCATTTCAAGAACAGATTTGACCCACTAAACGCTAATGACCGAAGACCAGACAAGTTGTGGGATGATATCAAGAACATCATATATGAAAAATGCGAAAGGTCATTAAAAAGAGAGGTAACAAAGAAAAGACCAAAATATATGTCAGAAGAGACTCTGAAAGTTGCTCTTGAACATAGAGCAGCTAAAGTGAAAGGAAGAAATAATGAAGCAAAGAGCTGAACAGAATATTTCAAAGGACACCTTCAGAAGACAAAATAAAGTATTATAATAAAATGCACAAAGACCTGGAGTGAGAAAAACAAAAGGGAAGAATGCACTTGGCATTTCTCAAGCTGAAAGAATTGAAGAAAAAATTCAAGCCTCAAGTCGCAATACTGGATTCTACAAGGATTCTACAGGTAAAATATTGAAAAATGCAGGAAGCATCAAAAGAAGATGGAAAGAATACACAGTCACTGTAACATAAAGAACTGATCAACATTAAACCATTTCAGGAGGAAGCATATGATCAAGAACCAATAGTACTGAAGGAAGAAGTCCAAGCTGCACTGAAGGCATTGGCAAAAAACATGGTTCTGGGAATTGATGGAATATCATTTGAGATGCTTTGACAGTGACTCATCTATGCCAAGAAACAGCTCTCTGGCCAACTGACTGGAAGAGATCCATATTTGTGCCCATTCCAAAGATAGGTGATCCAAAAACTGTAGAAATTATTGAACAATATCATTAATATCATATACAAGTAAAATTTTGCTGAAGATCATTCAAAAGTGGTTGCTGCAGTACACCCACACGGAACTACCAGAAATTCAAGTCAGATTCAGAAAAAGACATAGAACAAGGGATATCACTGCTGATGTCAGGGAGATCTTGGCTGAAAGCAGAGAATAACAGAAAGATATTTACTTGTGTTTTATTGACTATGCAAAGGCATTCTGCTATGTGAATAATAACAAATTATGGATAACACTGCAAAGAATGGGAATTCCAGAACACTTAACTGTGCTCATGTGGAACCTGTACACAGGCCTAGACACAGTCATTGAACAGAAGAAGGGGATACTGTGTGGTTTAAAATCAGGAGGTGTGCATCAGGGTTGTATCTTTTCAGCATACTTAATCTGTATGCTGAGCAAATAATTTGAGAAGCTGGATTATATGAAGAAGAATCTGGCACCAGGGTTGAAAGAAGGCTCATTAACAATTCGTAATATACAGATGAAACAACTGTGGTTTCTTGAAAGCAAAGAGGATTTGAAGCACTTACTGACGAAGCCAGAGACTATAGCCTTCATTACACCTCAACATAAAGCAAACAAAAGCCATAACAACAGGTCCAATAAGTAGCATCACGATAAAAAAAAAAAAAAAAAAGATAAGCAGAGGAAATACTGACGTTTTCAAGGATTTCATTTTACTTGGATCCACAATCTATGTGCATGGAAGCAGCAGGCAAGAAATCAAATGATGTACTGTATTGGGCAAATCTGCAAAAGATCCCTTTAAAGTGTTGAAAAGCAAAGATGTCACTTTGAGAACTAAGGTGCGCCTGACCCAAGCCATGGTATTTTCAGTCGCCCCATATGCATGGGAAAGATGTACAATGAGTAAGGGATATCGAAGAAGAACTGATGCATTTGAATTATGGTTTTGGTAAAGAATATTGAAAATACCATGGGCTGCCAGAAGAATGAACAAATCTGTCTTGAAAGAAGTATAGCCAGAATGTTCCCTAGAAGCAAGGATAGTGAGACTTCATTTTACGTCTTTGGACATGTTATCAAGGAGACCAGTCCTTGGAGAAGGCTATCAAGCTTGGTAAAGCACACGGTCAGTGAAGCAGAGGAATAGCCTCTATGAGATGGACTGACACAGTGGCTGCAACAATGGGCTCAAGCGTAGCAACTGTTGTGAGGATGGTACAGGACAGGCAGTGTTTCATTCTTTTTACATAGGGTTGCTGTGAGTGGGAACATTTTTGAGGGCACCTAACAAAAATATTTCATTTTATAAAAGGAAAATGAATAGAAATCATGGATCAGAAATATGAGTCCCTTTTTTTTTTGTTGTTCCAACTTTACTATTAAATTTTACTGTGTGAACTTCGGCAAGTCACTTCATTTCACTGAGCCTAAATGACTTCTCTGAAGTGGGTTACGGTTTTAAAGTGTTTAAAGAAATAGTTTCATATAAAACCACTCAAATTATTAAAAAACAGAAGAGGTCATTATCAAAAACAACTCCATTTCCTAGTGAACATCATACAAAAATAAGAACAAAATTTAAATCGTCCTGGCTTCTGTGCTTCAAACATATACACACACACCGATAAACTGAGAACTCCTGGCACCAGGTCAGCATCTTCATAAACTGATTTGCTTAGAAAGTTGCCAAAGTCTTACTCTTGTACACAAAAACCTACCTGAACCATCTAGAAACAAAGGCAGGAGTATAGAGAATTTTCATCACCATGCTGTACTAAGGATAAATTAACTAAAATACCCAGGGTGCTTTTCATCACTGGAGTAAATCACCTTTTCAGTAGAGAAGATACATTTCGTCAGATGATCTCCTTAATGCAGAAGGGTGTGGCAGCATAGTCTTCTTCCATACTGTTTCCTCCTCTCCCAGCTATAGTCACCCTCCTTAAGGCAAACTAGAAGATTCTGTTTGGTGTAAAGAGCAATGGAAGTCCGCACCCAGTATTTTTAGGACCCAACTGCCGTAGACTGCCTGATTTATTATGTAGATAGCCTGAAAATTATTTAGGTAGTAACAGTGCATGATTAACTTCACATAGACATTTTAATAGACCTCAAGTCAACATATGTGGTAGAAAGACAATCTATTTGCTTAAAAACCTTGATGTAAGGGTCTCAAGGAGATTGAACCAGATGAGTGGTGCTCAACACTGTCTGTACGTTAAAATCCCCTGCTGACTTTTGAACACTGTTGATGCTCAGGCTCTGTCCTACACCACCATTAAAGCAGGATCTCTGGTGATGGGGTCAAGGCATGGGTATTTTTAGGAGCTCCCAGGGGATTCAGATGTGTAGCAAATGTTGAGAAGCATGGGTTCCTTCTGAATCCAAGTAGGGAATCCAATCATCAATGACAGTTCAGAGCTGACCTTAGAGTTAAACATTGAAATCTAGAATGTAAATGAGAAAGCTGTTTGAACTAGAATGTGTCCACCTTGTGCCTACTCACGGGGGCAATGGTCCATAATCTTGTTACTGTGCAGATGACACAATGAAAAACGTGAAAATTAAAGTCTCAAAAGATCACTCGACTGGTTTAAGGAAAACGGGGATGGCTGTTTCCTATTATAATAGTCAGTACCTTAAGGTTTTTCAGTTTTCCATGACTGGGATTGCCTAAGATACACCATCCAACAAAACAGCACCCCAAAAGTACTGTTGCCTCATTCTGGCAACGAAAACTGTGTTTTCCCTTAGGCCCTGCTTCGTAGGCTGGGGTTGCCATGGGAAGCATGACTTTATTGAGATGCCAGAACAAACAGGTTCTGAAACCACCGCGGCATAACTTATAGAAAAAGCAGCCTATAAATCAAAGAGAGCCCTAGGGTCAAAGCCACTTAGACACACACACACAGTCACACAGACACACACTCCCTGAAAAATATTACAAAGGAGAAGGTGTGTCAGGGAAGTATAACCAAAATTACTGCACGTAAGTAATAATACCCAAAATTTACTTGCCTCTTTCATCCACAGTTCTCAAAAGACACAGAATGTGCTAAGATTACTTGTCTTTTGAAAGTTTTCCAATGTTCTGAGGGATAAAACAGGAGGGACTCTGCATATAAAATCAGGCAAGTGGGTATGACTGTAAGGGGTCATCTACTCCATTCCTCTGCTTTCAAGCAGACAGTGAAACCAAGCCATTTCTCTCCTTCTTGGAAGAGTCAATTCAGCACCATTCCAAGCCTTCTATTTTGCTCTAGAGAACCCTTTCCT
This sequence comes from Elephas maximus indicus, assembly GCF_024166365.1. Lineage (NCBI taxonomy): Eukaryota > Metazoa > Chordata > Mammalia > Proboscidea > Elephantidae > Elephas > Elephas maximus. The sequence continues at coordinate 25,511,956 of NC_064819.1, forward strand.
AGTGGTCATTCTACTGGGACAGAATTTTAAGCAAGCTCTCCTATCATAACATTCAGGTGCCAGTGTGAAACTCTAAGCAGGATAACTCCTATTAAACTAGACACTTCTCTCCGCCATTCTCCTCTCCTTTGGTTTCCTATTGTACAGAGAATGTCCATTCTGCCACTAAAGAGTCAATTCCTTTAACTGTGGGGAAAAGGATCTTATACCCTTAAAAGCTTGGAAAACCCCAGAGAATGCTGACATTTAAAAATTATTTCCAATGCCTACATCTACTCCTGACACCAATGTTTAAGTGCCCTTGCTCGGCCACCTACAGAAACAAGGGACAACTTGTCCCCATCCCAAGCTAGGAGGAAAGAAAAAGAAAAAAAAAAATCAGTAGGTATCACTTGCTCCCACTTCTTTCCCTCAGATAATCCCACTACTCTTAAGAATGCTAAATTAGAATGCAAGATTAAATACGGAATTTTTAAAGGAAAAATTTTAGAATATAATCCCACTTTGCCATTTAGTGGAGCCCTGGTGGCGGAGTGGTTAAGAGTTTGGCTGCTAACCAAAAGGACAACAGTTTGAATCAACCAGCCGCTATTCGGAAACTCTCTGGGGCAGTTCTACTCTGTCTTATAGGGTCGCTACGAGTCAGAATCGACTCGACGGCCATGGGTTGCCACTTAGTACAGGATTACTTTGCCATGTAAAAAGATGAGGACGTTTTCAGAAAAGAAGCTCTCCCTGCAGTGGAGGTGCCTGGATGCTATGCACTCATGTCTGCTCCTCCTGTCATGGGTTTCTGCAATACCCACCTCCACGAGAAGGTACGACTCAGCCCTGCTTGGAGCTCTGAGCTAAATCCTGACTATCGCCATGTGGTTGACTTGCATCTACTTCAATACCCTGAAATGCTACCGAGACAGACAGGGAATCAGACTGGCTGAGGTAGGTAGATAAACTCTGGCTCAACACTCCTAATCGAAGCCTACACACAAGCTTCGCCGCCCCTCCCCTCCTATGGGTTGTGAAAATGTATTCTCTTCTGAGTACATAACCTTTTCTTACATTTTGTCAGCAGCACGTAAATGGTCACTTCCTCAAGGTTGTTTTTCGGGTTCCCCGCCAGGTATGGAGCTTGCATAACATCCCAGAGTGGGTCCTGTTCGACTCCCCAGCAGCCCTCGCGACGGACTCCATCTTTGTTCAGACAGCCCTGGAAGGGCGTCCATCTTGAGTTCTGGCTGCGCGCGCATCTGATTTTCATACTCCCGCCCCTTTTCTTGGTTTCTGTCCTGTCCTTGACAGCTAGTCACCTCCCTAACCTGTCAGATAAGTTGCACCTGAGTGAATTTCTTGGTAACTTGTTCAGTGCACTGGCTTTCCTTGAATTGCCTTCTTTAGTCATCTTCCAAATTCAACACCTCCTAAATGAGGTGAAAATCACAGAAAGTTAAGTGCTTAGGCGCAGAGGAAGTATGCGGATGGGAACCAAATCTGAAATAATCTGGAGATCAAGTTGTGTGTTATTGTATTTCTTTTTTTCTTTTGTTATGGTTTTCTAGTCGTTTAGACAATTCAATCTGTTGAACTCGGCAATGGAGTAAACTTGTGAAGCAGCTTTGTTGTAGTGAAAGGAATTTTACACTAATTTAAATGTCTGAATGACTTTTAGTTTGTTCATTGGCAAGTGAAGTTATTTTCTTTGGGCTTGAGATTACTTTTGGGGTTTTTTATGTGGATCAAATAAGATGTGAAAGGTGTATGTGTATACACACACATATATGCATATGAGTTATAAGAGGTAAAATATATATATATATATACACACACAGACATTTATATATGGAGGTCTGGTGGCACAATGGCTAAGAGCTCAGGCTACTAACAAAAAAGTTAGCAGTTCGAATTCACTAGTTGCTCTTTGGAAACCCTAAGGGGCAGTGCTACTCTGTCTTATAGGGTCACTATGAGTCACAATCGACTCAATGGCAATAGGCTTTTAGATTTATATATTTATGCATGTACCTACATACACTGTTTTCTCCTCTCTTCCTCTCCCTAATGATACAAGAACAGAGTGGTAACGCGTATGAAATCTCCTTAAGCACTTCCTCAGAAAAATTTTAGAGCCATTTGGGGAGTCCCATACTGTCAAGTACAGGTTAGGTAGGTGTCTTTGGTCACAGTCACTAAGCCACAGTTACACAATTAATCATTTAGTACAAAGGTTTGGTCTCTGCATTTATTTCTCTAATGTACATTTTTCCCAGGTTTTTTCCTGGGCACTTTAGCTAAAACAGAACTTCAAAGAAGAAGTCCTCCGCTCTTGGGACAGCTTCAAAGGCTTTCTGCAGGGTCAATTAGCACCTATAAAATGTATCTCTGTTGTCACTAATGGCTATTAAACTGGAATGAGGGCTAATGAGGACTGATAACCACCACCTCATGGGATTGCTGTTATGTAAGTGGAAAATAGCCCCTAAGTCTTTGTTCTGAACATCGAATGTATGATTAATTTAGGATTCATTAACTCGTGTAGATTAGGGCTTTTTTTTTTTAATGGTTCCTGCAGGTAAAGAGCTTTGCTGTGCATCTGGCAACAAGCATAGCTTAGGTGCCTGCCTGGCCATTAAAATAGTTGGCAAGACTTCCTGATGAAATGAGAACTGACCCCTTCTGCCCTCTCCCATGGTGTAGATGTGCTCTGAGAAGTTCCAAAAACTCAAGTGGGCACATTAGCACCAGGTAATAGAGCATAGCGTCTAGGTCATGGAGCAAGACTAACTGAGATCAAAACTTAACTCTGCTGTTTCTATCCTCTTGACCTTAGGTAAGTTAATTCACCCACTTGTACCTTTATTTCCAGGTCCCTGGGTGGTGAAAATGTTTTGCACTCAACTACTAATCTAAAGGTTGGTGGTTTAATGTCACGAAAGAAAGGACTGGTGACCCACTTCTGCAAAGATTACAGCCAAGAAAACTCTATCGAGCAGTTCTAGTCTGTAACACACGGAATTGTCATAAAGAGGAATCAACTAGATGGCAAAGGGTTTGGGCCTTTGTTTCCTGTCAAGTTGATTCCCACTCATAGTGACCCTACAGGTCAGAGTAGAACTGCCCCATAGGGTTTCCAAGGAGTGGCTGGTGGATTTGAACTGCCAGCCTTTTTTGGTCAGCAGCCAAGCTCTTAACCGCTGTGCCACCAGGGATTCATGTGTGAGATAGGGCTAATAAAATACCTATCTCTAGGAGCTGTAAGGAGTGAAAGGAATAGACAAAACACTCAATGGTCACTCACATTTGGTGACCATGTGAATGGATTTTTCATTAACAAAGGTAAGTAATATTTAAAGTCAACGATGAAATTTTTTAACTTTGAATTTTTATTATGTTTACAGGATCTTACATGAGTCTCTCTCAAATTATCATATAATTATAAATATACACATATATATACATTTCTATATGATATAGATAAAGTGATTCGATATACAGATTTTTGCTTTGTGTCTTTTTTGATTTGTTTCTTATGATTATAAAATTAGCACCTTCTAAACCTATTTTTGAAAGAACCAAAAAATACAAAGGAACAGGAAAAACTTCACCTATATACCATTACCCAGAGACAGCTACAGCTGTTACTTTCTCACATTCTCTTTTAAACAATTTTAAAATCAGGAATACCACAGAATTAAAAATAAAAACAAGTATTTTGGACTTATGAAAGTGTATTTGATATATATGAAATTTCTGGTAAATGTAGGATAACCCATTGCCACCTGGTGGATTCTGACTCATATCGACCCTATAAAGATAGACCCTATAGGACAGAGTAAAACTGCCCCATAGAGGTTCTAAGAAGTGCCTGGTGGATTTGAACTGCTGGCCTTTTGATAGCAGCTGTAGCTCTTAACCACTATGCCACGAGGGTTTCCAAATATAGGCACTGGTTTTTCTGCCTGTTAATATTTGGCTCCTTTTGTTATAATTTCCATTTTTTCCTCAATTCTTGGAATCATATGGTGGTGAGTTCAGGCCTCAGCCACACTACCTACTGCATGAGAAGATTTAATGGGCCATACAATGTAAGTCCTTGGGTCCCTGCCTACCCTATCTTAGGAGCTCTGGATAATTCCGATCTGTTTCTCTTTCCTACCTCTCCTTCTGCTCCTTTCCTATCGAAGATGAGTACTTTTATTCACCAGAGTTCTCTGGAAATGTTTCTTACGGAGCTCCAGAGTGGGGAACAGATTGTACCCCTTGCTCAGTCTTGTAGGGAGGGTGAGTCACATCACAAAAAGAAGGGAAAGTGAAGGAAAGAAAGCATGAGTAAGAAATTTTCTTAAAATTTCATTGTGGGACAGATTCTGAAAACTACCATACAGCTCTTTTAAGAGAGTCTATTTGAAAAATTCATCATTTTTCAAGAATTCTAAAGTTGGATTTTTGGTTTGGTTGGTTGGTTGGTGGTTTGGGGGATGTATGCGTGGGCGGAATAGCCCTCAAGAGAATCAAGCTACATTCCTCTTCCCTCTGAAAATAGATCAGCTCCAAAAGTACAAATGGTAAGAGCTACTATTTACTGGGGTTTATTTTTTTTTTCTATTATAATATACCACGTACTACAAAGTACGAACAAATCTGTCTTGAAGGACGTACAGCCAGAATGCTCCTTAGAAGTTAGGATGGTGAGACTTCATCTCACTGACTTTGGACATTTTGTCAGAAGGGACCAACCACTGGAGAAAGATATCATGCTTGGTAAAATAGAGGGTCAATGAAAAAGAGGGATGATCTCAATTAAGATGGACTGACACACTAGCTACAACAATGGGCTCAAACATAGCAATGATTGTGAGGATGGCACAGAACTGGGCCACATTTTGTTCTCTTATACAGAAGGTCACTATGAGTCTGAACTGACCCAACATGATCTCACAACAGCAATAACTGTATGCTGCTCTTTGCTCTTGGTGAAATTAGAAATAACACTCTAAGAGAGGATCTGTTCTATAGCAAAAGAAATCTCCTTGGTGTTTCCCATGTATGTGACAAAATTTCCCAACTTGAAGCCCTTGCTTATGCTTCTTTTGGAAAGATTGCCTTTTCCTCAGCTCCCCAACACTGAATTTCAAACAAAACTTAAAGTCTCAGTGGAAACATAAATTCCTCTGAATGCCCGGGTTATTGACCTATAACTGTCTTCCGATCTATTCTTTTTTTCTTTCTTCCATTTGTGTTCTCACTGGCCTGTTTTATCAGCTGTATTAGATGACTGTATACATTCCAAGCTTTCATACTGTTTAGTGTACTGCCTGGTGCATAGTAGGCACTCAATAAATATTTTTGGAATTAATGAATGTTCAAATGTATCCCCAGTAGTTCAGTTTTCTTTCTTTCTCTCCCTTTAATGAGAATTATAAATGTATGAATGAGGTTTACCTGGAGACTTTTACAATTCTCTGACAATAATAGTTATTGCTGTTATTATTACTATTTTATGTTGAAGAACAATATTTACATAGCATTTCTTAAAAGCTATGAAAACAAAACATTCCTCTTAACTTTGGCTGAGCCACGTTGAAGGAAAAGGCTTGATTAGGTGATCATGAAAGGGAAGCAGTTGCTAATCCCTAAAACAGTTGCTTGTCACTGTTGCGGAAATGAAGAATACGCATGCAAAAACACAGCAACTCGGGATTTATTTAGTGAAAATAAGTTCCAGCTTCCGTCTCTTGTGGTATTTAATATTGCTGAGACATGACTAGAAATGAGGAGCTTCATAGTTGATAATCATATTTAATAATGCTTCTTAATACTGCCAGACTTCTTCACACTTATAAATCACTTTGCACATACGGAGTAATATCCCGAATGAGGATGCACGACACAAGGGCACAGAGGGGTTGGGTTGTCTAAGCTCATCAAGCAGTATACTGTTAATATTGAAATAAAAAACTGATCCAAGTATGCTTTATGTGATTCCTCTCATGTTATGTTTTTCTTTTTTCATTATAAATCATTACTTTGAAAAGCTTATACATTCCCTTCAATTTTTACATGTATATAAAAAAATTTTTTTATATATATACACATTCTATTAATAAAATCTATATGCATATTTGTTTAAAACAACATTAGGAAGAAATCTGTAGTGAGAATTGCACCCTTTAAAAAATTAAATATATGAGATCAAAATGACAACAGCAACTCTAAAGCACAGATAAGAGTGTTAAGAGGCGTGGAGTCTAAGTTAACGATAGTGACCATACAGGCAGAAAACCGAAAACCAAACCAGTTGCCGTTAAGTCGAGTTGATTCCGACTCACAGCAACCCTATAGGTCAGAGTAGAACTGCCCCATAGAGTTTCCAAGGAGCACCTGGTGGATTTGAACTGCCAGCCTTTTGGTTAGCAGCCACAGCACTTAACCACTGCGCCACCAGGGTTTCCAGTATGAGTAGAGAGAGTGGGAATTGTTCGCACAATGTAAAGTATGTGACCATTGTCAACAAACTGTACTTGTAAAAACTGTTGATTAGATGTATGTTTTCATGAAAAAAAAAAATCAACATCAGGATTATTATAAATATGCAGTTTTATATTTTGTTTCTGTACTTTATATCGTGTCTATTTTTCCATGTCAGTATATATTATTTGAAAGCATGACTTAATGGCTGTATAATATCCAAATGTTGGGATACATCATAAAATCATTTATCCATTTTTTTCCACTGTCAAACCTTAGACCTTTGGGTTATTCCTAGGTTTTTTTTTTTTTTTTCTGTCATAAATGATACTGCAATGAATATCTATATATTCAGATTTGTGTGTACATCTTTACTTACTGTCTAAAGTTATAGTTTTATATGTGAAATTACTCCTATTTATTTTAAGCTTGATGAATCTACGAAGCTAAAAGAAATATAATATTGCAAGTTATCTGTAGTATTGTGGTTCTTTACAAGGACTGAGGTTCAGAGTCTGAAATAATAGAAAGACTTATAACCTGGGACCTAAGAAAACAAACTTCTAACCCTAGCTCTGCCTCCAGCTACTGAAGGCGGCAGGAGTTTCTGCTCTTCGTCACCCTAGATAAAGTAGGAGACTCTTCTCAGTTCCCCACATTAGGATCAATTTAAGCAGGAATTTTTGAACTTCACTGTACATCAGAATCAGACAGGGGCTTGTTAGAACAGAAATGACTGGGCGTACCCCAAGAGTTTCAGATCCAGAAGGTCTGTCTAGGGTTAAAAATTTGCAGTTCTACCAAGTTCCTAGATACTGCTGGTCTAGGCGCCACACTTTGAAAACAAGTGAAGTAAAACATATTTTAGAAGAGGCGCCAGGATGGTGAGGATGCAAGAGAAACGTCCTCACTTACTTAAAACAATATGTAAGGTGTAAAAGTCAAACCAGAACCTTTACCTGGAAAGAAGGAGAGAAGAAGGATCACTGAATTCTATCCCTTTGAATCTAATCATTCACTTGGGACTCATGGTGATTTCTTTCCCCACAATGCCACATCCCAGAGATGAGTTGCCATTAATAGTCTAGGCCAAATGTGGCTTCATATTCTATCCACTAGTTCCCTTGAAAATAGCTGAGACAAGATAGAATCGTTCAAAGTTACTTTACCAACACTAAAGATGAATTGAAAGACAACAAAGGACAAGAAGCAGAACAATGTCTGGCTTGCATAGTATGAATATTTGACCATTCTGTTACTTAGTGAATTCTGAAGAATTCAAGGCCTGAATCATTGCACACTCACTTGCCCCAGATGGCTGCCTTGCACCTCTGGTGTCCCAGGACTCCTTAGTCCTCTGACATGGTTCCTTTGCTTTACTGAACCTGGTCTGCCTCCATATGGCAGGAACTGTGCCCCTTTTTTACCTTGCAGGTGATGTTCTTCTGGACACGCTGCAGTTAAGGTTATTTAAGGCCCAATCTACTTGGTCTAGCTTGGTCTTAAGGATCCCCGTTGGTGCAACCGCTAAGTGATCAGCTGCTAACTGAAAGGTTGGTGGTTTGAACCCACCCAGCAGCTCCATGGGAGAAAGACCGCCAATCTGCTTCTATAAATATCACAGCCTAGGAAGCCCTATGGGGCAGTTCTACTCTGTCACGTGGGCTTGCTATGAGTTGAAATGGACTCAATGGCACCTAACATCAACCACAGCTTGGTCTTGCCTCTTCTTCAGGCATCTAGGACTGACCAAGAGTTAACCCAGCCTGAGTCACCCAAGACCCAGTGCCTATACACTAGGTATGTACAGATAGGTTCAACATAATAACGCTTTTCTAAAAAAAATAATTTTTATTGTGCTTTAAGTGAAAGTTTACAAATCAAATCAGTCTCTCACACAAAAACTTATATACACCTTGCTACATACTCCCGATTACTCTCCCGCTAATGAGACAGCCCGCTCCCTCCCTCCACTCTCTCTTCTCATGTCCATTTCACCAGCTTCTAACCCCCTCCATCCTCTCATCTCCCCTCCAGGCAGGAGATGCCAACATAGTCCCAAGTGTCCACCTGATCCAAGAAGCTCACACCTCACCAGTATCCCTCTCCAACCCATTGTCCAGTCCAATTCATTTTGGAAGAGTTGGCTTCGGGAATGGTTCCTGTCCTGGGCCAACAGAAGGTCTGGGGGCCACGACCACCGGGATCCTTCTAGTCTCAGTCAGACCATTAAGTCTGGTCTTTTTATAAGAATCTGGGGTCTGCATCCCTCTCATAATAACACTTTTATCATAGCACAATTTTATCATGTGTGTAACAGGAACTCTGTACCTGCAGTAGTTGGGCAATGAGAGAAGAGTAATGGCTATTTTTCTGTCAATAAGTGGACAGGAAACTATGCACAATTAGAGTAATTGGAGGACATTGGAATGTCAATTCTCTGTACACTCAGTGGGTTTTAATTAGGGTCTTTCAATCATGTGGTCCTAAGGAATGAACCTAGGGTGAGCACTCGAAGGCAAAAATCAGAGAAATAATATTTATTGAACACTTGTCATGTATTGTAATAGATTATAACATATTGTTTCTGAGAAATACAATTGTCTAAAAGTAGAACAGACCAACGTAAAAGGCAATGAGTTGCCTGTTGTGGAAACATTCAAACCAGAGCAATGTTCAAGTTCCAATTCTTCCAATAAACCTTCTGGTTACTCACGTTCTCTGAATCCTGGTACTCATTTCATTTTTTTCTACCTGATCTTTCTGCATCTACTTTTGCCATCCACTGCAGTTAGAGTAATAATTTTAAAATATGAAACACTTCATACTTCTACTTAAAACACTTCAATGACTTTCAAATGCACTTGGAACAAAATCCAAGCTTTTTAACATGCCCTGCGTAACATGGCTCATACCACCTCTCTGATCTCATTCCTTCCATTCTCCTCCATGTCCACCATGCTCCAGACACGTAGGTCTTCTTTTTGTTCTTTGGATGGGCAATGTTCATGCCTTAGCCCCTTTGCCCTTGCTATTTCTTCTGTCTATTATACTCTCTCCTCAGAGCAATGCTGACTCCATTTTCTTATGCAGATCTCGGCAAAGCATCTCCTCTTCAGGGAGACCCATCCTAACCACCCTGTCTAAAATATAAAACTTCTACTTGCAACCAGCCACTTTTTAACCCATATTCTTATTTAATTATTTTCATAGGCCCTACCAACACTTTACATTACTTTCTTGATCAGGTTACTTGTTACTGTCTTTCTTCATGCCAGAATGTGTGCTCAGTGAGAGGAGAGGCTTTGTCTGTTATTCATTCTAGGCTGCATCCTTAGCATCTAGAGTAGTGCCTGGTACATAACAAGAAGGAAGGAGGAAAGAAAGAAGGGAAGGAAGGAAGGAGGGAAGGAAGGAAGGAAGGAGTGAAGAAAGAAGGAAGAAGGGGAGAAAGAAAGGAAGGAGGGAAGGAAAGAAGAAGCGAAGGAAGACACAAGAGGGAATTAAAAGGTTTTAATCTACCTATTTTGAAGCATTTTATTAGCCCACAGGTGCTTTACCAAGTAATGTACATTTTAGTTATAAAGATTTTGTGGGGCTTTTAAAGATAAATAAAGTGACACACAATCCAACCCATGTTTCTTCTCAACCACGCAAATTGTCTTATTCAACCACTCTCTGCTTTAGAGATGGAGAAATTAAATGGCTGTGAGATTGACTTGCCCAAGGTCATGTGTCAGAGCTGAGACAAGTCTTTCCACTGCATCACCCCGGAATTTCTTCAACACTCCAACAAGACTTACACCTTTTCTCTAAAGAAAGCAAGAGAGAGCTCAGAGTCCTTATTTTTAAACCTGCATTAAATGGAAACCTTTGGAAGAGCAGGTGGTGGTAATGCTATGAATCTGGCTCAGCAAGGGAACACTGAGGTCATGATATTTTTCACATTTAGTAACTTCAAAAATATAGACATGATGTAAACTTCCTAAGACTCGCTGCCAGCCTAGTGATACTGGTAACTCTGGGCAGGAGGGCACATCATTGGTTAGACAGAGCCATTGTGGCCAATGAGCTTTCTCTCATCAAGAGAGATGCTCTGCTAATGCTTTCAGAGGACTGTCTTGGATTCACATCCTGCTTACAGTAACACTAGCAAGGCTGCTTAAATTTCTTGTTAGATACATGACAAAAATATCCTATGATGTGAAGAAGTTGCTAAGACCAAATAGTACCTACTTCATACAGTTGAAAGATTTAGTGAGTGGATGCATTTGAAGTGCTTTGCACACTCTCTGGCACTTTGTAAGTGCTCACTAAATGTCAGTTTTTGCAACTAAAGAAGTGGTTGAAATGAAGGTAAATTGGGAAGCTTGATTTTCTGAGTTAAATTTAATGGCACACACTCAGCCTAGAAGCCTTCTATGGATGATCGCATAATCGTAGATCAGACCTGAAAGAGACATTTACAGTGATCACCTGTTTATAAATGAGATAATTAAAGAAAACAAACAACAACAAAACAGACAAACTTAACCCAGGGCAGCGGCAGAACTATGATTAGAACCCAGAACCAGGATTAGAATCTAGTTCATTGCTTTTTTCTCTGGCCATATTGATCGTGCTTTGCACTTGGTTCTTTTTAAAAACTTCATTCTATTTAAAATACTTGCAGCTCCTCAATGACAAGACATATAACTCTACCTTTAGACTAGGGCCATGGTATTTTCAATTGCCTCATATGCATGTGAAAGCTGGGCAATGAATAAGGAAGATGAGAGAAGAATTGATGCATTTGAGCTATGGTGATGAGAAAGATTATTGAATATACCATGGACTGCCAGAAGAGTGAACAAATCTGTCTTGGAAGAAGTACAGCTAGAGTGCTCCTTAGAAGCAAGGATGGCGACACTTCATCTCATGTACTTTGGACATGTTATCAGGAGGGACTAATCCCTGGAGAAGGACATCATGCTTGGTAAAGCAGAAGGTCAGCAAAAAAGAGGAAGCCCCTCAATGAGATGGATTGACACAGCGGCTGCAATAATGGGCACAAACATGGCAATGATTGGGAGGAGGGCACAGGACTGGGCACTGTTTTGTTCTGTTTATGGGGTCGCTATGAGTCAGAACTGACTCAAGGGCACCTAACAGCAACAAAGGTGATCTTCGGAGAGAGAAAAAATAAATGCATGGGATCAGGTACCACGTTGAATTAGAAGTCCGTTTCCACACCATAATTTAAATTTGTTGGTCAGTCTTTTCCATTATACTGAGTTTCCCTATATTTAATGGAGAAGGGACTTTTCCTATTATTCCTCTCTGAGTTCACAGTGCCTAACACATAGCATGCCATTTAATAAATATTTGTTGATTAAAATGAAGTGAAGGAGTTTTTTAGCTGCTTCTAGCTCTGATATTCTAGGATTGGGTGATTGAAGTGTGGGAGGGAGCCGAAGAAAATCTTTAACTAAATGGGTTTTCACAAGCATACAGAAAGGCTACAAGGAGATGGATTGACGCAGTGGCTACAACAATGGGCTCAAACACAGCAAGGATTGTGAGGATGGCACAGGACCAGGCAGTGTTGCGTTCTGTTGTGCAGACGGTTGCTATGAGTCAGAACTGACTTGATGGCACCTAACAACATACCTCAAATTTGGGGAATTAACATTTTCTATTCCTGCAGAATGATCCCTAGGCTAATTCTAATTTACGGCCTGTGCGTGGTTCATCATTTTGTAAACACGACCCCATGAATTTGTATGTATACCTATATGTCTATCTAAGAAAGGAGCCCTGGTGGCGTAGTGTTTAAAATGATCAACTGCTAACCAAAAGGTCAGTGGTGTGAAACCACCAGTGACTCCAGGGGAGAAAGATGTGGCAGTCTGGTTCCATAGAGATTTACAGCGTTGGAAACCCTGTGGGGTTGCTATGAGCAGGAATTGACTCGACAGCAGTGGGTTTGGTTTGGTTTTATATATCTAAGAAAACTGAAAATTATTTTGATGACTTTATTTCATCAGTGTCCCCCTGTTGCTGTGTATATATGTTTTCTCATAAATCAAATAATTTTCTACTATGAATTTCCATATAAACTTCAGGATGTTTTAGCTCCAATTGGTTGATCTTCAACTGGCATTGAAGTTTTGGGAGAAAAAGCTAAACAATTCCCTTCATCTCTGTGTAGATGGAGGTGGACAAGATTGGTGCTTGCCACTTGGCCATTAGCGATGTTTGTTTGCGTTCATCAGCAATTAACCTTATCCAGAGGAATAAAAAGAAGAGTACCTTGGCCTGAGAATGTAAGAAACTGAGTTTAAGTCCTGGCTCCAGTGCTTTGCACACTCTCTAATTGTTGGAATAGGTAACTTCCCATTTCTGAAGTTCAGTTTCTTGATCTGTAAAACCAAGTAGAATCCACTGGATGATTCGGCTCCCTTTCCCAAGAAGTCAAGATCTGTCAATAAACACCAAAGGTTTAGGAGACGTCCCAAATAAATTCCTACTGTACTCCCACATGCCTATGAATGACTTAGTAGCAGAAAATAGCCATGTTCCTCTCAATGTGGATTTGGCTTTCTCCAAATCCAAGCAGCTGGACAAATAAGCAGATGCATTTGTGCTACTACAAGAGAAAACACAAGGTTGCCTGCACTCAAGCAGCAGTGTTTTCACAAGTTCACTGATAGATAATTTGGGATTTTTCACCCCCACATCTCAGTGATCCCAAAGCTCTGCCAATGTGATCTCTTCATCTCCATCATATTTTCTGTGTCTCTCTCCTTATTCTAGCCCAGGGCCAATGCAGAAGTCAAACCCTCCACCTCTCTTATCTGGATCACTGCAACAGCTTATCATCCATCCTTAGCTTCACTCTCCTTCCATCTATTCTCCTCTTTGTCCTGGGATGGTCTCTCTAGAACATAAATCTGACTTTGGTCCAGACCTTTTTAGAAGTCCTGAAGACTCCTGATTGCCTTCAGAATAAAATCGAAACTATTTATCTTTACTTTCACATGATTTGGCCCCGACCGATCTTTCTAATTTCAAGCCCTTCCCCGCTCCCATCCACACACCCTACATTCAACCTGAAGGGAATGTGTATTTCTCTAGAATAAGTTTATATTAATTGAGCACTCGCAAAGTGCCAGGTGTTTTTACATATATTATCTCATTTAACCAAAGACTAACACTAAAAAAAGATAGGTATTATTGTCTCAGTGTTAAAAGAGAGTTTGGGCAACTTCTCCAAGATTACTCAGCTGTAAGAGAGATGGCAGGACTCAAACACAGGTCTGTGACTTCAAGATCTTTCTACTTGGCCATGCTGCCTTCCCAAAGACACTTTACACCTCACTTCTTTACACATGCTTGCACCTCTTTCTGGAAGGTCTTTACCGTTTCTACTTGTTTCAGACCCCACTCATTCCTCAGGTCCACCTAAGATGCCACAAACTCTGTGATTTTTTTCTTTTAATTCTTCTAATGCAATGAATTGTTCTCTCTTCTGTGATCCAGTACTTTGCTTATAGACACTCATGCCCTTATAAATTATGTTAGAGATGTTGTGTCCATGCCTTAGGTTCCTATGGAAATGTAAGTTTCAGGAGGGCAAGGGCCATGTTCCATTTAACGCTACACCTGTCATTTAGTACGGTGCCTGGAACATGGCAGGTGCTCATTAAATCTCTTTCAGAGTGACTGAATACATAATTAAGATATTCCTGTTTTCACCTATATTATGCTCATTCCTAAATTTAGAGCTCTTAGAGATATGGGGAAATCATCACTAAATACTGCACAGTCCTTGAGGTTGACACAGAAAGAAAACAAAGAAAAGAGCCTAGCTCAAACTTCAAAAAACAAGTTTTTACTCTGAAGGGTTACACTAGTCATGATAGAACCGATGACTCCTAAAACGAACTGCAACCATTTTCTTGTAAATAATTCAAAAAAAAAAAAAAACTTTTCTACTGATATTGTGGTTAAAAAATAGCTATTCTGTCTAAATTGCTCAAACATTAATCTCTTTCCAATCTTGGAACAAAATAAGCCTTCCAATCTTTCTGTGGGCATAGGTGGTGATGTTCTCCCGTGTGAAATCGCAATAAAGCAGAGGGTCAGATGTGTTCCAGAGCAAGTGCCACACTTAATTTATTGCAACAACAATGGCAATTACAGATACAAGCACATGGCCCAGTCTAAGGCTTTTGTGGAAAGCATTACTGCAGTCACCCAACAAGACTCTCCAGATTTAGTAAACATGCCTATTCACCCATCGGGGGAAGAAGTTGTCTCAGCAATCTCACACACCAGAAGATATCATTTGGAAAGAGTCTGCTAGCTATTTTACAGAGGGTATATAAAGGCAAATGAATGCCAGTAACTGTCCTTCACGTCTCTGAAATGGCATTAATGAAAGAGAAAGCTTTCTTTTTTATTAAGCACACAGAGACTCACAGTTCGGTCAATTCCTGTCCACAATGTCGCGCCTCTCTGTACCCTCCATCTCTGCCATGATGGAGAAAGAACTACTACAACTTTTCTTCCTTTTATCTCTCAACTCTCTTTTTTCACCTTTGGGCCAGAATAATATTCCTAAAACACAGGTTGTATCATGTTACCAGTTTTCACGTAAACCTGGATAATGGAGCAAGGCTTTCGAGACCTACCTCAGTTCGCTCTGGAATGCCTTTTCCCATCGCATAAAACTCTCACAATCCTACATTCTCCAAGGTACAGCTCAGTTATCGCTTTCCCAAAGAAGCAGGCATCCCAGTCCCAATTCAAATGACTCCTTTCTCTAAATGTTGTTGTTGTTAGGTGCCGTAGAGTTGGCTCCGACTCATAGCGACCCTATGCAGAACAGAATGAAACACTGCCCGGTCCTGCGCCATCCTTATAATAGTTGTTATGCTTGAGCACATTGTTGCAGCCACTGTGTCAGTCCACCTGGTTGAGGGTCTTCCTCTTTTCCGCTGACACTGTACTTTCCCAAGCATGATGTCCTTCTCCGGAGACTGATCCCTCCTGACAACATATCCAAAGTATGTAAGATGCAGTCTCGCCATCCTTGCCTCTAAGGAGCATTCTGGCCGCACTTCTTCCAAGACAGATTTATTCGTTCTTTTGGCAGTCCACGGTATATTCAGTATTCTTCACCAACACCACAATTCGAAGGCGTCAACTCTTCTTCAGTCTTCCTTATTCATTGTCCAGCTTTCACATGCATATGATGTGATTGAAAATACCATGGCTTGGGTCAGGCGCACCTTAGTCTTCAAGGTGACATCTTTGCTCTTCAACACTTTAAAGAGGTCCTTTGCAGCAGATTTACCCAATGCAATGCGTGTTTTGATTTCTTGACTGCTGCTTCCATGGCTGTTGATTGTGGATCCAAGTAAAATGAAATCCTTGACAACTTCAATCTTTTCTCCTTTTATCGTGATGTTGCTCATTGGTCCACTTGTGAAGATTTTTGTTTTCTTTATGTTGAGGTGCAGTCCATACTGAAGGCTGTGGTCTTTGAACTTCATTAGTAAGTGCTTCAAGTCCTTTCAGCAAGCAAGGTTGTGTCATCTGCGTAACGCGGGTTGTTAATGAGTCTTCCTCCAATCCTGATGCCCCATTCTTCTTTATACAGTCTAGCTTCTCGGATTATTTGTTCAGCATACAGATTGAATAGGTATGGTGAAAGAATACAACCCTGGCGCACATCTTTCCTGACTTTAAACCAGTCAGTATCCCCTTGTTCTGTACAAACAACTGCCTCTTGATCTATGTAAAGATTCCTCATGAGCACAATTAAGTGTTCTGGAATTCCCATTCTTCGCAATGTTATCCATAATTTGTTATGATCCACACAGTTGAATGCCTTTGCATAGTCAATAAAACACAGCAAACATCCTTCTGGTATTCTCTGCTTTCAGCCAGGATCCATCTGACATCAGCAATGATATCCCTGGTTCCACGTCCTCTTCTGAAACAGGCCTGAATTTCTGGCAGTTCCCTGTTGAATGATCTTCAGCAGAATTTTGCTTTGCGTGTGATATTAATGATATTGTTCTATAATTTCCACATCCGGTTGGATCACCTTTCTTGGGAATAGGCATAAATATGGATCTCTTCCAGTCAGTTGGCCAGGAAGCTGTCTTCCATATTTCTTGGCATAGACCAGTGAGCACCTCCAGTGCTGCATCCGTTTGTTGAAACATCTCAATTGATATTCCATCAATTCCTGGAGCCTTGTTTTTTGCTAATGCCTTCATAGCAGCTTGGACTTCCTTCCTTCAGTACCATCAGTTCCTGATCATATGCCACCTCTTGAAATTGTTGAACATCGACTAATTCTTTTTGGTGTAATAAATAGCCGTATTTATTTTTTCTGTGCTTTATATTGAGTTTCTGGCTTGTAAATTTTAAATGTCCCAAGGACAGAAACCATGTCTTACTTATTTCTGTATCTTGCAAAACGTCTAATGAAGCAGCTAACCAAGTGTTTATACTTATTGAATGAATGACTGAAGAACAAATGATTTTCTTGTAACTAAACATAAGAAAGATTTGGGCATGACAGCCTTTTCCTCAGAGAAAATTCCTTATCTCAAAGTGTTATCTCAACAAGGAAGATTCCAGTGAGGTTGTGGAGAAATATCATGAAACTGCAGTCATTAACCAAAAAACCAAACCAAACCTGTTGTGGTAGAGTCGGTTCTGACTCATAGTGACCTTATGGGACAGAGTAGAACTGCCCCATAGGGTTTCCAAGGAGTGGCTGGTGGATTCGAACTGCCCACCTTTGAGTTAGTAGCCAAGCTCTTAGTCACTGCAGCACCAGGGCTTTCATGGTTCCAAACAAGCCCTTATACCCTGCTGGCTTGTGGTGTCCATCCAAAATTAAACATATAAATGTTTTTCAGTAGGCTAGACTTGCAAAGACTTAAAAACAAACAAAGAAAAAAAATTTAAATGAAAGAGGCTTTAGACTTGCCCCCAAACTTAAAGTCCGGCAAGGGCATATAACTCTAAAACGTCTTTTCAGTGTTTTGAGATATATATCTCATATATATGAGATCAGAAATACCTAATATTATATTTTAATTTAGATTAAATGTTTTAAGTTGAAATAGGAACTTCCTGATTTTGCAAAAGCTCACTGTATTTGCTTAATATCCATTAAATGAGTTGCATATTCGTGGAATAAAAAATTGACTGAGATAGAGTGAGGTAAGTGAAGCCAGAATTAGGCCAGGCCAAGAATGTCCACCAGTCATTGTCAGTGAAGCTGGGATGAGAATCCACACAGTCTAGGTATGAAGACCAAAAGTTATTGTTAGTTTCAAAGAGCAATGTTACCAACTCTACTGTCAAGTCTATTGTTTTTTTTCTGTTTTCCAATCTGTTAGTTGTTATATTTGAGTCCAACTTTTTTTCCATAGGTTCACTTTATTGTTGCCTTTCTAACTTCTAGTTTTTCAGGCTTGGTTACTACCTTTCTTTCTTGATTTCTAATGAAAGTATTAAAAAGAAGATTCTGCCTTTGAGGTTAGTCTTGGTTCTGAATCATGAATAAGTTACCCTAGTTATAGTCAGGCATGAGTAAATTATGATATATCTATATGATGTAATATTATGCAACACTTTAAAAAAATTTCTAAATGATGTTGATCACAAACAAAAAAATATTCACAATGAGTTGCTTAGCAAAAATAAGCTCTAGACATTTTATATAGTGTGTTTCAGTTTTTTAAATGCACTTACGGTATTTTTGCACAAATAATGCGTGCCTTCTACATTTATTTGCCAACCACACCCTCCCCCCAGAGGTATTTTCATAAGCTTCACTATGCCAGTTTTTCTTTACATGCTGTTGTAAAAAAATTATGATAGTGCACTTATGAAAATTCTTCACTGGGGAAGGCGAAGTTGTCAAACAAATGTACAAGGCGAGTGTTATTTGAGTAAAAATATGGTCTAAGCTTTATTTTGGAAGGCTACTCATCAGTGCTTATCCCTCAGAGGTGGTATTATAGTTGCATTTCGTTTTATTCCTCATGTCATGGTATGTTTCTTTTTTTTTTTTAGAACATGATTTACTGTTATAATCACATAAGAACAGTTCAGGTTATTTTTCTAAACAATGACTAAGGTAATAACATGTATGGGAAAATACTTATGATAGACTATTAAGTTAAGAACACTATTAAATATACTTTAATCTCTTAATCCTGCAATAACGAATTACACACACACACACACACACACAAAGCACAGAAAAAAAAAACCTGGAGATAGACAAAAATATAAACTGGTCTGTTCCTAATAGGAGGGGCCAGTCCCTTTAGAAGGACATCATGCTTGGTAAAGTGGAAGATCAGAGAAAAAGAGAAAGATCCTCAATGAAGAGGATTGACACAGTGGCTGCAACAATGGGCTGAAACATAGCAATGATTGTGAGGATGGTGCAATACCAAGCAGAGTTTTGTTCTGTTGTACATAGGGTCACTATGAGTAGAAACAAACTAGACAGCACTTAACAACAACAATGTTCCTAATTGTGAGATAGTAAGTTAATTTCATTTTCTTCAATATTTTTCCAATTTTCTGCAATGAGCTAAAATGTACTGTGTAAAAGAAAATAAGAGAAGTTATTCAATAGAAACACTTATTCCACAGAATTGTGAGCATCTGCATGGCCCCTAGGCTGTTCAAGTAGAACCCCAGCCACATTCCTGCCTCTTTCCTTGTCCCTTTCACATTCAATTGATGAGCTCCCTAGATTAGAAGGCATTCAAAATATACAGTGGCTGCAACAATGGACTCAAACATACCAATGATCATGAAGATGGCACAGGATGAGTTAATGTTTTGTTGTCAGAGCCAACACAATGACAACTAACAACACCACTCTTCGAACAACCATGTCTTACCCAGATCTATAAGCTCACTATCACATTACGTGGTGGGAACTTGCACATAAAAGCATGTGATTAGTAGGAACGTTTAAAGAAAAGTATTAAAAAGAGGATTCCGCCTTTGAGTTAGTCTTGGTTCTGAATCATGAATAAATTACTATAGTTATAGTCAGGCGTGAGTAAATTATGATATATCTATGTGATGTAATATTATAAACCTCTATAGTATTATAAACCTCTCTTTTTCTAAGTCATGGCGACCTGGTATTTCAGAAATCTGTGTCATTTTGCATCAGCTAGCAGTTACAAACTGGATTATTCAAACATTTGAAGCCTATTTATGAGCTCTGACTTATGCAATGGTGTATTTTAATTTGGACTAAATTACTATCAAGCTGAAACGCTACCTCTTAATTTTTCAAAAACTAATTATACTTTGTTAATCTCTATTAAATACATGATATATTTTAAGATACTTAAAAAAAAAGTCGCCAACAGAATGAGGTAAGGGAGGCCAGGAATTGGACCCAATTGAATATGTTCATCTGTCCTGGTTGAGGACTGTGAGGGGATTGGGTCCATTTGAAGAAGCCAGAACTGGTAGATCCAAAAGCCAGTTGATGTTGAGTGGACTCCAACTCATGGCGACCCCATTGTGTCAGAGTAGAACTGTGCTCCACAAGATTTTCAGTGGTTGAATTTTTGAAAGTAGATTGACAGGCCTTTCTTCCAAGGCACCTCTTTGTGGACTCAAATTTCCAATCTTTTGAGTAGCAGCTGAGCATGTTAACACTACACAGGGACCCCAGAACTGATAGAAAGTTCTCTAATTCATAAGTATAGATGACTTCAGAGATGAGAGTAAATTCTGTGTGTTTGGGGAAGTGTGGAGGTCTAGATATCCAGTGATGCACCCTGAATAATTTGGCATTATAAGGATGGAGAACACAGCCAGATGATTAGAAACCAAAGAGAAGCGGTCAGTAGGGGAATCTAGCAAGAAGTCTAATTCTATGTAACTATTCAAGAGATGCGCTATTTCTCAGTCTTGCTTTATATGCTCCCATGCACGATGTGTAGGAGAGCTGGCAGCATTTTTCCGGCTGGTAACAACATGGTCCCTTCATGGTTATTTTCCCATCTCTCACACATTAATAATGAGGAACATGTTTGCTCTCTCTATAGACTAATGGAACGGTTCTCAATATTTAACAAGTCTCCCAGGTCCAATTAAAATTGATCTGTCCTTGAGATGCAGAAATGCCTTTAAAAATCCTGAAAATGTAGGGGTGGATACCATAAATAAATTTGCAAGGGCATTTGGTTCAAAAATGCCATACACCAAAGTGGCAGGGAATGGCTGAGTAGCACACTGCCTTCATTCGTGGTCATCCAGACCAGCCCCATAGGCAATGGATGACTCTGCAAACAGAAACTAAAGGAATGGATTTCTCTGAAATCCTTGGCGACACCATGGCATTTCCTTGGAACCTACATAAAAGAAGAATTTTCCCTGCTTCTGCATAGAAGCCAACTTGAACTGAGTACGAGAGGACTCCAGGTTCTAATATGTTACTTCTTGGGTCTCTTCAGGCTTACGGTGTATAGGTGGGAAGTGGAGGTAAAGACGGTTCCCAGGGAGAGCCAGTAGGTCTCAGAGACAGTGAAGGAGAATACGTTAGCAACTTCACAGGTAGTAATATCTACAAAGATTCTGGAAAAGCTGTGATAGGTTCTATGTAATGAAGGCAAGCCAAGTTCATAAACACAAATGGGAGATATTCCTTGAAGGTTCCCAGAAATAGTAGGAAGGAGGGGGAATTTTGCAAAGGGTTGAGGTCATATATATTAGGAAATATCAAGAGCCAATCAAACAGGGGGCATAGTTTAGTAGGTATAAGAGTTGGAAATTCGGAGCCAGAGGGCCTGACTTTGAATACCACTTTCTAAACGTGTGAACATGGGCAAGATATTTAGCCTCAGTAAGCCTCAGTTTCCTCCCCTGGAAAGTAGGGAGAGGGGACACACGCATGCCTTTGTATTCTCTGTATTCACTAAGTTGCCTTGACTCATAAAGTGAGGAACAACTCCACCTTCTCCCTTACATCACACTCCTCTATCCATGCGACTTCACTGGAATTGTTAATCTAATTGATCCAAACCAGAGAAGTTCATTGGCATAGTGAGGATATCTTAAAGTCAGACTTCATGACCCTCTTTCCTATTCCTGACCTCCCTTTAGGAAGCTGACCACGCTTGCATGCTTTGTTGTAGCCTCCACTTCAGCTGAAGACTGGGTCTTCACAGCCTAACCAATCTTCACTCTCTTAAGCCTCAGGCCTAAGCTGTGTGCTCCAATCCTATTTCATAAGAGTTGTCCTTTGTGGGATTTACCAGACATTAATAATATCAGCATTTTCTTTCCCATTTGGCTTTTGATTCCTTTGTGAATGTGCTCTTTGGCTAGGAACTCTGTTAAGAGGAGGGATGAGTGGTAGAATTTGGGTGCTGACCCAGCCGCACCTTCAACCACACCCATAATGCATCATTGTGCCTTTTCATAGGATTTTGGGTGGATTAAGTAAGAGAATACAGGTAAAGTGCTAAGCACAGCCCTTGGCATATAGTGCCCACCAATGAATGATAATTATTGTTAGTAACACACATGGATCGCAAATATGTACCATCAGCTATCTGTACCTGATCATAGATACCAAGTTCTGGGAAAAGTGCTCTGGGGCTAGACATCTAATCCTTGATTGATGGAAACTGAAACAATGTGACTATTCTGAACTCAGCGTGAATCCGCCCCTGCTCCCCCAGGTTAAATAAGAAAGTGAGTTTTTTTTTTTTTTTTTTTTGAGGTGTACTACTCTCTCTTCTGGGAGATTCCACTTGGTGGAATTTTCTGGTTATGCACATAAAAGTATCTGCTCTTTGGCTTTTGGGTAGCCAAAGTGGGTGAGACAATATGGATGCAAATACCTCAGACAAATTTTGCCAAATCCTTCTGTGACAAATTCTGTTTAATAATGAAAAAAGCAGTTTCATGCCCATGGAGAGTAGGCTATATCTTCTCAAAAGATTTTTATTTTCTATATTAAAGATTTCTTTTAGATATTCTCTTTTAGGACTGAAGACCACAGTCGGGCATAAGGGACTAGAACTCAAGGAAAAACCTGGTAGAAGCATGTGTGATCTGAAGAGTAGGCCCTAGCAGTGTGGTGGAAGGCCAGGAGCTGCAGAGAGGGACACAGGCAGCCCTAGACCTTTCTGATGTGATTTGCAGGTAGGCACTAGGAAGCATTGTTCAATATCCAATATTTAGTTTTCCCATTCTGGTTTTGCAATTCCTTTCTACTACCTTCCTGTCCTTGGTAAATTTTTTTGAACCTCATGTTCAGTGCTTGAGGGAAGGCAGAAGAATTATGCCTGTGATTAGGGGAATCACTAAGGGAAGAGGATAAGTAGCCCACTGTCTTAGTCATCTAGTGCGGCTATAACAGAAATACCACGAGTGGATGGCTTTAACAAAGAGGAATTTACTCTCTCACAGTTTAGGAGGCAGGGTGCCAGCTCCAGGGGAAGGCTTTTTCTCTCTGTCAGCTTTGGGGAAAAGTCCTTGTCATTGATCTTCCTCTGGTCTTGTTGCTTCTCAGTGCAGAGATCCTGAGTCCAAAAATCACCTTCCATTCCTGGTTCTTGCTTGATGGTATGAGTTCCTCTCCTCTCTGCTCACTTCTCTCTTTTATATCTGAAAAGAGATCAACTCAAGATACAACTTGATCCTGTAGATTGAGTCCTGCCTCATTGACATAACTGCCTCTAATCCTACTTCATTAACGTCATGCAGATTAGGATTTACAATACATAGGATAATCACAAAATTGAGAACAATCACACAATACTGGGAATCATGGCCTACCCAAGTTGACACACATTTTGGGGGAACACGATTCAATCCATAACACCCACCAACATGACTGTGAGGCTGAAGAAGGTAAACCAAAGAGCCAGTTGAAACCAGAGTCTGAACAACGAAAAATGTAAAGATTTCTGCAGAATCTTCAGAGGCACAACAGCAGAAGTAGACTTTTGGCAGTAATGTAGATTGTGCATGCTTTATAGTGCTTGGATATTACAGGATAGGGAAATTTGTAAGGATTGAGAACTTGAACGTTAGGGTAAAAATAAAGAACTAAGCAACAGAGACCAGGCTTTGGAGAAGTTGTCCTGTTTCTGCATCTTGTCCCTTTTGACCTTGAACATGTCCTCTTCCCACTCTAGGCTTCAGATTTCTCCTCAATAAATAAGCCTCGGGGTACACTACCTCTAGGTACCTTTTGACTCTCAATATCATTGACTCCCTTGCTCTATAATCAATCTATATTCAAACACATTCGATCAAACATTTGGGTGTTTACCATGTGCTGGGCACCAGGAAACACAAGGATGAGTAAGACGTGGTTTCTGAACTCCAGGATCTTACATTTGAAAGACACAGAGAGACAAATGCATAAATATACAGTGTAAGTATATGCACAGTGGACAGGTTCCAGATTGAGGATATTAGATGTAGCTTGCTAGAGATGACTCTCTCAAACTGACCCTCAAAGCGGCCTCAAGTTGTTAATTTGACTCTTGCACCATCTCCTTAATTTCAGGGAGTATGGTAAGCATAGGTGAGACCTCTCCTTGCTAATAGCCTTTCTGCAGGAAAGGTACAGATACTCTCAGAAAGGAACAGATCGCTAAACAGTAGCAATAGAAATATAGCTATGGAGGATAGAGTCAGCATAGTGAAAGGCAATGGACTGGGTTTCAGTAGACTCATTCTGATGGCCACTTAATTTGCTGTGTAACTGTGGGCAATTCAGGAGACCACTCTGAGCTTCATTACTCTCTTCAATGAAAAGGGAATCATACCGTTCTTTTCCTCCTCCAGAGGACTGTCATGAAAATCAAGTGAAGTACTGCATATGAAGATGCTTTAAACAATTATGAAGAAGCTTCCCCATTCATGGAGAATAAACTCTGAAGAGTATGTTGTTGTTGTTCTGAGGTGCTGTTGAGTCAGTTCTGACCCAGAGTGACTGTATGTACATACTGAAGGGTATGACTCTCCTTTAAAGACACAAGGACAATGTCTGGTACAGGGAGGGACTATTGCAGAAAAGTGGGCAGTGTTTTACTGTTCTCCTTAACAAGTGGGAGACTGCAGTCTGAGAACAAAGATCTTGGAGGATTAGATTGTCTCCTAAGCAGTCTCAGAGACCTATATGCCATCCTTGAGTAAGGAGGAAACAAGAACGACCCTGGGTGAAAGACAAGAACAGTGTCTGTGAGGGGCTGGGTGTCACGCATCAGTCACGGTGACAGCTGCCAGGGCTCAGATCGGAGGACTGCAGCACAAGAGGATGGCCACTGGATTGAAACAGATACATTCCCGAGGCCTTGTATCACATGCCCAGAATGGTGGTCCTTGCTCATCTGAACTCATTCCCCTACTCAGCTTCCCTGAGTGTGTGCTTTCCTGGTAGCCATATCTGCTTTCCTACCAGAAAAGATTACTCATCGGTGCTCTCACAGCCCTGCCATCAAAGCCAAGGAGAGTGCCTGCCACCCTGCTGGGACCACACGATCCCTAGACCTGCAGGTTATGAAGCCCAGAAGCTCCACAGGCACGTTCCCTGGAAAGCCAACAGGGCTGTGCAGCATGTCCATCACACCCTCAGTGTACTTAACACTTAAGATCGTGTTTGGACATATTCAGAGCAGCAGAAAGCCATGCTAGGGAAAGGGTGCAGGCTTTGAGTCACTGACCTCAAATCACCTGAAGGGAAGGGAAATCAACTTATATAGGAACTCATGGTTACTGGATGGTATGGTAGGGCCTGTTCCCAGATTCCAGAAACTTATCCTCAGAGCCACTTTCAGAGGTAGTTATTTTTATTGCTACATTTTGGATCATGGAGCTGAGGCACAGAGACGCTAAGTGACTTGCCTGAGGTCACCCAGTGATTGAGCTGAACCTAGAAATCCAACCCAAATCTGGGCCATTACAAAGTCTATGCTCTCGACCTCAGTTTCCAATCTAGAAAATGAGAGTGGTGGTGCTGTCTACAGTCCCTTCTGTCTCCAGAATTTTTTAATTCTTTTAAGGCATGTGCTCTGGGAGTGAAGTATTTTATTTTATTTTCTAACTGTGAGGACTATTTATATCTTTCTACTCACTTTGTCCTTTCTTCCTGGCATACATTAAGTGCCTAAAAACAGTAGTTGGATTTAATTGAACTGTATTTTCAAAACCTCATTTTCCTCATCTGTGAATTGATAATAATGGTCCCTGAATTGAAAGACTCATAAGGTTGTTGTGAGGCTCAAAAGGAGCTCCTGTGTTTGATAGCACTTTTAAAATATGTATTGTTGAAGTATAATGTACATACATACAGAGAAGTATATATATAATAACTGTATCCAATGATTTTCTTAGAAGGAATACTCTAGGTCCAGATCAAGACACAGAATATTACCAGAATCCCGGAAGTCACCTTGGGCTCCCTTCCATTCACTACCCTTCCACCCCAAGGATAACCTCTGTCCTGGTGCCTAATGGCACTAAGTACTAAGTACTTAGTACTAAGTGGAATAATACATATGCCTTCTTGTGTCTGACTTCTTTCCACTTGTTTGTGAGTTTGTCCTTATTATTGCATATAATCTAAGGTCATTCTTACTCATTGGTGTATAATATTTCATTATGTGAATATAAAAAAAATTTTTTTTTTTTTATCACCACACTGTATTTATGTATTCTACTAGTGGTGGGCATGTGGGTAGTTTTCAGTTTTTGAGTATTAAAAATAGTGCTCTCATGAACATTCTGGAGCCCTGGTGGTGCAGTGGTTAAGAGCTATGGCTCCTAACCAAAAGGTTGGCAGTTCAAATCCACCAGCTACTCCTTGGAAACCCTATGGGGCAATTCTACTTTGTCCTATAGGGTTGATATGAGTTGGAATTGACCTGATGGTATACATTTTACTATGTCTTAGCTGGACATATGAGTGCATTTCAATTGTGTATACCCCTAGAAGTATACATACATTTAGCTTTAGTAGATACTGCCAAACAGTTTTTCCAAAGTGGTTGTTATCAATTTATATCTCCACCAAAACTTTGATAAATTGGACTATATTAAAATTAAGAACATTCGCTTATCAAAAAGACACCATCAGGAGAATGAAAAGCTTCTCACAAGTGGCAGGAAATATTGCAAATACATATATTTGACAAATATATTAGGCAAACTTGTTGATGGTGGTGTCCTCTCTCCTGCTTTTGATAGGGAACTTTATATCACAGAAGGTCAGATCTAGAAAGACCCTTTGTTGTTGTGTGCCATCGAGTCATTTCCAACTCATGGCAACCCTATAGGATAGAGTAGAACTGCCCCACAGGGTTTCCTAGTGGTGTAATCCTTAAAGAGTTCAGCTGATAACTGAAAGATTGGCAGTTTGAACCCACCAGCAACTCTGTGGGAGAGAAAAAAAAAAAAAGACCCTTAGATATGGTCAAGTTCTATCACCCATTATATTAATGAGGAAATTGAGACCTAGATAATGGAAGCGGCTTACCAAAGGCTGGTCCCAGAGCTGGGAACAGAACTTGGGTCATCAATTCTTGTTTGAACTCCAATACTTTTTTGTCAAATTGTATACATAATACAGGAATTTAATAAACATGGATAGGTGGCTTACTCTGTTTTCATGAGTGTCTTTTATGTACCAAGCTGTATTAGTTATATATTGTCTGTAAGAAATTACCATAAACTTAAAACAACACATTTGTTATCTCATAGTTTCTGTAAGTCAGCAATTTAAGCATGGCTTAGCTAAGGTTTTATAAAACTGAAGCGAAAGTGTTGAACTAAAGGTGGGCAGCACTCTCAACTGAAGTTTCTACCGGGGAAGAATCTACTTTCAAGCTCACTCAGGTAGTTCACAGAATTGATTTCCTTGTGGTTGTAGGATGGCAGGCCCCAGCTTTTTGCTGGATAGAGTGTGGAGGCTTCTGATAGCTTCTAGAATCTACTCAGCATTCTAACACAGTTGCTTATTTTATCAAACCAACCAGGAGAGTGTCTCAAGTGAGTTTGCTAAGAATATGAAGTCTTATGTAACGTAACAGAACCATGGGGAGTAACATTCCTTTACCTTTTCTATATTCCATTGGTTAGAAGAAAGTCACTTATCTTGTCCAATCTCAAGGGAAAGGGGTTATCTAAGGACTTCAATGCAAGGATCAGGGGTCATAGGGGAGAATACCATAGAAATTATCACTCAAGCCCACTGCTCACAACCTTAAACATATCATTTCAATCAGTTCTATAGTAAGCATGAAGTAAGAAATGTATCCAACATCAGCTTATTTATGATGTGTCTCATAAATGGGTGTTATCAATATTATATGACACATTATAGTTTTGCTTTTGAAAATTACTATTCTTGCTAATTTGATTCCAAGTTGAGTTATTTCTATTCCAGTGAAGAAGTGCCTGCGTTATTTAGCTTCTTTATAGTGTGATACCCTGGGCTAAAGCTGAGGTATTCTGTCCTACTTAAAACTATGCTTGTAAGGCCTCATTAATTAGGTATTATTATTATTGAAAACTGAAGAAACTGAGGTACAAAGAAATTAAGTAATTTTCTCAAGGTCATTCAATTAGTGAATAATGGAGTTGGAAGCCAAATGTAGCTCTGCCTATTATCAAACACAATGTACGCACTCTCTGTCTAAATTTTATTCCACAGATAATCGAAAGTTGTTTACGTTTCCCAAGTAAGACAGTGTCTTAGTCATCTAGTGCTGCTATAACAGAAATACCACAAATGGATGGCTTTAAAAAGCAGAAGTTTGTTCTCACAGTCCAGTAGGCTAGAAGTCCAAATTCAGAGAGTCAGCTCCAGGGGAAGGGAGCTCTCTGTTGACTCTGAAGGATGGTTCTTGTAATCTGTCTTCCCTTGATCTGGGAGCATCTCAGCCCAGGAACCTCAGGTCCAAAGGACATGCTTGCTCCTGGCACTGCTTTCATGGTGGTATGAGATCTCCGTGCCTCTCTGCTCACTTCTCTCTTTTATATCTCAAAAGAGATAGGCTTAAGACACTATCTCATCTTGTCAATTTCATCAATATAACTGCCACTAATCCTCTCATTACATCTTAGTGATAAGATTTACAACACATAGGGAAATCACATCAGATGATAAAATGGAAGACAATCATACAATACTGGGAATCATGGCCTAACCAAGTTGACAGATATTTTGGCAGGACACTATTCAATCCATGACAGATAGAAAGAAATTGTATTCCACACTTTAGGATAATTAGAAAAAGCATTGGAGATACGAAAGACAGGGACTATGAGCTACACAAGGGTGGAAACCATGAAGATGTTGCTCACCTCTGACTTCTAGATGCCTGGCACAACCTGTGATATATAAACAATTTTCAATAACCACATATTTAAGGAATAGAGAAAAAAGGGAAAAAACAAAGGGAAGAAGGGAAGGTTGGAATTATCTATGGCAGTATGAGTTGTTTAGTAGGACCTTCTTGACCAGCCTTGGGAAGTAGAGTTCACCAAAACCTAAAATCCTAGTTTGGATTGCCAAACAATATGAGCAACCTTTTACTGTACTCCAGCAGAGTCCTTTCCTTTTCTCTGATTTTCATCTCATCTCTGATATTTATCCTAGGTATATACATCTGAAAGGAGCCTTGGTGGTCCAGTAGTTAAGCACTTGGTTGCTAAACAAAAGTTCTGTGGTTCAAACTTATTAGCCATTCTGCAGAAGAAAGATGTGGCAGTTTGCTTCTGCAAAAATTACAGCCTTGGAAACCCTAGAGGGCAGTTCTGCTCTGTCCTGTAGGGTCACTGTGACTCAGAATCGACTCGATAGCAATGGGACTGTACAGATCAGAAAGGGTATAAGCCTGAAAGATGGGAGGAAATGAGGATGAGTAATGGAGACAGCTAGTTCCATATCTAGCTTACATTCTCGTTTCTTTCTTACTAACAGAGTTCTTGTATCCTTAGGACAAATAATGTGCCCAGCCAAAAGACTGGATTTTCTAATTTCCATTACGGCTACAATGGCTATGTTTTAGCCATTGAGATGTAAGTCAAAGTTTTGGGGAGGGGTTTCTGGGAAATTTCCATAAAGGAGACAGAACAATCAACTGGGAAAAGCCCCTGTTTTCTTTTTCTAGCCTTCAAAATGGATGGAAGGTTGGGGCTCTAGTGGCCATCTCAGACTATAGATGGCCTTGAGGATAGAAGTCATGCAGTAGAGAATCTGAAGTCCTAATGATGGTGGAGATGCCATATCAGTTCTGAACTTAATTCCAAGCTTAATCTCAAACTTCTCTTACATAAAGGAGAGTAAAATAAATTTCTACTATTTTAAGACAATGTTACTTTGTAGTAGTTGTTATATATAGTTGAATCTAATTCTAAGTAATATCAGACTCTGATGTACTGAGACTCACAAGCAGGTCAAGAGTACAACAAAAAATACTTGTCAATTTTAAAAAATTAAAATTTTTAAGCCAATCAAATATCTCCACATCAAAGCACATAAATCAAAGCAGAGATAGAAAATGTCAGAGCCATTTGATTGTGTGGATCATAACAAATTACAGATAACATTGCAAAGAATGGCAATTCCAGAACACTAAATTGTGCCCTTGAGGAACCTGTGCATAGACCAAGAGGCAGACATTGGAACAGTGCGAGGGGATACTGCGTAGTTTAAAGTCAGGAAAGGTGTACGTCAGGTTTATATCCTTTCACCATACTTATTCAATCTGAATACTGAGCAAATAATCTGGACTCTTTGTAGAAGAATGCAGCATCAGGATTGGAGGAATATACTCATTAACAACCTATGATATGCAGATGACACAAACTTACTTGCTGAAAGCGAAGAGGACTTGAAGCACTTACTGGTGAAGATCAAGACTATAGCTTTCGGTATGGATTGCATCTCAACATAAGGAAAACAAAAATTCTCATAACTGGACCGATGAGCAACATCATGATAAACAGAGAAAAGATTGAAGTTGCCAAGGATTTCGTTTTACTTGGATCCACAATCATTGCCCATGGAAGTAGTAGTCAGGAAATCAAACAGCATGTTGCATTGGGCAAATCTGGTGCAAAAAAAAACCTCTTTAAAGTGTTAAAAAGCAAAGATGTCACTTTGAAGACTAAGGTGAGCCTGACCTAAGCCATGGTATTTTCAATCTCCTCATATGCATGGAAAACCTGGACAATGAATAAGGAAGACCAAGGAAAATTGATGCATTTGAATTAGGGTATCGGTGAAGAATATTGAATAGACCATGGACTTCCAGAAGAACAAAAAAAAAAATCTGTCTTGGAAGAAGTACAGCCAGATTGCTCCTTCGAAGCAAGGACAGTGAGACTTCGTCTCATGTATTTTGGACATGTCACCAGGAGGGAACAATCCCTGGAGAAGGAAGTCATGCTTGGTAAAGTAGAGGGTCAGCAAAACAGAGGAAGACCTTCAATGCGATGGACTGATAAAGTGGCTGCAACAATGGGCTCAAGCATAGCAATGATTGTGAGGATAGCACAGGAACAGTGTTTTGTTCTGCTGTACGTAGGGTCGCTATGAGTCGGAACCAACTCGACAGCACCTAACAACAACAACATAGCAAATGTCGGTGCTTTAAAAAAGTCCTTTTACTTTTTCTTTTACCGACATAGATAGACCATATATTTCAGCCTCCCTTGCAGTTAGTATGGCCATATGACTAAGTTTTGGCCAATGGAAAGTGGCAGAAGTGATGTGTACCACTTCCAGAATGGCTTGTAAACTTTCACCAGAATATTCAATGCTCCCTCCTTTTCCCCTTTTCAGCTGACAGGAGAGGTCTTTGATGAACTAGATCCAGGCACAGCCACAAGATGGAAGGAGCCTGGGTTCCTGAACAACTACATAGAAGACAACCAGCCTTGTATTTTTACATAATGGAGAAATAAACTCCTATGGTATTAATCCAGTGAGATTTTGGGGTTGTTGTTACAGCAGTTAGTATACCATGACTAACTCAGCTAAATTGGAACAGCAGTATCAAAGAGTCAAAATACCAGGTAACCATAAGCACATTAAGTGCTATGATGGGAAGTCTGAGCTCTGAAACCAATTAGCTACATAATCCAGGGCAAAAAACTCAATCTCTCCTATCTTTCGTTCCATCATCGAAAAAACGAGGGCAAATATCACCTACACTAGAGGATTATTTAAAAGACTAGCTGATATAATTTTATGCAAAATGCACCAGTGATATAAAGATTAGCTACTAACAGTATAAGTAAAAGGAAATAAGCAAAATTAAAAGCCCTGAGATAAGCACAGCAGCCAAAAGAATGGTGCGTAGACAACCCACTGCAGAAATAGGCTAACCTATTTAAATTACCTTGAAGGGTCTTGCTCATGAGTTCATTCTGCTTACATTCTTCTGCCAAGTTCTGGCAGAAGGCTTTTCTCTCTCAGGATTTCCGTTGAAGAAATTTAGAGAACAATTAAAAATGACCTTACATCATGAGACTGCTCCAGGAAATGATTTAGATTGTAAATATCGATTCAACTTTCAGCATACGCTTGCCCAGGTATAGTACACTGCTGCCTAAAATGGATGTGAACAGGCACTGCTTCACTGGTAACTATGGCACAGCCAATTCTGTTTGGTAAATATTGGCAATAGTCAGGGATATTAATTAGAACAGCCACCAAATCCAGAGCACTGTGTCTTGTCTTTGGTAATACCAAGCAGAAAATGATGCATCATCGCCTTTAGAATTTGAACAGTGGCCAATATAGACGTGTTAAGTATGATTTTGCCTTGAACAAAAGGTCCTGGAAGATGCAACAGGCATGAGAGTATATAATTTCCAACTCTCATAAATAAATAAACAAATAGAGCCTTGTGACTTCAGAGGATAAAGACCTTATGGAAGTGCTAGCATGCCACACATGGCGTGATTGACAAGCCCCAGGTCATTATGCCCCTAAACTCTTTCTTGATTGCCTGTCCTCAAGTTACATATTCTTGGTGAGTATCTCCACCTGGTTGTGTTCGGTCACTTAATTTTAGAGAACAATTTGACAATATTTAATAAAATTGAGAGTCATACACTTCATAAAAAAAGACCTTCATTTTTATGCAAAAAGATGTGGAAGAGAATGCTTACTTATTGTAACATTGTTCTTAAGTATGAAGAATCGGAAACATTCTAGATATCCACCAATTAGAGGAATGTTCAAGGAAACTGTGGTATAGTTCTACAGTGTGATAACAATCAATAGTTAAAATGAACGAACTAGATCTGTATGTATTTATATGAATGAATACTGAAAACATAATTTTGAGTGAAAAATAAAGTAATATGCAAGGATGCGCCCAGAAAGACAACATTCATGAAAATTCTTGAAGTGCACAGCCATTATGTATTAATTATGGATGCATATATTACATGTTGTTGTTTTCGTTAGGTGCCATCCAGTCGGTTCTGACTCATAGCAACCTTATCTACAACAAAACGAAACACTGCCCAGTCCTGCGCCATCCTCACAATCGTTGCTATGCTTGAGCCCATTGTTGCAGCCAGTGTCAATCCATCTCATTGAGGCTCTTCCTCTTTTTCGATGACCCTCTACTTTACCAAGCACGATGTCCTCCAGGGACTGATTCCTCCTGATAACATGTCCAAAGTATGTGAGACAAAGTCTCACTATCCTTGCTTCTAAGGACATTCTGGACTAAACTTCTTCCAAGACAGATTTGTTTGGTCTTTTGGCAGTTCATGATATATTCAATAGTCTTTGTCAAAGCCACAATTCAAAGGTGTCAGTTCTTCTTCAGTCTTCTTTATTCATTGCCCAGGCTTCGCATTTATCTGTGGCAGTTGAAAACACCATGGCTTGAGCCAGGTGCACCTTAGTCTTTAAATTGACATCTTTGCTTTTTTAACACTTTAAAGAGGCCTTTTGCAGCAGATTTGCCCAATGCAATGTGTTGTTTGATTTTTTGACTATTGCTTCCATGGATGTTGATTGTGGATCCAAGTAAAATGAAATCTTTGACAACTTCAGAACTTTCTCTGTTTATCAACATGTTGCTCATTGGTCCAGTTGTGAGGATTTTTGTTTTCTTTATGTTGAGGTGTAATCCATACTGAAGGCTGTAGTCTTGGATCTTCATCAGTAAGTGCTTCAAGCCCTCTTCACTTCCAGCAAGCAAGGTCATGTCGTCTGCATAAGGCAGGTTGTTAATGGGACTTCCTCCAATCCTGATGCCCCGTTCTTCCTCATGTAGTCCAGCTTCTCAGATTATTTGTTCAACATACAGATTGAATAGGTATGATGAAAGGATACAGGCCTGATACATACATTTCCTGACTTTAAATCATGCAATTATTCCCTGAAATTACTCCCTAAAATTTATTCTCCCTTCTTCCCTAGTAAAAGTGGTTTTAAATGGGCATGGCCATCCAAATAGGTTCTATATTTTCTTACCTTTATTATTGAGTTTCCCGAAGAACCTTTGTGTATGTGGATTATATGTATCAATGGAGTTTTTATGTGATACAAACAATTATTTCTCTTGGCTACTAACCAAAATGTTAGCAGTTTGAATCCATCCAGAGGCACCTGGGGAGAAAGGCCTGGTGAGCTACTTCCAGATGGTCACAGCCATTCAAAGCCCTATGGAGTCCAGCCCTACTCTGAAAGGCACAGGGTTTCCGTGAATCAAAACTGGTGTGACAGCGACTGGTTCTTTTTTATAGCTGTTAATATTTATCATATTGAAAATTAAAACTGAAAATTTATAAATATATGTATTTTTCATTAAAAAACATAATAAGTGTCTTCAAGTTAATATCATTTTTGTAAAAATAGCTAAAAATAAATTTAGTGAGTTTCACATTTTTGCAAATCTTTTTCACGTCTGGCTTTATTCAAGAGAAGTGCAGTCTCATCTGTTTTTGCATGGAATCTATTGCAATAATGTTGTTTTTGTTAAAGTATATGAAGAACACTCAGCCTCACACAAATATATAGTTGGAAAAGGGAAGAGCTCACAAACCTCTTGAAAGAATCCCAGGGGCCCTAGGAGTCCTCAGATAGCAATTTGAAAACAGGAGTCCTAAGAGATGGTGAATCAACAAAATGTTATGGATTAAAGCAGACTACAAGACTACCACCTCCTGTGGACTGCTACTTGAGAGAAAAATAAACTTGTATTTCTTCTGAGCCACCATGTTTTGAGGACTCTTAATTGCAGAAGATTCGTCATTACTTTATTGTAATACACAGATATATAATCAAAGTATAAAATGTGATCCAGAAATATATATACCCACTTCAAAATGTGATTTGAACAAGGTACAAAAGGGCTTCAATTGTATCAATAAAATAGTATTTAAGAAATATATTTGAAGAAAGTATGGGAAATGTCAATTTTTGTAACATCTGTGTAGTGAACTGGGTTTGTTTGTGTGTGTGTGTGTGTGTGTGTAGTGAATCGTTGTTGTCAGTTGCCGTCAAGTAGTGACCTTATGTATAACAGAACGATACTGTTGCCTGGTCCTGAGCCATCTTAATGAGAGCTGGTATGTTTGAGTCCCTCGTTGCGGCTATTGTGTCAATCCGTCTCATTGAGGGTTTCCCTCGTTTTTGCTGGCCCTCTAGTGTAGCAACCACGAAGTCCTTTTCTCAGGGTCAGTCTTTCCTGATGATGTGTCCAAAGACAGCCAGATAAAATCTCAACATCTGTGCTTCTAAGGAGCTTTCTGTTTGTATTCCTTTTAAGACTGATTTGTTCTTTTGGCAGTCCTTGGCATATTCAATGTTTCACCAGCATCACAATTTGAATGCATCAGTTTCCCTACTGTCTTCCTTTTTCATTGTCCAGCTTTCTCAGGCATATGAAAAAAAAAATGAGGCTACGGAAAAGCCCATGTCTTGGGTCAGGCACACCTTGGTCATTAAAGTAACATCTTTGCTTTTTAAAACTTTTTTAAAGAAGTCTTTTGTGGCAGATTTGCCCAATGCATTACCTTGTTTGATTACTTGACTAGCACTGCTTCCGTGGACATGGGTTGTTAATCCAAGCGGAAGTTGGATTAACTGCAGTTTTTTGAACTGACAACTTCAGTTTTTTCTCCATTTATCACAGTGTTGTATAGTAGATATTGGATGATTATTATATAGTTTTCTGTAAGTCTGAATTTTTTTATAATAAAATACATGTTTTGGTGGGAGCACAGCATAAAATCTATAAACCTGTACTCAATGAATTTGTCATTATTCTCTTAAAATGCACAGGTGAGTGTCTCAAAAAAATATTTTTACAAACATGAGCTCATTGAACCTATTAACCTGTTGCCGTTGAGTTGATTTTGACTCATAGCAACCCTAAAGGACAGAGTAGAACTGCCTCATAAGTTTCCAAGGAGTGTCTGGTGGATTCAAACTGCTGACCTCCTGGTTAGCAGCTGTAGCTCTTAACCACTACACCACCAGGGTTTCATTTGAACCTATTGAGATAATGTAATTCTAAAAATTCAATGCAAATTTTGAGGAAAATCAATTAAATGAACATGAAATATGCACTCATAAATAAATGATCAAACAAAAACCAAATAAATGATAGGAAGTCTTATTCACTATTGTGTTTACCTGTAGTTTCTTTAAATAAGAAACATATTTTCCTGTTGCTGTTGTTGTTGTTAGGTGCCCTCACGTCAGTTCCGACTCATAGAGACCCTATGCACAACAAAACGAAACACTGCCCAGTCCTGCTCCATCCTCAAAATCGTTGTGATGCTTGAGCTCATTGTTACAGCCACTGTGTCAATCCACCTCGTTGAGGGTCTTCCTCTTTTCTGCTGGCCCTGTACTCTGCCAAGCATGATGTCCTTCTCCAGGGACTGATCCCTCCTGACAACGTGTCCAAAGTATGTAAGACACAGTTTCGCCATCCTTGCCTCTAAGGAGCATTCTGGCCTCACTTCTTCCAAGATAGACTTGTTCATTCTTTTTGGCAGTCCACGGTATATTCAATATTCTTCTTCGACGCCACAATTCAAAGGCATCAACTCTTCTTCGGTCTTCCTTATTCATTGTCCAGCTTTCACATGCATATGATGTGATTGAAAATACCATGGCTTGGGTCAGGCACACCTTAGTCTTCAAGGTGACATCTTTGCTCTTCAACACCTTAAAGAGGTCCTTTGCAGCAGATTTACCCAATGCAATGCGTGTTTTGATTTCTTGACTGCTGCTTCCATGGCTGTTGATTGTGGATCCAAGTAAAATGAAATCCTTGACAACTTCAGTCTTTTCTCCTTTTATCATGATGTTGCTCATTGGTCCAGTTGTGAGGATTTTTGTTTTCTTTATGTTGAGGTGCAGTCCATACTGAAGGCTGTGGTCTTTGAACTTCATTAGTAAGTGCTTCAAGTCCTCTTCACTTTCAGCAAGCAAGGTTGTGTCATCTCCATAATGCAGGTTGTTAATGAGTCTTCCTTCAATCCTGATGCCCTGTTCTTCTTTACGTAGTCCAGCTTCTCGTATTATTTGTTCAGCATACAGATTAAATAGGTATGGTGAAAGAATACAACCTGGACGCACACCTTTCCTGACTTTAAACCAATCAGTATCCCCTTGTTCTGTCTGAACAACTGCCCCTTGATCCATGTAAAGGTTCCTCATGAGCACAATTAAGTGTTCTGGAATTCCCATTCTTCACAATGTTATCCATAGTTTGTTATGATCCACACAGTCGAATGCCTTTGCATAGTCAATAAAACACAGGTAAACATCCTTCTGGTATTCTCTGCTTTCAGCCAGGATCCATCTGACATCAGCAATGATATCCCTGGTTCCACGTCCTCTTCTGAAACCAGCCTGAATTTCTGGCAGTTCCCTGTTGATATACTGCTGCAGCCATTTTTGAGTGATCTTCAGCAGAATTTTGCTTGCGTGTGATACTAATGATATTGTTCTATAATTTCCACATCCGGTTGGATCACCTTTCTTGGGAATAGGCATAAATATGGATCTCTTCTAATCAGTTGGCCAGGAAGCTGTCTTCCATATTTCTTGGCACAGACCAGTGAGCACCTCCAGGGATGCATCCATTTGTTGAAACATCTCAATTGATATTCCATCAATTCCTGGAGCCTTGTTTTTCGCCAATGCTTTCATAGCAGCTTGGACTTCTTCCTTCAGTACCATCAGTTCCTGCTCATATACCACCTCTTGAAATGGTTGAATATTGACTAATTCTTTTTGGTATAATGACTCTGTGTATTCCATCTCCCTTTGATACTTCCTGTGTCATTTAATATTTTCCCCATAGAATCCTTCACTACTGCAACTCAAGGCTTGACTTTTTTCTTCAATTCTTTCAGCTTAAGACATGCTGAGCGTGCTCTTCCCTTTTGGTTTTCTATCCACAGCTCTTTGCACATGTCATTATAATACTTTACTTTGTCTTCTTGAGCCGCCCTTTGAAATCTTCTGTTCAGTTCTTTTACTTCCTCATTTCTTCCTTTTGCTTTAGCTGCTCGATGCCCAAGAGCAAGTTTCAGAGTCTCCTCTGACATCCATCTTGGTCTTTTCTTTCTTTCCTGTCTTTTCAATGACTTCTTGTTTTCTTCGTATATAATGTCCTTGTTGTCATGCCACAACTCGTCTGGTCTTCGGTCACTAGTGTTCAATGCATCAAATCTATTCTTCAGATGGTCTCTAAATTCAGGTGGGATATACTCAAGGTCATATTTTGGCTCTCATGGACTTGATCTGATTTTCTTCAGTTTCAGCTTGAACTTGCATATGAGCAATTGATGGTCTGTTCCACAGTTGACCCCTGGCCTTGTTCTGAGTGATGATATTGAGCTTTTCCATCGTCTCTTTGCACAGATGTAGTCAATCTGATTTCTGTGTGTTCCATCTGGTGAAGTCCATGTGCATAGTTGCTGTTTATGTTGGCGAAAGAAGGTATTTGCAATGAAGAAGTTGTTGGTCTTGCAGAATTCTATCATTCGATCTCCAGCATTGTTTGTATCACCAAGGCCATATTTTCCAACTACTGATCCTTCTTCGTTTCCAACTTTCGCGTTCCAATTGCCAGTAATTATCAATGCATCTTGATTGTATGTTCGATGAGTTTCAGACTGTGGCAGCTGATAAAAACCTTCTATTTATTCATTTTTGGCCCTAGTGGTTGGTGCATAAATTTGAATAATGGTCGTATTAACTGGTCTTCCTTGTAGGCATATGGATATTATCCTATCACTGACAGCGTTGTACTTCAGGATAGATCTTGAAATGTTTTTTTTTTTTTGACGATGAATGCAAACCATTCCTCTTTGAGTTGTCATTCCCAGCATAGTAGACTATATGATTGTCGGATTCAAAATGGCCAATACCAGTCCATTTCAGCTCACTAATGCCTAGGATATCGATGTTTATGCGTTTCATTTCATTTTTGATGATTTCCAATTTTCCTAGATTCATACTTCGTACATTCCAGGTTCCAATTATTAATGGATGTTTGCAGCTGTTTCTTCTCATTTTGAGTCATGCCACATCAGCAAATGAAGGTCCTGGAAGCTTTACTCCATCCACGTCATTAAGGTTGACTCTACTTTGAGGAGGCAGCTCTTCCCCAGTCATTTTTTGAGAGCCTTCCAACCTGGGGGGGGCTCATCTTCCAGCACTGTACCAGACAATGTTCCACTGCTATTCATAAGGTTTTCACTGGCTAATTCTTTTCAGAAGTAGACTGGCTGGTCCTTCTTCCTAGTCTGTCTTAGTCTGGAAGCTCAACTGAAACCTGTCCTCCATGGGTGACCCTGCTGGTATCTGAATACCAGTGGTATAGCTTCTAGCATCACAGCAACACGCAAACCCCCACAGTACGACAAACTGACATACACGTGGGGGCATATTTTCCTAGAGTTGGCATATTAGCATATACTTTCATGCTATTACTGATTTATTTGTTTATCAGTTTTTAACTTAAAATTTTCAAAATCACTTACAATTAATTATGTATATTGTTTTTGTTAGTTGTCATTGAATCCATTCTGACTCATGGTGACACCAGGTGTGCACAGTAGAATTGCTCCAGAGGATTTTCAAGGCTGAGACCTTTTAGAAGCAGATTGCCAGGTCTTTCTTCCAAGGTACCTCTGGATGGGTTTGAACCACTAACCTTTTGGATAGTAGTCGAGTACTGTTCTAGTCGTTTTGTTCATAATAACTGTTTTGATCTTTACAACAGCCCTCTGAGGTGGGTACCATTAATATCATTCCTATTTTACTGATAAAGACACTAACTCCCTGGAACGAAAAGCAAATTGATCAGGGTGGCACAGCAAGTAAATGATGGAGCCAAGATTTTAACTCAAGATGACTGGCTTATGAGTCTATGTGGATAACCATCATGCTATGTTATCTCTTAAAAATCTGGCCATTCTCCAAGACCCAGTTCATAGCTTTTCTCTTCCACAAAGACTTCCTCCCAGCCAGAATGCATGTCCTTCTCTTATAGAGTGTGCTTAATTCATGATAACAGCACTTTTTAAACTCTGTCTTATATTTTGGTTAATTATTTATATCTTCAATTTCTTTTACCATCTTCTAAATTCATAAAGGACAGAAACAAAATCTTAATTTGCATGCTACTCCTGTCTATCCTTCTCACTTATATGATTATAGGGAACACTGGTGGATGTTCTGTATATTCCCCAAATTAAATGAATCAGACTTATCATCCATAAAAGCCCCAGCCAAATTCATGCTGAAAGCCGTGCAATTACTATATTCAGTGCATACTCAGACTTGGAGCTAACAATGACAGAAAGAGGAAAACAAAAGAAAACATAAACCCTACCAAAAAAAAAAAATCCTAAATATATTTTATTATATTTAACAAGCATAAGAAGAGGGAAGTACTGTTGAGAAAGAAACCCTTTGTACTTTATTCCATCCTTTCACCCTGTGATTTGTATCCAGAGAACTTGCTGGGCCAGGCAGTTACCTCACACAAGACATAGGACACCCACGGCTATGGAAAGTCCCCTGAAGTCACCGGAACATACACAGGAGTGTGTGTCTGTGGATATAAATATAAAATGCTTCACTCACCTCAGCCACTGAATCTGACCTCATTTGCCGATGCTACCTTGGCTATGCCTGGAGGGGAAGGAAAGAAGAACATCTTGACCAGCTAATGCTTTGACAGATGCAGAAGTGGCACGTGCCTGAGAAATGTACAGGAAGCTGGTATACCCTGAGTGCATCTTCACCTTCGCTATCCTCAGAGACCCAGGGACAGATGGAGCCATACTGGCTCACACCGCATCTTTCTCCAGAAAGTTCCTTTTTTTTTCTCTCTCTCTCTTTCTAACATAACTCTTCCTTGTAAAAGTAACATGATCTCATTGTTTAAAATGGAAACAAGAGAAGACAAAACAATTCATTATCTCCAATAGCTAAGCACCACCTGAGCACTTCAAGCAATCTCCTTGTCATCTTTCCCTTATGCCTTTGAAAACCTAATTGTGTTTTGTTTCTAGCCAATGTTCTGGATATAAAGTAGCATCATTGGAAAAATGCTTAAGTTACATCTGGGGTAATGATAACACTTATTCTCCAAGCCAGACAATTTTGAGAATAAAAGGGAAGTTAATATTAATTGTGAAAATTTTTGAAATCTTTGTTTATCAATCAATAAATTGGTATATAATATTGACATACCTGAAGATAGTACTATTCAAAAACTATTTTCAAAAATAAAATTTACTCTAAAAAAATTTAAGTAACATTTATCCTAAAAACTTTCTGTATATTAGTGACCTGTTCTCAACAACCCAAATGAATGGTTATTTTTTATATATGTTCACAAAACTGACTCATTTTCTTAGTTGTATCCGTCTCTAATATCGTGCCTGTGGTGCTTTCTGAAGAATTTATTTTTTCAATATGATCTTATTATTTTAATTTTCAGACAATTTCCTTGAAATCTTTTTTCAAAGTTGCATTTTACAATTAACAAATTTGAAATTTTTGACATTTTCAATTGAATTGTCTCTCTCTCTTCAGAGCAGCTGAAATACTTGATAAGTTCAGAGCAAAATTTGATGACTGGAAGATGTTCTCGATTCTAAGTTTCATGTAAAAATGTGTAAATATTCCAGCCCAAATATTTTCACAAGGACTGTTTTCTTCCTCTGTTTAAGGTACCTTTCTTCAACAAATTTTTGTACAAGTCAAAAATCATCACATAATTTGTCTTTTTGTTATTCTTTTGAAAGTTTCACCAGATTTACAAACTGCAAAATAAAAGACCTTCCGTATTTTATTTCATTCTAAAACAATATAAATGTATCCAATGTAAACAGAAGCTTCATGAAGTCTCTTTCCACAGTTTGGCATATTCCAAAGCATAGTTAATAATTTCAAAATTAAATCTTATACACAGTTTGAACTTTCATCATTTATTTTGTTTTCTTTATCTCTTGCTTTTGTAGGAATACATTTCAGCAACTTTCATATTTATAAGCTTTATTTTCAATTATTAAAATGCTCTACAAGTTCCAAAACTAAAGTTTTCTGATGTTCCACTCATTAAATACTTAGATTACTAATTCTTAGCTGACTTTGAGTGAATGAGTGCAAGCAAAATGTAAAGGTCTTATATACAAAAAGTCCAATGTTATTGAAAGACACAGATTTATTTACCAAAAAAGAAGTCCTTTAAAGTTCAAATGTTTCAAAAATCAGTGGATGACAAGCAGAGCAAAGAGAAAAATCTCACATCACCGTGCTAAAACATTTTTTTATATTCAACATCAGCTCCCTCACAAAATTTTCTTTCAAAATAGGGTATCTCAATTTATTTAAACTTTTATTGTTATGATTAAACTTAGAAACAATATGTACCTTTTTGACCTTATAAGCAATACTGTAATGAACATGTCTGTGTTGCCTCAGACATAACTACCTTCCTGGGTCATTGCATCCTCATTGTTTCTGCACCATCTTGGAGGTAGCACCAGGCTGAGGGCTGGAGACTCCAACTTTAGACTCCAGCGTACTGTGAATGTGAAAGCAGACTCTTATTTTTATTGTATTTGGGTTGACCCATGCTTAGTTGGATATTTCTCAATAACTGCTAACCCCTCACTTCACACACTTCAATATATTTGGTCCCAAGATTGGGGAAAAGAAGCCTGGTGTCTGATCTTCTTACTTTCATCTTTTTCCTTTCACCAACACTGGAACTGGAAGGAATGGACTTCTCCTTCTTTTTTCTTTCTGTATGAACGGTAGCTTCCTTAAACTAAAAGCTATGATCAAGTTTTTGAAACCTTAAGGGTAAAGTAGGCAATGGAGGAATTTAGAAAACTGTTCTCTCAGTAACAAACCTGGTTTTGAATCTTATTTATTTATTTATTGCTAATTTAATGATTAAAGAATACTCAAAAAATTATTTTTACATTTTCTTAGTTTCATTTTATTTATTTTGTTGTTGTTTTGATTTTTCCAATTCTGCAGGTAAGTGTGCTTGAACTCACAAGAGACACAATCTGACAACTTGATCTAGGGATATAAAATGGCAAGACCTTGAGCAAAACAAGGACTGTAAAATTGTTGTTACTGAGATCAACAGCTTTCCAATTTTACTTTTATTTTAAAGCAGGATTTGGTGACCTGGGCCACTGGCCTGGATATTTGGTAATGTGATAATCTCTTAGATTTGCTTAACTCTTTCAGGTTTCCAAAGTCTTCACTGTTTTTCATACATTATTTTCTTTTCTTTTTTTCTTTAGCTTGACCTTTTTTTTTAATTGTGCTTTAGATAAAAATTTACAGAGTGAATTAGTCTCTCATTAAACAATTAATACACATGTTGTTTTGCGACATTGGTTGCCAACCCCATGAAGCGTCAACACTCTCCCCTTCTCGACCTTGGATTTCCCATTACCAGCTTATAATTTTTATTTTCCATGAACACTAGAAAGTATTATTAATTCCATTTTACAGCCAAACCGAGACCCAGAGAAGTTAAGCGATTTGTTTAAAGTGGATGAAAAGAGCAGAGTAGTATAGTAGAAAATCACCCTGGATTGGAATTCTGACTCTACCACTGACAGGTTCTGTGATTTCAGAGAATTTGTTAATATCTCCAAGTCGTTTCCTTATCTGCCAATCAAAGTTAGTAATGTTCATATCCAGGTTATGATAAAGAATAAAAATCTCAATACCTGTGAAAGACTTTGTGTTCAGAGCTTGGAAAGTACAGTGCAATGAGTATCTTTATTTGGCCTTTCTGGCCCTGAATTTGTTACTCTTCCAAAATGATTGGGCAGCAATCTTGCAAGTGAATGGTCAGTTTAATATCTGCATAATAGGCCTGCAAATCCACCCAATAGGATTGGTCAGTTTATGATCTGCCTAATGGATTGGTTAATTTATGAAAACTATGCCCTGAAATTGACAAGAAGTGTCCATATATAAGCAGCCAATCTCACAGAAGTTTTTGGGGACCTCCTAATCAACAAGAGCTAGAAGAGGATCGTATCCTTTGGATCCCGGGCTCCTTGTGCTGAGAATTTCCTAGACCCAAATAAAAGAGCTATAATACGGCTCAAGGGCTGTAACACTGATGACCAAGAGAGATGGCTGTGGTGGGTAAGTCAGCCCAGGGAGCGGACAGCAATGCAGGCAGTGGCTGCGATGGCCCTTGAAGAAGCTGCAAAGACAACAGACCCAGATGGTGGCAACAGAGTGTAAAGACCTAACACAGCTGAGAGCTGGGAGGAGCAACTGATAGCCAAGACCACCAAGCGACATCACTGAGTTTCCTGTTTGAAAGTTTCCTGATGGATGAGAACAGGGCTTCAGACCAGCTCTTCCCAGTTAAGCCACGGCCAAGGACATGAAACAAGAACAGACCCGATTTTTCAAAATTAGGTGAATCAGAACTATATGTGGAATGGGAAAAATGACAGGTCGAAGCTCTGCTGGAAAGTTAATCTCCTTTTTAGAAAACAAGGCAGTGTTTACGCATTGAATAGCAACCAATTGTCTTGCCCAGAGAATTTTGAGCAGTCAGAAACAGCTGTTTCGACTTTCAAAGATGGTGGCCCACTGAGCTGCAGTGAATGTGTGTCGCTGTCCACAGTACTGACAAAAATCCTATGGCATGCATCAGGCTCCTGAAAGGACTCACTACACCTCTTCTGAGTCTCCCGTTCCAGGACTTGGTCCAGTGATTTTTCCTGTTCTGGTTATCGCTCCTGATCACCCAAATTTTAAAACTTTGGGTCTGTTCTGGTTTCGCTTCATCTGCCATTAACCGAATCAGTTCAAACTGGTCAAGAGCCCTGGGACAGAATGAACATTGGTTGGGGGAAGGGTAAATGCTTCCCCTGTGAGACATAAGTAAGCCTTCTTTTAGACATTGAGGGCCCTGGCTACGACCTCTCTCTAACCTCATCCTTA
The DNA here is from genome assembly GCF_024166365.1 of Elephas maximus indicus. Classification (NCBI taxonomy): domain Eukaryota; kingdom Metazoa; phylum Chordata; class Mammalia; order Proboscidea; family Elephantidae; genus Elephas; species Elephas maximus. The sequence continues at coordinate 25,556,948 of NC_064819.1, forward strand.
GCAGATCTTTGTTTCTGTTTACATCCTTCTCTGTTATTAAAGTTGTTACTTCACTTACGTTTTTTCCTTAAGTTCTCTCTGGCCCTTTCAATGAATTATCAATCCCAATAGGAAAGAGTGCCTTAGGAGGAACTGCTGTTGTTGGAAATGGAGAAGTTGGAAACAGAGGTGTATTCAATTTCTGCCTCATAGGAACCAGCTTCGTGCTGATTCTTACATCAGGGTTATCTTTACAGAAGGTAACAGCCAGTTTATTGAATAACAGTCTAGTGCTCTTTCTTTGATTCTACTGATGATTTTTTTTGTTTGTTTGGTTTTAAGTAAATCTTAAATTTAGAACAATGACTTACTGTTTCACATCTCATATGTTAAGGATCAGCAGAGATAAGAGAGAGAAATTTAACCGGAAGGGATTTTACATTTGATTTTTACATTACAAAATAATAGAACAATAAAAAGCAAAATCTGTAGGAACAATATATATTAACCCCTCTATCCACTTACAGAAGAACAGGCATGGAAGGAGAAAAGACCGGCCCTGAGTACTACACGAAGAAAATTGCATTTCCCTTAGAGTTCTGATCTCTGAAATCAGATCCACACAGGATCTGATTCAACACAAAGGCTTTTAACGTATTATCCTCCTCAAATTGGGCCAGAAGAGCCATAGGTTTTACCCAAGAAATGAGGAACCCTGCCAAAATTCCACCAGCCCTGCATGCTTACTGGGCATCTACTAAGTGTCTGGGACTGAGCCAAATGCTCTGGGGGACAAAGTTGAATAAGGCATGGTCATTGCTCTCTACTCTAGTGGCGGAAGCAGGCACACACACCAGTAACTTGATTCTAAGGCAGATGGTGATAAGTGTTATCTTAGATCACTGGAGGAGACAGGTCACACGACTGGAATAGCATGAAGTCAGGCCCGAAGCTGAGGCCATGCTGTTATTTAGAAATGCTATCAGGTTCATCTGCAGCTTTGCAATGGTCCAAGAAACCCTGTACGTTCTTGTCCTGGGTCTGCTGGGTCATAGAATGCTTCCACCCACCTCTCCTGGACTCTACTGTTGAGGCCACTAGAGTTTAAGAGTGTATTAAAACAGATGGAAGGGAGAGGTTTGTTCCACTTAAAAAAAAAAAAAATTCTAGAATGCCTAGCACTATGGAAAAAAGACCTGCTTAAAGACTCCCTTTCTTCATCTCCCAGCATGTCACAAGATGTGCCAAACACCAGAGCCCCCAGTTTTGCAGCCATTCAGGAAGCAAACAAAACCAAAAATGTTTAATTTGTTTATTTTTCAAGGGTAGTTCTTATCTCCTTCAGCTTTGCTTTAGCCGTTTGCATGTTCTGTCTCCCTGACAGGAACGGTGAAGTGTTGGAGGACAGGGCCCCTCCCTCTGACTCACTTCTTTGTCTCCTGTCGCACCTAGCCAAAGCTTTATCATACCAAATAATCAAGTTCAATAGAATTGGATTGAACTTGTTATTTTTTAAGCCCTTCCCCATTTCCCAACTTGGTGGCAACTTTTCCAAAATGCCTTCAAGCTTAGAACTAAAACATAAAGGAAGAAATAAAACTTTTCTTTACTAAATATTGAATCCTGTTGAATGGATTAAAAAAAAAAAAAAGGCTGGGGGGAGGAATTAACTTGCATGAAAAAAGGAAGGAGGACTTGACTAGATGCCCAGAGGCCTAAGCTCCATCCTTGACTCTCTGTGACCTCAGACAAGCTGACCCCTCCTCAGCCTGTTTCTTCAACTATCAAACAAGAAGGCTGAGCAGGTTTATTGCTAAGACTTTTTATTTCAAGGGATCTATCATTAACATTCTGATTGTTCTTTACACTATCTGCAACAATCATAAAACATAATAATTTACAACGCATTTATAGATGCTTTGTTCTATGCTAATATGCATGAAACCGTGACTTAACATTCACGTTCTATGAATTTGCTGACTATATCGAGCAGGAGGCCAGATGAAGCTGAGACAGTCCTTTTTTCTGGCCTTCTCATAAGCAGAGATGACCTCTGGGGCTTACTCTGGCCTAGATCAGATTCCTGTGGTCAATTTCAAACCAAAACCAACTGTTGGTGCTTTGGAATGGACTAGTCTCTGGTGTGAATGAAACTAAGAATCCCACAGATTTGTGCTTCTATGAGTACTGGCCAGACCCACTAACCAGAGTTCAAGGCAGGCTTCTGGCAGAAGATCCTTTCTTCCCTCTTTTTTCTTCTTTACTCAGTCATCACGGCTTACCTCTCCTGTATGTTCATGGCTTCGATCAGTCACCACCTAAGAGTGATGATTACCAAATCAGGAATACTAACCTGAACTGAGATTTCAGCTCATAACCCACTTTCAGACTAACTAATCGACATCTTCATTCTGTGTCCCTCGGGTCTTTGAAGCTCAATGATATTCACACCTAACGTATTGCTTTCCATCATAACAGCACCTCCTCCTAACCTCCCTGGCTCTTTCAACAGTGCCAATATTTTTCTCATTAACAACTTGGCTCAAAACTTCCAGTTCAGTCCTAATTCCTTTTCTTGAATATCCATTGCTAATCAATAGCCAAGTTTAGCAGATTCTCAGGCCTTGTCATTACTTATTTAGTGTGATCATTAAGGTTGTGTGTCAGTATGGATGGGCCATGATTCTCAGTGGTTTGGCAGTTATGATGTAGCTTGGCAGTTGTATGATGATGTGATCACTTCCATGATGAGATCTGATATAATGTGATCACCTCCATGACATAATCTGTTGTGAGTAGCCAATCAGTTGAAAGGGAGTTTCTTGGGGCTGTGGCCTGCATCAAATATAACTGGACTTTCTGGCAAAGCTAGCAGGCTTTCGCTTGCTCTGAATCCTGCAGCTGGCTCCTGTTTATCTAACCTTCAGTTTTTAGGACTTGAGATAGCAGCTTACCTGTTGTCTTGCCTGCCAATCTTGGGATTCATCAATCTTCACAGCCTGTGAGCAAGAGCCTTGCTGTCTGACCTGACAATCTTGGGTCCTTCAGCCCCTGCGGCTACACGAATCAGAAGAAGCCCCTCTCGTAACCCATGGACTTGGAACATTCCAGCCTCTACAACCATGTGAGCCATTTCCTTGATATAAATCTCTCCCTCTCTCTCTCTATGTATATATATATGCTGTACTGGTTTTGCTTCTCTAAAGAACCCAGCCTAAGACACTTATTCTTCTTGTTGTTGTTGTTGGGTGCTGTCGAGCCAGCTCTGACTCACAGCAACTCTATTACAACACAAGGAAACACTACCCAATCCTATGCCACCCTCACAATCATTGTTATTCTTGAGCCCATTGTTGCAGCCACTGTGTCAATCCATCTCATTGAGGGTCTCCCTCTTTTTTGATGATCCTCTACTTTACTAAGCATGATGTTCTTCTCCAGGGACTGATGTCACCTGATAACATGTCCAAAGTATATGAAAAGTAGTCTCGCCATCCATCCTCCTAAGGAGAATTCTGTTTGTACTTCTTCCAAGACAGATTTGTTCTTTCTTTTGGTAGTCTATGGTATGTTTAATATTCTTCAGCAACACCACAATTCAAAGACATCAATTCTTCTTCAGTCTTCCTTATTCATTAGACACTTAAGAATGACCTTAATTTTTAAATCTACACTCACTGACCTCATTCACCGCACACACACTCTAATCATGCCATGACTCTAGTTAGAAACATTCAGAGGCTCTCTATAGTCTACCCCATAGTACACTTTTTAAACACTGGCGTTGAAGGCCTTTCATGATCTGGCATCTCTACTCTTCCAGCTGTATGTCCTGCGACCAAGTGAACTGCGCATTCTCCAAACCTGCACTCATAACACATATTCCTTTGTAATTGTCTTCACTTATTTAGTATGACTTGCTGTCTTATCAAAACATGACTCCATTCTCCAAGGTTCAGTTCAAATGGCCTCTTTCCTGACACATCTTTCTTAAGCCAAATGTGTGTTCTTTATCTTCAGAACCTCACAGGTCCTTTTGCCTTTTTCCTTCTAAGGGCACTTAACCTTACTCTGCCTTATATTGTGGTTAGTTGCATACTTACTATATTTTTTCACAAATAATGCACCCATATAAATAGTGTGCACAAACATATAATGTGTGACATAGCTTGCTTAGGAAAATAGTGAGGGGGGTTGTGCGGTTGGCTATTTGCATGAAAATATGGTATTTGTCATTGCTGTTCTGCTAGACTCTCAGTAACTTGAAGGCAAGATCTGCACTTTATTTGTCAGCATGCTCCATGGTAGATAGGAGTGAGTTGGGCTGAGCCAGAAGCAGAACTACATGAGTCAAGCTAAAACAAAACAGGAGATCAACTGCCAAATGGTTTTGTCAAGCCAACTTCTGAGTTCTGGTTTACTTGTGAAAGCACACTTTCAGAATTGAATTTGTTATACCAGGTTACATGTCAATGAGCATCACTGGGAAGACTGACTTATCAAAGATTTCCATGCAGTTTACATTGAGTGGGGTTGCAGCAGGGAACTGAAAAGAAAAGGTGCAAGAGAGAGCGAGGAAAGACTTCAAGGGCTACCATGTTTTTTTTATGTGTAATATTCTATGATATCAGCTGAGAGGACGACAGTTATAACACAGCTACCTTTCACAGACTTTTGCAGAAATGCTGTTTTTATGACAATCTGAAAATCCCAGAGCTGGGTGAAGTTTTAGAAAAAAGGAAATTTGGAAAAAGGAGGTAGCTGCTTCAAATCACAAATTTTAGTCAGCAGCTGAACCAGGATTGGGACCATTTATCCTGATATCTAGTTTATTCTCATATGTCTTGTTAGCCTTTTTCCAGTCATCTTTTCTACTGACTTAGTCACACAAGAATTCCTAAGACTAGAGTGTCTATATTTAAGTTCATGGAGCAAAGGGGGAAACCCTGGTGGCATAGTGGTTAGGATCTATGGCTGCTAAGCAAAAGGTCAGCAGTTCAAATCCACCAGGTGCTCCTTGGAAATTCTATGGGGCAGTTCTACTCTGTTCTATAGGGTTGCTATGAGTCGGAATCGACTTGATGGCAAAGGGATTTTTTACAGAGCAGTGGGTGACAAATTGGATCTCCAGTGCTCATTCGCTGTCATCAAATCATATGACAGTTATGTGTATGTCTGGTTCCCAGGCTGGGATGGTGAGGTACTGGAGGACAGAGCTCCTTAGCTTACTTTACCTCTGAGAGCACCTTGTAGATGTTTTGCTTTATTTAATTGTTCAAAAAATTTTTTAATTTATCGGTTAAATTTAGTATAAAATTCTCCTTTTCCACAGCTTTTCCTCATGTCCCAACTTTTATTATAGCCACCAAAGGTGCAAGTGATTTGCGCTCGACTGCTGACTAAAAGGTCAGCAGTTCGAACCCACCAACTCCACGGAGAAAAGATGTAGCAGCCTGCTTCTTTAAAGATTACAGCCTTGGAAACACTATGAGGCAGTTCTACTCAGTCCTATAGGGTCACTATGAGTCACAATCGACTCAGCGATAATGGATTTGGTTTTGATTTGGCTAACCTAAAGTTTGGCAGTTCAACCCCCACCCCCTCCAGCAGTACCATGGAAGAAAAGGCCTGGCAGTCTGCATCCATTAAGACTACAGTCAAGAAAACCCTATGGAATAGTTCTACTCCATAACACATGGGGTTGCCATGAGTCAGAATCAACTGGATAGCAACTAACAAGAAGACAGGGTCATTGAGTTGAACTTGCCAGGTGAAATTCCTTTTGTAAAAGATTGAACTTGCTCTTTAGACAGGTCCACACATTCTTAAAGGTCAGTCAACCCCACAGTACAAGCATCTGGCTCTTTCAGTCGGAAACCTAGACTTTTGGATGTGAAGTGAGCACATTGTGCTTAGCCAACCCTCAGTGCAGGGACAGTGTGTGCCCTGGGCCAGACCCTGTCCCTCTACCTCAGCAGCTGCACCCTGAGCAGGAGGACCAGAGACATGGCCACCTGGTGCTTATTCTCTTGTTCCACCTGACAGGAAGATGGTTTAAACTTTCTCCTGCACAATGCACTGGAAGCAGAGGAGGGAAGGAGACCAAAGGAACTGGTCAGGTTGATTTCATCAGCTGAAGCAGCACCTCCTCAGTATTTCTTTGAGAAAAGATATTTGGCAGCTTAAGCAGAGCATGCTCAGGCAGATTCCATTTAACAGGACATCTGAGCAGTCTTCAGTCTCCTTCTTCCCTCCCTTCAACTCCCCCCTTTCTTCTGCCCCCAGGCAAGGTATTTTTGAATTTTTTTTGTGTGTGTGTGAATTGAATGTTAACAGAGAAGATCTACAGATTTAACTTTATTAAACTTGCATTTTTCTTCAATACTGAGTTCTCAGAAACAGAGCTTCAGAAATAAGTATGCAAGATAGGCCCTCCTTTAAAAAAATATTTATGTGTGTGTTTCCAGAGACAAAATAATATGCTTATTATAGAAATTTCAGAAATATATATATACATGTATATATATACATATACACATAAAAACGTGTATATATATGTATAATGGAAACCCTGGTGGTGTGTAGTGGTTAAATGCTATGCCTGCTAACCAAAGAGTCAGCAGTTCCAATCCACGAGGTGCTCCTTGGAAACTCTATGGGGCAGTTCTACTCTGTCCTATGGAGTTGCTAGGAGTCGGAATCGACTGGACAACACTGGGTTTGGTTTTTTTGGTTTTTTATATATATACTGGATTACTTGATATAAACAATTTATAACTTATTACTTAAATATATATCAAAAACATTTTTTCATAATAGTAAATTTTCTCCCACAGCATACTTGGCCACATAGTACTACATTATATGGCTATAGTAAAAATCATTTAGTTCTGCACTGTTGGATGTTTAGGGTTCCTTTCTTTGTCACTATGTACAACACTGATAAATACCTTGTGCAAAATCTTGCTCTGTTGTACATGTCGTTGTTGTCCTTAGTTGCCGAAGAGCCACTAGAATGTGTTCTCTTTCCACTTTGTGAGAGATAACACTGAACTTGAGATTCTCAAACGTAGCCTGTTGGACTGCAGGAGGTTTGGGAAGCTTAGAGAGAGCAAGGAAGAAAAAGCAAAGAACCGCAGCTGTGACTTCCCTCTGTTTATTACAGCACATATTATACCGTTGCCAAAATTCCTCTCTGTTAAACAACCTGCTCCAAGACTCCCTCAGACTTTAATCGATCCACAGTTTCTTTAATGCACTCATCCTTTTAATTATAGCCCTCGAACATTCAGAGACCCAGGTGGATCAGTACTATAGGAGGCATGTCAAGTTTAACCAGTGCAGTTCAATGGGTAAAAGTAATTAAAGGAATTTCATTCTTTACTTTTATCCACAAATGGGCTTTAAAAATAGCCAATCCATAACACTTACCAAATTTTAGCCATTCTTCTTAACCTTGCAAATACTGTAATACCATTCTGCTTAGACCCTTTGTTATGTAGATCCCCTTAGTCTCCTTCTCAGCAAGAAGACTCTTTCCTCATTAGAAGGAAGTAAAATGGAAAGACCCATTGCCATCAAGTCAATTCCAACTCATAGCGATCATAGGACAGAGTGAAACTGCCCCCAGAGTTTCAAAGGAGGGCCTGGTGGATTTGAACTGCTGACCTTTTGGTTAGCAGCTGTAGCTCCTAACCACTATGTCACCAGGGTTTCCAAAATGCAAACAGGAGTAGAGAATTCTATTTGGTGGGCTAGACATGATGAGCTTATTGTTAGTTGTTTTTGCCCAATCACAAATCATTTCTCAAATATTCACTGAAATAGAACAAGCCAGGAACTTTGCTAGTTCCTACAGGGAATGAGAGTTGGAGAAGAAAATCTTTACTATTAAGAATGTTACGAGCTGGTTTAGGAGGTGAGGAACGGTGAACTATCTGACAATAGGATTGGTCTTCCATCAGAGGAAAACAAGGGTTACTGGTGAATGGTGCCCTGTTTCAAAAGGAAAGGAGGAGCAGTCCAGGGTCTTTAATGTCAATGTATTGAACAAGTATGTGCAATGAAAGCAGAGTGAAGGGTGCAAACACTTTTGATATTTAAGCCTAACCTCCAGGAATTTATAGTCCACTTAGTGAAATGATAGATTTATGCATGAAACTGTGAATTAGCAGTTATTAAAGGAATTACATAATGAACAAGTGCCAACATATTTTAAAATAGAACCCACTGCCATTGAGTTGACTCCAACTCATAGTGACCGCATAGGGCTTCTGAGCCTGTAAATCTCCACGGAAGCAGACTGCCACATCTTTCTCCTGAGGAGCCACTGGTGGTTGCGAACCCAACACTTTTAGGTTAGCAGTTGGTCGCTTTAACCACTTCACCACCAGGGCTCCTTTTAAAATAGAAAGAGATCACTTCTTAAGCGGTTGATCAGAGTAGTTAAGCGTTTGGTTGCTAACCAAAAGGTCAGCAGTTCGAATCTACCAGGCACTCCTTGGAAACCCTATGGGGCAGTTCTACTCTGTCCTGTAGGGTTGCTATGGGTCAGAATCGACTCCATGGCAACGGGTTTGATTTTTGGTTTGGGACAGTTCAAATAGAGTTGCTAGTGGAGAGACAACTGGGGTTACAAGGATGATATTGAGGTACCACCACTTAATAAAATGTGCTTGGACTCCATGTGGTCTTCTTATTTCATAATCTTTGGTATCTACTGCGAGCCAGACAACATGTAAAATTCTGGGATACAATAATTCGTTAGTCATAGAGCTACACTCAAGTTACTGCAAGGGGAAGCCAATCACATTTGTATTCTACTTTGCAGGTTACAATCTTTATTCACACATATTCTTTCAAGCTCGATGAAAACTTAGCAGCTCCTGTCCAGAGGCAGGATGAGAAGGCAGGAAGGGACAGAAACTGGTTGAACAGACACAGGGAATCTGGGGTGGAAAGGGAGAGTGTACTGTCACATCATGGGAATTGCAACTAATGTCACAAAACAAAATGTGTATACATTTTTGTATGAGAAATTAACTTGAGCTGTAAGTTTTCTCTTAAAGCACACATACACACACAAAAACACTTAGCAGGGTTAATATCACTATTTCTTATCTTACCCATAAAAACAATACATAACAAAGCAAAACAAACAAACAAAACCCCCTACTTTTTAGGGTTGTCACTTAACCTGGATTACATGAGGCTTCAAAGCATTTTCTTTTCCCCATACTATAGTTTATAAATAGCTACTGCTATAAGAGAATGCTTTGTAGAAATGAGATAAATTTTAGGTCTTTGATGATTCATGATTAATTATTCAGTTTAATAATCATGCTGATCATTTTTATAATTTATTTCTTAGATATTTGTCTTTTCCTTATTTTAGAAATTCATTATTCCAACCATTAGGTAACACATATTTCAGCATCTGGGAATAAACTGTTTGCTTTCTATGACATTTACTAAGAGCCAAGGCGTTGGTTTAGCTCATTATTCAGCGCTGCATAGTTTCTCATGATTTTCATTGAGTTTTGTACTGAACCAATTCATTTTAACTCCTTTTTCAATATTTTATAAGTATAAATTTTAATCTCTTATATCCTACAATTTATTATAATGTATAATACATTGAGTCGTTTTCTGCTAAAATACATTATTATTAATGTCTGATAGAAATGAACTGGCTATGAATATTTTTTAACATTTATATTGAATAGTGAATAAGGTCTATGATTCCAAAAAATCTGGCAATTGCTATAAAATTTAAGGACAGACTGCCATACCACTTGTGGTAGATATTTTTGTTCTGGGCCCTTTTGCACACTGCCCTAGTTACCTGGCTTGTGCCATATAAAAAATACCATAAACGAGTGGCTTTAAAGAATAGAAATTTATTTTCTCACAGTTCTAGAGGCTAAAAGTCCAAACCAGGCTCTCAGCATGTTGATTCCTTCTGTGAGTCTCTTTCCTAGTTTCTGGTGTCTGCCAGCAATCTTTGGTGTCTATCTGCCTTTGTGTGTGTCTCTCTTCTATTCTGGTCTTTTATCATTAAGAAGTGATGAGGTTTAGGATCCATCTTACGCTAGTATGACCTCATTAATATAAAAAAAGAAAAATCCTATTTCCAAACAGGATCACATACACAGGTTCAAGGGCCAGGAATTCAACACATATTTTGGGTTAGGGGGCATAATTCATTACAGAGCACATACCTTGTTGCATTTAATTCTCAAAACAACCCGCTAAGGTTGAATTACCAGGTGGCGCAGATGGTTAGGCATTCCACTACTAACCGCAAGTTTGGTGGTTCGGATCTGGCAATCTGCTTCCAAAAGGTCACAGTCTTGAAAATCCCATGGAGCAGTTCCGCTCTGCACACGTGGGGCTGCCTTGAGTCAGAATTTACTCCATGGTAACTAACAACAATTTTACAAATGAAGGTCCCTGGGTAGAGCAAATGGTTTGCACTTGATTACTAACTTACAGGTTGGCAGTTCAAATCCACCCACAGGCACTGAGGAAGAAAGGCCTGGCAATCTGCTTCCATAAAGATTACAGCCAAGAAAACCTTGTAAAGTAATTCTACCCTGTAACACTTGGGGTCACCATGAGTTGGAATTGATTGGATGGCAACGAGTTTGTTTGTTTTTTATTTTACAGAATAATGAAATGCTCTTAGAAACATTTATAAATTGACCCAAGACCACAAACCCAGCAAGTGGGAAAGCCATGGCACGTCCAGATAAATGACTGTCACCCCAGGATGGAAAAGTGGAAAAACAGGTATCCATGATGTTATTTTCTTGTGTTGCTGAAACTGGTCACTATAACCAATTTGCACATCTAGACTAAAATGTCAAAACATCTCATTATCATCATTCCCTATTTACCAATAGAGTTGGGTCTTCAAACAGCCTTATGAAAAAGGCAATGAGTCCATTGTTATTGTAACAAACTTCATTATTCTTCCTCTTGGATTTGCTTTAACTTGGAAACTGATTGCAGCTGATTTATGCAAATGTGTAGTCTTATCTGAACTATACGTAATCCTCTCCTTCCACCCTCGCCAATTTCTACCCCCACAATGTACTTATTTTCAATGAAAACAGTAGTTCTGACAGAAGGTACTGGAGAAAATCTCTTCTGAAATCAATCATACTGCCGCAAACTTGATAAAATGACACCTTTCTTTTCATAAATGCAAAATCTTCTTGCAAACATTAATTTTAACAATACATCCTCACACAGTACGTAGGACATAAACTAGATAACATGCTCTCTGCCATTTATTGAGCACCCTTTATGTATTACAGGCAATATCTCTTTTAATCTTCACAGTTGAATATCCCCATACAGACAAGGAAAGGAAACAGAGTCTGGGTTGAGAAGTTACTCAAGCAAAGTCACACAGTTAGTCTGTGGTAGAACCTGATATAATTGTCTGATTCTAAAGTCTGTGAACCACTTACTATCTGTAAGACCGCAAAATTTGTTTAATTTTTTCCAATTACAGGTTCCTCACCTTTACATTTTGGTGGGTTTTTCACCTTTACATTTACGCTATTAATAATCGCCCTCCCTACTCCACAGGATGGTTAAGGAGGTAATGAATGAAAGTGAGAATACTTTGCACAAAGTGTAAAACAGGACAGAAACAAACGTTTCTGCCCATCTATCTAATCCATCGTCCTCACAACATGGCCTCTGCTGAGTGAGGCCTTTATTTTTCTTTGAGCCAGAGCTCTACCTTTCAAAGCAGCATTGGAGCTACAATTCAGTTTCAAGCTCACTGTCGGGGTGAACAGCAATGCACAATGAGTCTCTGAGGTTGTGTCTTACAGTCCTGCCCCATCCTGTTCATAATGGCTAATCTTGGAGGAGGTAGAGGTATTGTTCCAGACTAAGGGTGCCTTGTGTTCCCCATACCTTCATTTAACTGAGGACAGTTAACCACACCCTCATATGAGATGGCATTTTAGGGGAACATTCCTTGTACAATTTGAAAATGGTAAGGTAGCTTGGACATTTGGAAAGTGCCCTATAAGAGTCAAAACCTAAATTTTGTGCATGGCTTTGCTACTTACTAGTTGTATGAACTTAGGCTTGTCACCTTTGTGGGCCTCATTCTTCTCATGTATAAAACAAGAAGGATGGAGTATATGATATGCATTTGTTATTAAAAAACCATTTGTTAGAACCTACCATATGGCAATTCATATGTTTGGAGTTGATGCTACTGAGGTGGATGAGTCCATGATTCCTGCTGTGAGGATCCCAATATCTGGTGGGAGAAATAGACATAAATCAATAATAATAACAATTCATTCTAATGATTTCTAAAGGTTCTTCCAGTTGTAAGAGTCAAAATAAATGTCCTTTCCTTGTAATGTGTGTACACACACACACACACACAAACACACTCATATGATAGCAAATTTATCACAGAAAAGTTCAAGCAGAGACAGACACCAAAGAGATAATTGCCAATTAAAGAAGCGCTATCACAGAGGAAGGAGCCTGGGTGGCACAAGCTGTTTGTGATCGGCTGCTCGCCTAAAGGTTAGTGGTTCGAATCCAACCAGTGGCTTCATGGAAGAAATGCTTGGCCATCTGCTTCCATGAAGATTGTAGCCAGGAAAACCCTTGGAGCAGTCCTACTCTCTAACACATGGGGTTGCCCTGAGTTGGGGGTGACTTGATGGCTGCTAACAATAGTAACATCACACACAAATAAGAATGGTAAACATTTTCTTACTTAATTTCATTTGCAATTACTTTGTCCATGGGGAGACACTAACTATAAGAGGTTTATAAAAGCTTTGTTGAAATTAAGTGAACTATAGCAAAAAAAGTTGTTTCCACTTAGTTTTGTAATGACAGGGCCGTTTCTGAAGTCGGCTGGATTCTTATGCAGAGTTCTGCTCTGGAAGGTCTCCAACTATCATAAAAACCCAAAAACCAAACCCACTGCCATTGAGTTGATTCCGACTCATAGCAACCCTATAGGACAGAGTAGAACTGCCCCACAGAGTTTCCAAGGAGCGCCTGGTGGATCCAAAATGCTGACCTTTTGGTTAACAGCTGTAGCACTTAACCACTACGCCACCAGGGTTTCCCTTAAAATGACTTTCCTTGATGATTATTTTCCTGGTGTACAGAAGGAAATTTGAAGATTTTAAGAGAACAATCACATAGGATGTCTTGGTTATCTAATGCTGCTATAACAGAAATACCACAAGTGGATGGCTTTAGCAAAGAGAAATTTATTCTCTCACAGCCTAGGAGGCTAGAATTCCGAATGCAGGGTGACAGCTCCAGTGAAAGTCTTTCTTTCTTCATCAGCTCTTGGGGAATATCCTTGTCATCAATCTTCCCAGGTTGAGAAGCTTCTCAGTGCAGGAAGCCTGGGGCCAAAGGACACGCTATTCCCTGTATCTCTGCTCCTGTCTTTTATATCTCAAAGGAGATTGATTTAAGAACAACCTAATGTTGCAGATTGAGTCCTGACTCATTAACATAACTGCGTCTAATCCTGCCTCATTACCATCATAAAACAAAACCAAACCCATTGCCCTCGTGTGGATTCTGACTCAAAGCAAACCTATAGGGTGGAGTAGAACTGCCCCATATGGTTTCTAAGGAGCACCTTGTGGATTCGAACTGCTGACCTTTTGGTCAGCAGTCGTAGCTCTTAACCATTACACCACCAGGGACTTGATGTCCCCCTATGTCATGGATTGAATTGTGTCCCCCCAAAATGTGTGTCAACTTGGCTAGGCCATGACTCCCAATATTGTATGATAGTCCACCATTTTGTCATCTGATGTGATTTTCCTATGTGTTGTAAATCCTACCTCTATGATGTCACCCTAGTAATGATATTTGCCTTATGTATTATTTGGTATTAATATCATTGTCTTTTGGTTGGTATTTTCATAGTATATCTTTTTCTATTCTTTCAGCTTAACCTCTGTATCTTTATGTTATATGTATACTCTTTAACAGTATTAGGTTAAAAAAAATTTAATATGATAATATTTGAATAATTTAATCCATTAACATTTAATACTTTTACTGATCTACTTGGTTACATTTACTATTTTCTCCTTTCTATTCAGCTTATTATTCTCTACACTTTCTCTCTCCCTTTTTACTCTCTTTTGGAATTATTATTTTTATTATATTTTACTATTTACTGTTTGGAAGAACGGAGCCCTGGTGGTGTAGTGGTTAAGCATTTGGCTGCTAACCAAAAGGTCAGCAGTTTGAATCCACGAGCTGCTCTTTGGAAACCCTATAGGGCTGTTCTACTCTGTTCTATAGAGTTGCTATGAGTCAGAATCAACTCAACAACAATGGGTTTGTTTTGTTTGGAAGAATGTGTTGATTTTCCATTTTTTTAGTAGGCTATGGAAAAATTACAACATGATTAACATACCAAAGTCTACATTTATTTAATACCCTTACTTTCACTCTGAACAACACAAACCCAAAAACCAAACCCACTGCCATCAAGTTGATTACCGACTCACAGTGATCCAATAGGAGAGAGTAGAACTGCCCCTATAGAGTTTCCAAGGAGTGCCTGGTGGATTCCAGCTGCCGGCCTTTTGGTTAGCAGCCGTAGCTTTTAACCACTACACCACCAGGGTTTCCCTGAACAACATAAAGACCTTAAAACATTTCATTTGCCATACTCCTGACTTATATTTTATTGTATTTTTTTTTAACTCTGTGATAATTTATATTTTCTAGGTATGCCCTTTCATGCTACTGTGCCCTGATAAAGACAGAATGCCTAACCATACAACTAGAGCTGCCCATCAAGAATTGGGTTCTGTCAGGCTCACCAAATGATATGGTCAGATAGGCTCAGTAGCAGTCCATCACAAGATGGAGATTTTACCTGTAGTTGGATGTAAGCAGGGCCAGAAGGCATAACCAAGCTACTGGAGTAGGTAGCTGAGATGCTCATGTTATCCACCATTGTTGCACCGGTGCTTTTCCCTCTGTTCATACTTATGGTTGCGTGGGAGTCTCTTATGATCAACTGATAGAAAAAACACTAAATATATTTCATGGATAGCTAGGCTCCATATCTGAATATACACAGAAAATGGAAAGCAGCTTCACCAAAGGCCCATTCAGAGGTGGCCCTGAAAGAGAGTTGTAAGGAGAAATCTTTCAAATAGACAGAGTATGGGTATAATATACTGAGTCATTAATTTTATGTAGAAAGGAAGTGGTCTGAGGTAAGAATATATACAGATCCATGGTTAGTGGTAAATGGTTTGGCTGACTGGTCAGAGTTCTGAAAGGAGAAAGATTGAAAAATGAGGATAAGGAGTTCTGGGGGAGAAACATTTGGACGAACATATGGGAAAGACAAAAGTATAAAGATCTTTGCATTGCATGTTAATTCCCACCAGAGAGTATCTACCACAAAAGAATCAGTAAACAACCAAGTAAATAAAAGAACTAGCCAGTTGATGCCTTTGAATTCTGGTATTGGTAAAAAATATTGAATATACCATGGATTACCAGAAGAACAAACAAGCCTGTCTTGGAAGAAGTACAGCTAGACGAGAATGCTCCTTAGAAGAGAGAATGGTGATTCTTTGTCTCATAATTTGAACATATTACTAGGAGAGACCAGTCCCTGGAGAAGGACATCATGCTTGGTAAAGCGGAGGGTCAGCAAAAAAGAGGAAGACCCTTATCGAGACAGACTGACACAGTGGTTGCAACAATAGGCTCAAACATAGCAACAGTTATGAGGATGGCACAGAACCGGGCAGTGTTTTGTTCTGTTGTATATAGGGTCACTATGAGTTTAACTGACTCAAAGACACCTAAAAATGACAAAGATGATCTTCAGAGGGAGAGGAAATAAATGTGTGAGGCCAGGTACCACGTTGAATTAGAAGTCCATTTCTACAACATAATTTAAATTTGTCTATCTTTTCTATTAGTCTGAATTTCCCCATATTTAATGGGGAAAAGACTTTTCCTATTATCCCTCTGTGAGTTCCCAGTGCCTAACACACAGTATGGCATTTAATAAATATTTGTTTATTGAAATGAAGTGAATGAGTTCTTTAGCTGCTTCTTGCGCTGATATTCTAGGATTCAGTGATTGAAGTAGGGGAGAGGGCTGAAGAAAACTAGATGAGGCTACAAGAGGGGTTGACACAGTGGCTGAACAATGGGCTCAAACATAGCAAGGATTGTGAGGATGGCACAGGACAGGGCAGTGTTTTGCTTTGTTGTATATATGGTCACAATGAGTTGGAACCGTCTCAATGGAACCTAACAGCAACAACAACAAGCCAGTTGATGTCAGCCAGTATCATTTATCACCCTCTGCCATACCTGCCCAGTGGCACAATGGGTTCACGGGAAAAACAAAAGAAAAAAACGGTCTTCACTTTTGAGTGTGTAAGCATGTTTTTTACTTTTTTTGGGAGAGACAATTTTAGGATTTTGGAAAATCAGGCTCTTAGTAGAGAGGCAGAGTAGGCTTGGAGGCAATGGATGGACTCAACAGTATGGTTCCCACTCACCAAGTCTGATGCAACTGCTGCCACTGTTCAATGCCTAACCTTCCAGAAAAGGAGACCAAAGTTGGACCCCAGAGAGAGCATTATCCCTTGAGGAGACAAAGTTGTCACTTGCTGGTAGGTCGATTCCATTGTGCCCTTTCCATCTTGAAAGAGGAAGCAATTTATCTTGGCTGGAATCAACACATGTTCCAGGTACAGGTTTGCCTTTTCTGCAAACACCTAGTTAGTCAGCACCACTAGCCAAGGATGTACAGAGCATTTGATACGCTGACATAGGATCTCAGGTAACATCATCTGGGACCAAGAATTCATCTTTGCAGCAAATGAAGTGCAATAATGGGCACATGACCAATGGGCTTATGACAAACTGCACAACGCCAACACTGTTTGCATAATAGAGTAATAGAATGGCCTTTTTAAGGAACAGTTGATGAGCCAGCTTAGAGATCATACACTTTGAGGTAGGGGTGACATCCTCCAGGAAGCAGTATGAGCCTAAATGAATGACATTATATGGTACGGTCCACAGTAGGTAGATTGTAAGGCTTTAGGAACCAAGGAGTGGAAGTAGAAGTGGCCTCTCTTACCACAACTCCCAGTGACCCATGTGGGGGAATTTGTGCTCTGTGTCTTCACAGTGTTAGTATCTGTAGCAGGGACAGATTACCCAATCAGCAAGATACACATGGGCTTACTTGTGCTTACTTATTAATCTGTAGTGCACAGTTTCTCCTGCTTTGTGGTCAATCCCATGTGAAATTGTGCACTACAGTTACTAAGTAAACACAATTAAGCCTGTGCATATCTTGCTTACTGTAAGCCTGTGTGTACCTTGCTCCCTGGTCTGTAGGCCTAGAGATCTTTATTGTCAGGCAAGGTGCTGATTGAAAGAAATGATAGATGAAGAAGATTCCAATTCCCACCATCTACAGTGACTGAGAGATAGGAAAATTAAAATATTAATAATAGTAACAGCACAGGACATTATGAAAGCACAGAGAAGAGGCTCCCAAGTCAAACAGTTATGTTTTTCCGGTGGGCAGGGATACAGGTAGGGTGGAAAGAGGATTAGAAAAGGCTTCCAGGGAGAGATGATGACTGAAGTCGATTTTGGAGGAAGGAAAGGAGTAAACCCTATAGATGTAGAGGGGAGGGCCATTTAGGCAGAAGGGATTGCATGTGTGAGGACAGATGTATAGAATTCAGGAAGTCCAGTGGTGTTTGAGAGGGAAAGGAATGTGCCAGAAGGTAAGGCTGCAGAGGTAGACAGAAGACAAAGCAGACGTGTTTAATGCCAAGGATGCCTGGAGGCCATAAGAAGTCATCAAAGGGCTTTAATCAGGAGAATGAGGTGATAGGATGTGCAGTGAGCAAAATGAACTGAGAATGCCCATTATTGCGTATCATTTCCTCAACCCAACTGGGAAAGAAAAAGCCTCCTTTTGGCAACAAACCCATATCTTCAAAAGATTTATAGACTTCTGGAGAAATTCCAGTGTAATACTCTTTTAAGTTCAGAAGCAACTGTTCTTCTGAGGGGAAAAAAAATAAAGCAAAACAACATTCTTCACTTTTGAGAGTGTCAGTATGTTTTTTACTTTTTGGGGTAAGAGACAATTTTAGATGTTTGGAAAATCAGGCTCTGATTACAAAAGCAGAGGACGTAATTACCTCAATAATGAGTTGTCTTAGAAACCAGAATTTCCATTACGAGGACAAGAAAAGCTGCAAGAAAGTCCTCCTGAGCTGGAACACTGGGTTTTAGTTCTGCCAAAAAAAAAAAAAAATCATAAATTAGCTCAATCAAGAGCAACTTTTTGCAAGTGACTCTTCTCGGTGGAAAAATAAATAAAAATGAATTGCTAACAGGCACTTGCTAATTTGCCACCAGTTAAAACACCTCCATTTCCCAGGGCCATTAAGGGACATGAGCCTCTGGGTAGCACTTTTTCATTTCCTTTGGGATTTCAGATTTAAAGCCCAGGATGGATTAGAAACCTTGTTCCTTGAATATGTTCTCCTCAACATGAGCCAGCTTCCCTCTGTGCTCACATACCACATTTTTATAAAGCGATCTATCTTTGTGTCTGTCTTAACTTACAGGATTGTGAACGCCCTAGGCATGAGACTTTTCTGTGGGTTGCAAGAAACGTGCCATTTAGAGCCAGGGGGATTTTGAATTTCAACCCTCCCACTTGCTAGTGACCTGAGACAATGGAAGCTCCCTGGGTCTCAGTTTCCTTGTCTGTAAATTGGAGACACAAGGCTTTTGATGAAATGCCCTGTGTTCCTTTAAACAATGGTCCCCAGCCCAAGCTAGACATTAGTATCACCAGGAGAAACTTCTTTAAAAAAAACTTACACCCAGCAGGGCTTCAGTGAGCTCTCTGGGTTTGAACCCCTGCTGAGAACTTGCATTTCTAACAAGTTCCCAGGTGATGCTAACGTTCCACTCCAGATATACTGAATCAGAATCTACATTTTAGTAAAATCCCCAGGTAATTCTTATGTATAATAAATTGTGAGAACCGCTGCTCCACTAGTGGTTCTCAGAATTGGTCCCTAACCAGTAGCATTCGCATCGCTTGAGAACTTGTTAGAAAGGCAAATTTTTAGCAGGGGTTCGAACCGGAATGAACCAATTCAAAGCCTGGTGCTGGTCCCTTAGCAGATATCCTGATTTAATGGGGCAGGGCATTTGTTGTTGTTTTCAGCTCCTCAAGTTACACTACAGTAGTCACAGGTGACAATAGTGGACAACCACTGCCTTAAACAAGCTGTCCCAGCTGTGCACCGCAGAACAAGCGCAGAATCCAATGGCAGCAGGCTCTGTCATGCCCTTCACGTTGACTTAGTTAACAGGTGGTGGAGGTAGGTTAGAGACTCACTTGGAAGATCAGGCTTTCTTTTATCTCTGTCTTTTGGTGGCGTTAGAATGCCCCAGCAGAAGGGGAAAAAGGGAAGCAGAGATTTCACTTTAGCAAAGCGGTATTAAACTGAGGAGCCAGGAGTAGAAACAGCAAGAAAGCAGCCTGATCCCTTTAACTCCAAACGTGGTCGTGGAACACTGGGAACACTACACAGAAGCCGCAGAACAGCTAAACGTCCACCCTTCCTTCTGCAAACAGTGACCCCTGACAAGAGGCTGTGCCTCTTGTTCAGAGGCCTGGAAAAGCATCTCATATTAGGAATGGAAACTAATACCATGTGAGTGTTTTCTAGGAGCTAAGAAATTCTCAAATTTGGCCTCACAGTATTCTGCCTTCCTGTGTCAGTCTACAAAGGGAACTCTGCAGCTCTCTGGGGACTGAGAGGACGTGAAGGTGAAATAGAACCTCTCCTAATAAATGGGGAACATAGTTTTCCTGCTTAGCACACACAGAGATTGCTCAGCCTCTAGACTGCTCTGCGCCAAGTGGTTTCAAGCCTTAGTGTGCATCAGAATTACCTATGGGGCTTATAATTACCATATACAAAGCCACAAAGATGATCTCAATAACATTTAAAAAGGAGAACCTATATACAAAAAGAAAGAATACGACCCTGACACACACCTATCCTGACTTTAAACCAATCAGTATCCCCTTGTTCTGTCTGAACAACTGCCCCTTGATCCATGTAAAGGTTCTTCATGAGCACAATTAAGTGTTCTGGAATTCCCATTCTTTGCAATGTTACCCATAGTTTGTTATGATCCACACAGTCAAATGCCTTTGCATAGTCAATAAAACACAGGTAAACATCCTTCTGGTATTCTCTGCTTTCAGCCAGGATCCATCTGACATCAGCAATGATATCCCTGGTTCCACGTCCTCTTCTGAAACCAGCCTGAATTTCTGGCAGTTTCCTGTTGATATACTGCTGCAGCCGTTTTTGAATGATCTTCAGCAGAATTTTGCTTTGCATGTGATACTAAGGATATTGTTCTATAATTTCCACAACCTTTCTTGGGAATAGACATAAATATGGATCTCTTCCAGTCAGTTGGCCAGGAAGCTGTCTTCCATATTTCTTGGCATAGATGAGTGAGCACCTCCAGCGATGCATCCATTTGTTGAAATAGCTCAACTGATATTCCATCAATTCCTGGAGACTTGTTTTTCGCCAATGCCTTCATAGCAGCTTGGACTTCTTCCTTCAGTACCATCAGTTCCTGCTCATATGCCACCTCCTGAAATGGTTGAATATTGACTAGTTCTTTTTGGTATAATGACTCTGTGTATTCCATCTCCCTTTGATACTTCCTGTGTCATTTAATATTTTCCCCATAGAATCCTTCACTACTGCAACTCAAGGTTTGAATTTTTTCTTCAGTTCTTTCAGCTTAAGACATGCTGAGCGTGTTCTTCCCTTTTGGTTTTCTATCTACATCTCTTTGTATATGTCATTATAATATTTTACTTTTTCTTCTTGAGCCGCCTTTTGAAATCTTCTGTTCAGTTCTTTTACTTCCTCATTTCTTCGTTTTGCTTTAGCGGCTCGACGCTCAAGAGCAAGTTTCAGAGTCTCCTCTGACATCCATCTTGGTCTTTTCTTTCTTTCCTGTCTTTTCAATGACCTCTTGCTTTCTTCATGGATGATGTCATTGATGTCATGCCACAACTCGTCTGGTCTTCGGTCACTAGTGTTCAATGCATCAAATCTATTCTTCGAATGGTCTCTAAATTGAGGTGGGATATACTCAAGGTCATATTTTGGCTCTCATGGACATGATCTGATTTTCTTCAGTTTCAGCTTGAACTTGCATATGAGCAATTGATGGTCTGTTCCACAGTTGGCCCCTGGCCTTGTTCTGACTGATGATATTGAGCTTTTCCATCGTCTCTTTCCACAGATGTAGTCAATCTGATTTCTGTGTGTTCCATCTGGCAAGGTCCATGTGTATAGTTGCCATTTATATTGTTGAAAGAAGGTATTTGCAATGAAGAAGTCGTTGGTCTTGCAAAATTCTATCATTCGATCTCCAGCATTGTTTGTATCACCAAGACCATATTTTCCAACTACTGATCCTTCTTCTTTGTTTCCAACTTTCGCATTCCAACCGCCAGTAATTATCAATGCATCTTGATTATATGTTTGATCAATTTCAGACTGTAGCAGCTGATAAAAATCTTCTCTTTCTTCATCTTTGGCCCTAGTGGTTGGTGCATAAATTTGAATAATAGTCAAATTAACTGGTCTTCCTTGTAGGCATATGGATATTATCCTATCACTGACAGCGTTGTACTTCAGGATAGATCTTGAAAGGTTCTTTTTGACGATGAATGCAACACCATTCCTCTTCGAGTTGTCATTCCCAGCATAGTAGACTATATGATTGTCGGATTCAAAATGGCCAATACCAGTCCATTTCAGCTCACTAATGCCTAGGATATCGATGTTTATGCGTTCCATTTCATTTTTGACGATTTCCAATTTT
This sequence comes from Elephas maximus indicus, assembly GCF_024166365.1. Lineage (NCBI taxonomy): Eukaryota > Metazoa > Chordata > Mammalia > Proboscidea > Elephantidae > Elephas > Elephas maximus. Next base: position 25,578,917 of record NC_064819.1, read on the forward strand.
CCTAGATTCATACTTCGTACATTCCAGGTTCTGATTATTAATGGATGTTTGCAGCTGTTTCTTCTCATTTTGAGTCATGCCACATCAGCAAATGAAGGTCCTGGAAGCTTTGTTCCGTCCACATCATTGAGGTCGACTCTATGTTGCAGAGGCAGCTCTTCCCCAGTCATCTTTTTAGTGCCTTCCAACCTGGGGGGCTCATCTTCCAGCACTATATCAGACAATGTTCCACTGCTATTCAAAAGGTTTTCACTGGCTAATTCTTTTCAGAAGTAGACTGCTGGGTCCTTCTTCCTAGTCTGTCTTAGTCTGGAAGCTCAGCTGAAACCTGTCTTCCATGGGTGACCCTGCTTGTATCTGAATACTGGTGGCATAGCTTCTAGCATCACAGCAACACACAAGCCCCCACAGTATGACAAACTGACAGACACGTGTGTTTTATTGATTATGCAAAGGCATTTGACTGTGTGGATCATAACAAACTATGGATAACACTGGGAAGAATGGGAATTCCAGAACACTTAATTGTGCTCATGAGGAACCTTTACATAGATCAAGAGGCAGATGTTCTGACAGAACAAGGGGATACTGATTGGTTTGCATCAGGGTTGTATTTTTATTTAATCTGTATGCTGAACAAATAATACAAGAAGCTGGACTATATGAAGAAGAACGGGGCATCAAGATTGAAGGAAGACTCATTAACGATCTGCGTTATGCAGATGACACAACCTTGCTTGCTGAAAATGAAGAGGACTTGAAGCACTTACTAATGAAGATCAAAGACCACAGCCTTCAGTATGGTTTGCACCTTAACATAAAGAAAACAAAAATCCTCACAAGTGGACCAATGAGCAACATCATGATAAACAGAGAAAAGATTGAAGTTGTCAAGGATTTCATTTTACTTGGATCCACAATCAACAGCCATGGAAGCAGCAGTCAAGAAATCAAAACAGGTATTGCATTGGGCAAATCTGCTGCAAAAGACCTCTTCAAAGTGTTGAAGAGCAAAGATGTCACCCTGAAGACTAAGGTGTGCCTGACCCAAGCCATGGTATTTTCAATCACATCATATGCATGTGAAAGCTGGACAATGATTAAGGAAGACCGAAGAAGAGTTGACACCTTTGAATTGTGGTGTTGGCAAAGAATATTGAATATACCATGGACTGCCAAAAGAACAAACAAATCTGTCTTAGAGGAAGTACAACCAGAATGCTCCTTAGAAACAAGGATGGCAAGACTGCGTCTTACATACTTTGTACATGTTGTCAGGAGGGATCAGTCCCTGGAGAAGGACGTTATGCTTGGCAGAGTACAGGGTCAGTGGAAAAGAGGAAGACCCTCAATGAGGTGGATTGACACAGTGGCTGCAACAATGAGCTCAAGCATAAGAATGATTGTGAGGATGGCACAGGACCGGGCAGTGTTTCGTTTTGTTGTCCGTAGGCTCGCTATGAGTCGGAACCGACTCGGCGACACCTAACAATAACATATACAAAAAAAAAAAAAAAAAAAAACCCAAACCCTTTACTGTTGAATCGATTTTGAATTGCCCCATAGAGTTTCCAATGAGTGCCTGGCAGATTTGAACTGCAGACCCTTTGGTTAGCAGCTGTAGCACTTAGCCACTATGCCACCAGAGTTCCCAGAAACTATATTAAAAAAAAAAAATGTATAGGTAACATTAAACAAATATGAAATAAATGCAGAAATATAAAGGTTCTCACTATGTTAAATTTAGATTCATGCATTTCATTCTCCGAGTTTCTTGATTTGGTGGGACTAGGGTGGGGCCATAGAATTTGCATTTCTAACAAGTTCCCAGGTGATGCTGATGCTGCCGGTAGAGGATTAAAGTCCATGGTTCCTTGTGCTAGGAAGATGCGTCCGATGGAGTTATCAAGAATTGAATACATTTGCTCCCAAACCAGTTTATGATTTTTTTAGTGTAGTTAAATTAAATATTAGCTATCTAATAAAATATAAGTATGAAGAAAAAAATATATTTGTTTTTCTTTGAAAGTGAAGTAGAATACTTTGAAAATACCCTACAAGGAGTGTTGCTTTGGAAAAAAAAAAAAGCTGTCAAGTTAGGTACTTGTCAAGTGAAAAGACAGAAAGATTACGGACGGGGAGAGCCCTAGAACACTTGAATTTCTGCATTCAGATTGCCTCACAGGTGTTTATATATATATATATTCTATTCCTCTTAAAGGTATTGACACTGGAAAAGCTCTTGGTACTAAATCAAAGTATCATAAATTCAGTGTATATTTACGTACTTTAAATGAAAAGAGAATGTTTTAGGTGTGTATCATTTTTTGATTCTTCTCTTTAATTCATTATTTTCAAGTTACTGACCAAGTTTGATACCTGTAGCTACTGAACTTACATTTTAAGGATGAACGAATAGAAAAATAAACAAGTGTGGGCATATAAAGGTGTTCAGCAGCTAAAGAGAAAAGAGAGCTTTATTCAGAGGAGCTAGAAAAAAAGCATTTCACAAACACACGCACACAAACTCATACATGTGGTGTATCTATATATATGGGAACCTTGGTGGCGCAGTGGTTTTCAGGCAATTTTGTTTCCTTTGTTATAAGTTTATTTTCTTCCCTGTTTATTTTAGGACAACTTTGTCATGATTATTAATTTTTTAAATTTTATTTTCCAACCAAAAAGTCAGCAGTTTGAATCCTCCAGCTGCTCCTTGGAACCCCTGTTGGGCAGTTCTACTCTGTTCTACAGGGTCTCTATGAGTCAGAATTGACTTGCCAGCAGTGGGCAACGGGCTAGCTATATCACAAATACTGTTATAAGGAATATTTTTTTTCCTAAATTGCTTCTCCCTCTTTTATCTAACATTTAAATTGCTGAGAATTTCTTTTAATATTTTTACCTGCTGTAATTTTATGTTTGATATAATATATTTTCCACCTTACAAAGTTGTTATTATTATTATAATAAATAGTCCTTTGAGACTTGAGAAAATATTTTATTTCTAGTATTTGAAATTGAATATGTATGTAATCATGCATTTTAATTAACTGCTGTGTTATTTTTGACATCTTGCTCTAATTTAGATCTGTAATGTTATGGTAAAGTCTTCCATTTAAACTGTGTCCTGTTCTGCCTCTAAACTTCTGGAAATTCTTAAAGTACCAACTGATGCATTTCCCATTCTGTAAGCCCTTCTAATGTAGTACTATATTTAGATTGTATATATTTGTTAATAGCATGTGGAAAACTAAGTCCCATATTTTGGCAAATTTTTCCTAAAGTTTATTTAGAAGAAGAAGAAGAAAAAAAAAAGGTCAAGAGTAGTTTATTAAAACTATGAATAATTAGATTACAGACAGAGGAAAAACCTTATCAGTTATTAGATCATATTATCACCCTGCAGTAAAAGGTTAGCCCAAGAATAAATGTTTCAGTGGAACAGGGATGGATCGTCCAGATGTAGATATGATTAAAGATAGAAATGTTGTATGAAAAAAATTAGAGCCGCTAAAAATCACAAGGAGAGATGCTATTAATCAATGTGTAGTGCAGGGAAGCGGTTGCCGTTTGAATAAGACTAATTTATCTTCTTATTGCATACAGTACATTCTTTATGCCTAGACTCAATGAATCTTTTAAAAAAATTGTGAAGACTAGAACAAAATCGTGATCAAATATATGGGCATGAAGGCATGTTCCAAACTGACAAGTGATGAACAAGAAAGATCAATAGATTAACTAAAGTACAAAATAGGATGTTGTGCTTTCATGAACTCATGTAGAGAGATGAACAATAGGTGATGTTTTTGTTGCATGCTGTCGAGCCTATTGTAACTCACAGTGAGGCTATATGATAGAGTAGAACCGCCCCATAGGGTTTCCTAGGCTGTAATCTTTCTAGAAGTAGATGGTCAGGTCTTTTCTACTGAGGAACAGCTGGTGGGTTCAAACTGAAGACCTTGCAGGTAAGTAACCGAGCACTTAACCACGCAAAACCAGGGTTCCTAGAAAGGTGATAGACCACTTTATATGGTTAAAATAAGGACATAGAAAAAGAAAAAAATAACATAAAAATTAGTTTCTGAAAATTGGACAAAAACAGTACTCGTTCTTCATAAAGATCTTTGGAAAATAAAATTTAAAAAATTAATAATCATGACATAAAGTTGTCCTAAAATAAATGGGGAAAAAAATAAACTTATAACAAAGGAAACAAAATTGCCTGAAAACTATGGAAAAATGCTTACTGTCACTAAAATCAAAAAAGGCAAATTAATATAATGAGATACAATTTTGAAATACCAAATTAAAAAACATTTTAATGATAATATGCAGTGCCAAGCAGTGTGCAGGGGAATAGACGTTGTCATCCATTATTGCTTGAACTCTTCTGGAAAGCAATTTCTCCATTATGTGTAAAAATACTCATTCACAGTTCTTTTAACATTTTGACATCTCAATTTACTAATTTTAACATTTTAGCTTCACCCTAAATAATTTAATCATGAATGTGCATCTATGAAGACAAGCCTAGCTATATACCAGAGATTCATGTTCTCATGGGTGGAGTTGTTGCTGGGAAATGGCTGCCCAGCCCCTTTTGCACATAAATGGATCCATATGACTAAGTTCCTTCCAGCCAGTGAGGTCAAAATTAATGGAATTCACTTCAGGGCCTGACCAGGTTCAAAGCTTAGCTTTGCCATTACCAACATTATGTTGTTGCTGTTGTGTGCCGTCGAGTCAATTCCTACTCATAGCAACCATACAGGACAGAGTAGAACTGCCCCAGAAGGTTTCCTAGGCAGTAATCTTTATGGGAGCAGATCACTGGGTCTTTTCTCCTGAAGAGTGGCTTGTGGTTTCAAACTACTGAACCCTCGGTTAGCAGTCGAGTGCTTTAACCATTGCACTGCCAGGGTTCTTTTACCAACATCATAACCTTGAGTAAACTGCCAAACACTTTGTATCTGAGTTTTCTCATCTGTAAAACTGGTTTTATAATAGTGCCTACCTCTTACGGTTAAGAGTTAAAAATGAGTTAATACATACTAAACTCTCAGGCCATGTCAGTAGTTGAGAGAAATGTCAGTTTCACCAAAGCAGTCAAGAATGCCAAGATAGGGTTTCACCCCAGAGTAGAGTTGTTTTTTTTTTTTTTTTTTTGCCCTGGTCACTAGGGTGGGCAATGGGTCCTATAATGAGGGAAACTGGCCAGAGCATGCCTGCTCCTGAAAAGTCAGAGCAAAAGCATTGAGATGGAGCTGTAGTGTTCACAGTGGCATGGAATCTGTGCTATGACACAGGAGATGCTGTCAGGGCTACTCAATCGCCATAGACCTGAAGAGGTCAATCACCCTGTCCCTGCCAGTGAACCAAAAGGAGAGTCATATAGTTGCAGTTTTCTAGGGAGTTTGGGTGTGAGCCCATGTAAGGAGCTTGAAGGTGAACTATTATGTAACTAAGGCCTGCAGCTAGAAATAGAGATACAAACACAGCTAAGATAGAACCTCAAAAAGACACCTCCACTGACGCCTTTGAATTATGGTGTTGGTGAAGACTGTTGAATATACTACGGACTGCCAGAAGATCGAACAAATCTGTCCTGGAAGAAATACAGCCAGAATGCTCCTTAGAAGCAAGGATGGTGAGACTTCATCTCACATACTTTAGACATGTTATCAGGAGGGACCAGTTCCTAAAGAAGGACATCATGCTTGGTGAAGCAGAGGGTCAGCGAAAAAGAGGAAGACCTCAACGAGATGGATTGACACTGGACACCACACTGGGCTCAAGCATTAACAATGATTGTGAGGATGACGCTGTACTGGGCAGTGTTTCCTCCTGTTGTATGTAGGATCACTGTGAATCGGAACCCACTCGATGGCACCTAACAACAACAACATTCTCTATTGTTTATTTATTCAACAACCAGCTATACAATGCTTATTATGCAAAAGGCATTGCTCTAGGAACTCCACAAACCTTCACCTACTTAATCCTTGTAACTGATCACTGAAGGATGTTCTGTTATTATCCATACTTTACTGACGCAGTTAGGCAGATTGCCAGAGGTCACACAGGTAGTTAAGTGATAAAGTCAGAATTCAAACGCCAGCAATCTGACTCTCCAATATATTCTCTGAGCCACCAAGCTCTGCTGCTTCTTACTATACCAATGAAGAGATGCCTATTAATGCAATTTTTTAATGGAGCTTTATATTTTTAAAAAGTCTGAAACCAAATCCATTGCCTTCGCATTGACTTTGACTAAAAGCGACCCTGTAGGACAGAATAGAACTGCCCCATAGGGTTTCCAAGGCTGTAAATTTTTAGAGAAGCAGTCTGCCACATCTTTATCTCTCACAGCAGCTGGTGGGTTCAAACCCCTGACCGCTTATCATAACCACTGCTCCACCAGGGTTCCTCTGCTTCATATTAGCACAGCATAACTTCAAATTTACATAGAGCAGTTATAGTGATTACCCACAGATTCTGGTCTTAGTCCCAGGAGAAAGACAAGATTGGTATTAATTCTCACTTTACATAAGGAAACTTTGAGGCTCAGACAATTGAAGTAACGTTCTAAGGAACACATAGCTTAGATCCTAGTTGTTGCTAGATTACTGGTCTAGTATTCTTTTCTTCATGCCACACTAATTTTTCTTAATTCCTTAATGTCCTTTGAGGAGAATTTAAAATAATATATATATATTTTCTTTTCCATTCCCTCCAATGTTGGCAGAGTGATTGAATCAAAGAGGGGAACTTTCTTTCTTTTTTTTAAACACGGAAAGTTAAGCAAGTCTCAAGATCACTAAGAATGTTTGATTTCAATCTTTTCAGGTAACCCATTTACTTATTAAGAGTCATGAAGGCTTTTGAAGCTCGGCACAATTGTGCAGGATGACTGGGTAGAACATGGCAGTCCCCATTCGCCCTTCATCTTTAGCCAGCACGTTGTATTGCTCCTTTGCCAGCTAGTGAGGCAGGCAGGCATGTTAGCACACTGCATAGCAAGGAACCCAAAGATTTGGTAGAAAAAACCCTGGGGCAGCAAGATGGGGACCTGGGTTCAAGTCGTATAACCAAAAACCAAACCCATTGCCATTGAGTTGATTCCGACTCATAGTGACCCTTTAGGACACTTTAGTGACCCTTTAGGACTCATAGTGACCCTTTAGTGACCCTTTACGACAGAGTAGAACTTCCCCATAGGGTTTCTAAGGCCGTAATATTTGTAGAAGTGGATTACCTCATCTTTCATGCTTGGTAGGTTTGAACCGTTGACCTTTTACACCACCAGGGCTCCTTCAGGTCATATATGAAATCATAATTCACTGGGAAGGCTTAGCAAATCTCTTAGTACTTTAGACCACATTTTCTTTTCTTTTAGAATAGGTGATTGCTAGACTTCCCCAACTTCTCGACTCCTTTATTGATTCAAGCTCTTCCTTGGTCTCTGCATGTGCCTCTGGACAAGTTGGGCCTCAGTTTTTTCATCTATAAACTAGCACTAATAATGCTTTCCTGATTATTGTTCTGGATTGATGAACACATTCAAGAGAATGTTAAATACAAATCACTTTAAATATAAAATATGCTTTATAACAGCCAAATATTTGTTAAACCCACTGTGGTAAAGTCAGTTCTGACTCATAGCAACCCTGGAGGGACAGAGTAGAACTGCCCCATAGGGTTTCCAAAGCTATAAATCTTGACGGAAGCAGACTGCCACATCTTTCTCCAGAGGAGAGGCTGGTGGGTTGGCACTGCTGACTTTTCAATTAGCAGTCAAGCACTTAATCACCACACACCACCAGGGTTTCTTACATACTTGTTACCCTTAACTAATTAGAAAAAAAATGTTTATTACTATTAACTGATTAATATTTCAGCAAGTGAACGCATTGCTACTGATCTTTATAAAGCCCTTAATGGGTTAAATGTTTGGACATCTGGTGAAATACTAGCCTCAGCTGTTTAAGTGACATCTTCTTGGGTCAAATTTCTCTCCTCTCTCCAGCCCATCTGCTCACAGCTTCTCATGATAAACACTTCTGAGTTACAAAGCAAAGAGTACACAGCAACAAGAGAGGGACAGCCTCTTGGAGCTTAACTAGACAATAATATCAGAGTAAAAACAGCACCCAGCCATATACTCTTCACTCTCTCAACCCCACCCCATGCTGCATATCCACCACTCCCCTGCTCCACCTGTCACAGACAATTCCAGAGGGGAATTAAGCCAAAGGTAGGAAATCAAAGTCAACCATGAGTGATGAAAGAGGAGTTACAGACATTATGGGTAAAAGCAAAATGAGGTGGAAAACCTAGGAGTTACTTGGCCTTGGTTCAATGAAAGTAGAATGCATTGTGTGATTGATACTCACAGGAACAGAATCATCTCAGTGCAGTGTCCTGGGGGTGAGGGCACTTGGCTTATCTAGGTCTTGTACGAATTTGTAACGAGAGCTCAGCAAGAATTACTGAATGTTCAGCCTCAGTTTCCACATTTCTAAAATAAGGTAGTAATGGTGGTAGCAACAAACATGTACATGACTGTTGTCATAAGGCTTACATAAAAAAAATTTGTATGACAGAGCTAAGCATATGGTAGATACTGAATATCTTTTATTGACTGGAAGCTAGTATACTGAAAAGAGCACAGGACAGAGAAGCCCTTGGATGCTCAACTGAGGACTCTTAGATGTCCAAGTCTCTAGGCAATTAGTTATATGAAGTTTCAGAGTGGAGGAGTACAATGATCAGAGCTGAGATTAATATTCCTGGCTGTCTGTTTGCTCTTATGGAAAATGAAGAGATTATATACAAGTTGTCTAAATTCCCTCCTTTTTTAAAATCTTCTGAGAACCCATAAGTTCTATTCTCTTGAATGTATTATTACCTTTAGAACCAAAAAGTTCCATCATTCCACATGTATTCTGTGTGCATAAACACACTCCCAAAAGCCACTTTATCCACCCTTGAAGTAATGAATATCAAACTGATACTGTTTTTGTAGTTGCGTGTACCATTGAATTGATTCCGATTTATAGAGAACTTAGAGGGTCATTGTGAGTTGGAATCGACTCAATGGCAACAGGCTTTCATAGGACAGAGAAGAACCGTCCCATAGGGTTTCCAAGGCTGTGATCTTTACAAGAGCAGATCACCAGGTCTTTTCTCCCTTGGAGATGCTGAGTGTGTTCAAACCGCAGCTGAGCACTTAACCATTGTGCCACCAAAACCTGCTGCCACCTAGTTGATTCTAACTCATAGTGACCCTATAGGACAGAGTAGAAGTTCCCATAGGGTTTCCAAGGAGCCAGTAGTGGATTCAAACTCCCAACCTTTTGGTCAGCAGCCTGAGCTCTTAACCACTGGGCCACCAGGGTTCCACTGTGCCTCAAGGGATCCTTAAAAATGACACTAATAACCATTAAATAGATGCATACATATAATGGTAATGGTGGTTATTTCTTAATGGTGCAATTTCAGAAGATAATTTTAAGAAGTTATCCTGGGCTGTAGTTTCTTATTCATCCCTATGAACATGCATTCCTTATGTAATAAAAATAATAAAAAACAGAAAGTGGTGTCCATGTCTGGAGGAAAGGAAGCAGAGCACAAAGTGGAAATTAACTCAGCACTTTTCACTTTAGGTGCAAATAATGTAATATTATCTACTGGTGCACTCTTTATAAAGAAGGTCATTTGTCTCCTGCCACTGGAAAATAAATAAATAAATATGTTTGTCCTATAATGATCTTTAAAAGGACCCATAACTTTTTTCTCTGGCTTTGCTTAAGCATCAGGTACCTTCATTCATCCGTTCAACCAACGGTGTCCAGCATTTGCCAAGTGCTGAGTTATGGAGTCAGGACACATAAATCAAGGAGATGGCCTCTGCCTTCAAGGGTGGAAAGTAATGGGGATAGTCCACATACTGCTGGTGTAGGAATCAACTGACACACCTACTTTGGAAAAACAATTTGATTAGTTGTTGTTACACTTAATGGTGAGCATTGCATATTTTGGAAACCCTGGTGGTACAGCGGTTAAGAGCCTGGCTGCTAATCAAAATGTTGGCAGTTCGAATCCACCAGGTGCTCCTTGCAAACCCTATGGGGCAGTTCTACTCTGTCCTATAGGGTAGCTATGAGTTGAAATTGACTCAGTGACAACAGGTTTATCGCATATTTTATTACTCTGCATTTCCATACCTAGATGAAGCTCTTGTACATATGCAAGTGTTGTGTGTGTACAAGTACTAGTCACGTAAGAGCAATGTTTGTAATAGAAAGAATAAACCAGAAATAATCCAATTATACATGTGAATGAGTGACAGCTGCATGGAGCAGTATACAATGAATTTCAAAAACAAAATGTTGAATGCCAAACAAGTCATAGAAGACCAAGTAGAATATGGTTTCATTTATGTGAAGATCAAAACAGTAAAAACTAAGCAATATATTGATTGACTAGATATGCATACATCTCTGGTGAATTACGAGAAACGAGGAATGATGAATTACTTTCAGGATGGTGGTTACCTCTGGGAGTGGGGGAAGAGATGACTTCATAAATGAAAGGAACTTGGAGAACTTCAAAAGTATTGGGAATGTGATGGATATGGGGGTAATTATTATATTGGTGGTTAGTCTTTAAATTATATAAATATATCATGTACACTGTACAAAAATATTTCATTAAAAGAAATAATATGTACACATTTGGAAAGAAATACACACCCTCCTCTCAAAACCCAACCTTGTCTCTAAGGCCCAAATCAGACATCTCCTACATGGAGTCTCTCCTGAAATCACCAATGTTATTCTCCCTTTTCGATTATCCTTTATTTTCTTTTAATTAAACTTGTCTTACTATAGTTTTCAATTTCCACTTTATATGAGCATAGTTTAAGTAATGGTCTTATCACATAAAGACTGCAAGCATCTTAATCATAGGAACTGTGCTTCATTATCTCTTTGTTATCCATAGTAACCAGCTTGGGGATCAGTTGTGACGTAGTTCAAGAATACTAGGACTTGCCCTCAAGAGTTTTGAGTTCAAATCCTGATACTATGATTTAAAACTTAGGAAACTTTACAATCAGTTTTTGCTTCTGTGAAATGATAACTTGCACCTATCGAGATCAGGAATTCAGTGTTTTTCTGAAAACTCTTTGAGATATTGTCTGCTAAATTACATTAGGAAATATTGTATAAATGTATTTGTAGGTCCTTGAACATAGTAGGTTCTCAACAAATATTTGTTGAATGGTTTTGACACAGTCATATTTTATCATGTCTTAGCACCCTAACAATGCCTTTAAAAGGATGAGACAACTTGTACAAGGGAAGGAAGGTATTGCGTCACCCAGGAAGCACTCACATAGGAAGTACTCACCCAGGAATACTAACTTCATTAAAAGAGGTAGGCGGGAATTTTTCAACCTTGAACCTTCTGAACTGGAATAAGCTGTTGATTGCCTTGCTTTCCAACCCCTTGTGAGAAGGAGTTGTCAGAGGCCACCTACAAAAGAATGAGAATAAGACTGACAGCACACTTCTCTTCATCATCTATATAAGCTAGAAGGCAGAGGAAAAATATTTACAAAATTCTGAGAAAAGACTATTTCTAACTTAGAACTCTCTATTCTGCCAAACCATTAATCAAGTGTCGATATAAAACAAATGACCTCCAGACATGCTCCAACCCCAAAATTTTATCTCTCATGTACACAATCTGAGGAAGTAAGTTGTTAACATACTCCAGGAAAACAAGGAAATAACAAAGAAAGAAGAAAACATGGAATGGAGGAAAGAGCGGTTTTGATCTAGAAGTGGGGTGACTCCCCAGAAGATATGCTTACCTCAGACATAGGGGCAGTCCCTATGGCAAGGGAATTCCATGCAACTGTCTGTGTGATCAAAAGCCTGGAAAATGTGGGCATATGACAAAGCCATGCTAGTTGGTTTTAAAGACTAAAAGGAAGGTAATTTAAAAAAAAAAAAAAAAAAAAGGGAAGTTACACAGAATAGGCATAGTATAAAAATAAAGTGAATCCTTTTTAACACAGATTCTGGGAAAAATATCCACCAAATAACACACAGGGATCATGGCATTAAATTTTTAGCAAACAAAATGTCCCTAGAACAGTTTAGCATATAAGCCCTGAAGTGAACAAGATTTATAGATTCATAAAAATGTCACCTGCATTGGTTTTCAACATTTAGAGTCAACTTATATGCAAAGTGAAAAACAAAAAAAAGTTTATCTTTCGTTTCAGAAGCTAATGCAAATGTTGTCCGCCTTGAAAATGTAAATGTCAAGGTATGGCTGACAGAAGTTGAGAGTTGGAAGGGGAAAGTGGTGTGACAAAAAGATAAAAAAGATGGGGCTGTTAATTTCCTTACTTTACATAGTGAGGTGTTGAACAGTACTTCTGAAGCTGGTGAAAGAAGAACTAGAGGTATAAGTATCAAATTTATTCAACTTAAAGTGGTAGAACTTATGTTGAAAAGTGTAAATATAATCAATAGAAAAACTAAAAATTATAATAACACTATGTAAAAATTGGGAAGAAATGGGAGATGATATAAGCTTGCTATGTATCTTCATCTTGCCCAATAGAAAGTCAGTAGGTGTCACATAACATTTACAAATCAAGAAATAGAGATAGAAGCGTCCTATTTAGGGCTTGGATGCAGATGAACTAATTTCATAAATGGTTAACCGTCCTGAATGGTGGAAAAGGATAGGCTATAGACTGCCGATTTTCATTGGAAGCCTTTCTGTGTTTTTTTTTCTTGTTATATGCATATAATTTAATTTAATAAAAAAAAATACATACCAATGGCAGAAAATTTGAAAAATCATTCAAAATATACCCGTAACATGTGCACAAGGATGTTAGTTGCAGTATGTTCATAAAGTTACAAATTGGATTTTTAAAAAATCTATCACTCAATTAAAGAGTATGGGATGTCCTTGTATGGAGTTTAATACAGCCCTGAAAAGAACTATATGGGAGAATTGTGCTGACATAGGTAGGTTTCTAACAACTGTAGCTGGAACAAGAGAAGCTATAGGATATGTTCAGTGTGATAACATGTATGGAAAAAGATACATTTCTACAGATATAAATATGTACAGAAATTGAGAGAAAGTGTCTGAATTGCCAACAGTGTTGACTGGAATCATGAAGGGGAACATGAGCTGGGCTTTAATGTTTGTTTTTTCCTTCCAAGAAATTTTTTTTTTTAATTCAATATGTTTTTCCACTTCTATTGTGGAAAAGTAAAGAGCTTAGTATAATGAACTCCTATGTACGTACTTCTCAATTTCCACAATTGCCAACTCAAGGTCCATCTTGATTCATCTATACCTGTATCCTACTGACTTCCACTCTTTATAGAGAATTTTGAAGAAAATCTCAAACATGTCATTTCATTTGTAACAATTTAGTACATCACAAAATAATTATCCACCTAAAAAAATGAACAATAATTATTTAACATCATCAAACATTCAGTTAAAGTTCAATGTTCTGATACTTTCATGAATATTCTTTGTTTTACAATTTGCTTGTTTGAATCAGTATCCAATATGTATTAATTTTTTAATGTTCTAATTTTTCTGTGAAATATTTTAAATTAACAAAAAATCAGAAAATAATGAACAGATATGCACATAAATACCCCCTAGATTTATATGTTATTCAATTTTCTCATATTGGTTTCAGGTATTTTTAAGAAGTGAAAACATTTTTGTTATAAAAATTACAATCATTTCTTTTAAGAAATAAAACCTGTTTTTTGACATATGAAAATGCTAAGAAATAGAAGTTTAGTTAGTTAGATGCCATCAAGTCAGTTTTGACTCATACAACGGAATGAAACACTGCCTGGCCCTGCGCCATCCTCTCAATTGTTGCTATGCTTGAGCCACTGTGTCAATCCATCTCATTGAGGGTCTTTCTCTTTTTTGCCTACCCTCTACCAAGTACAATGTCCTTCTCCAGGGACTGATTCCTCCCGACAACATGTCCAAAATATGTGAGTAATCTCACCATCCTTGCTTCTAAGAAGCTTTCTGGTTGTACTTCTTCCAAGACAGATTTGTTCATTCTTTTGGCAGTCCATAGTATATGCAATATTCTTCTCCAACATCACAATTCAAAGGCGTCAATTTTTCTTCAGTCTTCCTTATTCATAGTCCAGCTTTCACAAGGATAGGAGGCGATCGAAAAGATCATTGTTTGGGTCAGGCGCACCTCAGTCTTCAAGGTGACATCTTTGTTTTTCAACACTTTAAAGAGGTCTTTTGCAGCCCATATGCCCAATGCAATGCATCTTTTGATTTGACTGCTGCTTCCATGGCTGTTGATTGTGGATCCAAGTAAAATGAAATCCTTGACAACTTCAGTCTTTTCTCCATTTGTCATGATGTTGCTCATTGGTCCAGTTGTGAGGATTTTTGTTTTTTTTATGTTGAGGTGCAGTCCATACTGAAGGCTGTGGTCTTTGATCTTCATTAGTAAGTGCTTCAAGTCCTCTTCACTTTCAGCAAGCAAGGTTGTGTCATCTGCATAACACAGGTTGTTAATGGAGTCTTCATCCAATCCTGATGCCCCGCTCTTCTTCACATAGTCCAGCTTCTCAGATTATTTGCTCAGCATACAGACTATATAGGTACGGTGAAAGAATACAACCCTGATGCACGCCTTTCCTGACTTTAAACCACACAGAATCCCCTTGTTCCGTTTGATAGACTGCCTCTTGATCTATGTAAAGGTTCCTCATGAGCACAATTAAGTGTTCTGGAATTCCCATTCTTCACAATGTTATCCATAGTTTGTTATGACCGACACAGTTGAATGCCTTTGCATAGTCAATAAAACACAGGTAAACATCCTTCTGGTATTCTCTGCTTTCAGCCAGGATCCATCTGACATCAGCAATGATATCCCTGGTTCCACATCCTCTTCTGAATTCAGCTTGAATTTCTGGCAGTTCCCTGTTGATATACTGCTGCAGCTGCCTTTGAATAATCTTCAGCAAAATTTTACTTGCATGTGATATTAATGACATTGTTCAATAATTTCCAAATTTGGTGGCATCACGTTTCTTGGGAATATGGATCTCTTCCAGTCGGTTGGCCCAGTAGCTGTCTTCCAAATTTCTTGGCATAGAAGAGTGAACACTTCCAACACTGCATCCATTTGTTGAAACATCTCAACTGGTATTCTGTCAATTCCTGGAGCCTTGTTTTTCACCTATGCCTTCAGTGCAGCTTGGACTTCTTCCTTTAGTTTCCTGCAAGTTGTTTATGAAATCTGAATTCCAGTGCCACTAACCTGTTCTCCTATATTTTCTTCTAAAATTTTTAGTTTTGAGTTTCATGTTTTAATTAACAATTAACACCATTTTTAAAGGAACAGAAAAATAAAAACTTTCAGTCCTCAGAAACCGATTACTGTTAACATTTTATTGTTTAATTCCATTTCATTTCTATACAGATGTGTTTTGTTACCTAATTGATATGAAACATTACCTACAGTTTTACTTTTTTTTCATTGAATAACACTTCATATTAAAAAAAAAAAAAGGGAGGAGGAGCCCTGGTGGCACAGTGGTTAAAGCGCTTGGCTGCTAACTGAAAAGTTAGCAGTTCCAACCCACCACCAGCCGCTCCAGGGGAGAAATATGTGGCAGACTGCTTCTGTAGATTACAAATAGCCTTGGAAACCTTATGGGGCAGTTCTACTTTGTCCTCTAGGGTAGCTATGAGTTGGAATCGGCAATGTTTTTTTTAATTATTAAAAAAAAAATCCAGAGGCGGGGCCAAGATGGCGGACTAGGTGGACACTACCGCGGATCCCTCTTGCAACAAAGACTCAGAAAAACAAGTGAATTGATCACATATATAACAATCTACGAACTCTGAACAACAAACACAGACTTAGAGATGGAGAACGAACAAATACGGGCAGACAGCGATCGTTTTCAGAACTAAGAGCCAGCGTACCAGCTGATTACCTGGAAAATCTAGTTTCCCAGTGATGGCTCGGAGACAGCAGTCCATATCAAACCACATAAAGAAACAGACCATGACAGCTTCTCCAACCCCCCCCAAACAAAAGAATCAAAATCTTTCCCAAATGAAGATACAATCCTGGAATTATCAGATACAGAATATAAAAAACTAATTTACAGAATGCTTAAAGATATCACAAATGAAATTAGGATAACTGCAGAAAAAGCCAAGGAACACACTGATAAAACTGTTGAAGAACTCAAAAAGGTTATTCAAGAACATAGTGGAAAAATTAATAAGTTGCAAGAATCCATAGAGAGACAGCATGTAGAAATCCAAAAGACTAACAATAAAATTACAGAATTAGATAACGCAATAGAAAGTCAGAGGAGCAGACTCGAGCAGCTAGAATGTAGACTGGGACTTCTGGAGGACCAGGGAATCAACTCCAACATGGCTGAAAAAAAATCAGATAAAAGAATTTAAAAAAATGAAGAAACCCTAAGAATCATGTGGGACTCTATCAAGAAGGATAACTTGCGAGGGATTGGAGTCCCAGAACAGGGAGGGAG
Organism: Elephas maximus indicus; assembly: GCF_024166365.1. Classification (NCBI taxonomy): domain Eukaryota; kingdom Metazoa; phylum Chordata; class Mammalia; order Proboscidea; family Elephantidae; genus Elephas; species Elephas maximus. Next base: position 25,595,539 of record NC_064819.1, read on the forward strand.
GACAGAAAACACAGAGAAAATAGTTGAAGAACTCCTGACACAAAACTTCCCTGACATCATGAAAGACGAAAGGATATCTATCCAAGATGCTCATCGAACCCCATTTAAGATTGATCCAAAAAGAAAAACACCAAGACATATTATCATCAAACTTGCCAAAACCAAAGACAAACAGAAAATTTTAAAAGCAGCCAGGGAGAAAAGAAAGGTTTCCTTCAAGGGAGAATCAGTAAGAATAAGTTCAGACTACTCAGCAGAAACCATGCAAGCAAGAAGGGAATGGGACGACGTATACAGAGCACTGAAGGAGAAAAACTGCCAACCAAGGATCATATATCCAGCAAAACTCTCTCTGAAATATGAAGGAGAAATTAAGATATTTACAGATAAACACAAGTTTAGAGAATTTGCAAAAACTAAACCAAGACTGCAAGAAATGCTTAAGGAGATTGTTTGGCCTGATGACCAATAATATCAGGTACCAGCACAATACAAGGTCACAAAACAGAACGTCCTGATATCAACGCAACTCAAATAGGGAAAGCATAAAAACAAACAAAGTAAGATTAATTCTAAAAAATAAATAAATAAACAAAATAATGCACATAACAGGAAATCATGGAAATCAATAGATAAACGATCACAATAATCAAAAAGAGGGACTAAATATAGGAGGCATTGAACTGCCAGATGGAGAGTGATACAAGGCGATATAGAACGATACAAGTTAGGTTTTTACTTAGAAAAATAGGGGTAAATAATAAGGTAACCACAAAAAGGAATATCAATTCCATAACTCAAGAAAAACGTAACGACTCAACAAACATAAAGTTAAACATTATGAAAATGAGGATCTCACAATCTACTAAGAAAAACATCTCAGTGCAAAAAAGTATGTGGAAAAATGAAAAGGCCAACAACACACATAAAAAGGCATCAAAATGACAGCACTAAAAACTTATTTATCTATAATTACGCTGAATGTAAATGGACTAAATACACCAATAAAGAGAGAGTCACGGACTGGATAAAGAAACACGATCCATCTATATGCTGCCTACAAGAGACACACCTTAGACTTAGAGACACAAACCAACTAAAACTCAAAGGATGGAAAAAAATATATCAAGCAAATAATAAGCAAAAAAGAAGAGGAGTAGCAATATTAATTTCTGACAAAATAGACTTTAGACTTAAATCTGCCACAAAGGATAAAGAAGGACACTATATAATGATAAAAGGGACAATTGATCAGGAAGATATAACCATATTAAATATTTACGCACCCAATGACAGGGCTGCAAGATACATAAATCAAATTTTGACAGAATTGAAAAGCGAGATAGACACCTCCACATTTATAGTAGGGGACTTCAACACACCACTTTCGGAGAAGGACAGGACATCCAGTAAGAAGCTCAATAGAGACACGGAAGACCTACTTACAACAATCAACCAACTTGACCTCATAGACTTATACAGAACTCTCCACCCAACTGCTGCAAAATATACTTTTTTTTCTAGTGCACATGGAACATTCTCTAGAATAGACCACATATTAGGTCACAAAACAAATCTTGGTAGAATCCAAAGCATCAAAATATTACAAAGCATCTTCACAGACCACAAGGCAATGAAGCTAGAAATCAATAACAGAAAAACTAGGGAAAAGAAATCAAATACTTGGAAAATGAACAATACCCTCCTGAAAAAAGACTGGGTTATAGAAGACATCAAGGAGGGAATAAGGAAATTCTTAGAAAACAACGAGAATGAAAATACTTCCTATCAAAACCTCTGGGACACAGCAAAAGCAGTGCTCAGAGGCCAATTTATATCAATAAATGCACACATACAAAAAGAAGAAAGAGACAAAATCAGAGAACTGTCCCGACAACTTGAACAAATAGAAAGTGAGCAACAAAAGAATCCATCAGGCACCAGAAGAAAACAAATAATAAAAATTAGAGCTGAACTAAATGAATTAGAGAACAGAAAAACAATTGAAAGAATTAACAAAGCCAAAAGTTGGTTCTTTGAAAAAATTAACAAAATTGATAAACCATTGGCTAGACTGACTAAAGAAAAACAGGAAAGAAAACAAATAACCCGAATAAGAAACGAGAAGGACCACATCACAACAGAGCCAAATGAAATTAAAAGAATCATTTCAAATTACTACGTAAAATTGTACTCTAACAAATTTGAAAACCTAGAAGAAATGGATAAATTCTTAGAAAAATACTACCTACCTAAACTAACACATTCAGAAGTAGAACAACTAAATAGACCCATAACAAAAAAAAGAGATTGAAACGGTAATCAAAAAACTTCCAACAAAAAAAAGTCCTGGCCCAGACAGCTTCACTGCAGAGTTCTACCAAACCTTCAGAGAAGACTTAACACCACTACTACTGAAGGTATTTCAAAGCATAGAACAAGACGGAATACTACCCAACTCATTCTATGAAGCTACCATCTCCCTGATACCAAAACCAGGTAAAGACATTACAAAAAAAGAAAATTTTAGACCTATATCCCTCATGAACATAGATGCAAAAATCCTCAACAAAATTCTAGCCAATAGAATCCAACAACACATCAAAAAAATAATTCACCCTGATCAAGTGGGATTTATACCAGGTATGCAAGGCTGGTTTAATATCAGAAAAACCATTAATGTAATCCATCACATAAATAAAACAAAAGATAAAAACCACATGATCTTATCAACAGATGCAGAAAAGGCATTTGACAAAGTTCAACACTCATTTATGATAAAAACTCTTACCAAAATAGGAATTGAAGGAAAATTCCTCAACATAATAAAGGGCATCTATGCAAAGCCAACAGCCAATATCACTAAATGGAGACAACCTGAAAGCATTTCCCCTGAGAACGGGAACCAGACAAGGATGCCCTTTATCACCACTCTTATTCAACATCGTACTTGAAGTTCTAGCCAGGGCAATTAGGCTAGACAAAGAAATAAAGGGTATCCAGATTGGCAAGGAGGAAGTAAAGTTATCACTATTTGCAGATGACATGATCGTATACATGGAAAACCCTAAGGAATCCTCCAGAAAACTACTGAAACTAATAGAAGAGTTTGGAAGAGTCTCAGGTTATAAAATAAACATACAAAAATCACTTGGATTCCTCTACATGAACAAAAAGAACACCGAAGAGGAAATAACCAAATCAATACCATTCACAGTAGCCCCCAAGAAGATAAAATACTGAGGGATAAATCTTACCAAGGATGTAAAAGACCTATACAAAGAAAACTATAAAACTCTGCTACAAGAAATTCAAAAGGACATACTTAAGTGGAAGAACATACCCTGCTCATGGATAGGAAGACTTAACATAGTAAAAATGTCTATTCTACCAAAAGCCATCTATACATATAACGCACTTCCAATCCAAATACCAATGTCATATTTTAAGGGGATAGAGAAACAAATCACTAATTTCATATGGAAGGGAAAGAACCCCCAGATAAGCAAAGCATTACTGAAAAAGAAGAAGAAAGTGGGAGGCCTCACTCTACCTGATTTCAGAACCTATTATACAGCTACAGTAGTCAAAACAGCCTGGTACTGGTACAACAACAGGCACATAGACCAATGGAACAGAATTGAGAACCCAGATATAAATCCATCCATGTATGAGCAGCTGATATTTGACAAAGGACCAGTGTCAGTCAATTGGGGAAATGATAGTCTTTTTAACAAATGATGCTGGCATAACTGGATATCCATTTGCAAAAGAATGAAACAGGACCCATACCTCACACCATGCACAAAAACTAACTCCAAGTGGATCAAAGACCTAAACATAAAGACTAAAACGATAAAGATCATGGAAGAAAAAATAGGGACAACCCTAGGAGCCCTAATACAGGGCATAAACAGAATACAAAACATTACCAAAAATGACGAAGAGAAACCAGATAACTGGGAGCTCCTAAAAATCAAACACCTATGCTCATCTAAAGACTTCACCAAAAGAGTAAAAAGACCACCTACAGATTGGAAAAGAATATTCAGCTATGACATCTCAGACCAGCGCCTGATCTCTAAAATCTACATGACTCTGTCAAAACTCAACCACAAAAAGACAAGCAACCCAATCAAGAAGTGGGCAAAGGATATGAACACACATTTCACTAAAGAAGATATTCAGGCAGCCAACAGATACATGAGAAAATGCTCCCGATCATTAGCCATTAGAGAAATGCAAATTAAAACTACGATGAGATTCCATCTCACACCAACTAGACTGGCATTAATCCAAAAAACACAAAATAATAAATGTTGGAGAGGCTGCAGAGAGATTGGAACTCTCATACACTGCTGGTGGGAATGTAAAATGGTACAACCACTTTGGAAATCCATCTGGCGTTATCTTAAACAGTTAGAAATAGAACTACCATACAACCCAGAAATCCCACTCCTCGGAATATACCCTAAAGATACAAGAGCCTTCACACAAACAGACATATGCACACCCATGTTTATTGCAGCTCTGTTTACAATAGCAAAACCTGGAAGCAACCAAGATGTCCGTCAACGGATGAATGGGTAAATAAATTGTGGTATATTCACACAATGGAATACTACGCATCGATAAAGAACAGTGACGAATCTCTGAAACATTTCATAACATGGAGGAATCTGGAAGACATTATGCTGAGCGAAATGAGTCAGAGGCAAAAGGACAAATATTGTATAAGACCACTATTATAAGATCTTGAGAAATAGAAAAAACGGAGAAGAACACATACTTTTGTGGTTACAAAGAGGGGAGGGAGGGAGGGAGAGGGTTTTTTATTGATCAATCAGTAGATAAGAACTGCTTTGGGTGAAGGGAAAGACAACACACAATACAAGGAAGGTCAGCCTAATTGGGTTTTTTTTTTTAAAAGCAAAGAGGTTTCCGGGATAAAATGAAAGCTTCAAAGGTCAGCGGAGCAGGGGCTGGGGTCTGGGGAACATGGTTTGAGGAGACTTCTAAGTCAACGGGCAAAATAATTCTATTATGAAAACATTCTGCATCCCACTTTGAATTGTGGCGCCTGGGGTCCTAAATGCCAACAAGCGGCCATCTAAGATACATCAATTGGTCTCAACCCACCTGGAGCAAAGGCAAAGGAAGAACACCAAGGCCACGTGACAACTAAGAACCCAAGAGACAGAAAGGACCACATGAACCAGAGACCTACATTATCCTGAGACCAGAAGAACTAGTTGGTGCCCGGCCACAATCGGTGTCTGCCCTGCTAGGGAGCACAACAGACAACTCCTGAGGGAGCGGAAGGCCAATGGGATACAGACCCCAAATTCTCATAAAAAGACCACACCTAATGATATGAATGCGACTAGAGGAATCCCAGAGACAATGCTCCCCAGAACTTCTGATGGCACAGGACAGGAACCATCCCCGAAGACAACTCATCAGGCATGAAAAGGACTGGTCAGTGTAGGGGAGAGAGATGCTGATGAAGAGTGAGCCAATTAAATTAGGTGGACACTGGAGAGTGTGTTGACAACTCTTGACTGGAGGGGGGATGGGAAGATAGAGAGAGAGGGAAGATGGCAACATTGGCACGAAACGAGAGACTGAAAGGGCTGACTCAATAGGGGGAGAGCAAGTGGGAGAAGGGAGTATGATGTATGTAAACCTACATGTGACAGACTGATTGGAATGGTAAATGTTCACTTGAAGCTTAATAAAAATTAATTAAAAAAAAAATCAAAAGACTCATTGCATTGGGTAAATCTGCTGCAAAGGACCTCTTCAAAATGTTGAAGAGCAAAGATGTCACCCTGAAGACTAAGGTGCGCCTGACCCAAGCCATGGTATTTTCAATCACATCATATGCATGTGAAAGCTGGACAATGAATAAGGAAGACAGGAGAAGAGTTGACGCCTTTGAATTGTGGTGTTGGCGAAGAATATTGAATATACCATGGACTGCCAAAAGAACGAACAGGTCTGTCTTGGAAGAAGTACAACCAGAACGCTCCTTTTATAAAGCAAGGATGGTGAGACTGTGTCTTACATACTTTGGACATGTTGTCAGGAGGGATCAGTCCCTGGAGAAGGACATCATGCTTGGCAGAGTACAGGGTCAGCAGAAAAAAGGAAGACCCTCAACAAGGTGGATTGACACAGTGGCTACAACAGTGAACTCAAGCATAACAAAGATTGTAAGGATGGCGCAGGACTGGGCAGTGTTTTGTTCTGTTGTGTGTAGGGTTGCTGTGGGTTGGAACCGACTCTATGGCACCTAACAACAACAACATCAATTTACATGGTGGTATGTTGTGGCCCTCTAACTAGATCCCAAGCCACTCAGTGCTTTGTATACAGTAAGCATTTCTGGGCTGCTATGGAGAGGCCATGGGATGCCATATTAACAGCAAAATGCCACGCTTTGAATCCCAGAGTGCCACGCTTTGGCACTTTGGATCCCAGCCCTGCAACTTACAATCTGTTTGACTTTCAGAAAGTTATTTAATATCTTTCTTCCTTAGTTTATTCCTCTGTAAACCGGGGATAATAATATTAACTTCCCCAGACTATTGTTGGGAGTCTTAAATGAGGCAATATATGTAACCCACTTGGAAGGTTGTGTTACACATAGTAAGAGGTATAATAAAATCAAAAAACAAAACAAAACAAAAAAATCCATAGTAATTCACAGAAAGAGAGAATGAGGCTGGAGAATTCATGCGAGATATGGAAAGAAGACATGTATGGAAATTCTCCATTACATATATATTTAGGGTACATGCAACCAAAACCTGATTAAGTCTTTTGTTTTTCTATAGCCTTTTATAAGCTTTTTATGTCCCTCCCTTGAATAAACTTTTATAATCTTCCTAGTACTTGTTATTTGTATCTCTGCCTCTCCTGTTAAATCATGAGTTCCTTCAGGTCAGGGATAAATATCGCTCATCTTTGTATCACTAATTGGACCCAGCAAATGGTAGGTGCTCAAGAAATGTGGAAAATCAGGTGGTGAAGTGAACACTCAATTAGGAGTCAGGGGACTTATGTTTAAAACCTAGTTCTAGAAAAATTTCTTCTAAGGCTCAGTCTTTTCATCTGCAAATTGAGGAAAGGAAACTAGATAATCTTTAGGTTTTTCTAACATTCCAGACAGTCTGATTCTTTTAAAAGAATGTATTTAATAGGGTTCATAAATATTCTTCAAAATATTTCTATTTCATGAGCCTATTAAATATCCCAGTCTTTCAACAACCTATGACATCTAACTCTAACAGGTGTTTACTTACACACAGATGGAAATTGTGGTCCCTTAAGACTGCCAATTTTTTAGTAGAGATGTCCTTGCAGGTTTGGATGGATGAGCTGTTTTCTGGTAAGGAGCCATCAGAATACCAGAGATGAGCTTAGCACAAGATGACCATTGGTGCTCTCTTACCACCAAGATTTCTAGCAGAATATGGGACCATGTCATTTCCTGGCTAGTGTGTCTATCCATTTGTCCCATGGACTTCAACCTGATATGACCAGCTTGTGATTACATCTCCCTCTAGTGACTAAAACCTTCACATAATGCAAAGTCTCCTGTGGTACAGGAGAAAGAAAATGTGGCTAAAAAAAATAGAAAATACAAATTAAAAAGATAATGTATTTTTCCTTTGAAAAGTCAAGGAACACTGTAACTATTGCTCTGTGGGAGATGCAGCATTTTTCATGCATTCTACTTTGCATTTGAAATAACTAAAGCTCAGGAGGCGTTTGTGTGTACGTGTCTGTGTGTGTGTATGTGTGTGTTTGAAAACCAAATAGTCCAGAGTCTGTTCCATTAATATACCTTACCAGAATAATCATCTCCCAGAGTCTCATATCAACATTAATACTCTCCAGAACAAATATAAAAGACAATAGCCCCTCTTCTATTCACTCTCTACATAATTATACACATGGAATATTTTCTTATACTAAGGAAAATAAATATCTGGAATACAGACTTTCAACCCAATGATCTACCTTCTTAAGAGATATTAGTAATGACGCTTATCCAAGATTAACTTACAACCAATGCTTGGAGAAGAAAGAGAGACCAGAGGGAAGACATTCATCTTAGAGGGCTATAGCTCTCCCAAGAAAGGTAGTAGAAATGCCATCATTTATACTTGCACCATCCCTTCTTCAATAGTCTATGTGTTTCAAAGGAAAAGAGTAGGCAAATAAAGAGCTATTCATCCAGTGCTCATCACAAACTAAACAAGGAGAAAATTTTCCTTGGGTTGGCATAGAACTTGTTTGAGGTCTCATAAATAAGAGGCCAAGCCAGTGATATCACCTCGAGAATCTAACCTCAGGACGTCTCACCTTTCACATCAAATACCCTAATCCCCTCTGTTGAGTGCAACTTCAGGTCAAGGGATTAGGATGTCCTGGACCTTAAAGAAAGTATTGGCAGTCACCAAAAAGATCATTTTGGCAGCTTTCTTTTCATTAAAACTGGTATATCTGAGATGGAAGCTAGGAGCTAGGCACTGGGAAAGAAGGGATTTTCACCAGCTCAATAGGAAGTCCCTCTGATTTCTAAGGCCCATTTCTCAGTTCATTTTATGAAGGTCTTAATACAGCTGTCCTGTCATTTTAGACCAACAAGGTCAGTTTATTTCACCATTGATCTTGCAGATGGGGAATAAAAGAAGTCAAGTCTGTGATTTCTACACGGTTGTACAATATTGAATTGGCCTAGACATTGGAGGCTAATCTGCCAAACTCTTCCATTTTACAGCACAGAAAACTGAGACCTCCAGTGGGTAAGAGAAAGGGTAGAACTAGAAACCAGATCTCAAGATTCCAAGGACAGCATCTTTGTTTGTTTTTCAGAACAGAATAGAGACCACACACCCAAATAAACCAGAAAGCACACATCCAAATAAGTGTAGATTTACTTTTTGCACCATACAAAATATCCCTCTTAGAAGTTTACAGCTATTTCAATGTTACTATTGTTAGAAATGTATTTAGGAGCCATCTTTGGCCATCATTATACTTTGCCTATGGCTCACTGAGGAGCCCTGATGGTGTAGCGGTGGCACTGCTAACCAAAAGATCAGCAGTTCAAATCCACGAGCTCCTCCTTGGAAACCCTATGGAGCAATTCTACTCCGTCCCATTGAATTGGAATTAATTCAACGACCACGAACAATAACAACAACAATATGGTACATTATGAGTGATTTCCTTAGCTATTAGACTGTTAGCTCCTTAAGAGCCCAGTCTGTGTTTTATTTTGCGTGTACTTTCAGCACTTAGCATATCCCTTGGTATATAGTATGTCATCAGAAGTATTTTTTAAACAAAATCAGCCAATGTTCATCTTTTGATAGAACATTTAATTATTGGAGATAGTCAGTATCATGAGAGGAGCCCTGGTACATAGTGGTTAAGAGCTTGTCTGCTAACCAAAAGATCAGCAGTTTGAATCCACCAGTCGCTCCATGGAAACACCTTGGGGCAGTTTTATCCTGTTCTTTAGGTCACTATGAGTCAGAATCAACTCAATGGCAACAGGAATATCATGAGAAAAATTCAAGATAATAAAAGCAGTGGTCAAGTTGGATAATCTAGCTCATCTGACTCAGAGTCCTTGCCTCTTCCTCAGAGTAATTTGAACACAGAAACCATGACTTATCCTCCCCCAAGTTCCCACAGTGCCTTTTTCAATTCTTGCACAGCAAGAGAACCCTAATAGGTACTCAATAAATGTTGGATGAATAGTGGAGTAATAGTGGTAATTTGGACGAAAATAGAAACTTCTCTTGTTTATGGGGTGCTGAAACAAGAAATGGAAACCCCGTGTGGTGTAGTGGTTAAGTGCTACGGCTGCTAACCAAGAGGTCAGCAGTTTGAATCTGCCAGATGCTCCTTGGAGACTCTATGGGGCAGTTCTTCTCTGTTCTATAGGGTCGCTATGAGTCGGAATCGACTCGACGGCAGTGGGTTTTTTGGTTTTTCAAACAAGAAATAATGGCACTATTTCTTGGAAAGGAAAATTTGCTTGAGCTCTTACCAAAGTTCTAACCCTTGACTAGCCACTTTGAACTGTGATATGGGATGAGAATACATTGTATGAACCGTAGATTGTACCAGAAACTGACATCCAAACAGCTTCACCTCCCAACATCCTGACCCAGAGTAGAAGAGATAGTGTTTTCTCTTTAGCAAGGACCTCAGCTTGTTCTTTTTAGGATTCAATATATACTCATGTCACTAACCCCTTGCCAGTAAGATTTATGCATTAAATAAGGAGTATTTATATACTGGCGGATTTGAACTGCCAAACTCTTGGTTAGCAGCCATAGCACTTAACCACTACGCCACCAGGGTTTCCAATAAATATAGTGAGTTCTCTGACACTTGCTGGGGCTACTTGTGCTAGGTATTTGGAATTACACACATTTGACTTTGCCTGGGATGTCAGGCTGTTAAAAAATGCCATCTGGGAGTAATGCACCATGGTGGATTTTCTAAGAAAAGCACAGGACATTTAAATCATAAAAGCCTTTTTAATTAATGTGCTTAGGCAAAACCAGTGAAACCTAGCTACCCAGGAAGCATCTCTCTAAATTCATAGTTGATTAATAAGACTCATGCCCATATTCCCATCAGATCCTATATTCTTTTGGAACAAGAGATAAATAACCCTTGGTGGTGTAGTGGTTAACAGCTACTGCTGCTAACCAAAAGGTCAGCAGTTTGAATCCACCAGGTCCTCCTTGGAAACCCTATGGGGCAGTTCTACTCTGTCCTACAGGGTCACTATAAGTCAGAATCAACTTGATGGCAGTGGGTTTTGTACGGGTCTTATTGCCACACATTGTCCTGGGCGGGGTTGGAGGTAAGTTAGTTCTGGAGATAAGATCTTCAATTGTTGGGCTAGCTACTAGGACGGTCAACAGTGCTATGAGAGTTTTCTCACCATCCAAAATGTTTTTTTTTTTTTTTCTTTTTGGAGGAATATACATGAAATATTATGTTTCATTCTCTAAAACAATCTCCCTCTATTTGAGATCTTTAATATATTCTAATTTTTCATGAAGTACTTATAGTTTACAAGGTGTTTTACCACTCAATTGGTTTCTAGAGGAGATCAAGTCCCAGACATACACAAAGACGGGTGTTTCGTGGGGGAAGGTAGGGGCTTTGTCTTCCACACTGGTTCTATCCTTTTAGTTTTCCTGGCGTAACTCCCCATTTTAGAGTGCTTATGAATATTCTGACACATGGGGCAATTCAGATGGGAACTGAGCAAAACATCAGGGCAGGATGGAAGACACTTCTGTTAAGTAGTCAGTCAGTAAGGCAAGTTGTAGGCTATTGTCTTATTGTCTATATCCCAGCAAGGAAGGTAATCAAAGCCCTTGACCCATGCGAAATCCTGTCCTCACTCCAGTGAAGACTGAATCATTGAAGGGAACTCTGATTTCACTCCCATGTGGCTCTTAAGCCCCAGCCAGCAACAGCCCTTACTTGAGAGTGTGCTCAAGAGGTGGTTGGGGTCTTGAGGTGTTTGCTCCTCCCTGTGACACTCAAGATCTGCTCCTGTCTTCACAGGACCTGCTGACCACCCTACTCTCCATATCATCACAGTCTCTCTTTTCACACAATGCAAGGGATACTTTCAAGTCTTCAGAATGGGAAGATTTTCTATTTCCCCTCCCATTCCATATTCTCCCAAATCTGTGAATTAAGCACGTGAATTCAACCCAGCCACCTGAAATCAAGATTTTCAAAACTCAAAAGCTAAAAACTGACTCCATTTTTCTCTGTCTTAACATTATACCTTATAACAACTGTCAGGTGTACCATAAACTTATTTATATAACTCTTTATACTCACATAGACAAAACATAGTTTACAAGAGACATATCTGAATGCTCCAAACTTCTTATCAATGGATCTCTTATCTCAATAAGCTTTTTTGTTCATTTATTTGTTTGTTTCCAAGGCCTTATTTGCCCTCTAAAACTCTCTGGTTGTTAACAAATTATTTTAAATTTTTGTAAAGCCTTTCTTTTGCTTTATTGAATTCCCATAATTCTACTCCTTTAGTATTTACTCATTTTTATTTATCTAGCTCCTCAATTACCAGAGAGAGTGTCAACCTATTCCTGAACTTAAAGAGGCTCATCCTATAATGGTTTTCTTTACTTAAACAAGTTGAAAAGTTAAAAATAAACAAAGCAGAAGTGATTCTGGGATAATAAAAGATTTTTACCTAAACTATCCCAAGCACAAAGACACAAAAATACTAGTCAAACATGAAGGGCAACTTGAAGGACAGTGGGAACTGCTTTTATCATAGATATACCTGAACTATGTTCCCAAGCCAGTCATATTCAGCTTAACAATAGCTAATGTATGCTGACGCTAAAGAGTATTTTTATAAAGATTTTTATTTAATTAAACCTCACCCATTTATAATCCATGTAAACAGACTTAAAGACAAAACACAAAACTCTCAGCATCAGTATCCTGGTAAACACAGTAAAAGAACAAGTGAAGATGCCAACAGTGAAATTCATAGTTTCAAGCACCATAAACTCGGTTCCTGAGACTTAAGAGTTGGATCCATGGTAAGGAAAAGGGGATTTTTCATAAACAAGAATGTGCTTTCATCAACATGAACCACAGTCAAATGTTATTATAATATTTTTTTTTATATGAAACTACAGAAGAAAATTTGCAGGTAGGGAGGAATCTTTGTGGCTGATTATTTTCCTGTTCGTATCTTCAGCTTTTTCAGAATGCATCTTTGCTGTGTGAATTAGATTCTTACCAGTTAGCCTCCTTGAGTCTCCCTAGCCTCAAAAATAAACTTGAAAACCTAACACCTATATCACCTATCATTTATGTCAATGTTGAAGAAAGAATCAATAGAATTTCTTAATTTTTTTAGGATATAGAGATGAGAGAAAAAGATGATCACGAACAAGATATTTGGCTCAAAGATCTGGGAGGATGGGGTTGCCATCAGTTGAGTTGGAGAAGCCTGTGGATAGGGCAGTTCTGAGATGTATACTCCTCCAGTAGTGTCCCGGCTTACTGAGAATATTTACTGTAGTAGCAAAAATCTAGGAGTCAGAGTGCTGACCAATCCACTGTTTAGCCCAGGCCTAGCATACATGGCCTACAGTTTGTTGGGTTCCATGGCAAAATATTTTTACATGTGATGGCTCAAGATATTTCAATATCGAAAGGCCAATTGCCACCAAATCGGAAAGGTGGGTCACAGTCATCTAAATGATAAACTCTATTTCATGGGATACTTATGTTCCCTAATTGTTTTATTATTGAGCCTGGTGATGCAGTGGTTAAGAGCTCAGGCTGCTAAACAAAAGGCTGGCAGTTTGAATCCACCACTCACTCATTGGAAACCCTATGGGGCAGTTCTGCTCTGTCCTATAGGGTTGCTATGAGTCGGAATTGACTCCATGGCAACTTTTTTTTTTTTTATTATTGAATACATTTTGTTTGTGGGAAAGAATTTTTGATGCGTGTTAGAAATCATTCTCCAAACACTTTTTCTTTTTTTTTTTAAATGCTGTGGACTTTTAGACATAATCAGAAGATAAAATTCTAGCTGGGATGGAAGATACCATGATTGAAGCAGTTTTAACATGAGAGTGTTCTATTAATAATTGTAAGCATGAACAGCTCCTACTCTCTAGCTGACAAATTCCTTCTCTTAAAAACTGTAGGGGTGCTAATTTATTCATCCTTTCTATTGGGAAGTCAATAGACATCCAAGAGGTATAAATAAAGAAATAGAAATTTCAGCCAATTTAGAATTATAAAGGTATAAAACTGTGAGTTGATGTTGAGAGGAAGTGTTAATTTCATAGAAGGGATTCATTAGATATTATGTCAATTGAAGTCTGAGCAGAAAACAGATGTCACACTGTTGTTGAGGAGAGTTTAATGAAAGGCAATTTACAAAGCTGTGGATGATGTTTAGGTAAAACAATAAAGGCTGATTAAGTACCCCGATTCTGCCAAGGCATAGGGGAAGCGGTAGTTACCAGCACGTGGCATGACCTATCACTGCAGGAAAGGGTCACTGACAGGAACTGTGGCTAAAAGCAGCTGCAGTCGTAAAGGTAGGAGCCACCACCCAGTGACATCACTAGAGTTGTTGTCACCCAGTAGGGTAACTCATGGTGTCACCCTTCCATGGACCACGTCTCGTACCAGACAATACAGAAACCTTAGTGATTGTTTTACACTGATGTTCCTCACGAACCGTAATTCCTTTATACCTCTGAATGTAACGGCAATAGTAGTGACAGAAATAACTAGCAAAATTAAAATTATACCCTTAAATTATAGTATGCACAGCCTACATCTAGTTACATTTACATAATCTCATGTGGTTAAAGTGAAAAATTGACAAGGAAATGAGAATTTGAAGTAAAAACCTTTAAGAACGACATCAAAATTATGTTCATTTTTAAAATTAAACCTTACTGCTACAAAAGATGTATTAATGGATTCAGTTTGCATAGTCAATAATGGCCCCAAAAATGTAGACGTTGTAGACAAATGCATATGAAAATATATTCATAAGTGAAATAATACTATAAAAATACACAGGAAAAAATACTCAAGCCTTTCAGCACTTAGTGAACATCTTGACTAAATCAGAACTTTCTTTTCCTGGCCTCCAAAGCTGTGAAGGTGTGAATGATTTCATTGAAATCAATGCATTTCACCAACTCACTTTCAAATCGATAATATGGTAAGATCAGGAAGCCTTGACTGTCCCATGGTAGGTTGCAAATAGTTCTTTGTAAGTTTCAGCTTTAAAAAGCTCCTCTCACGTGAAGATCGTCAGAAATAACTTTGGGCTTAGGGAAAGGGTTGGGAGAGATTCTATGAAGTCCCATTCAGCTATGAATGTCAAAACGTCTAATGTTGTCCAATCTTTGGCTTCTTCCAGATCAATCCCTGCTGCTCTCAGGTTCCTTCTCTGCCTTCATGTTTCTATTAAAAGCTCACTCTTGGATACCTCGTCATAGAAAGTGGTCAGTCTTGGAATGGATACCTTTAACAGTTCTTCAGTGGTAAATATGAGACTTTTCACTTGAACAGCTCAAACATGGCTAGTACTTCCTTAATGGCTCTTCACCTGATCTGGAGTTCAGAATAAAAGTTATCAATGCATTCAAGCATCACCCTTTTATTTTCTTCTTGCAGAGTGAGTCCAGCATCGCTCACCTGCTCCCCATCCTCTGCCAGACCCTTCTTGAACCTAGCTGTTCTCTCTAAGGCAATCCCGTGGTTGTCTGATTTTAAAAGTGCCTGTTCAATTGCATGTTTCACTAGGTGACTGTGTTCCTTGTGCAGAAAAAGTCTTGGCCCCTCTAGCTTTGTCATCACCTTGTCAAGAGGTAAGCCCTTAGTCTGCAGGTGCTCCTGTGTAAGATTCACTTACTGAACTACATCATACCGGAAGTACAGGTAGCACAGAAAAGTGAGTTTATAGACAGCAGGCAAAAGATCTTGTGCTGCTCCTCTTGCGTCCAAGTTTTAAAGAGGATCACAAAGAGCTTCAATGGCCTCCGCAAACTTATCCAAATTTTTTTAACTGGCTTAACTGCAACATGATAAGAACTACAGCGTTGTGTTGATAGTCTTTTCACTGACACTCCAGTGTGGTCAACCAACACATCTCATCGATGGGTGGAAGCAGCAAAGAGAGAAAACATTGTGCCAAGAGCTCTAAAACATGTCATACAAGATGCATTTTCAGCAACTGACCCTACAAGTCAAGCAAATGGTCCTCACATCCATTTGGGGACTCTATTATTTTCTGCTTTGAATTTTTTTTTTTTTTGATTCCTTGTGTTTTCATTAATGGAAGTATGCTGAATCACGGGGTGCATTTAAATTTTTGGTTGGTAATACGGATTTTGAGAAATATTATCTGGGACTACATGGTTACTACTGAACTTCTTGTGTTCTCAAGCCTGCTGATTGATGGGTGCAATGAACTTTGGTTGCTAAAAATATGGTGAGGCACCTTCCATTAGGTTACATGGGGAGTCTCTGGTTACCCAAATAGGACACACACACACACACACAAAACAAAACCAGTCACTAGGGCTCTCTATCACACCAAAAAAAAGGAAAAGAAAAACCCATTGCCATCAAGTTGATTCTGACTGATAGTGACCCTATAGGACACAGTAGAACTGTCCCATAGGGTTTCCAGAGAGCGGCTGATAGATTCAACTGCTAACATTTTGGTTAGCAGCTGAGGTCTTAAACACTGTGCCACACTGGAAACCATAAATATGCTTACGAGCAGGGGCGGATTAACCAGTAAGCACAGTATGCACTGGCTTACAGCAAGCAGGCACACACGGGCTTAATTGTATTTACTTACTACCCTGTAGTGCACAAGATGTGGTGAAAAACAGGTGAAATTGTGCATTACAGGTTAGTAAGCAAACACAAGTAAACCTGTGTGTACCTTGCGTATTGGGTAAACTGCCCCTGCTTACAAGGTTTATCTAAGGGTAGAAAAGTCAAAAGAGACAAAGTTTTTACCCAGTCACACTTCCTGATTGCACTACCTTATTCGAAGCCTCATACTCCAGGTATTATGTTTCAACTAATGTTTCTTTTGCTTTTCACCCTTACACAAGTCTCCACTGAAGGGTAGCAAAAGGGAGGAGAAAAGTATACTCCCAAAGAATTCCAGAGGCATAAAAAGTGGTTGGGATACCACATGCACAGCAGTGATCAAAGGGTTAAAAATACCTTTCTTGTTCTTTCCTTTAATAATGGTTTGTACACCTCCATGGTTTCCAGCCATTGTGGCAACATTTTCATAACCTTGAATGCAACAATCTTTATGTCCAGTCCATCACTTTCCAGGTTTTTAAGAACATCAGAACTTAGGTCAGCAGCTTTTTGTACCTTTAAAGAGAAAAATCCTAAAAAGATTTCTTTCACTTCAACTTTCCTGTTGTTGATTTTTACCCATCTGATCACTTTGGACATCTGGTCAGTATATGATATGTCAGGTATGCTGTGGAACATGATACCAAAGTACTTCCCAGAATCTATGACCATGACAATCTTCTCCTTCACATTTTTTGCGAAGGTATTTATAAATTCACTGAGTTTTTGATGCAAGATAAGAGGCTGATACTTTAAGCTGACATATGCTCCTCTTTAATCTCAATAGGTGCACTTTCAGCATTGGATCGTATTTTGAAAGCATCTCAACCATCTCAAGAAAGTGCCTTTTATTCAATGAAGGTTCATCTTTCTTGTGGCCACAGAATGCCAGATTCTGTTTGGCAAGAAACAGTGTGATATCAAGCAACCTATGCAAGATGTCCCTCCACTTCTTCTCCACTTCCATCAAAGCAATAGTATCGGTGTCAGTGATCTCGTGCAGCCTCTGCCCTGCTGCCAATGTTTTCCACTTTTCAAGACGACATAGGTGTTCCTTGGATGTCTCATGTTTATGTACTTCCTGTCTCAGTTTCCTCCACTTCTGTACCTCCACTCACAAATTTCCATGTCATATCTGTAGCTCTAACAGCAAACAATCAGCAGCAAAACAGTACAAATTGTCGCGGAAGAATGAGTAAACAAACCATCCATGACCAGAGAATTTTCTTGCCAATTGGCATTACCTTGTAACACTGCTCTCTCCAAAGCTGAGGTCCATCTCCCTTTGCTTTTGCATCTTACCTCGCTGCAGCATTGGACGGTCTATCTTTGTTCTGGAAAGAAATACTTCCCCTTTTGATGACTTCAGCCCCAAAATGATCTGGAACTGGTGTCTCCCAGAAAGAAACGTCACACCAAATTTGCAAACCTTTCTCCTTAACGTCACTTATCTCACTTATAGTACCTCGGCTAGAGTCGCTTTCAGCGCTTTCTTTTGCTTCAAATTCTTCCATTTCTACTCTTGGCTCTTCTGCAGAAGGCATGCTGGCATCGGAAAAAAAAAAAAAAGAAGAAGAAGAATCAGCTTTGTGAACTGGAGTGTGTTTTGATGAAACCTGGCCATCATCTGGTCTTTTGATGTATTAAGCATGGATCCAGCAAGCCTTTTGAGTGATTTAATTCCTGTCTCTTTTGCTTTTCTTTACCGGCAGCCACTTGGCCTCTTTCACTTATGCACTCCATGTGGCATGGTAGGTGTCCTTGTACAATTAAAAAAAACAAAGATAAATTATCATTATTTGAAAAAAAAACAATAAGAAAATGTAAACCTCTTGAATATGTTAGTTCTAGCAAAAGTAAATTTTGACATTCACTATTTTTAAACCATAATTCAAACTTAAATGCTGAAAATTTAAAGTCAGATGTATATTTGCACGGAAGTGATGTTTTTAAAGAAAATTAAAAAACTTTAAATTTAAGATTTATATTATATTACTAAACATGTAACAAGAAACGTAGCATTTACCCCTCTACACGTTTTAAACTGTCAATTTCTCTATTAGTTGTCAAAGTTATATAATCAATAAATGTTACGCATGTAAGTTTATCAATTTTAATCATAGAATAATATAAATATAGTTGTAAATATAATTGCTTAAATGTAATATTTCTTAGATTATATGAGTACTAACAACAAAACTGTTTTCTAAAATTTTTCTATGTTGAATTATAACATTGTTATACATTATTAGTAACTGAACAGAGGACTTTTTTTGTTATTTGCTTTTTCCTTTAATTACTACTTCATTCTCAAAAAAGTTATTGATATTGGTTCACAAATACTAATTGCCACAAAACTGTAGCTAAGACACTAGAAAGTTTGACAAAATTAGTGACTATAAAAACAACCGGCAGCAATAAAAACAAGAGTACACGCTTGTAGCATGCATGCAGATGAAACCACATGGTTCAAAGCATCATTGTAATTGAGTAATAATGAAAGCTCTGACTGGAGCACATTAGAAGGTTCAAAAGTAAATTAGCATGGAGTTTTAGCCTTGTAGGTATATTGACACATGTAAGCTGGGCTTTTGAAAAAAAATTTTGTTGTTATAATTAACTACAAAGAAGTTTTTTAAAAAAATAGTAAATTTCTCCTGAAACACTGACAAAAATTTTATAGCAAGTCATTTTGGTGTCACCCCCTCTGACAGTGTCACCTGGTGTGGTCCACATCCCCCGCACTCCCTTAGTGACGTCACTGCCACTGCCCACCCGTGGCCCAATAGAGAAGTAGCCAGAGGGACAAATACTCTCCCTCAGTCTCCTAATGATGCCTCCCATTGGCCAGACTCAATTGGAAGCCAGAGGGCATGAGAGCCTAGATAGTGAAATCCAGAGGACAGCCTTCTAAGTTGCAGTGCAGCGTGGAGACAGGTGGAGAATGGCCTCGAAGATGTATATATAACCCGGTCCAGACACTAAGATCGAAAGCTTAAATACATTAAAGTGCTAGAGACTGGTGGAGAATGGACTTGAAGATGTATACATAATCCAGCCTAGACACTATCTAAGATCAGAAGATTAAATGTATTAAAGTCTTCCACGAAAACACATACATGTCTACAAAAACAATTGTTTTTAAAACATTTTAATATATATATATGTGTGTGTGTATACATACATATATATACTCATATCTTTTGTGATAAAGAAGTATATATATATGTATATATCAGCAAATCCTTGAATTTCACTTCAGATACATTTTAAATAACTTAAATTTAATTTCCATTATATTCAACTAATATTATATTTAATAATCTTCATAAAAGTTGCAGTACAGCACCATTTTAAATGATTTCTATTATCTATCTTTCTGCGTACGTACATATATATTACTGTGAATATATATGTCTCTATATATATACATAGATCTGAAATGATGTGTAAATAACGTATAAATAGAGTTACATCTGGATGGTAAGGGTTCATTTGTTTTTTAACTTCCTTTTTTGAACTTTTCTGTATTACTTAAATTTTTAATAGTAAAAAATGTACAATAAAGGCTACAAACTAAAAATATATATTCCTATGTGGGGGGAAAATACACCTACTGATTTGGGGCACACTTCTTCAAATGCTATCTTTTCCATGAGACCTTACTGGCCATCACAGTCATAACTACTTCCCTTCCTCCTCTGTCATTTCCATTAAAAAGTGAAACTACAGCACCAAAGCAAAAAAAGGAAATGAGGTCCACCCATGGAGCCTGTGATCCATGACAGAGGGGTTGGTAATGAGGTAAGAGTCAAGGTCAGGTAGTTGGAGGAGGTCATTGAGAGATTTTGTGAGATAAGCAGGAGGAGGTATCAAGACATACTATGAAGAACTTGAGTTAAGGAGCAAGCACCAGCAAAGAGCCAAGGTCACTGAGAGGCAAGAGCATAGGGAATGGCGGCTAAGAAAATAAAACAAGTTCTGGCTGATGGCAGTCCTCTCCTTTTGGGGTAATTTCTAGGGATTCTATGCATGCTTTCTGGTCCTGCCCTACATGGTCTTAAAGGCCATGCCTGGCCCCTGACACACACTCATCTTCCAGAACATTTGATTTGTACTTTCCTTATACTCTGCAGCACGTTCTACCTTATTTTTAAAATTTGCCTTTTATATGACTCATCAAACTTTCAATGTACCCATTTATCTATACGAGTATGATTTCATACCCCAAAACTCACTGCCATTGAGTCAATTCTGACTCATGGTGACCCATTAGGGTTTCTGAGGCTGTAAATCTCTACGGAAGCAGACTGCCACATCTTTCTCCTGTGGAAGAGCTGCTGGTTTCAAACCGCTGACCTTTTGTTTAGCAGTCAGTAGCTTTATCCACTATGCCATCAGGGCTCCTTCGTGGATTCATAGGTTTTTATTTTTATTCTCTAATTCGATATTTTCTTTACTTATTTCAGTGCTTAAATTGCCCAGATCTGGCCAGTGGAAGCCTCGTTGAGCTGGCTTCTCTGCCCTTTTGGCAAATCCTCATTATTCTTTGAACATCTCTGCCACCACAAGGTATTCCAGGTTCATCTTGTACTTTCCCAGCCCTAGCCCTAGGCACAGCCATTACTCCCAGGATTCCTCATTCCTTCGAGTGGGGAATGCTATTTCAAAACCAAGGTCTAAGAGATCTTACCTATGCTTATCACTAAGGGCATGTCACCACTGCCAAACTGTCAGTGTACATAGCTAGTGAGCACAGCTGCACACACACATGCACACACATTTACACTTACATTTACTCATACATCTATCAATCTATCTATGTAGTCTGTGTACCTACCTACCTATCATCTATCTATCTACCTACCTATCCATCTTAAAAATCATGAGTTCACACAGGTACCTTCAATTCTTATCCAACAGCACAGTTGTCTTTTTGTTGTCTCTCTTTCCAATTTTCCTACTCCTTTCTCAAATGGTGAGACACTTGATTCCCATTATATTTAATAGTCTTACTCATTTGATTAATCCTTTTGTATGTTAAAAAAAAAACTCCCTTCTCTGCCACCACTCACACCCCTAGATAGATATCTACCTTCCACTTCTGGGGTTCCAAGGTCCCATGTTGAGCTATCCCTCCCTCCACACACAGAAACCCTTTTCATTCCTTCCAGGTCCTAACACCCTGTGCTGAGCCATCAAACCTGCACTTGGACATCACCCTCATACTTGTTGGGCTCTGAAATCACACTCCTGGTTGCCCTGATTTTTCCCAGCTCCCTGTATGGACAATAAACTTGCTATTGGGCTGAATTATTCAGGAACGGAATGGAAGGGAAAGAAAGGTTAAGAGTGCAGTTTATTATTTTAAATGCCTATATCAGAAAAAAAATGACAAAGACAAAATCAATGAGCTAACTTTCCACAATAAAAATAAATCTAGAAAACAGAAGAGCAAATGAAAAGAATGGAGCTTTCAATTAAGTGTGAAAATCAATGAAATAGAAACTGAAGAGATAACATGAAAACAGTTAAGAGAGGCAAAAATTAGTTCTTCGATAAACACCTTAGCAAGACTGCTCAAGAGAAAAAGACATAAAAAGATGTAATTAGCAATACCAGTGACAGAAGAGGGAACATTACTACAGAAAGCAAAAGAATAATTAGAAGATATTATGAACAACATTATGCCAATAAATTTGACAACTTAGATGGAATGGACAAATTTCTGAATAAGTGCTACTTACTAAAATAAATGTAAGAAGAAAAAGGATATCTGAATGCTTGTCATGGATTGAATTGTGTTCCCCCAAAATACATGTCAACTTGGCTAGGCCATGATTCCTGGTATTGTGTGATTGTCCACCATTTTGTCATCTGATGTGATTTTCCTATGTGTTATAAACCCTACCTCTATGATGTCAGTGAGGCAGGATTAGAGGCAGTTATGTTAATGAGGCAGGACTCAATCTACAAGATTAGGTTGTGCTTTAAGTCAATCTCTTTTGAGGTATAGAATAGAGAAGTGAGCAGAGAGACAGGAGGATCTCATGCCACCAAGAAACAAGAACTGGGAGTGAGCGCATCCTTTGAAGCTGGAGTCCCTGCACTGAGAAGTTCCCAGATCAGGGGAAGTTGATGACAAGGACCTTCTCCCAGAGCCGACAGAGAGAGGAAGAAGTCCCCTGTAGCTGCCTCCCTGAATCCTCAGTTCTAGCCTCCTAGACTCTAAGAGAGTAAGTCTCTGTTTGCTAAAGCCATCCACTTGTGGCATTTCTGTTATAGCAGCACTACATGACTAAGACAATGCTCATATATCTTTGGAAGAAATTTAATAGTTGATCAAAAACTTCCCCACAAAGGGAGGTCTAGTCAAAGACAGCTTCCTGATGAAACCTAGCAAACCCCTAAAGAAGAAAATATCAGTGCTTCAGAATACAGAGGAGGAGGGGAAACACTTTTCAAGTCATTTTATGAGACCAGCATAATCCTGATACTAAAACCTGACAAAGACATTACAAGAAAATTAAGCTACAGACCAATATATCTCATGACCAAAGATGCAAAAAAACCCTAGCAAAATATTAGTAAATTTTCCAAATTTAAACTACACCACCAGGGTTTCCTTAAACCACACAGTATGCCCTTATCGGCTTCATCCATGCACAGATTTCACATGAGCACAATGAAGTATTCGGAATTCCCATTCTTGCAATGTTATTCATAATTTGTTATGATCCACACAGTCGAATGCCTTTGCATAGTCAATAAAACACAAGCTAACATCCTTCTGGTATTCTCTGCTTCCACCTAGGATTCATCTGATATCAGCAAAGATATCCCTGGTTCCACGTCCTCTTCTGAATTCAGCCTGAATTTCTGGCAGTTCCCTGTCGATACACTGCTGCAGCCGCTTTTGAATGATCTTCAGCAAAATTTTGTTTGCATGTGATATTAATGATATTGTTCAATAATTTCCACATTCAGTTGGATCGCCTTTCTTGGGAATAGGCATAAATATGGATCTTTTCCAGACGTTTGGCCAGGTAGCTGTCTTCCAAATTTCTTGGCATAGACAAGTGAGCACTTCCAGCATTTGCATCCATTTGTTGAAACATCTCAATTAATATTCCCTCAATTCCTGGAGCCTTGTTTGTTGCCAATGACTTCAGCACCGCTTATACTTCTTCCTTTAATACCAGCAGTTCTAGGTCTTATGCTACCTCTTGAAATAGTTGAATGTCATCCAATTCTTTTTGACACAGTAATTCGGTGTATTCTTTCCATATTCTTTTGAAACCTTCTGTGTCATTCCCCCCCACCTCACCCATGAGAAAAAGAATAAAGAATAAAAAGCTAGATTCTAGAAACTATCTGTTATAGATTAGCTTTTATTCCCCCAAAATACATGTTGTAAATCCCAACCCTTAAACCTGTGATTATAATCCCATTTGAGAATGAGTTTTTTTGTTGTGTTAATGTGGCAATATTAGCGTAGGATGTGTCTCAAATCAATCTCTTTTGAGATATAAAAGAAGATATTAAGCCAGCAAGCAATTAAGCAAGCAGAGATGGGGGAAGATATTTGCCAAGCCATATGAAGATCACCAAGGAGCCAAGGAACAGAAGCTGAGGAGACAAGGACCTTTTCCTAGAGCTGACAGAGAAAGTTGTCTCCTAGAGTCAGTGCCCTGATTTCAGACTTCTAGCCTCCTAAGAGTGAGAAAATAAATTTCTGTTTCTTAAAGTCACCTGCTTGTGATATTTCTGTTATAGCAGCACTAGATAACTAAGACACCATCCATCAATGACAAAGAAACAGACAAGATAGGCGTTTAAATTCCATACCCAGTATGAACAAGCTGAAACATGTTTACCTTCCAATTTTATTACCCATACCTGAATAAGAGCGGATGTTTCATTATAAAGTGACATCTTGTTTTTCATAGTATAGACTAGAAATTTTTCTTTCCAAAATCTTCCAAAATGATTAAATGAATAATATTTTGGTGTGAAGATTGAATGACAACTAGAAATGAGAATATTATAAAGTGATGCTCAGGCCAGGCTGAATTTCAAGTGACTATTCCCAGCAGTTACATAGTGAAAAAGACAGATATGAACATTCCACTCATTGCAACAATGTGGTGCCCTGAATTAAAGAATTTTGAAGGAAACAAACTTTATTATTATGCAAGGATTATTACAAGAAAATGAAAATTAAATGAGTGGATGAATCAATTAAGAAAGAAAAGAAGTGATTTCCCTGATTGCAGAGAGAAAAAAAAAAGACAAAATTATATTATTGAATATTTATTTTAATGGTATTTTCTGAATCTTTCTACAGTGATACTAGTTGCTGCCAAGTGAATTAGGACTCATGGCAACCCAATGCATGTCACAGTAGCACTCAGCTCTGTAGGGGTTTTCAACAGTTCATTTTTTTTTTTTTTTCACGTAAGATAAAATATATATTACCATCACCTTTCCTTAGAAACTTTAGCCTTCACAGCATTTTCTTTTCCACCAGGTTTTGGAAGCACAATTATTAATTTCTAAGTGGAAGGCTTAAACTTAGAGGGGCAAACAAGATTGCATTATAATTATTTTATTAGTCACTTCTCCCAAATTACAAGTTGAAACTCACAGACTAATAAAGGATCGCTTTCTGGTATGTGAATCGTTAAATCTGAAAAATCTTATGAAGACATAAACTTAAATCCACTTAACAATCATTTGAACAATTAATCACTATGGACAGAAAATGTTGTTTTTAGGAGTCGTGGAGTCGGTTCTGACTTATAGCGACCCTGTGTACAACAGAACGAAACACTGCCAGGTCCTGAGCCATCCTCACAATCGTTGTTATGCTTGAGGCCATTTTTGCTTCCGTTGTGTCAAACCATCTTGTCGAGAGTCTTTCTCTTCTCCGCTGATCAAAAGTTCATTTTTTAGAAGTTGTTTGCCAGGTCTTTCTTCCGAGTTGCTTCTGGGTGAACTTGAACCTCCAACCTTTCTGTTAGCACCCAAGCACATGAACCATTTGCACTATTCAGGGACACCTTCTACAAGGATAGAGAAATATAAAACCACAGTCCTCACATTTGAGGAATTCAGTTTTGTGAGTGAACGAATGTATATGCCAATATTGAAATTACAGTGGAACAAGAACTAAAGAAGATTGTGTAAATTGCAAAGGAATAACAATATTGTGGAGGCCTAGGGAAAGAAGTAGGAAAACCTGGTGGTGAGGTGATTAAGAGCTCTGGCTGCTAACCAAAAGGTTGGCATTCGAATCCACCAGGACCTCTTTGGAAACAGTATAGGGCAGTTCTACTCTGTCCTCTAGGGTCTCTGTGAGTCAGAATTGACTCGATGGCAATGGGTACTGTGGTAACGGGTAGGGAAGGGAGTAGTCAGAGATGGCTACAAGGAAAAGAAGTTGTGAAGGAACAGTGATAAACCAGTAGTGGGAGAAGCAGAGGAAGTGCATTCTGATACGGAACCATCAGAATCAAAAACATGGTAGCACGAAAGTGTGTAGCATATTCAGGGAACTGTGAGTAATTCAATACCTCTAAAGCAAAGTGTGGGAGATGGGAAGGTGATGAGGTTGCAGATCTGGTCAGGAGAAAGAATTTGCAGGATCTGAGATACTATTCTGAGGTTATGGAACCAAGCATGGAAGGTTTTACCCATTGGAGTAATACCAAATTTAAAGCGCACTGGTAGTCTGGCTTCGTCTGGAGTCAGGGTGAAAACTAAAATGCTAATATATATAATAGCTTGCAGGAGAGGTGATGTGGGCCCAATCCAAAGTCATAGAAGTGGGAATGAAAAGTAAATTTGAGGATATTTCGGAGGCAGAATCAATAGAAATTAGTGAGTAGTTGGATGTGCAGGGTCTGTATGAGGAGAGAAAAATCACGGCTGACCCAAAGGCTTCTTGCACAGGTGGCTAGATTAACCTAGGCATTGCTAAAAGATGGCTTTGAGTAGATCAACTTTCAAATTGTAGACTTCTAGAACTAAGTTAATAGGGGTCAAAGCATAAGTAGAAGCCTTAGTTTCTTAGTGGGGATTTGATCCATACTTCTTTTGTGAATAAAACTTTAACGAAATAAGAGCAACCCCGAATTTTCTAAGCTTTTGGTAGAGCCTGAAATGTCAATTTTCCTTGCCAGAAGGATTCAGGCATGTACCATATTTTTACCCAAATAATGTGCGCCTTCTACACGTGTTTGCCAACCACCCCCACTGCCCCCCCAGAAGTATTTTCACAAGTGTGTTATATTAATTTTTTTTTTACAGCAATATGTAAAAAAAAAAATGCCACAGTGGCACTTAAAAAATACCTCACAGGGGTGGGGGGAGAGAGCACAGTTAGTTAGCAAAGAAGTGTAGAAGGCATGCGTTATTTGCGTAAAATACAGTAATTCCTTTCTAAACATTGTGGATGATTCACTCGGCATGATTTATGACCTGTCATTAGGTAAGAGAGAAGAAGAAGGGAAATTGCAACAGAACAGATGAAGGTGAGGTCAACCAAATATGTTGAATGTGAGCACCTGCAATTCATACTTAATGAGTTATTTTAGAAGTTTCAAGTTGAATGAGCACAAAAACCCCTGTGGAAACAAATATCTCCACCCAGAATGATGTCTTCTCTTACTACACTCTGGGATCTTGCTCTGTGCTGCTGAAAATGAGTTAAACGCATTTTATGACTAAGCCCTGCTGGCATTATTTGCATATAGTCAGAATGCTATTATCGAAGTGAACTTTTTCTCACTTTTCCATCTTCTGCCTCTACATTAGTCCATACCCTGCGTTATCTACTGATTCATCCCAATCTCAGCCAGTCTTCAGACACTCAGCTTCATACTCCATGTTTGACCTCAGGGCACCGTTTTTCAGGAAGCTCCCAGTTACCAGACCACTCTTTACCTCTGAGGAACCCTAGCTCAGATTGCTGGTTTCTTGGGAAGACCCAGGACTATGGATCAAGAGATCTGAGTCCTATCATTTCATTTCACCTCATCTCAAATTTCCACTCCTTAAAGTGGGAACAGTCATTTCGCAGCTAACTGGCCCATAGTGAAAACGAAATGGAAGGATGCTGTCAAATGTTCCTTGTAAGCATAAAATGCTAGACAAATGCAAAGGATTGTAATTGCCATCTAACCTTTCTCAGCTATTTTATACATATTGATTGAATTATATGAACAATGAACCTCAGGTTCCTCTTTTCTATTATGAAGGTAAAAATACTGCCTTAACAGGGTGGTTATGAGAAGAAAAGGAGCAAATATGTAGGGCATGTTGCACAAGTTTTGGAAGCACTGAATAAAAGGTGGTACGCTTGGTAGAAATATTGGTGTTATTATTGTTATTGATTCATTCCAAAGTAATCAGGGTTTGACCCTACTCTACCTGTAGTGTACAAATACGTTGGTCACTGGGGACAGTGCAGATGGACTGTGCAGAGAAGGTGGTGCAATCCTATACAACATGTGGGATGGAACAGTAGAGTACTGGTCATTTATGTAGTAGGTGCAGCCTAGGCCAAGGTCTTTGCTTGGCATAAGTACAGCACTACCCATTTCTAATAAATAGAGTTGATGAGATAGTGAGTTTAAGTGGCTTTAGAATCCCAGCCTCCAAGAATGAGGACCAAGACAATTACTTGCATTTTGAGCCACTGTTGGCATTGAGCTTGAGCTGTCCTTTCTGGATCTTCTCTTGGAGATGAACTTACTATAGGCAAGTAACAATCATTACCCCTACAGATGTAGGAAAGGTTTAGCCTGACCTTGACTTCAGTTTCTAGAATTGGACAAGATTCTAGAGATCATTCAGTGCAACTCGCTTATTACACAGAAGATGAGAACAGGCTCCAAGAGAAGAATTGACTTTCCAAAGGTTGTACAGCTTCTTGTTCCTTTATTCTGCATGTGATTGGTCTCTGCTGGCCAAGGTCACCTTGTTGTTGCTTTTCTGAGGCTGAGCACCTGGGTGGTTTCTTATCTGAGTCTTGGATGGCAGCCAGGCATGCAGATGGGCAGAAGTAGTTGACTCAGACTTGGGAACACTTTGCGCCTGAGGAGCCATGGTATGGTCTAAAAGAAAGGTGTGGGCTTTGGGTGCTTCCCCACAGCAACCGAGTTTTGTCAGCATGACTAGGTGAGTAAGGAAGAAGGAGCATTGCCCTACCCTGCAGGACTCCTGCTAACAGGGCATGGGGCAACTTTGATTACTCACCCAACTCAGGATATGCATGGCTCAGGTAAGCAGAGCAGAGAATGATGGGGGTGGTAAGTCAGCATGGAAAGACTGGAAAGAGGATTTTGCTTTCTTGGGGAAAGAGCTTTCTTGTTTTTTATTCAGTCCTTCATTTATACAAGAGATATTTATTGGTTGCTTACCATATGCCAGACAGTATGCAAATGTTTAAATATTCAAAGGCAAATAACACGGCTTCTGTTTTCAAAAAATTTATAGTAAAGTATGAGAGATGACAGGTGAAATGCCAAATATCATAAATAACAATGGTGAACACAAAGCACAGTGGGAACTCCACGGGGAACTATGTCTATGTGTGTTTTTGTGTGAATGTATGTGGTGTTCAGAGAACTTTTCCCAATCATGTATTAGCTGAGTCTTTAAGGATGCAGACAGGCTCTGATGTCAGAGGCGTGAGAAATCACAGCTCTTGTGAAGAATGAATAATTCAATATGGCCGGAGTGCAAAATAAAGAGTACGAATTATTTGAAGATGCTTAGCATGCCACTATCAAGCCTGTGTAGAAATGTTCCAACCCACTTTGCTCTTGAGCAAACTGCGGCTCAGGGAGATAAAGCCATTCTCCTAAGACTACAAAAGATACCAAACATCAGACCACAATTAGACTGAACCTGCACTTTTTATGTGTCTCTCAGCCTAGACTCTGAATGACACATTTGAAGAAAATTATCTCTAAGCTTTCCTCTAATTAAAATCAAGCAGTAGTTGGGAACTCAGCTGCCATTTTCTTATGGAAACTGTGGCATATATACTGGTTAGGTAGCCAGGTTTATTTTACAAAAAGCTCCTCGATCTATAATGTACCTATACTACTGAACCAAAATAATGTGAGTAAAGGAGTGTGAAATATAACTAAGCTTCAGCTTGGAATGCCTTGAAAAATCTCACCCTCAGCCTTGGAGATCCTGACAGGTAACAGATGGACAGGGTGTGAAAATGCAGAAAGAAAACTATAGACACAGGTCACTAGGGACCCACGAATTGCGAGGCACAACGTCTTTTCCAGAACAATTCCCCCAGGGTTGCCTCTTAACCCTGCAGTCTCTACATATCAATTTTTTTTTTCTTCAGGAAACCTTTCCATGATACCACCTGAGGTATACAGCCAGCTTTTCTCGTCTTTAATGTTCCATAGATCTTCTTTTTCCCTCCTGAAACAAGCACCCCCGAAAAAACTGATGTTTCATAGAGTTCTATCGCTAAAACCTATGAAAAATCACAAAATTAAAAGACCCCCAAAGCCCCTTACATATTCTTTTCTCAAGTCAATCCTTTGGAAAAAGTCAAAAGTCTGACCACATCATTACATAACTGCCAAATTACATCATTGCATAACTGCCAAACCACTGAGAACCATGGCCGAGCCAAGGTGACACGTAACCTTAACCATCACAGCAAGCGTTACTCTCACCTCGCACTGCAGCATTGGTTAGTGCCAGACATACATTGTTACTGTGCAAAATTGTTGAATAGTAGGTTTTTTACTATTGTAGTACATGTGAAATGTCAAATAATGAGATAGCCAATAAATGAGGAGTTGTTATAGTTGCTAGATGCCACCCATTCAGTTCTAAATCATAGTGACCCTATGTACAACAGAATGAAATACTGCCCAATCCTGCACCATCCTCACAATCGTTGTTATGTTTGAGCCAATTGTTGCAGCCACTGTGTCAATTCATCTTGTTGAGGGTGTTCCTCTTTTTCTCTAACCCTCTACTTTCTCCAGGAACTGGGCCCTCCTGACGACACATCCAAAGGACACGAAATGAAGTCTCACCATCCTGGTTTTTAGGGAACATTCTAGCTGCACTTCTTCCAAGACAGAATCATTCATTCTTCTGGCAGTCCATGGTGTATTCAATATTCTTTGTCAGCACTACGATTCAAAGGCATCAATTCTTCGTTAGTCTTCCTTATTCATTGTCCAGCACATGAGGTGACTGAAAATATCATGGCTTGGGTCAGGCGCACCTTAGTCCTCAAGGTGACATCTTTGCTTTTTAGCACTTTAAAGAGGTCTTTTGTAGCAGATTTGTCCAATGTAATATGTCATTTGATTTCTTGATAGCTGCTCCCATGGACTTTGATTGTGGATCCCGGTAAAATGGAATCCTTCAATATTTTCTTTATTTATTATGCTGTTGCTTATTGATCCATATTGGTCCAGTTGTGAGGATTTTTCTTTTGTTCATGTTAGGGTGTAATCCATACTAGAGATTGAATGGATTACAAACTACCACAGTATGACAAACCAACAGAGGAGTGGTAGAAGTTAGGAGTAGTTCTGTGTTTCTAGTGCGTATATATGTATATATAAAACCAAACCAAATCCAGTGCCGTTGAGTCGATTCCGACTCACAGCGACCCTATAGGACAGAGTAGAGCTGCCCCATAGAGTTTCCAAGGAGCACCTGGCAGATTCGAACTGTCACCCTCTTGGTTAGCAGCCATAGCACTTAACCACTATGCCACCTGGGTTCCTATATATATACATACCAAAAAAAAAAAAAAAAACAACTATTGCTGTCGAGTCAATTTTGACTCATAGGACGGAGTAGGACTGCCCCATAGGGTTTCCAAGGAGTGGCTGGTGGTTTGAACTACTAACATTTTGGCTATCAGCCAAGCTCTTAACCACTGTACCACTGGGGCTCCATAACCCAAAACCAACCCACATGTATGTACGTATATACATATACATGGACTATTTTAAAGTGTTAATATAACTTAAGTTGAATTTAGCAAAGCAACAAAACGTGAAATGAGTCTGAACTTGCTGATATTAAAAGTATGTTTCTTTGCTACAATAAATATTATTTCTTAAAGATGCCTCAAGGTTTAAAAAAATTAGTTATGGCAAAAACAAGGGAAATCCATTGTGGTTTAACTACATACTTTGAATGTAGATAGGTTTGTGGGTCTCTTGGCCAAAAAATGAGCATATGAGAACTATAGAGATTGGTCCATCACCACTCCCCCTAGTTCGTAGTTTCTGAATGTTTATGAAATAGACATTCTGTTCTTTCACCATAATTAGCAAAATTGTTTGGGATTTGTTCTCTTTTTAAGCGGAGTCACTGCTTATCACTGGTCTTTTTTTTTTTTTTTTTTTAAAACCATGTCATCTTCATTTCTGGGTTCTTTATTTTGATTCATCCTTTAATTGACTAGATTTTTTTGTCAAGAAATGTTTTCCAAAAGGGCTTATGTGTGCTATGCTTCCTGGAGAATGTCTGACTGTTCCTGCCTTTACACATGAATGGTGTCTTGGCTAGTCGAATATTCTTCAGTCACAGCCTCTTTCCCTAGAAACTTTGAAGACACTGCAGAACTGTAATCCCAAATTGAATGTTACTGGAGAAGAGTTTGATTTTGGCCCGCACATTTAATCCCTTCTAGATTTGCTCTTTCTAACTGGATCCTGGGAAATTATTTTATTTTATTTTTTTCAGGTCTCTTCATCTTCTTTGCTGCTTTAGGGAGATAAAACATTACAGATATGATTCAAACTGCTTATGATTTCCATCCTAATCCTAATCCCAGCCCCTGCCTCCACAGAACCTCTGTTATGACCTTCTGGTACATGTCTCCTAGGGCATAAATGCAAGAGCTTCTCTTTGAGTGGAATTGATGGGTCAAAGAATGTTTTCTTCGGCTTTTTTAGATATCTACAAACTGGCTGTACGATCTTATTTTTTCACCAGTAGGTAAAAAAGTTCCCGTTTTAGCACTTACCCTTAAAACACAGTGTGACATGGCAAAGTGGTATATCATTTTTACTGTTATTGGTTTTGAGGTAATATCTATGCTGCTGAGTAGGTTTCCCTATAGAGCCTGGTTTATACACATAATATATTCCTTGAAGGTTTGTAAAAATCTACATAAAAAACATCTGGGCTCTGAATATTCTGCAGAGAACACTCGGTTCTCCATTCAGTTTTTATAGTTGTTATTCATTGAATTCCTGTATATTTTTTCTTGAGTCCAATTTTGTAATTAATGTTTTTATCAATTATGGTCACCTCTTTCATTATTCCTATAGTATTTATTGACAATATTAATTACTTATTAAACATTTAACATGGATAATTGAATATTTAATATACAGTCATGCATTGATAATGTCTCGGTTACATTCTGTGAAATAGGACGTTATGTGATTTGTACGTTGTGCGAACACCATATTATATACTTAGCAAGCTTTATGGGATACCTTTCATTTCACTTCCAAATCAATACTCCTCCTTGGCCTCTTGCTCCTGCTATCACTAGGACTGGTTTTGCTGCGTTTAGGAACCATGATGCACTTCACAGTAATATTTTCAAAGGAAAATTAAACAAAGCGATAACACTACAACATTCGAGAGACTTGCAATACACGAGATTAGATGCTGTTGCCTAAGTGTAGGGAGTAGGGAAAGTTCACATTAACATAAAGATAGAAAGTACAATACAGTACATACATAAGCCAGTAACAGGCGTTCATTATGACTATCAATACATACGCGTTGTAGATGGTTAGCAATATGGAAACCCTGGTGGTGTAGTGGTTAAGTGCTACATTGCGACCAAAGTGTCAGCAGTTGGAATCTGCCAAGCTCCTTGGAGACCCTATGAGGCAGTTCTACTCTGTCCTGTAGGAGTGCCATGAGTTGGAATCGACTCGACAGCAACAGGTTTGATTTTGGTTTTGGTACCATTATATGCCTGGCAGCGCAATTGCTCTGTGTACAAGAGACATTAGATACCCGTGTTGCGTACAGGAAGCTGTTGCGTTCACTACATCCGGTTACATCCACTACAGCCCATCCTCCCATCAGAGTTTACTCCACGGCAATGGAGTTTTTTAGTTTGGTTATTCTAACCTTACAGGATCACGAACTTATATGGGGCCGGACGTTGCCCAAATGAACATTATCCAGCGCATGACTGTATATTTATTGCCTTTTCTTTTTTTCTTATTTAATTCAGATAGAGATTGTCTATTATATCACTAAGTTTTGCTTTTTTTTTAATTGGCTTTTGATTTTGGCATTTACTTTCTCTTTTTAAATTATTTTCTGCTCCTAGGATTCATTTTTCCTTCCCCCGAATTTCTTTAGCTTTACACAGTTCTTCTTTTGTAGTTTCTTGACTGGAATGTGATTTTTGCATTAACTTATTTCAGAATGTTTTTCTTCGTTTGCAAAATAGTATTATTGTTGGGAGTAGGGTGGGTATTTTCTTGTCTAGGTGATTTTTCATTTAATTCCACTTTGGTTCAAGAACATGGCCTAAATGATGGTTATTTGAAACTTATTGCAATTTCCTCTGTGAAGAACTCCTTTTTTAGTTACAAAGGATGTTTAGATCAAATTAATTTTGTTGTCAAATCTTCTTTATCCAGTGCTATTTTTTTTGTCAGATAAATAGACTAGTTTCTGATACAAGTGAGTTACAAATCTCCCACAATGATTATGAATTTGTCCAATTCACCTAATGAATTACATATTTTGAGACAATAGTGTTTAGTAATTACAAGCTTATAATAACAATTTGTTCTTGGTAGATTGTGGCATTTGTCAATATGATTGTTATTACCTTGCTGTTGTGTTTTTTAATCCCATTAGAAAAAATAATTAACAGCTTTTATTTTATAGTAAATATTTATTAAGCTCGGTTGCTAACCAAAAGGTTGGCAGTTCAAATCCACCAGCTGCTCCTTGGAAACCCTATGGGGCCATTCTACTCTGTCCTATAAGGATGCAGAGTTGGAAATGGCTCGATGTCAGTGGATTTAGTTTTGGTTTTAGACCATCTCCTTAATTAATTCAATGAACATTCATAGAGTGTTTACTGGGAACCAGACCCCTCCCAAGTGTGACAGTTAATATTGTGTGTCAGCTTGGCTGGGCCATGATTCTCAGTGTTTATATGTGATCACTTCCATGATGTAATCTGCTGTGAGTAGCCAATCAGTTGAAAGGAAGTTTCTTTGGCAGTGTGGCCTGGATCCAAACATAAGCAGACATTCTGGCTTTTTGCTCACTCTGGATCTTACGGCTGCCTCCTTTTCACCTGACCTCCCGCTCTTGGGACTTGAGCTCTCAGCTTATCTGCAGATCTTGGGATTTCTCGATCTTCACAGCCTGAGAGCAGGAGCCCTTCTCTCCAACCTGCCAATCTTGGGTTTGCTAGCCCCTGCAGCTATATGAATCGAGGAAGCCTCTATCCTGAGCCGTGGATTTGGGATATTCCAGCCTGTACAATCAAGTGAGCTGTTTCCATGAAATAAATCTCTCTCTATATATATTTATATGCTTTACTGTTCTTGCTTCACTAGATAACCCAGCCTAAGACACCAAGGCCCTGGAAAAATAGAGATAAAAGCAAGAAGTTGTGCACTCGAGAAGCTCATAGCCTAGTGAAGACAAATAACGAAGATGCAATGTGGAATATATTATTAAAGCACAGAAGCGGTTGTAGTTAATTCTGATAGAGGCTCGTAGGAAAGGGCTTGGTGAGAGAAGATGTCACAAACAAAATGCCACAGAATCCAGGCTTTAAAGAATGAGACAATTTCAACAAGGTTAAATGAGGGAAGGTCATTTCATGCAGAAGCGAAGAGATGGGATGTGCCTGGCTTGGTTGGGAAGAACAGGTAGTCCAGTGTGGTTGGAGTGTGAGGGACAGGGAGAGAACAGTGATTGATGCTACCAAATTAATCAATAATAACAACAGTCATAAGCATAACAACAATAATAATAATAGCTAACATTTTACAATGCTTACTGTATGCCAGGCACTGTTTCAAGTTATTTACATATGATATTCACTTAAGCCTCAAAACATATCATTGAGAACGTTATTATTATTATCTTTGTATTACAGATGAAGGAACTAAAGTACGGAGAATTTAAAAGTTTGCCAAAGTCTCAGAGCTAGAAAATAGCAGAAGTGGAATCAAAATTCAGGCCTTGGACACCAGAGCACAGGCTTATAAACACACTATTTCAAGTAACCATACATGGAGACAATTTTTACAAGATCAGCTGCTATCACCGAAAAGTATTCTGATTTAATTAATTTTTCTATTTCCTGGGCTAAAAGGATTCCCAGAGACAATGGTTATTTGTACGTACCATCCAGGTCCAAAAAAGCAGAGGCAACACAGATAGGAACTGACAAATACCTTAAAGCTTGTTGAACCTATAGCCATCTTTAAGAATTGATTATGGGTTTTCATTAAGAAAAGCTGAGCTATGTATGCTGTGAGAGGAAGACTGTGTTAAAACAAGCCCTCAGGAGAAAAACCATAGTTGACAATGTCAGCTAGTCCTGTCACTGTGGAAGTGCCAGCCTGTGAATTATTTCAGGCCCTTACACAGCCCTGAAGCTCTTATGGGCAAATGGTTTTATTTAAAACTTTTTAAACCACTTTAAGTTAATTCACTACTGTATTTCTGAGTTCTGGCCTCAAGCCAGCATATCCCCAGTCCTAATTTGCGTCCTAGTTGAATTCAGATTTTAAACGTCATGTTGCTAGTGAAGCCAGCCCCAACTTCATCTACCTCCTTGGGGACTTAGAGAAAGCACTGCCCTATAACTTTCCCACACTTAGGGGTGCTGTACTGCTATGTTCAAACTTATCTTTCTAAAAAGGGATCTTGTGAACTCGGCCAACAAAAGCTGCACTAACATTCTAAAATTGATTTTAACAGACTCTGTATCCACAGAGCTAACCTCATTGCCAGCTTCCTTTAACCACTTTACTGACGGTTCAACAAGTCCCTCTTCCATGAGAGAATCCAAATCCCAAGTCTACATTTCCAACACTTCCATGAGTTTGACCATATCGGTAAACTGGAGAGTCCCTCAAAATGCTCTACACTCTCTTTCTTCTGAACTTTATTGATGCTATTCTTTTACTCTAGAATATCT
Organism: Elephas maximus indicus; assembly: GCF_024166365.1. Lineage (NCBI taxonomy): Eukaryota > Metazoa > Chordata > Mammalia > Proboscidea > Elephantidae > Elephas > Elephas maximus. The sequence continues at coordinate 25,632,236 of NC_064819.1, forward strand.
TTCTCCATTCCTTTCACTCCAAACCTGACAAAATTCTACCCATACTCTTTCTCAATTTTATACCCAAAATGCTTTGTCAAGGCCTCCAAAATAGCCCAGATCAAATGTCACTTGGTAGTGCACTATCTGGTCAAAGTTATTACTGTGGGTGCTTTTTTCTTTCTCAACTGTGAGCCCCCCGAGGATGACTCTCATAGTCTATACAGGGCTTTCATAATTTCGTACATACAGTTTATATACATAACGTCCTGTATATCGAAGATACTTCATCCACCATAATGGTATTTGGAATTGAATAAAATAGATGTGTTGAAATCTAAAGCTTTATATTTGAGACTGGAAGGAATAGTAAAAAGATAACTAAACCATAAGTCAAAAAACTTGAATTCAAAGCCTGGCACTACCACGAATATCTTTTTTTTCTCTCTGGGTCATGGGAGGCTGAGTTAGACAATTTTTAATGTTCCTTCTGATATTTAGAATTGGTCATTCTATGATATCCCCTTTAGTATCTTACACATAAAGTATTAATTGCTTCTACCACCAACCCCAAATACAACTTGAGAAATTTAGGAAACCCTGGTGGCATAGTGGTTAAGAGCTATGGCTGCTAACCTAAAGGTCGGCAGTTTGAGTCCACCAAGTGGTCCTTGGAAACCCTATGGGGCTGCTCTACTCTGTCTTATAGGGTCGCTATGAGTCAAAACCGACTCGACAGAAATGGATTTGGGTCAACCAGTCAATCTGCATAGTATAGCCTTACATTCCCTAATATTCTTGACAATTTGACTGATCATGAAAACCCTGCTCTAAGAAAAAATTTGAATGTAGATTTAGAATTAAAGCCTACTTTCACTGAAAAAAAAACCGAGGTCCAGAGAAGTAAGCTATTTTCTCAAGTCAAACAAATAGTTTCTAGCAGAACCCATACTCAAACCCAGAGTTCTCAACTTCTAGGAAGACCTTTCTTCCACAAGAACTAAGAATTTAAATATTTAACTGACTTAAAAGGCTGAGATGAAGGTAATGAAGAGGAAAATTAAGGAAACAAGGGTGTGTTTAGAGCTACATCTGGGGTACTTAAATGTAGTGGAAGTAACCACTGGGTTTTTGAGAGATGGTGTAATTGTAGTATATATGAATTGTAGTTCAAACATGCAGGTGGGAAAATTTCTTATTTTCTTTACTTTTTATATAGCTCAGCCTAATGTATATGTTGGATCTCCATCTTACAAGGCACTGGAAACTTAGTCTTCATCATGTTAGGGTTTCTCTCCCCTTCCCAAGTTTTCATCCAAGTTCTGAAGAATTTATGTAAAGGTACTAAGAGGTATCTGGTCCTCAACTGCCATCTAAGCATCTACTGAAATATCCTCCAGGAATTTGATTCGTAGCCCTAGGTCCACACAGGACATGGATCAGTCATCCCTTATTCTCAAAACCAAGAGATCTGGTTCTGTGTGTCTCCTTTGCCCCCTTCTGCTGCCCCTGGGCCACATCAGGCCATAGAAGACTCTGTGAGGCCAAGATCCGACCTGCATGCATTGCACAGTCATTTCCACTCTAGATCTTGTTTCTTGCCCAAGCTTTTCTGGGAAGCAAGGCACAGGCCACTCAGCTCTCTAATTTCACAAATTTTTAGGGTTGTTCTATGATCCTCCCCAGGGTTTTGGCCTGGAGTAGAGTAACTTTTTCAGAGTCCCATAATACCTACTTATTCCTTGCTTTTATTGTAACTCAGTTATCTCCCCAACCTAGGAAATATTTTCTTTACTCTTTAATTATAGATTTCAGATATATACATAATAGTAAAAAAAATTATAAACCTGTGTACCCATAATCCATCTTGTTGCATCTATAGTCCCACCCACTCCCAGCAATGTTATTGTGAAGTAAATTTCAGATATCAAATCTTTTCATCTGTAAACATTTAAAAAAAAAAAAAAACACATTTAAGTGACCTCTAAAAGACAAGAATTCATTTTACAAACATAACACAATACAATTATCACAGAAATACAACAATAACTCCTTAATATAATCAAATATCTACTTAGTATTCATATATTTCATTTGTCCTTGATTATCTGGATACCCTGGTGACGTAGTGATTAAGTGCTATGGCTGGTAACCAAAAAGTTGGCAGTTCAAATCCACCAGGTTCTCCTTGGAAACTCTATGGGGCAGTTCTATTCTGTCCTATAGGGTTGCTCTGAGTCGTAGTAATCAACTTAAGGGCAATGGGTTTGATTTTTTATTATCTAATAAATGTTTTGCATTTAAACAATATGTCTGTTTGATGGGACCCAAAAAAGAGCCATTCATTGCTATTGATTGGTATGTATCGTAAGTCTCTTTTCATGTATAGGTAATGTCTCCATCAACAACCTCCACCTCCTCCCTCCCCCCCCAAAAAAACTTTTCTTGAAATCACCAGGTTGCTTGATGTGTAGATTTCCTGGGAATCTTTCTCTGGACTCCAGGTGGGGAAGCTTCCCCACCCCACCCCCCACGCATATACACATTTACTTGCTCTCGTGGTAAACTTATTTTTCAAACCCCTTTCCATTTAAAAAAAAAATTTTTTTTTTCTTTTTTTTTCCATTGCCAACTGTATTAGCGTCTGAGATTTATACCTCAAATCTGAGTGGTTTAATACAATAGCAATGTATTTTCTTCACAGTAAATTTTAGAACAGGTGTTGCCGATCCTCCAAACAGTGGCTCTCCTCCATTCAAAGATTTGGGAGCCCGGGCTCTTTACCTTTTGTGATTTAAACATGGCTTTGGAATTTTTTTTGGAATTTGCCAAGCCTGTCCTTTCCACTCTAGTGAGCCAGTGCGGAGGGGAAAGGAGTGTGGATTATCCCATATAGGAGGTGTTTCTGTTTTTAATGGACCAGGCCTGTATATTCCATGGCCATGCCTAAATACAAAGAAGGCTGGGAAATAATATTTAGCTGTGTGCCAAGAATTACAAACCAAAAAAACCAAACCAAACCCATTGTCATCAAGTCAATTTCAACTCATAGCAACCCTATAAGACACAGTAGAACTGCTCCACAGGGCTTCCAAAGAGCAGCTGGTGGATTCAAACTGCCGGCCTTTTGGTTATCAGCCTGAGCTCTTAACCGCTGTACCACCAGGGCTCCAAGGGGCTCTGAATAGTCAATGCAATCTTAAAGAAAAACAAAATAGGAGGATTCACACTTCCTGATATCTAACCATACTATAAAGCTACAGTAATAAAAACAGTATGAAAATAAACCCGTACATCTATGGTCAATTGATTTTCAACAAGGGTACCAAGTCCATTCAATGGGAAAAGAATAGCCTTTTCAATAACTTGTTCTGTGAAACTGGATCTCCACATGCAAGAGAATGAAATTGAACCTGTACTTCACACCATATACGAAAATTAACTCTAGATGGATCAATGACCTAAACGTAAAAGCTAAAACTTAAAAACTCTTAGAACAAAACATAGGGGTAATGCTTTGTGATCTATTTTTTGACAATCAATTCTTAGATATAACATCAGAAGTGTAAACAATAAAAGAGAAAATAGATAAATGGGATTTCATCAAAATTAAAAACTCAAGTGCATCAAAAGGACTTCATCAAGAAAGTGAAGAGACAACCTACAGAGGGGGATAAAATACTTGGGAACCTTATATATAATAATGGTTTAATAGCCTGAATATACAAAGAACTCCTACAACTTAACAAAAAGGTAAACAATCCAATTGAAAAAATGGCAAAATACTTGAATAGACATTTCAAAGGAAATATTCAAATGTCCAACAAGCATGTGAGAAGATGTTCAACTTTATTAGTCATTAAAAAACCAAACACGTTGCCATTGATTCCATTCTGACTCACAGCGACCCTATAGGACAGAGTAGAACCGTCCCATATGGTTTCCAAGGAGCATCTGGTGGATTTCAACTGCAGACACTTTGGTTAGTAGCTGTAGTTACTAAGGAAATGCAAATCAAAATCACAATGAGATACTACTTTACCTCCCACCCACAGAATGGCCATTACCAGCAAAATGGAAAATAACAAGTGTTAACAAGGATGTGGAAAAATTTGCTGGTGGGGGTGCAAAACGGTACAGTTACTGTGAAAAACAATGTGGCGGTTCCTTAAAATTTAAATGTAGAACTACCATATGACCCAGCAATTTCACTCTTGTGTATATGCACAAAAGACTTGAAAGCAGAGACTCAACCAGATATTTGTGTATCAATGTTCATTGCAGCATTATACAAAATAGCCAAATGATGAAAACTACCTAAGTGTCTGTCAACGGATGACTGTACAGACAAAATGTGGTGGATACATACAATGGAGTATTATTCAGCCATAAAAAAGATGAGGTTCTGATACATGCTATGACATGGATGAACCTTGAAAACATTATTCAAAAGGAAATAAGTCAGACATAAGAGGGCAAATACATATGATCCCACTTACGTAAAGTATTTAGATAGGCAAATACATGGGGCTGTCTTAGTTATCCATGACAGGGGCTCAAGTTTATTAGTGGTTACCAGGAGTTATATTTTTTTTTTATGGGGAGTTATTGCTTAAAGGGTACTGAGTGATGAAGGAAAACTTGGAAATGGATAGTGGTAATGGTTGTATAACATGGTGAATGTAATTAATATCACTGAATTGTACATGTGAGAATAGTTAAAACAGCAAGTGTTTTGTTATATATATTTTACCATAATAAAATATATTTTTTTAAGTGAATCAGGTTGGGATAGTTCTGTTATTCTGTTTCTGGTCTTCTGCTATGTTTTGTTGTTTTGTTTTGCTTTAAACTTGAGTCAGCTTTAGCCCTGAAGCAATCTGTGCAGCTAAAACTCCAAATGCTTGGAAATGAGAATTTGTCAAGGTAACCCTTGCCCTTTTTCACTGCCAGGCTGAGAGTTCCAGCTGGAAATAATAGCAGCTGCTCCTGGTGCCCTAGTTTAGGAAACTTCCCAAATACAGCTTTGGCTTTATCCTATTATAAGTGCAGACATTTCAAGATTCCATGGAATGGGACACGACCCATCTATTTTATATTTGGATGTTACTTTTACTGAAGATGGACTGTGGGGGGCGGGACAGGAGGAAGGGATTGAGTGAGAGCTTATTGATGTCAGGTGAATGATATCTATATTTTTAGAACACCTTTCACTTCCAAGAATGTGTCTCTCTATCTCAGGATTCTCAGTCCTACCAGCCCCTCAAAGTTAGGGTGTGTTACACTTGAGTTGAGAAAAGGTGAACCAGGTTAGGAATTGGACCCATCCAGCTTTGTGGGTTACTCTCCTCCAGAGAACCTTCTTTCCTAATGTGGAAGGGAGCCACCATTCCACTGTTCAGCTAACAACCTATTTTTATGCCCAGGAAGTAAAGTTATTGCAGAATCACGAGAACAGGAGACTGAAAGAATTTAAGAAGCAATCCATTCCAACTTGAAACCACTTAAGAAGAATTTTTCGTTTGCTTTCCAGTGGTGATGTAGGCTATCAAATTCTCCTCACTATGTGCCGAGCTGATTTCACCAAAGCCTAAAATTCCTGTCAATTTCATAAACAAAAACATAGAGGTGTTTAACAGTCTAGACAAGATTTAAATGTAGTGACTACCTTACTACAGATACTTTCTTTTATAGGAGAGTCACCTTTTGGTAAACAAGATCCAAAACCACACTATTCTTTGATGAAAATATATGAACACGTTAAAAGCAAAGCAAACAAAACAAAAAAATCCAATATAAAAGACTTAAGTCAATGAAAAAGACTCACATCAAAACACGTTACTCAGAATTCCTCACCCTTTAAGATAAGGAGATTCATATTGTTATTAGCATTCTGAATATCTACACAATGATTAAATTTGAGTTGTAGAATCTGGAAGTCAGGAAAAGAAATGAGATATTTAAAGGAGTTCCATATTTTTACCAATGATAAAATGGGGACCAAGAGAAGTCAAAGGACTTGCTTAAAGCCTCCTAGATAATTATTAGTAGAATCCTCACTGCCTGTTTGCACTATAGAGTACTACCTTCAATTAATTACTAAGGTACCCTGCAAACATCTGATTAAAGTTTCCAAGTATTATTGTTACCAAATAGCTTCAGCAGGATTTAGCACAACATTGGATAAATTAGACATCTTTTTTTTATATATACTTTTTATTGTGCTTTAAGTGAAAGTTTACAAATCAAGTTAGTCTCTCACACAAAAACCCATATGCACCTTGCTACACACTCCCAATTACTCTCCCCCTATTTTTTTTTTTTTTTTTTTTAATGAGACAGGCTGCCCTTTCCCTCCACCCTCCCTTTTCGTGTCCTTTTCACCAGCTTCTAACCCCCTCCACCCTCTCATCTCCCCTCCAGGCAGAAGATGCCAACATAGTCTCAAGTGTCCACCTGATCTAAGAAGCTCACTCCTCATCAGCATCTCTCTCCAACCCATTGTCCAGTCCAATCCATGTCTGAAGAGTTGGCTTCGGGAACGGTTCCTGTCCTGGGCCAACGGAAGGTCTGGGGGCCACGACCACCGGGGCCCTTCTAGTCTCAGTCAGACCATTAAGTCTGGTCTTATGAGAATTTAGTAGACATATTTAAAGAACCTGTGATGGACTAAGTTTGTGGTGAAAGCATTGAGTTTGGGAAAATCGCCTGTTTGAAAAGGCCGTTGACCTTAAGTCAATTACAGAAAAACAGACTCTGAGGATGGAAATCAGCAGTACAGTGTTCTTGTGCGACTGCTGCCTCTGAATTGCTGGATGACTTATGGTAATTACTGAACTTTTCTAAAATGAAGCAATTTAATTAAATCATTTCTAGGGCCTCTGAGAAAGCTCCCTTGGTTCACCCAGCATGGCTGCTCTTGCTTAATAAGTATGTATTGAAGGAATTTTGCCCATATGTTTGGTGAAAGATTCTTTCATCATATTAAGCATAGACCATGTCTTTCATTAGAAGAATTAATGAGGGAATGTTAACCAGGAATATTGATTTGTTTTACAAAGGACTATCCTCTATATAACCTTTGTGAGGTAAGTCCTAATGCTTTAGAAAAATAAATACATAAAATTAAGTCTTAAAAGGAGTCAAAGACTTGAAAGATAATATAAAGTAAGTAAACTTCCTATGGAAAATGAGCTATATTAGCAGTGGCATTTTTAGCCTTAGAATTGACCAACATGGAAAATGGAGAATAAAAGATGAAAGGTAAGAAATGGAGGTGGGAGAATGACTTCTTAAGTTGAAAAATTACTGGAATGTACTGGAAGTCCTGTGGGAAAGGCAACCTGCTTGCTCTAGACCAACATCTTAATATTACACAAAATGCCCTGAACAGGCCATTTCTTATTCTTTCCTTAGCAAAATATGTTCAAAAACATGTTTTGAGATGTTGATCTCCATGAAAATAGATATTTTATAACTCAAGTGATAGATTATATTTGTTTTACAGAAATGAGTATTGCAGTAGATTTTTCTAGAATGCAAAACACACACGAGATTCATCCTAAATATTGTACTGTTTGATACTAACAATGAGTTATAAAAAATTTTTTTAAAATGCATTATAACAAAATGTAGCCTAACCATCTATCAGACAGGAATCTTGCATAACTTAGAGAGTAATAGGAAAAAAGTTGGACTTCCTTTCCTGAAGGTTCCACCTTTGTGTTCCTGCCACATTCTTTAAGGACTTTTATCGCAGCACCGGTAACTCATTACTATACCTAAGCGTTTACAATTTGGCTTTCTCCAATGAATTAACCTTTGAGGACAGAAACCAAATCTTATCTCTCCACATACCCAGGTAAGTCCTGGTACCCGAATATGTGAAATGTTTTTAAATTAACTCTTGAAAATTAGGATCTGTATTTTGGTGACATTGTCACACTCACACATGTTTATACAATCACAGGTTTGCCAAGTCCCTTATCCTTCCTCATCTCCAGATCCTTAATTTGAAGAATGCAAATAACAGTATAACTTAGCCCCGTCATAAGGTTATTGTTAATCAAATTAAATAGAGGATGTGATTGTACATTGTAAATTGTAATTGGTTCTAAAAAGAGAATTATTATTTAATGAAATTGTGCATATTTTTTGGTGCTCACCATTTAGTAACAAAAAATTAAGGCACTAAGAAGAAAAAATAAATTAAGCTTTCACAGGAATGTACTTTCGGCATTAAGAAGGATTTTTTTTTTCTTTAGTCAATATGATATTAACCGCTTTCCTGAAAGATTATTAGTAGTATAAGAAATCAGTGCGATTGCATTAAAACTTTTACTGGAAATTTATTAGTTCGCACAACAGGGCATTTCACCACAGCTGTCTGCATGACACTGGGCTATTTATCCTTAGTAATGGTTTTGCTCAGAACATGAATATGAAGGAAAAAATACAGACCAACTCACAGCGCCTATCACTTTATTCCTCTTTCATAATGCTCGCTTTTTGTATCTGTTCCAATTCAGTACCTTCTCCATCACTAGTGGAATTGGTGTATATCAGGCTGCCTCTCTCAAATCTCCTTTAGAACTGTTTCTTGCCGAATAAATCCTCATTGGTCGATTTATTAACTTACATTGCTTTCACTATCCTAGTCTGTTTGTCTCAAAATACTATACATTATTGCTTTCACTATCCTAGTCTGTTTGTCTCAAAATACTATACATTTCACTTACGCAGTTACCTCATTGAAAACCTAGAACCACCCTAGAATCCAACTTACGATCATTATATATAGTATATAGCATGACCATAGAGGAATCAAAAACTCAGGAGAGTCTTTACATTTCTATAACTTAGACCCACAAATGTGAAAGACACTTTGGGAACCATCAAATGAACTCTCTTCCTTTTTTATTGGTGTAAAAATATAGATAACAAAACACATTTGCCAGTGGAACATTTTTTCACATTCATAATTCAGTGAGACCAATTACATCAATCAACTTGTGCAACCATTCACCAACATCCTTTGACTAGAGAGTAAGAGAATTATTGTTCAAGGTCCCTCAGCTTATTAGTGGCAGAGATGGAATTAAAACTTCAGTTTCTTGACTCCAAATTTAGAGCTCCTTCCACTGAACAATTCTGTTTCCTTTTATGGTGCTAAATTTTTAAATACTCAGAATCATTCAATACCTCTAAATGGCCTGGTGTAAATTCCAAGAACCGTTAGGCTTCATTCCTTCTGGGGTCACCCTGACACACAGCCCTAAGCCAGCCATTTTCACACCAACCAGAGACCAAGGGAAGTGTCTGTGTTATTGACCGTGTGTATGTTGGTTACTACAAGTATCTGCAATTTTAAGGACTGTCCCTGGATCACGTTTCCCTGCAAGCTGCACTGCAATGACCCAGACACAACACTGACAGCTGTGGAGTAAATAAATAAAAACAGAGTATTTTGATCCTAATGGGTTGGGGGCGGGGAGGGTTGATGATGAGAAGAGAGACAGACAGAAGGAAACAGCCACAGCTGTGAAAAGAACAGATGCGAGCCAGCAGTGAGGGAGAGAGAGGGTGAGAAGGGGAGGAGAGAAAAGATTAGGGTTCTGCCAATGTCAGAAATGTTGGAAGCTCTTGGAAAGGGATACACATACTTGGGACAGGTGGGAAGTGTTTACATTAAAACCAGAATATCAAATGCCTTCCTAAATGCTGGCCACATCTCTAGAGACCCAACTTGACCCAAAGGAAAAAGCTATGTCTTTGCCCAGGGAGCCCATTACCAAGATAGCCTCCAGAATTCTTTATATTCCATTAAAATTCCTGGACATCAGCTGTGTGAATCAACACATTATACTGTATGCCAGTGTCTTTCAAAATGTGTCACTGGACCAGCGGCATCACCAACACCAAGGAATCGAAAGAAATGCAAATTTCCTGTCCCCATCCAGACTTAGATATGACATGGCACCAAGATATCAATCATTATTTTAGGGCTTGAACAACCCTTCTGATCCATGCTCAAGATTAAGAAACACTGCTGTATGTGCAGAAACCCTGGTAGTGTAGTGGTTAAGTGCTGTGACTGCTAACCAAAAGGTCTGCAGTTTGAATCCACCTCGCGCTCATTGGAAACTCTATGGGGCAGTTCTACTCTGTTCTATAGGCTCACCATGAATTGGAATCAACTTGATGGCAATGGGTTATGGGTTATGGACTCTATGTGTGCGATACCACTCAGCTTCCTCAGGTTTCCCCATAAACCTGTCACCCCAGTCAATAAGCCTCCACTCAACTTTACACCGGGTCCAATCTGGGTTCTGCAGAGATCAGTAAACAGATATTATCTAAGCACAAGTCTCCCCATAGGAGCAACAGATGCCAGAGACCATAAAGCTTGTGCCTCTAAGAGCTGGGGAAACAGAGTAGCTAAACCCACAGGACAAAAACCTGAAATCTATGCATTGATGCTCCATTTAGGAAACGGCGTCTAACACATCCCATACCAGACACTGAACCAGTGCAAGCAGAGCAAGCTTTATCTCAAAGCCCTTTAAAATAGCCTCCCACCGGGTCTTTCATTTAAGGAATGCAAGATATTTTCCAAACCACTAAGTTTCTGAGATTGAGCATGTCAGTGTCTAGAGGAGTCTCAATGCATAGAACCACCTAAGGATAATTCATGCTTAAATCAAAAGAGCACTCAGACAATCATTCCAGTTTAAAGAATTTCATCTTGGACTTCTAGAAAGGCCCTGTTCTCTCAGACATTGAAAATCACAGAGGCCACAGTTTGTAGATGCAGTATAAAATAATAGGACAATGTGCTGATTGCTTACCCTGTGTCGATCACTTTGTCCTTGTCTAATTTAACACTCCGAATATTCCAATAAGTGAGGTAGGAGCTATTATCATTTCAGAATGAGAAAACAGAGACTTAGCAAGGTTACACAACATGCCTGAATTCAACCTGCTTATGAGGGGCCAAAGTTGCATTAAAATGAGCTTTGTCAAATTGTAGAGACTGAGCTTCTAATCACTACAGTGTACTCCCTCTGAGAACAGATGATGCTAATGAATACTTACACTGTCCTTCAGGGTTTACAAATCCTAATACCCTCCATCTTCTTTAATCCTCATAAAATTTGGCAAAATGTCTTGGTAAAAACCGTTAATGCCCCACGTAAGAGATGAAAACACTCAGGCCATGTGAACTCGAGGAACTGGTCTTGGGTCTTCTGGTTGGAAAGTGCAGAGCTAGGACTTCTGAGCCCTAAGACTTTGCATCTTCCCTTGTACCACAACAGTAGGTCATAGCTGGCCAAGTGGGGCATCATGGAGACATGTCATGAAGCCTCTCTCCAAGTCAGTGAGCAGAGGGGAATAGAAGAATCGCCGGCCTGTCCCTGGCAAAGACAGGAAGGGAATGGTGGTCATCCCCTGAGGTCCTACCAGCAGTACAGCATTTGATGTTCCCCCTTTTACTCTAACCAGTGAGTGCCATGTGAATTGGAACAGTATTGAGATCCTAATCATTTCTCTCAGTGTGAGAGGAAACAATGAGAACGAAAAGCACAGAGGAATACAGTTCTTCCCAATATCCTGTGAGTCTTTCTTTCTTTGGTTCCTTGTTCTTTTGTCTGTACGTGGACCAGAGGATCTATAAGCTCTGACATCTGCTGATACCATTGGCTTTGGGCAGTCAGTTTAAAGGAAGGAGCCAGGACGCATTCTGTTCTACCTTCTTCCCAGCAACCCTAGTTCCAGGGGCCATGGCCAGCCTTGTTGGCTGTCTACCACCAAAGTCCACACTCTCCTTCAAGGAGCCTATGCCAAATAAATTCTCATCACAATTTTTTTGGACAAACTTTACCTTTTGTTCTGATGAACCAGCATCACACATCAAAGTATATTTTCAAAAATAAGATACAAATAATGGTGTTAAATTTAATTTTGAATGGACATAGATTTTGATATAAAGAGAAAGGTCCCATATTTATAAGTCAATTTTACCAATGCTGGACTTCTCATCCCTAATTATAAAATAGGTATAAAGTATAAAAAGAAGAAAGAAGGGTTTATGTTAACAGTAGCACGGCTTCTCGAATCATTCAAATACTAGTTTATCTAGAAGGTTTTGGTTAATTTTTAATGAAATAAAATATATTTATAATTACTCTACACTGATTTCTTAAAACATCTAGGATCTACTCTTTCCCCCTTTCCCCCCATATGACCATATTTATTGCCCATCCAAACTCTATATACATATATGTGTCCACACACACACACACACATACACATTTGACATGCATGCTGTAGGGAAAAAAATGCTAAGCTATAAATGCAAAAGCATTAATCAAAAGCCATACAGGCAGGAGCTGATTATTAGTCTCTTCTCTACTCTATTTATATGACCTTGGGCAAGACTTTTAACATTGCTGGTCCTCAGTTTCCATGCCTGTAAAAAAAAAAAAAATCCATCACCTGTCTAATTCACTACTTCACAGAAATCTTGTAGTGATGAAAAGGAATCATTTATGTTAAATAGCTTTGAAAACTCTATGGCATTATACACGTGAGGCATTCTTACCGTGATTATATGATTATATTTATTTCCCTTTTAACTTTCCTCCAGCCCTCCCTCCTCACACCATATAAAGTGAGTGTGCCATCATCTCATAGCTGTTGCCTCTCTCATTAACTCTTTTTCATGTCCTGGGAATTTATGACTAATTAGCTTGATGATCGCATAAATCTTTTTATTGTTACTATTTATTTTCTCTGTTACTACGACATCATTTCTTCAAAAGTTGGGCGTGCTGATTATCAGCTTTTAGTCAGAAGATCCAGGTTATGATATTTATTTACTAACGACTGAGAAGTTTCAAGGGACCCCGGGCGGTGCAAACAGTAAGGAGCTCAGTTGTTAACCGAAAGGTTGGAGGTTTGAGCCCACCCAGAGACACTGGGAAGGAAGGCCTAGTGACCTACTTCTGAAAAATCATCCATAGAAAATCCTATGGAATACAGTTCTACTCTGACACACATGGGGTCACTATGAGCCAGAACGAACTTGACAGCAGCTGGACTAAAAAAATTCAATCCTTCTTTTTATTCTTCTTTCTATTATTTTATGAATTTTTATTAAGAAAATATCACATTCAATATTTTAAACTAAATATTTTTATAAGTTACCTCATACTACTACATCCCCAGGAACTGATAGTAAAGTTGTTGCCACACACAAAAAACACACACACACACAGTTTTTTCTTACCTTAATAAAATTTAAATAAACATATTTTACCTTATTATGTAAATGTTACCTTGAACAATGTAAATGGGAGGACTGACAAGAACTACTACAAAGGAGAAAACATATGAATGGATTCAAATATGTAAGTGAAATTTCATACAGGGGTAATTGACAAATTTCAGCTTTTAAATACTAGATTGGGAAAATAAATCGTTAAGAATAATGACAAAAACAGAGTACTTTCAGCATTACACTAAGAACACATTCAAATCTGTAAGCAAAAATACTGAGACACCAATAGACAAAGGAGCAGAGTATTCACTAAAACCAAAAAAACAAACCCATTGCCCTTGAGTCGATGCCGACTCATAGCGCTTGTGTCAATGCCGACTCATAGCGACCCTATAGGACAGAGTGGAACTGCCCCATAGAGTTTCCAAGGAGAACCTGGTAGATTTGAACTGCCGACCTTTTGGTGAACAGCCATAGCTCTTAATCCCTACGCCACCAGGGTTTCCAGTATTCACTAACTTGTCTTTAAATGTTGGTTCTCCTCTCTTCTCTCTCTATACACTCTCAGCCACCATGATTTCAACCACCACCCATAGGCTGATAGCTCACAAATCTTTATTTTCATCTCAGATTTCTATCCTGAGTGTTAGACTCATATATCCAATTGCCTACTGATCAATTCCATTTTGATGTTCCACATCCTCTTGAAAGACAAGAGTTTAAAACTAAGATTTCCATCTTAGATGTTCCAGCCCATCTCTTCCTCCTATACTCCTTATCACAGTAAATGGAACCACCATCTGCCAGGACAGTCTGCCAGATACTTGAGCTTCATTTTTGGTTCCTTCCTCTATCCCCATTCTTCTCTGCTCCTTATCACACCACTCATTAAATCCTGTTCATTTACCTTTCTTAACAGTTCAAACTCATGGCCTTTCCTCCCCATATTAACCTGCCCACTACCCTAATTCACATCTCACCTCAGTTATTGCAGAGCACCCATTTCATCTTCCTCCCTCCAGTTTTAAATTCCTCCAATCTGCACTGTATCCAGAGAGCTCTTTGAAAATTGCAGATCTCATCATGATATTGCCCTGCTTCAAACTTGTTTTGCTCGTAGGATAAAAGTCCAACTCCTTTGCAAGAGTAGGAAGACTTTCATAAACTGGTGGTCCAGTCATATCTCTCAACATGCTTCATCCCAACCTACCTTGTAAATTATGGTATCTACAGATCTATAAACATATCCTTCTCTAAAGTCTTCGTGAGTCTGCACACGATATCCATTCTGCCCAAAATAACTCCTCATTTTCCTGATTTTTTCATCTCATTAATAATTTTCAATTTCACAAACAGAGAGTTCAGATATCACATTCCCTAGGTAGCTTTTCTTGACAGAAACACTCTTTTTTTTATTTCAGACCATTCTGGATACACCTCTCTATTGGCCTATTATGATGTTATGATTGTTTCTTCAGGTGTCTACCTGAAGACCCTGAGTTCCTGGAGGGAAGATACTACGTCTGCTATCTCCGTATCTCTGGTGCCAAGTACAGAACCTGGCAAATAGTAGCTGCTTAATGAATACTTTTGCAGGTGAAAGAAAAGATGAAAAAATGTTCAACTTAGCTATTAATGAAATAAATGCAAATAAAAATAATCTTGGTGTGTTGTTGTATTAGTTATCTATTGCTGGATAACAAATTACAGCATGACTTGTGGATTAAAACAACATATATTTATTATCTCACTGTATTTGTAGGACAGGAATCTGGGCATGACTTAGCTGTGATCTCTGCTTAAGGTCTCTCACAAGATGGGAATCAAGATGTTGGTCAGAGCTACAGTTACATCAAGGTCCAGCTTGAGTCCAAGCTTAGTCACTGGTCGCTGGCAAAATTCAGTTCACCATCAACTGATGGACTGAGGGCTTCCATTCCTTGTTGGATGTTAGTCACAGGACACCCTCCATTCCTTGCCATATGAGATGTGATGAAGCTTCTCCAACATGACAGCTTGCTTCATCAAAGTTAGCAAGGGACAAAATCTGCTGGCAAGAAGAAGTCAGTCTTTTGTAACCTAATCACAGAAGTGACACTCCTTCACTTTTGCTCTATTTTACTTATTAGAAGTAAGCCACTAGGTTCAGAAGGGTATTACACAAGTGTGAATACCATGAGGCAGGAATAATTGAGGGCCATCTCATAAGTCTTCCTACCACAGCCATCTTAAACTTGCTAAATTAGCTTTCATACATGTTCTTGTTGTTAGTTGCTATCAAGTCATCTCCAATTCATGGCATCCTTATGTATAACAGAAGAAAACATTGCCCAGTCCTTCACCATCTCCGTGATTTTTGCTATGTTTGAGTCCATCATTGTGGCTATTGTGTCAATCTATCTCACAGAGGGTTTTTCTCATTTTTGTTGACCCTCTATTTTACCAACTATGATGTCATTTTCTAGGGATTGGTCTTCTGTGGTATCCAAAGTAAGTGAGTCTAAGTCTTGCCATCCTAGGTTCTAAGGTGCATTCTGGTTTTATTTTTCTGAAGATTGGCTTGTTCTTCTAGAAGTCCATGGTATATTCAACATTCTTCACCAACACCATAGTTCAAACGCATCAATTCCTCTTCTGTTTTCCTTTTTCATTGTCCAGCTTTCTCATGCATATAAGGTGATTGAAAAGACCATAGGTTCAGTCAAGTGCATCTTAAATCAAAGTGACATCTTTCCTTTTTAAAACTTTAAAGTACAGGTAGTCCCCAACTTACGACAAGCCGTATTTAAATGCCCTCTCTTTTTTTTTTTTTGTACATCTTACTGTAATACATACTCCATACCATGTTGCAGCACATAATTCACTCACAGATGTTCAAAGATCAGATTTATAAAGATATAGATAATAAAAGGCAATAATAATGAAAACTAAAAAAAAAAGAGATTTGACTTATATCAACTTACGACAGAGTCATTGGAATGGAACCCGTCATAAGTCAAGGACTACCTGTATAATAGTCTTTGTTGACTATATATATGTATACATTCAAAAGGTAAAATACTTAATGCCAACAAAATTAAAATAATTTTCTTTATACTATGGAGGCAGCTGTACGACTTTGGGAAAAGTCAGTTTATCTCTCTAAACTTCAGTTTGCTATCATTAAAATGAGGGTAATAATATTCCCTTTATATGTTTTATAGGTTACTGTGGGGAACAATTTATAACAATGGTATGAATGGAATTGGTAAATTGTAGAAAGTGATACAGAACTGGGGGAATTTGGTTTCATGAGTTTGTTGGTCCTGGTGGTGTTTGCAGGTAGATTTAAGCCTGGGATCAGAGCCAGCATTAGCAGCCCATGAATCATCACTCAAACCCTTAGTCATAAAGTGAAAGGCAAGTCTGAGCTATTCTTTGATTTGCTGTGGTTTTATGCCCTTTATAGCCACACCTACCTATGTAAAAACCAAGAATTTGTAAGAAATTCATTTGAAATGCTTGTTCTATTGGATATAGCAATCTTAGGTACAACCTTTTCATGATAAGCCCAGGTTGATTTTGGTAACAACTTGCAACTGGTTTCCAGACTTGCCCTTACATAATCTCAGTGAATCCTAATTCAGCCTCAAACTTTAATGAAGACAGAAACCTTGCACATCAGGGCAAAGAGCTGCACTTGTTACTGACCTCCAATCAACACAGCTTGGGCTTCCAAGGCTACACAAAAGATGTTAGTGTTTTATCAGTTTAATGACCAGGGAAAGGCATACACATCTCACTCTAGGCTCATTACCATAACCCAGTTTAAGAGCACAGAGACCACAAAACTGCTGCTGTGTGTGCTGCAGCAGGTACTGCAGTAATTCTTGGCTCCAGCATCTTTGTAGGGCTAGGAAAATGTTAAAAAGCACAAGGCCTTGGGCAGCCTCTAGGGGAACTGCTGGAATGTTGTTTATCTTCAGACCGCAACAACTGGTCCAGCGTTTCACAACAGAAGGTCTGTCCTGGAGCTCAGACATAGAAGGCTTAGAGAAGCAAGGCCTGAAATAACCTCCCTTCTCTCCTACCTCCTGTCTCCCCACCCTCCTGGACCCTTCTCCTATGCAAGAGTTCACATTGAAAAAAAAAAAAGAAAGAAAGAAAGGCACAGCCAAGGCAGTGACCTTGAAATAGATACAGCTTTCCGAGTCACTTGCAGGTAACTCAATACTCTAGCTGAGATGAGAGACAGCCTGGCCCGGCAGGACTTTAGGTGACTGGAAACCAGAAACGATGCCTCCTTTTATTGTCTTAACCCCTTGGTTCACAAAAATTGTTGTTGTTAGCTGCTGTCAAGTCAGCCCCTGTCTCATGGTGACCCCATATGTTATAGACTATAACTGCTCATAAGGTTTTCCTGACTGTAATCTTTAGGGAAGTAGTTCCCCGGGCCTCTTCTTCTGTGGATCTCCTGGCAGGGTTTAAACCACCAACCTTTGGTTTAGCAACCCATCACAAACTGCTTGTACCACTCAGGCTCCTTTGATAAAAACTATCCATTTGTATACAGCATCTGTGTTTTCAAAAATTCAAATATGTTCTCTCTGGTCTCTTGTATGAGAAAAAAGGGAAACTGGCACAATTATCCAATTCAAAAATAATAGGAAATGCCTGGTCACTTCTTTTTAGCTTCACGTGATTTAGGGGAGTCAGTTTTAAAAGGTCCTCATAAATAGCTGTGACCTTGGATGGTTCAGTTAACCTCTCTAAGACTATGCAAACATTCAGAGGGGAGATGACAAGGGTCTATATTCAAGGCTGAAAAATGAGGGGGGTGCATAAGCCTTTAACTAAGGCTCACTCAAGCTCTAGGGATCTAAGAATCTTCTTGGCAGAGAGCACAGAACTGAGAAGAACCTCGGCGGTTTGATTCTTTAATGAGGTGGGAGGAGATTGCTGTTGAGAAAGAACCACAAGAATGTCTCTGAGCTATTTAGGAGTCACACCAGGGTAGTCTTAGACTGGGTTCTCTAGAGAAGCAAAACCAGTGAAGCGTGCATATATCTCTATATATAGATATATACAGAGAGAGTTATCTCAAGGAAATGGCTCACATGGTTATAGACGATGGAAAATCCCAAGTCCATCAGCTAGGGGTCAGGTTGGAGGCTTTTCCTGACTCATGTAGCTGCAGGGTCTGATGAACTCAAGGTCAGCAGGTCAGGCAGTAGGCTGCTAGCTCACAGGCTGTGGAGGCTGACAAATACCAAGTTTGACAGATAAGTTGCTAGCTCAAGTCCTAAGAACCGGAGGTCAGATGATAACAAGCTAGATGCAGGGTCCAGAGCAAGAGCCTTGCTGGAACATTCATTTATACGATGGGGGCAGACCACATCCCCAAGGACACACCATTTCAACTAACTGGCTGCTCATAGCAGATCTCATCATGGAGTTGAATACATCATTACATAACTGCCAAATTACATCATTGCAAAACTGCCAAACTACATCATAACTGCCAAACCACTGAGAATCATGGCCCAGCCAACTTGATACACAATCTTAACCATCACAGTGGTATTTACGATTGGGTTTTTCGTGCCTCCATCACCCAAACTGCTTTTCCACGGCTGTCTTCAACTCAGCCCTTCTTTTTTCTGAGAGAGAAAGAAAGCAAAGCACTGAATCTAAGGGGAAAAAAATGTCTTATTTTGAACATACCAGTATGTAAAAGCGCTTGGTCTGCAGACAGATGATTAAATAGTAATTGTTTAAGAAAAACAGAACTACTTCATTCCCAACTCCTTTTGGAAACACGTAACCCTTAGCATTCTGGCAGGTCACCCAAACCCATCTATTGCTGTCAAGTCGATTCCAACTCATAGTGACTGTATAGGACTGGGTAGGACTGCCCCATAGGGTTTCCAAGGAGTGTCTGGTGGATTCAAACTGCTGACCTTTTGGTTAGCAGCCGTAGCACTTACCCACTACACCACCAGGGTTTCCAAGAGATACATAATACTCACATTTTGCAATGAGGAAAGGCACAGGGGAAATAAATAGGTAAAAAAGCCAATTTGAGTATCAAGCAAAATAAAATAGAGGCACAAGCAACAGATGATAGTGATAGAATGCAGAGAAAAGCAAACGATTTTGGCTGTAGGTCTCAAGAAGCCCTTCCAAGAACTCACACTACCATTTGACCTGAACCTGAGAGGGTAAGCAGGATCTTGATAAAGAGAATATGGGGTAAGCTCATTTCAAGCTAAAATCAAAGCAGTGGCAAAGGCGAAAAGTGAGAACATACAGATGATACACATGGGGGACTAGGAGGAGATTGTAGACTCCATAACAGGTTGCCCAACCACACCCTTCCCCGTAACTCCAGAAAGAGCCTTGCTTCCAAACATTCCTTCGTAGCATCTGTGCACCAGATACATTCCTTTTGGAGCAGCATACTGAGGAAGTTAAAAACTCAGACTGTGGGGTCCTGTCGCCTCTGTTCAGCTCCTAGCTCTGCCACTTCCTAGTTGTGTTATTTTGAGCCAGCTGGCTAGACTTTGTGGACCTCAGGCCCCTGTTCTATGAAATGGGGATTATAGCAATACCTGTCATGAGAATTCAAATGAGCTCTGGTGGTGCAATTGTTAGGTGCTCGCTGCTAACTGAAAGGTTGGATGTTGAACCCCACTAGCTGTTCCTCACGAAGAAGATGTGGCAGTCTGCTTCCTTAAAGATTATGGCCTTGGAACCCCTATGGGGCAGCTCTACTCTGTCCTATAGGGTAATTGTGAGTGGGAATTGACTCCACGGCAGTGGGGATTTGGTTACTGTAATTTACCAATTTTATTTTTCTTATCAGATATTGTTAGGTGCCCTCAAGTCAGTTCCAACTCGTAGTGACCCTATGTACAACAGAAGTAAACACTGCCCAGTCCTGCACCATCCTCACAATCATTGCTGTTTGAGCCCGTTGTTGCAGCCACTGTGTCAGTCCATCTCTTTGCAGTTCTTGCTCCTTTTTG